>NC_063434.1:14156622-15356622 GCF_020379485.1 Brassica napus
TCCGCCGAAAAAACCAGTGCTAGATCCCAAAACACTAAGGTTATTTTTGAGGGATGTTAATCAATCTACTCATTATATCCGTTGTTGTGTGAAGTAAATTCCATGAGTTTCGACTGCATTCATAATACGCAGAAATGGAGGATGAGACATATGGTACCTCTGGAATACAACATCGTTTAGTTAATATTTTCTCTCTGCGAAGTATTAAGAAAATCTACAGTTTGCACTTTCTCGATCACAATGGATGAAAGAACGCCCTAGAACTAAGCCACCATGAATCGCATGGTTGCTTTTTGATGAAAAAATACTTGAATCATTTAATTGTTATTAGAAATAGCAAGATATGTTGCTTCTTTTTGATGATTAGCACTATTGATGATTTCCATATTTTCATCATCTTCTCAAGATGATGATGATGATGATGATGACCAAGCAAACCTGGTATATTTCTGAATCAAAATTCATTTTAGAAAGAAATTTACAAAGAACAAAAGATACATGTTTTTGAAATAAAATGATCACTATTAAAATCTAGTAGTATTTATAGATACATGAAGATATTTTTTATATTAAAATTTATTTCTTGATTTGAATTCTGTAACGGTCCAATATTCGAGCATATTTCAAGCTCACAAGCACTGATTTTACAAATCAGTCTTCACAAGAAGCTCTTCCACCATCTACATCGTTTGGGACAATATTTTTAATGATTTTTGTGGATCTTGAAGTAGTTTTCAGATTATTAAGCAATTATCTTTGTTGTAACATTTATTTTATTTATTGGTATTTTATGGATCTATTGTATTTTTATGTATGATTTTATTATGTTTTATATTATGTGTATCAAAAAAAATGTTCATTAGATGACTATTTCTGTATTTAGGAATAAAAATAATATTTTTTTAGAATCGTAATAATAAAATAATTACTAATATACTTTTATAATAATATTAATTAAAATATTTTTTTTAAAAGATATTTTATAAAAAATGTTCAACTCCATTTTTAGTGCTGAATTGATTAACTCCATTTTGGAGTTCAATATGAGTGGGTTAGAAAGATTTATTCACAATAGAATTTGAAATCAAAAATAGAAGGACTAAAGATGCGCGTAGTGACTCTATATTTGTCCACTTTTATCAGAATTTCTTTGTCTCTATCTTTTTGGTTAGAAAAGTTTGCATGCGCTTACTAAAAATATCTATTTTGTAGCTTGACTTCTGTTTTAGATTTAGAATGGAGCTTGATCTGCGCAGATGTTTATTTTTATTTTTATTTTTTTAATACATTTATGTTGTATAAGCGATAATCTAATTATATAAATCGTTCTTTTTATGTGACTTTTATTTTAGTTATTACTTGTAGTAATAAAAAATATAATTATATAGCTTTTAAAACAATTTGTTCATCATCCTATTTAAAGCTAGGTGAGATATTTAAAAAGAAAAAATCTAAAAGGTAGTTACTTAATATGTATTTATTATGATATATATAATATATATTAATTATTTACAACACGTACATATATATATATATATAATAATAAAATAGGACAAACAAATAATCTAAAAGCTAGATTTATTAATTATTGTTTCCATGATTTTTTAGTTAGAATTTGATTTTCCAAATGCATTCTGAAAGATGAAAGACAAGAATCCTAAAAGTAGGTAATTTAACTTCAGTGGCATGCCATTGTAATAACTTGCAAAACTAAGGGGTAGTTTAATTTTGTACTCCTCTTTTATAGATTAATACAGTCCTTCACCAACTCGCTTTCGAAGACTTATTAAAGTGATTCCAGTCAGTCAAGTTACAAAAATATTACCCTATTGTTTTAGATCAAATCGTTTATTTTTTTTGGTAAAATTAAAAATAGTTAAAATGTTCAAATTCATTGTTAGTTAGTTATAAAATTTATAGAACTATTGTTTTTCTTATTTTAATTAGGAGTAAAGTAAAATAAATTAATGAAAATTGTATTGAATTATAAAATCGTTCAAAAAATATATTCCATACAACACATGTAATAATATAATATACTAAGATTCGAGCCATAGAATTTCTTAATTTTAAATTTAAATGGAAAGCTTTATTTTCACGCTCATCACAAATTTCTTCTGCCAAAAAAGTCTAAGAGTCTTCGTCACTTACTTTATCTAAGGAATTCTTTTTTCCCCATTTTCTTTTTATCTTCTCTTAAAATTTATCAGAAAATAAACAAATAGTTTTATAGCAAAGATACATTCAGAGATGATGTTTTTTTTTCAATTGATTTCATTTTAGTCAATTAACTGAAACCAATTTAACAACCCAAATCAATGAATATATTTGATTAAATTGGATTCGATTAGTTAAATTGATTTCAGTTATTTTTCCAGTCATTTATAATCAGTCTAAGCTTGGTTCAATTTCGCGAAATTGTTAGGATTTTGATACATGCATTTTTCTTCGTTTTTGTAAGCACTAGACAAGTATTTGCTTTCAGATGGAAAAGTCTAGGAGACTATAATAGGATCTATCGTGTCTTAATAAAAATCTCAATCAACTTGGAAATTTCTAGGAAATATTTTTACTGTGGTCCAATTTCGAAATGATGAGCTTCCATGTTGACAGCTTATTTTATTTTTAGACAAGAGATTGGTTGCCTTAACATTGAATGGTACGTACATATACGTAAACAACACCATCTTCCACGTAAATTGAAGCCCAAGAAGGCACCAAAGGTGATGGCTATGCGAAAGGAGAATCTATTTATAAAACAGAATATAACTAACATTTTTTTAATTTTTAAATTAAATACACCCTTCTATTATAAAGTTAAATTCACTATTCTAATTATAGAAAATAATATTATACTAATAATGTGTTTTCAAACAACACAATAACTAATCTTGTATCCAAAAAATATAAAAAAATAGGTCCTATTTTTTATATCTTATTATTTATCTTCTTTTATATTAATTGATTTAAAACCACTCAATAATTTATAAATTTAAAATACGTATATCAATTTTTTGCAGATTTAGATACTACAAAAACTTTATTTGATATAAAATTAATTAAATTAATAGATTATTTTCTTGTATGTTCATAATAAAACTTGCATTCATTTAAACTTAATACACATTAGATTATTATCTTAATTGTTTTTATTCTTAAGACACATATATATCGATATTATGCTTGATTTAAGTTGATATCAAGTAGTTTTTATACAAATAAAATGTTGGAGTCAATAGAATAACATTAAATAAGTTTAAATAATTCAAAATTTTATCAAATAAGTATATATCACAAATTTAATCAAACAAGTTAAACATATTTTATTAAACTTCGTAATGAACAGGTTGAAATAATTAAAACAAAATTAAAGTAAGATTTTAGATAATTTTTTTACTATAAATGTAAAATAATATAATTATAGTTTTAAAATACACTAAAATAATTTTTTTAACATTTACTTATAAAAAATCATAATAGTTTTTTAACATTACTTATTAGAATTTGTTAAAAAATTTTTCGTGCTTTTAAGCGCATGTCATAATCGAGATATTATTATAAGTGATGGCTCTGTTTGTATACAATGGTTCAATTAATATACAGAGGAATCAAATATACAGAGATGAAAGCTAATATGAGAGCATTATTACAAGGAATAATCATTGGCAATCTATATCTTATCACGTCCCCTCACGACGGGCAGTTCGGAGGAGAGACCAATCTTGAATCTCAGTGTGTCGAAACGAGCTCGTGATAGTGGCTCAGTGAAAGCATCGACAAGTTGATCTGCTGAGTGAACATGGAACACTCTCATCTGTCCATGAATGTATCCTCTAACAAAGTGGTAATCGAGTGCGATGTGTTTCTTGCATGAGTGAAACACCGGGTTTGCAGCTAAGTAGTTGGCGCATGTGGGAACTTTGATGCATAACTCTGTGAGCAATATGAAAGTGTACAACAGACTTCTGCAGCTGTGTTTGCGAGGGCCTTATATTCAGGCAACACCGGTATACTCCTTTGGTGACTATTCCACGGGGTGTTGGCCAAGATAAACTATGTATGCCCCTATGGATGTATAATCATCTTTGTTTCCTGGCCAATCCACATTGGTAAAGGCATGTAAAGTGGTAGTGTTGTTTTCTGCAAAGATACTCCATGGTCCCTGTGTTCCAGAGAGGTATTGTATGACGCATTTGTCTGCTTTCCAATGATCAGTTATGGGTCTGTGCATGAATTGCTACAACTTGTTGACAGAAAAAGAGATATAAGGAATGGTTAAAGAGATATATTGGAGACTACTCACTACAGCCATGTATTTTTTTTTGCATCATCTAAACAGTTACAGTGTCAAGGTCTAGAGGTTTTTTTGGGAACACTGGAGTCGATACTGATTTTCCATTCGTCATCTTTGTGAGATGGAGAAAATCTGCAATATATTGACGTTGAGTAAGATGTAAGCCAGCAGAGTTACGTGACTTCAATATCCATAACATATGTTAGATCACCCAAATATTTAAGTGAAAAATTATGAGAAAGAGAATATAAACCGGGTTATGTGAGTTTTTCTATAGCCCATGATGATAATGTCTTCTACGTCATGTAAAGATAATGTTGTCTTTGTTGTAGATGAATAGTGAAGAATCAGCTATTAGGTTTCTGAATCCAGACTGAAGCAAAAAACATGTGTAGCTCGTTGTACCAAGCACCGCGTTGCTTATTGAGGCCGTAAATTGCTTTCAGAATCTTACACACTGCAGTAGGATTGTCTTGTCCTGAAACCAACCGGCTGTGTCATGTACACCTTGTCATGTAGTTGTCCTTGAAAGAAACCAGTGGTGACGTCGAGTTGTTTTAAGGACAAGTTGCATGATACTGCAGTGCTAAGAACTATATGAATGGTGGCAGATTTGACTACCAGACTGAATGTATCATTGTAGTCAATGTCGGACAGTTTGTTATAGCCATTAGAAACTAGTTTAGCTTTGTAGTTGTCTATTGATACATGAGCATTGCACTTAATTGTGAAGACCCACCTACAACCAACAACATATGAAATGTTAGAACAATTAACAAATCCCACATATAGTAGCGTAGCTGAGAATTTTTTTTCATCAATTATGGCTTTACGCCTAGGGTTTTTAAGAGCTTCAGCCACAGATGTAGGAATTATTTCAGGTGGTGTAGGTAGTAAAGCCGTATGGAGGTTAAGTATTTGAACTGATTTTGGTGGTCTAGTTGTCGACGCGGTGCTGGTTGTGCTGTTGGTTGTGCCGTTGAATTAGGTGTAGCAGCAGCCATTGGATGTTGTATGTCTGGTGATATAGCCCGAGGGTCTGTCCCTGGTTGAGTAGACGGAGTTGGGGACTGAGTTGATAGAGTTGTGGAGGCAGATGGTGGCATGTTTGTTGATGCAGATTGGGATGTATCGTCACTAGTGTTGTAACCATTGGTTATGCAGTTTAGTGCGACTTGCAGTTGGCACAAGAGAAACAATAGGAAAGTAAAAACTCGGTTATCAGACTCCTTGGAGTTATTGTTAGTAATGATGTTGGTTGGTGTCGCAAATGGAACACTCATTCATGAAAAACCAAGTGTCGAGAAGTGTATATTATTGAGGTTTCACGATCATATAGGCATAAATATGCACTTTGGGTAATAGAATAGCCTAGAAAGATACAAGATGATGATTTGTGTCTAGTTTATGTGGTGCATATTGTCTGAGCCACGAAAAGCATATGCATCCAAAGATCCTTTGTTTCTCATAGTTAGGGGCTCGACATGTAATTTTGAAAATAAGTTTCGAAATGCAATGGTTACGACGGCATGCAATTGATGAGATACACTGCCGCCGCCAAAGCAAATGGCTAGTACTCTCGCGGCATTGAAGCATGAGATAGTAGAGTCATGCCCGTTTTGAGTATATGTCGATTGTTGCGTTCGGCAATCCATTATGCTCAGGCGTATGAGGCGGACTGGTCATATGTGAAATTCCATTTGTGGACAAGAAGTTAACAAGTAGTAAAGTACAATGTACTCGCCTCCATTGTCCGTATAGAGAGTTCCATTTTTTTTTGCCAAAACTGATTTTCTACTAACCTTTTGAACTTCGTAAACACAGCAAGAACATCAGATTTTCTTTTTAAGGGACACATCTAAGTTTCTTTAGTGAAATGATCAAGAAAATGACATAGTATTGAAACCATTAATAAAGAAATGAAGATGTGTCCACATGTGCAAAAACTATATCAAGCGCATGTTTTTGATTGTAAATTGGAAGTAAGAGAAAGACAACTTATGTATCTTATTAATAGAACAAGCCATGAATACATGACTGAGAAAGTAACACATTTGAAGAAATCGGTAAACAATTGTAAAATAAAATTTTGAAGAATAGAAAAAGCAGGATGATCCAAACGTGAGTGCCAATCCGCCATAGTACTTTTAACAGCAGAATCTAAGGAAAGGGATGGTGGTTTCAAATATTATAGTTTTGACCACTCGTAAGTGTCATCATTAGGTTTTCCTTCTAGATGAAGACTCAACGTTTGTAAATCTATCACCTCGAATTAAGTAGGTGTAAAAGTAAAAACCACGCCATTAGTTTTACACAATTGAAAAACTGATATAAAATGCTTATCGATGATGGAACACATAAAATATGATTAAGAAAAAAGGTTTAGTGTAAGAGGGTAGAGAAGAAGAACCAGCATGAGATATATGTAGGCATGATCCATCACCTATGATATACTATGGAATTTACGAGTTTTTATACCGTAGTATAACTCCTTTTTTAAGTTTTTTATGTTATGTTTAGAGATGTAGTTTAGATTAGTAAAGCTGTGAAGAGACAAGAAGCGCTGATTAAAGGAAAAGGTGAGGCTGGACAGAAGCGCCACGTGAATGCCTCTTCCTTGGTGTCGATCGACACCCACACGATTAGACGGGCCCGACTTGTTTCAAGCCGACTAAAGCTCAGAAGTTCAACATTTTACCAGAATGCCCTTGGCCGAGTTTATACATAGTATTTATAGCTTTTGTCATGTTTTTAGGAAAAGTACCACCTTACACATCTTTACCACACCATATTATGTAAGGCTTTTATTTAGTAGCTTTTAGAGAGAAGATCAAAGCTTCCTTCGATATTTTGTATTGGAACTCCAGAATTTCTTTCTCCATCTATTTATGCAATACATTCAGTTCATTTTTATGTTTTGTTTAACTATGTATGAGTAATCATCCTGTTATATTTAGGGTTTTGATGCATTATTGATAACATAGAATTGCTTGGGTGATTTAATTAGGATCATTCACATCATTAATCTAAATGATTGTGTTCTAGAGTAGCTAGCTAAATCATGAACTTAGGATTATAGACAACTACGTAAGTGCATTCTTACCTGATAATAATTCTGCTAAGCTAGGTTGTTAGGCGCATGCGAGAGCTGATCTGAACATCTAGTGAACATATCGATTAGGGGTTTAATGTTTGCCTAAGAAAGTATCGATCGACACTCAATAGTATTGATTGACACTCATCCTTGTTCGCATGTGAAAACTGGAACATAAGATTTAGTCATCTGATTAGACTCGTAATGAAAGCTGGATATCTTTTATTCTATTTGAATTTTAGGACGGTTGTCCGTAGCATCTATATTTGATAATTATGATTGCTTAAAACACTAGGTCTAGCTTTCATCTCATATATACAACCGATTTTTATATTTGTTTTATGTATTTACTGGTTTTTAAATTATTTGCCTAGCTTAATCTTGATTTGTATATTTTATTTTGTGCCCACGCTCCCGATGGATTCGATCCCTGAGTACTACAATCCAATCCCTTTCACGCACTCGTCGTCGCTCTCAAACACTATCTTACTCATGAAACCGTACAGTTTAAACACTTTTCCGCCTCTTCTCACCGCTACACACCACCCACCAGCTTGATGTCTCCCATCTTCATTGACGAGAAACCGATCAAAACCTCCGACGTTCGCAGACAGGAAGCAAGAAACCACGCCCCTAGAGGAAGCACATAAGGACCTATCCTCAACGGTAACCAGACATGCAAGAACACACTCCACCGCCACATCCTGGACAAAGCAGCAATGACAAGCTACTCTAGATCCGCCACATCAAAAGCTTTGGTTGGGCCAGCCTCAGAACCGCAAGTGGAGCACTTAGAGAAAAAAAGAAAACGAAAAGAGATTGTCCCCTCACAGCTCCGCCGGAAACGCCAGAACCGGAGGAGCGGAGGTGAGAGACAGTTGCTTTTTTTTTTTTCTAAAAAGAGGCTGGAAGGTTAAGGGTTAGAGAGAGGTTTCACAAACTTCCTCAATTTACAAACCATTTTAGTTTTTTTTCTACAACATATCTTATTGTAACTAAAAAAAACTACATATATATACCTCTCAATGAATCCTAGTTCTCTTCAGTTTAAATTTACAATTCTAATTTTTTATGCAGACACGTTCCTCGATCCTTAGTCTATCTGCAAAATAGACTGTCGAAATCCGAAAATCGGAAGCTGGAAGAATCAGGACATTCGTAATGATGATATATAGTTGGTGTAATGCAAGGCCAGATTGGTCAAGCTCACTGCAACAATGGCATCGAGTCCCAATTTTATAGGTTTCACATTAATAAACACTTATATATTTATCAATTAAGTTGTTATTTAATCTAATTAATATAACAAATACATTTAAGAAGCCCAATCATTTTAAAATGTCTATAATAACAAATATTATATATACATAAGTAGTAAAACATTTATATATTTCTAAAGCAATATATTAAAATAAAGCCACAGTTTCTATTTTAAACTCACCATGTTACTATTTCTTTTAAACAATGCGTATTGATATGAACGATTGGTCAAAGACTAATATTTTAAATTTCAAAAAGAAATGGTAAACTAGTAATTATACTCAGTTTTTTTTTTTGTCGATCATTTATAACAATCGTAGTTTGATTTGGTTAATATTAGAATTAATCATCCACATTTGCTTTCATGGAACAAGTAATAATCGTTTTCATACTGAAAACCTCCTGGAAATTCAGGAAAAGCCTTTGCCTCTCAATAATTGTGATAATGTAAGCAGCTATTAATAACAAAGATTGGCTTGACTTATGATTAATGGTCATCTATTTATAATTTTTAGTAGTTACATATTTCGGTATTATAATAATTCTATAACCAATTTAGTTTAAATAATTACAAATAGGAATAATACTATTTCTAGCTACTATTAAATTAAATTTTATTTAATCATATATCTATTTAATCTTAATAGCTATATTAGTATTAGAATTAATAAAATTTTGTTCTCTTTTTTTTTCTGAAATAAATCTCAAAATCATTATTTAAACTACATATAAATAATCATAAAGATAGTATAGAGATAAACAGTAGTCTTGCGTGATCGTCAACCTAAGGACCAACCTGGAGTCTAACGCTCAAATTATCCTGTGATCGAGACTAGAATTATTAAATGAGAATCGTTCAATATTAATCTCTCATAATTATGTGTTTATCTAAACTAGCTCATTTTTTAGATAACATTAATATTGTTTATATATGTATTATGATTAGCATTTATTATACATCGTTCAATTTATTTAGATTGATTGTTGTGATCTTAAAATTTCAAAAATTTTTCTGAAGTATTTCTTTTATCTTTGTATAATTAGTTTATATCTTCTCTATTCGTATAAACTACCATATTACTAAATAAGTCCTTGATTTAATATACGTGAGACTATTCATAAATTTTAATAATTATATAAGATAGTAAGACTTTGTTTCTTATTATCGGTTAAAGTGGAACAGTCAAAGTTTTTTTTTACATTTTTCACGGAAATTTTTATTTAGATTTTCTCATATTACTGAACATCTAAAATATTTTTAGTACGTGACAAAAAAAATATTTTTAGTACACTTTTTTTTGGTACATTGTTTTAATCTCCAAAGCTATCAAAGATGCCAACAGTGGCAAGAGACTCAAACACCGATAAAGTGATGGCACGACAACTAGACGATCAACAACACCCCTTGCCCACATGATCACTATCCACACAGACGCTGCGTGGTCGGAAAACTCATTGTTGCTGGGTTTGAAATTATTATCTTTGATGCAGCCGTGGTATTGTGGAGAGGAAGCGCATCGGAAGATTTTGTGGCCTCTCCCCTTGTTGAGAAGTCTCTAACAATTCATCCTATCCCACACGGTGACCATGGAACGACATCCAATTACTTAAAATCAGACGCTCATGATCTAATCCGAGCCATCAACGAAAGAATGCAAGTTAAGAAACTCTTTGTATCTTCCATGATATTTTGAGCTTTCTGGTTGTTTTACCGCCGCTCTAATATCATGTATCTTCCTCGTTCAAACAATATTAATTAGAGTTTGATCCATTCATACTGCACGTATGTTTATTAATAGAATAACATATCACTAGGTTAAGATCCGCGCCTTGCGCGAAATGAACATTATATATATAAACTATTTTATATATTATCTGCTTATAACATATTATGAATAATAAATATATATTGAATATTTAAAAGTCATTATCTACTACTTATATAATTAAATTGGTGCGAATATAAATAAACTTTATAAATCGAAAAATATTTTTTCTATTTGATATGATATATAATTAAATTTAAAAGACAGTAACATATATATGATATATTTTAATATTAATATTTATTAGATGATGCTTTTTTCTCATATTTTTTTTATCATTTGTATCTGTTATAGCAAAAAGTCTAATTAATGATAACAATTTTTCACTGTGAGATTACTGGCGTATAGTTTAATTTAAAATGATACATATATTTATCAAAAAATGTTCAAGGGTAAATTTCAAAATAAGATATTTATGTATTTTTATATGGCGTATAGTTTAATTTAAAATGATACATATATTTATATATCTTTTATTTTGATACTTATTAAATGAGACTTTCAACTTATATTATTTTTAAATTATTTGTATCATGTCATAACAAAAGTTTTAAATCATAGATCACAAATTTGAATGTGAAACTTTTAATAGTTTTAGTAATTTATACTCGTTTTTAAAAATTCAAATATAATATATAAATATTTTTTTAATTTTAATTATATGGTTACTATGATTGTTTAATTTATTTTAATAGCTTAAAATTAAACAAATATAATTATAATACACACTTATTTTTATCAAATCTTTATTATTCAAAATCATTAATTGTCGTATATACTTTAGCCACATTAGGCAATTCCGTAATCTTATTTAAGGAAATAATGAAGAACATTAATAATGTATTTATTGTGGTTTAATAAAACTTATTATATATTTAGATGGACCAACCTATTTCTCTAAGATTTCTAAGAATCATTCTAGTGATGACACGTGGCTACAAAAAAATGTTGCAATGTTGCAATGTTTCTCAAATAATATATAGGGGATTTTTTTCACAACGCAAGAATGTTATGGTTGTACAGACATGCACGGTTTTTATTTTCGATTTGTAGTATTTAATATTTGTGATAAATCAACGGTTTTTAATTATTTATAATTTGTTGGTTATTCATATTGTGGTTGGATACTAAACCAATCAAAATGATATGTTATATACATATTCATGAATTAGTACTTTTTAATTGCATTAACCTTTTTTGATGTATTTATATATAAATTAAAACACCAGTTAGTATGTTTATGTATATTAATAAATCTATCTTTCCAAAAATAAAAATATTATATCAAGAAAATTCACTTATGTTTTTATAACATAGATAAATATTTCTCTAAGTTTTTTATAAGCCAAATAATTTTTCTTCTATTTTTATTTTGAGAAAAATATTAACTAAAATTTTATTTTTGCATTCTTATACATATGTGTGAATAATATTAATCCTCAAATTATTTAACATATATTTCAAAAATAACTTATGTGTTTTAATAAAACATTTATATTTTGTATGTGAAATGATATAATAAAGTACACATATTTAAAGTTTGTATGTCACATTGTAAATAAATCTGTTTAATTTTATTGTAAAAATTGATTTGAGAATATTCATGTTAATTTTGTTTAAAGAATAATGGTAAGTTTAGTTATAGAATAATCTCGCAAATAAATTATTTATAGATAGTTAATTAATAATTATTAAGTCACTGTTGTAATTGTTTAATAAATGAATGGTTAGTTTCAAAAGGTATTTCAATTTTAGTAACATAGATATTCTAGTTATCCTTTAATTTTTAGTTTAGATGAATAATAATTTTAGTAACAAATATTTATTTTATGAAACTTAATATTAGATGTTTAAAATATTTTGCTTAATATATATATATATATATATTAATGATAAAAAAGTTAAAGAATATTTTGGTTTAAACTCCTTATAAATAAACTATAATATTGATTAGTGAATATAAATTATAAAATATATAAAAATTTTATATACTTGTATCTATATTATCTCACTTACTTTTTATTTAATTTTTTGAATAAAATTTTCAAATTTTTATTCTTTCGTCTATAATTGTATGTATCCACCGATAACTACAAACGATAGAAGAATTTTTTTTTTTAATTTGGAGCAGAATGAAATGGTTCAAGAAAGTTTTGTAATTTTTGTAAACGTTAACAACCGCTACTACATGTAAATATTGTGTTTGGTCACGAAAATTTGTTTAAAACTTCTGAACTTTTAAAGATAGCAACTAAACCACAATGACTTTTGGCCAGTGCCGTGCGAAGACTTTTGGGGGCTCGAGATGATTTTAAAAATAAATTTTTACAATATGTAATAGAAAATATAATTTTAATTGTGATACACCATTTTAATTTGCAATTTAAAAGTAAGGTTAAAATCATAAGTAGAAAACTGGTATTTTTAGAGAAAGTTAAAAAAATAATTTGGTATTTTAGAAAGATAAAATAATCATTTAAATACAAATTATAAAAATAATAAAAATAAAAGTGATAATAACAAAATATTGAATAAAATAATGGTAGATAATGTATACAACATTTTTTTCGTTTAAGAAATGATGATAGATAAATATTTATGTTAAACGTATTATTTATTGTTTTATGAACTCTTCACCACCAAACTATAATGTATAAATAAAAATACAAGCAACTAACTTATGGTAAGGAAAATTGGATAATAATATGTAATAAAAGCAAAACGGAAATCAGATTGTGAGTTGGACCGTATCAGTTCCTTAAATAATTTTGTATTTTAGTTAACACATATTGAAATTATTTAGAATAAAACCATTTATCGAAAACAAAGTCATATTCAGAATCAACTGAAAATCTATCCAAACTATATATTAATAATTTTATGAAATTAGGAGCCCTAAAATTGCACATCGGAAACAAAGCCTTTTTCAAACCATGGTAAGCAGGGCTCTGATTTCGATAGTCAAAATTAAGGTTTTTTTTTTTTTTTTTTTTGAACACAATGGTTTCTAGATAGTAAACTTCCACGATTAACATCATCATTTTACATAATTCATGTGAAGAAAAAGAAAAACTAGGAAAAAACCTCCCAATTTAATGAATCCAAATTTTCTTCTGTCTAAAATTTACATTTCTATTTATGAAAAAACCTTCCTCAGTCCTCACTGGTTCTGTCAGCTAAAAGGTTAACTTCTCAAAATTGAAAGCCGAAAGAATCAGGACAGTCTGACGTGCGTGTGAATCTTTTAGCCTTTCATACGAAGCTTTATAAGATCATATCGTGGAATATGAACACAAAAGACTTAGATCTTTGCGCGTTTTAGCTGTGAGTAGATATCATTAGCTTCTAGCTCCCTCTTGTGCATAATATTCTTGAATACTCTTTCCTCAGCTTTCATTAAGGAATCTCTTAATCTCTTCACATCAGCCAACTTCACAGGCTTCAATAAGAAATCTTCAGCACCTTCTTCAAGACATCTGTATACATAAGCAAATATTAGTGATCTAATTCCATAAAATTCATAGCTTTGGAACAAGAAAATGGCCAGCTCATAACAACAAGCAACTACATGATTAGACTTTAATTTTGGTAAAGATGGTTCCTTAATAATAAACAAATGCATGTGAGGTGTCTATCACGAGGATTGGATTTATAAATGACCCTACCAAAGATTATGCAAACAAAATTAAAAGCATATATTATATTTAAAAATTTGGGGTTATTAACAAACACATCACCGGCAATAGAATCAAATCTCAAGATAAGATCTTGCTTAACTTATGACGGATTATTCTTTTCTTATTTTCGGGCCACAAGAAACAATTTTTTTAATTATTACATATTCCTAATATCCTCTTATCAAATCTTTCGAGGACCCACTAAAGTAACACCAAAATCTTTAGCTTTGATCAAAAGTTACAACCACCACCAGTGTTACCCATGATGGTTTAGAGAAACCATATCATATTCATTATCTTACTAATCTGATATGATTATTAAAATAAATTTAATTAGGTCAATGCATATTGCTAAACAGTATCTTTCAAAAAAAAGAAAACTTGATTCCCTAAACAAACCCCCTTTTGAGCATCCCAAAGTAATAAATGCAACAAAATCTAATAAAATTACTATAACTGGTTAATCATGGCTATTCTTAGATTAGATGATTCTGAACTTAAAACAAAGACTTAAGGATGGTGATTAAGATAACAGTAGAAGAGAACATACCTATCTATACGAGGCAAGATGTTCTCTGAGGACATAATCACAACCGGTATTTCTCTGAAAGCTGATGATTCCTATAGAATTTCAAAACCCATAAAACAGGTTAGATCAAAAACTTTTTATTTTTATTTTCCAAATCAACAGAAAAGCTTACTTTGATCTTCTTCAATAGTTCATAACCAGTCATCCCAGGCATAGAGTAATCCGTCATTATCAGATTAATCTTCAGATCCTGACAAATATTATTCAAAAACTTCAATACCAAATTTGAATGGAATCTCAACACTAATTAAGGATCAGTTCAATCAGATTTATTACCTGAAATCCAACAGAACTATTGTCTCCATCTAATCCAAGGTATTGCAAGGCTCTTGTCGCGCTATCGACAACAGTAACTGACAATTTTCAAAAACAAACTGTCAGATTTCGAACATCAAACAGATTCCTCAAGATGAACAGAAACTTCTCCTTCTTACCTTTACAAGAAGATACTCTGAGCAACCGCTCGATGAACTTCCGATCGACGATGCTGTCGTCGACGGCAAGAACGTGAAGAAGCTCCGGCGACGCTAAGGAAGAAGTGTCGTTGGATATGTCCAACATCTCCGGACGCAAAACCTCCGCCATATCAATCAAAGATCGGTAAACGATAGAGATCGAGAGAGGGAATCTGCTTTTGATTTGAGAAGAAAGTGAGAGATTTGATTTTGCAAATGGGATAAGGAGTAAGGATTTATAAGGAAGAGTGGGGAAAAAGAGAGGGAAATATGATAACGAGAGGATTCTGAGAGATCTTTGCATATCTGTGGGATTTTGTCTGTCGATTGCGCGTGGAATATTATTTGTTTACTAAAAGTCATAGTATTCAAATTTGTCAAATTCAAATATAAATAAAAGGCATTTACAATAAAGTTTTTTGAGGAAAAAAGTAGTCGAGTTTTTAAATTATATTTATAAGAATAGTCAAATAATATTCTGAGTGGTGAAGAAAAATCATATAGTTCTGGAAGGAAAAAAAATCATAGATCGTATCATGACGATTTCTCTCCAGTATTGTTCAGAATCAGAATCTTCAGATCATGGAAACTTTGATTTTGTATTTGTACATTTTCGATAATTTCGTATATTAATAGAACTTTTCATTTAAACAAAATGTACTAAAAATAGAAAATGTAATAATCGGTGAAAAAACATTTAATAAAGAAAACTTCTGATGATGTTTAAGTAGTTTGTAAGCAAGTAGTCCGGTTTTCTTTTTCTGGCTGCCTGTGTTTTTAGCTAAATTTCTTCTTCTTCGTTGAACAGAAAAAAAAGAAGCTAAATCTCTTCTTGAGGATTTTATTATTAGACTGATTATTTGCATTGATTCTAAATACAATCATAACTTTGTCTTAACTAATCAATGATTGATTGAAAGTTTTACTTAAATATAGACTGTTATTTAGTAGATGGTCTTCCAATATCAATTCGAATTTCAAATTCGGCGTTTTTCATTTAACGCTTTTAGAACACTGGTTACAGATTCGTATATCGGGTAATGAATAACCTATGGTATTAAGTCCTTCACGTGTCCGCCCATTTATTTTGTAAAACTATGTGTGTTATAGGTGCCAAACACTTAATCTTCATACTATGTGCCCTCGGCACTCACCTAATGTTCAGTTAGAAATGTAATGATTTTTAAGTACATTCTCGTTGAGAAATGCTTTTGACACGTTTCATTACAAGCTATCATATGCATAAGGTGCATGTTGTTCCTTATGCGTTTGGTGGTTCTTCCAGTAACTCCTTATGAGTCCAACGTCACGCATTACATTGCGATTAACTAGTACCTTATTACTTATTACTTATTACTCGCGGTTAATCCAAGGTAGTATGATGATATGGTATACTGTCATTAGCCTTTATCACTTCATCCTTCAGGCTTTGTGTGGTATAAGTCCTTTTTTATTTGAGCAAATTATGGGGAGAAGAAAATTGAAGGGATATAGGGTATGGAGTGCAAATAGGGGATATTTGGTGTGTAGGGAGTACAAATTCTCTTTTTATTTTTGCTATTCACCAGATTCAGCTTATGTTACTTTGAATCGTATTGTTAGATTCTTGCTTCTCCCTTTCAATGTTTTGGAGTTAGGGTAATAATAAAATAGTAAGTAGGTTTACATCATCTTTAAGATTGGGTTGGCATTGTTACGTTTGAGATGAAATCCTTCACATGTTTTAAGATAAACCCATGTACTCCCATTTGGTACAACCATGCTTGTGGGGTTCTTTCTTTGTTTATGGATTTTGGATTCTGTATTTTTCTTGTCCTTGTTTTGTGTGCGTCTTTGTGACTGTCATTTCCATTGATTCTTAATGTCTTGTGTTGCTTTCTTGAACAGACAGCTGCTGAAAAAGTGAAGGCCAAGATGAAGCTCCAGCTTGATGAAGCAGGTAAGTTACTCGGTCCCATCAGAGAGAGATTACAATGATTCTGCTGTCCATGCT
Organism: Brassica napus; assembly: GCF_020379485.1. Lineage (NCBI taxonomy): Eukaryota > Viridiplantae > Streptophyta > Magnoliopsida > Brassicales > Brassicaceae > Brassica > Brassica napus. Next base: position 14,173,811 of record NC_063434.1, read on the forward strand.
TCTAGCAGTTCAGATCTGATTCTCTCGACAACATCTTTTAAGTGGGAGCTATCTTTGGAATGTTACTGTTAAACGGTGGGGCTGTGTTTTGGCACTTGATGCCTTGGCACTGATTACTGATAATGTAACATCCATCTCATCTTCTTTAAGAACAACGTGCTATTTATGCAAGAATGTCAAATTAAACAAAATTAAATCGACTAATAAACTGATTGAAATACATAAACAGTAAATAAAGAATCCCCGAAAAAAACACTTTTAAAATTCAGTTGTCAAAATAAACTGTATCGAAAACTTGTATGACAACCGGATTAAAATTTCAATCATTGCAAGACACCAAAACATCCAGATATCTAACTACTCATCATGCTCATCCGCGAAGAGAAGAAAGAGGGGTGAATAATAGATGAGTCATCCAGTGAAGTATGATATGCTAAACCCGAAGTTCATGGACCTAGACATAGTATTCCAAATATATATAATTTAACCAAATATGTCAAAAAAACGGTACCCAAAGTACCAAAAAACAAACTATGGTCTTAGTCACATACCTGCACAGACTCCTCACTCTCACACCAGAGAGCTTATAGAGTTGGAAAAGTACCCGACCACCTATAGTCAGGAGAATGCTTGGTACCCTATAGTCAGGAGGGTGCCTGATCACCTATGATCTGAAGAGTGTCTACTTATCTATAGTCGAGAGATTTATCCATTACATACAATCAGAAGAGTTCAGCTAAAAGGTATACTCGCCTAAATACCCATATACATTTACCATATTAATAAAACAAACAATGTTGAAACCTTCAACCTTGTATTTCAAATTTAGCACATAACCTAACAACCTAATATGCATACTTCAAATAGAATCAATTCACGAAGACATGAGTATTAGAACTAACCTATGTATAAACTCAAACGTATTGTACTATAAACCCTTATGAAAAGTTACGAGATAATTATGTATCTTCTTCTCACAACTTAACCGGTTGTGGTTTGATAGAGGCTTGACTAAGAAAACTCCTACGACATAATTTCGCCCCTACAATAGTGTATGTAAAATCGTAAGCGTTTATCTTGAGGATACAACTATCGATCTCCGTACAACACACCCGTACCGAGACCCTAGCAAACTTTACTTTGAGTTTTCCTTCAGAAATTTGTTATGGAAAAAAAAATTAATCCAATGATTCTCAGTAATCCTCTCTCTTCTCTCTTCTCTCCTTCTTCTCTTTTTCTTTCTCGTATTGCACTTAATCACTTTATATAATAACTAAAGTGATTCCTTTAATCAACGCATACGTTAACTCAAGCGGTGCCTTTTAATCAACGCATATATTGACTCATAACTGACATGTTTTGTCTGAAACAGTTTCCTTTAATTAATTAAAGTCCAACAATACTCTCCATTTTCTATTCAAACTCAACAATACCCCCACATTTGAATAGAAAATAAGTTCAAATATTTCTGGAAAGTAGAATCAATATACATTGGACAAAGGTGTCTTTTGAACTTGAACCTATCCTAGTAACAACTTATCGGATTTACTTTGTGGGTAATGAACTAGTCTTGAATTAACCACATTTAATAGTAAACCTATAAAATAAGTGAAACACATATCTCATCAGCTCATTTCTAATTTATACGTTTGTGTTCATTTTGGTCCTGAATATATTCTGACTTCGTGAGAGCTCTAGAAAATTTAGCCAAATCAATTCTCATAGGTGCGAACCGACACCACTCCCATATAGGTAATATTAGTTAAAGATAGTCCATTATATCTCTCTTATACAAAAGATACAAACATTATTAAGTATAAATCATTCAACCATTAATCATCAATGGATACACATTATTATTTCATAGGAATGAGAAATGTATAAAACGTCTTGAGTCTTCATCAACTAGTTTTCCTATTGAACATAGACCATGGAATCTCCAATGTTTCTAGGTTAGGTTCCCATCAAGTGATGACTCATTATGTTGGTTTGAGACCATTCTCCTCCAAATGAAAATAACTTGCTTTCTAGATAGGCCTTTAGTCAAAGGATTAGCCAAGTTATCATTTGATCTAATGTAATCCAATACTATCACCCCATTGGAAAGCAATTGTCATGTATGTCTACATCTTATACGACTTGACTTGCCCTTATAATTTTTTTTCTTTTTTTCCCATAATAAGATTGAGTAGGTGAATAACCATATGACTCTTGTTTAACTCTAATTCCAAGAATTAACAGCCAATCCCATATTTTTCATGAGCAATGATTTGGAATTTTTTTTCACTTATTTCATCACAGAAACAGTGTCACTCATCTGAAAGTTTAAGAACTTTACCACGATGAACGTCTTAACGCTTGCAACTTCAGACTTGTATTTCTTCTCTAATGATTCCCACAACTGTTTTGAATTTTGGAATATATGATAAACATCGTAGAGAATCGTCCAAAGCGTTAAGAATATATGTAGTTCTTGCACAAAAACTCGTTTTGCGTCCATGCCTCTGAAGGTTTCACGATTTCATCAGGAATATCACCTTCTAAAGGTATCTCTGGTCCTTCAGAAGTCAAGCATTGTGCTAGATTCAGTGTTGTGAGATAAAACAACATCTTTTGTTGCCATCTTTTGAAATCCACTCCTCGGAAAACAAAAGGCTTCTCTATGTGACTTTTCACAATTGCAGTAGACTGATCCATCTTGCTTTCTTTGAAAAGAACAAATAAATTTTTTTGTCTTAGATTGTTATTCCAAAATACAGATGCAAATCAATCTCACGTACTCAATATGTTTGGATTTATAAACTTTTATAAATCTTACTCAATTTATAAACCCTTATAAAAAGTTACGAGATAATTAGGTTTCTTCTTCTCACAATTTAACCGATTGTGGTTCGATAGAGGCTTACCTAAGCAATCTCCTAAGACAGAATTCCGCCCCTACAATGGTGTGTAGTTTTGTAGGCATCTATCTTGAGGATACAACTATCGATCTCCGTACAACATACCCGTACCGAGATCCTAGCAAATTTTCCTTTAAATTTTCCTTCAGAAACTTGTTATGAAAAAAGAAGAAGATTAAATCTAATGATTCTCAGTAATTTTCTCTCTTCTCTCCTTCTTCTCTTTTTTTTGTATTGCACTTGATCACTTTTTCATTTAATTAACGCATATATTAACTCAAGCGGTGCCTTTTAATCAACGCATATGTTGACTCATAAATGCCACATTTTGTATAAAACAGCTTCTTTTAATTAATTAACTAGATCTTGACCCGCGCAACTGCGCGGGTGTTCTTTTTCGGTTTTATAAATATATATATTTATTTTAGTTCATTAGTGGTATACAATTTTAACGTTAACCATATATTTAAATGTTTATATACCTATTTCAAATATAAAATTTTTTATAGTTTACATGGTGTAACAATCAATAGTTTAAAACCATCACATGTATTTGCCATTTCTTATTATATATTTATGTTACTGTATTTGGATTTTGTTATTAAACAAATTAATATATGCATGAAACAACATATTTAAAAATTATTTTGTATCAAATTTATATTCAATTTTGACCCGCCAACCTTCAAAGTCGTATTTCCTTATAGCAATATTTTTTTACGTTTATTCATTTTAAAAATATATTCTTTATATATACAAAACATCTAAGATATATCAATTTTTATACATGTATCATATAGTTTGCGAATGTTAAGTGGTTATGTCATCGTATTATATTTTTAGTATAAATATTTATACTTATGAAAATAAAATTATAAATTTATCAATTTAATATAATTTATAATATTTAATTCAATATAATATTTTTACTTTAACATGAATTATTATTATTATTATAAAATAGATAAAATAAGATATAATTTTTATGTTTCATTTTATAAATGATAATTGAATACATATTAATAAATAATAATAGTTAATTGCTAATTACAAAATTAGTTAAAATATTTACATAAACTTCCTGAAAGTTAAGATATTGTTAAAATATTTTTCAACAGATTTGTTAGAATTATATATATATAGTTAAAATGAAAAGATATCATAATTAAAATAAATACAACAATTTTTTATATTATTAGCTTTAATAAAATACATGTTAATTTTTATACATGTATTATATAGTTTGCTAATGTTAACCCCTATTACCAACATATTATATTCTGAACATAAATACTTCTGAAAATAATATATATAAATCTAATAATTTAATATAGTTTATCATGTTTAGTTCAATATAATAATTTTCTCTTAATATTATATAATAGGTAAAATAAGATGAAACTTTTATTCTTCATTTTATAAAATATATTAATGTATAATAATATTTTAAAACTAATTACGAATTATAAAAAAATATTTACATAGAATTTTTCAAAATTAAGATCTTGTTAAAATCTTTTAAACAGATTTTTTTGATTTAAAAAATATATATTTAAAATTAAAAGATATCAAAAGATATTATGACTAAACTAGTTCAAAGATTATATATATTATTAATATTAATAAAATACATTTAATATATTTTTAAATGATTCAAATTAAAAAAAATCACACATGAAAGAAGTCATGATTTCTATTTTAATACAACTCATTATATATATATATATATAATTTTTTTTTTGGGTTAAATTATTTAAATCGGTTCAGTATTTTGAATTATACAATGGTTTATATTACTACTATGTATAATTTATTAAGGAATCAAATATGTGTTTGTTAACCAATCTGGTTTTATAGAAGTCGATTGTTATATTAGGAATGATATATTATTAAGTCATATTAGTAGAAACAAATGAATCATAACTGATTTCTAGTGAGAGTCTATTTTTTAAAATATTACACGTGAATCAAGGTTGGTACTTCTTTTATAACAGAGAAGATGTTTAACAATACCCCACCATTTTTTACTCAAACTCAACATTAATATGATTTAGGAGACTCATTACACTATTGCTGGAACACATAATCGATTTGTTAAAATGAAAATACAGTTTTTTTTTTTTTTGTCATCAACAAACAGACTCATATAGACTCTGCGAACCAAACTGGTAACTCCGCATCCATGTGAACGACGAAAGACGATTGTTTTCTGGCACATCGTGCTAGACTATCCGCCTTTTGATTTTCCGTCCGGGGTACATGAATGATCGTTGAGCTAGTAAAACATGTCTTTAGTAGCTTTATGTCGTGCAGGTAACTCTCAAACGCCGGCCATTCCTCTGGTTCCGAAACCATCTTCACCAATTGAAAACAATCCGTAGCAAAAGTAACCTGAAACTGATGTAAATTCCTCATGCATTCCATTGCCCATATCAAAGCTTCCATCTCTGCATGAAGAGGTGAAAGACATGCCCTAGTATTCCTTGCACCCATCAATCCCTAAAATCCCTCGAGTATGCTATACCATCCTTGACCTGAATAAGGTTCTTTATCTTTTCAGGAACCATCTATAAAACACCAACGACCAACTCTCAGCTGCCGATTCAAAACCTCATTCTGTGGTGGAGCCTGCTTAGTCTTAATCACCTGGGCCTCAGCCCAAAGTGTTGATTCAGTTTCTGCAAGCGTAAGTGTATCTTTTGGGTCAATATCCAAATTACTAAAGACCTTATTATTCCTTCCTTTCCAGATATACCATAGTATACACGCAAAATGATGATCTTCCATCTTCGGGAGTACCCTCCAGAAAAGATGATCCATATTTGTAAATAGTGAGCTTGTGGGAAAGTAGACTGGGTTAGACGGTATCTTTGATAAAGCCCAAACTTGACGCGCAGGAGGGCACTCAAAAAACACATGGTTTATTGATTCCTCCTCAGCTCCACATCTAATACAACAAATATCTCCCTTCATTCCTCTTGCTTGCAGATTCTTCTTAACAGCTATACAACCGGATACCATTTGCCATAAAAAATGCTTAAGCTTCGGAGGACATCTCACCTCCCAACAGAAAGCTTTTAGAGTATCCACTGTGGGACCATAAAAAGCTGGTGGTTTTGCCTTGTCCGGATAGACCCGTTCTAGCTGATATCCTGTTTTTACCGAATATTTTCCATTATTTGTGAAATGCCATCCATTCCTATCCACCAATTGAGTCTTACTCAAAGGAATACTTTCAATAATTTGAGCGTCCTGGGGATCCACCAAATCCCGAATTACTTGCGACTTCCAAGTTCGTGAAATTGGATCTATCAAAGAGTCCACTGTGAGGTCCTGATAAGTGTCATGTTGCTTTTTGTTTGCTGGTCTCGGGCGAGTGGTTGGGAGCCATGGATCACTCCATACAGAGATAGAGGACCCCGTTCCCACCCTTTTGATTAGTCCTTTGCTAACCAGAGATCTAGCAGATACAATACTCCTCCAACCGTACGATGGAGAGTATGAACGGATCGGTTCTAGGGGAGAGGCATTCCTATAGTACCATCCTTTAAAAACTCTAGCAAAAAGAGTTGAAGGCTTCTCTATCAGCCTCCACAATTGCTTTCCAAGCATAGCTGTATTGAAATCCGTTATATCCTTAAAGCCTAGACCTCCTTCGTCTTTGTTTGTACATACTTTGTCCCATGACTTCCAGTGCATACCCCTTGTATTTCCCCTTGGGCTCCACCAAAATTTGGATACCGCACTCGTCAATTTCTTTACCGTTGCTTTTGGTAGCCGATAAACAGACATCACATGGTTAGGCAAAGCCGTGACTACTGATTTAATGATAACTTCCTTTCCACCTTTTGAAAAAAACTTAAACGTCCACCCATTCACCCTGTTATTCAAACGGTCCTGGACAAAACCAAAAACCTGTATCTTGGATCCCCCAAGACTCTCCGGCAGACATAGATATGATCCCATCCCTCCTAAATTTTGTATCCCAAGGATGTCTCTCAATTCCTGTCTAGTGGACTCCTCAATCTTATGTCCAAATTGAATCGAAGATTTCTGAAAATTAATCAGTTGCCCCGAGACCACCTCATATTCCTTCAGAATCCTAAGAATAGTATGACATTCTTCCTTCTGTGCCTTACAGAAAAAGAGACTATCATCTGCGAACAACAAATGAGAGATTGAAGGACAAGCTCTTGCCACCTTTATTCCCGTGAAATGATTTCCTCTTTCAGCCTTCTTAATATTAGCAATCAAAGCCTCAGTACACATGATAAATAGATAAGGGGATAAGGGATCCCCCTGCCGTAAACCTCTTTGAGGAACTATATGTCCACGGGGCTGCCCATTTAGCAAAACATGATATTGAACTGATGATATACATTCCATAATTAATTTAACCCAATGCGGATCAAAACCCATCCTGAGAAGTAGCGCTTGAATAAAACCCCACTCCACCCGATCATACGCTTTGCTCATATCCGTCTTTATCGCCATATATTTACTTTGGCAAGCCTTATTAGTCCGCAGTCCATGAAACATTTCCTGAGCAATAAGAATATTATCTGAAATCAACCTTCCTGGTACAAATGCTGATTGTGTCTCCGCTATTAACCGTGGGAGGCATAATTTCAACCGCTGACATAAAACCTTCGAAATAATCTTGTACCCTACATTGCACAAGCTAATTGGCCTCAACTCAGACATCCTTGTAGGCCTTTCCGTTTTCGGGATCATACAAATATTGGTAATATTTAACCTTGAATCCATGTCTCCTGTGATCAAAAAATTATTCACCATTGCAACCAAATCAGTTTTGATGATATGCCATGCATGTTGGAAAAAAAGTGCCGTCATTCCATCCGGTCCTGGAGCTTTTTCCGGATGCATCAGGAACAAAGCCTGACGAACCTCCTCCTCCGTTGCTGGCCTCAGCAGCCCATTATTCATCTGTGGAGTAATAGACGGAACTATTTCCTCCAGAAAACTGTCAAAGTCTGAAGGAGAAGTAGTAGTAAACAAATCTTCGAAATAGTCCACCGCCACCTTTTCTACACCATTTTTTTCCGTTATCCAATTACCAGTTTCATCGTGAAGACCCACAATTCTATTTCGAACCCGTCTTTGTTTTGTTAAAGCATGATAGAATTTAGTATTTAGGTCTCCACATGAATACCACGTATTCCGACTCTTTTGGTGCCAATACTCCTCCTCATCCTTATAAGCCTCTTGCAACTTTCTAGATACTTCCAAAATCTCCTCTTGCGTTCTATTATTATCCGATTGGACCTCTTCTAATGCTTTTTGGAGCCCCTGAATTTTGTCCTTTCCATAAGGGGGGTTATTTTTTCGCCATGCTGCAATTTCATGTCGAGAATTACTAATCTTTGAAACAACATCCCCTGTTCGTCCTTCATTATTTCCCAGCCAGCCTGAGGCAATCGATTCCATAAGGCCATCCTGTCCAATCCAACGTTTATCAAACCTAAACTGCCCTCGTCTACGGTAGACTTTATCTTCCAAAAAAGCGACCACTGGCCGATGGTCAGACGCTACCATCCCTAGGTACTCCGTATAAGAACAGGGAAAAAGCGTGTGCCAATCTTCATTCGCTAGAGCCCGATCTAGCCGACATCTGATCGTTACTGCCCCCTTTCCTTTTCCCCTTCTCCCCTGCCATGAAAAAGTGTTTCCCCGAGCTGGAAACTCCAACAAACCACAGTTTCTAATCATATCATTGAAGGGGACAAAAGAACTTGCGCTTCTTAAAGAACCTCCATCTTTTTCATGATTTCCGGTAATCTCGTTTAAATCTCCAATAATGAACCAACGGTCTGTTCTCGATAACCCATACCTCGTCAACCGTTCCCATACCTGTTCCCTCAATTTTTGCACCGGTTCTCCATACACAAAAGTAAGATAAACTTTTTTCCCAAGTGCCACCGCCTCTACATCAATCATCCTATTACTCGAATAGAGAATCTGAACCTGGTATTCATTATTGTAAAAAAGCGCTAAACCCCCACTCCGTCCATTAGGATCCACTGTCACCAAGCAATCATATCCAACATGTGATTGAAACTTTTGTACAAATTCAAAATCCTGCTTAGTTTCTGATAACAATAAAAAATCAGGTTTATGTTTATGCCAAATTTCTCGAAGATAACTTATTGTCCAATGACTCCCCATTCCTCGACAATTCCAACTTAGAATCTTCATAAAATTACAATTTGATCATGCTCCCAAGAGCTAGAAAATGGGGCTTGAAGATACCCAACCATTTTAAACAAATTAAATTCCAAAAACTCCATCCGAAAGAGAGTACCCAATAGTCCTGAACCAATCCAAAAACCAGTACCAAATGGTCTTGAACCAATTTTAAAAAATTGTCCCACCACCATGATACGCGACTACGTTGGGGCCCACTACTGCAACATCTTGTATCGATATATTGACTATACCACCATTTCCATTTTCTCCAGTACACAGACCCTTGTATCAGCTCCACAAATACAATAAGAAAAACAAAACGTATTATTAAAAGCCATAGATTATAATTCCTAGCAGCTGTCGATACAATAAGACAGATCATATTAACCCAACACCTAAATAAATACCACAACTTGATAGTTCGTGACCAAACACCAAGTCCCTCCGGCCAGCCATCACGATCCATATGCATATAGATAAACAAAGTAGACTTGCGAGGCATACCATTCGATACCAACACCATCACCGCCAACCAAGAAGTATACCATTCGATACCAAGCCAACCATAATAATCACCACGGATCCAACTAAGCACGTCAGATGAACATTTTAAAACAAATAAGTGTAGTGTCTCATACCAATTCCAATGCCAAGAATCCAAAACACCATAAATATTCCAATACATCACCATATCATGATTACTAACATGAAGATATGCCAGAAACAAAAGGCCAAAATGAAGCCAAGAAGCCTCAACAGTACGACAAAATGATATGCTCACAGAGCTTATTGAAAACCCAAAAATAAGAAAACCAAAGTTGACCAAACATTCCCACCACAATTCTTCAAAGCCGATGATATCCATAAACAATATATATGGTTTTAAAGAGCTAGGTTTATGGTTTGATGGACCCTTTTCCTTCGTCTGTTTCACACCTTCTCCGTGTCGATTACCTGCCGTTGCTTGAACGCATTTGCGTGGTGAGAGTACAGCCTGAATGAACCTGTTTTTTGATGTTCCCTCCGCCAAAGTCGTATTCTTGAATAACACCTTGCGTGAACCATTCTTTTTCTCCTCATTACCAATGGCAATTCCCATATCACCTGCATCCCCTAGGTAATTGATAACCTCCTTGGTCTCGTCCAAAACCTCCTGTAAATTATCAGGTTCCTCAACTTCTCCATCAGTGAGGTTCTGGAACTCATCATCACCACTAATAACCTTTTCATTGCCCTCTACATCAATCCTAGTTTCATCAAACTCCATTACATCCTCCTCTACACTATGATTCCCATTTCCGACCATATCATTACCCAACTCTAAATCATTCTCAGGGCCCAGAGATACCTTCAGATTCGATTTGCCTTGCCTTTCTTTCCTGGACTTTCCAGATCTCCGTAAAATCCTTCGCGAATCCATAAGCTCCTTTCGCTTCCATCCTCCACTGAAACCGTCATGAAGATAAAGATTTACTCTCCGAGAACCACTTACAACCTTTCGATTGCCCCTTTGAAGCCTTAGATCTCCGGGATCCCAACCTTGAGAATCCATCGAACCCTAAAAAATCTTCGTCGCAATTCTTTTAGCCGTCACTTTTTTATCCCCTCATAGGAGTGAAAAATACAATATTATTAAAATGAAAATACAGTAATACAGTGATTATTGATAAATTTAGAATTAGTGGATAATCTACTTCAATGCATTGACTTGTAACCAACCTTATTTTTAATCACTAAGATATAACTTAAAAATACATCAAATTTCAGTGACAACTACAATGATGTAAATATGATAAACTGGTAGTATTAATATAAGCATAAAATAAAACTGGAAATTCCAAAAGTAATTGTGAGTCTAAAGTCAAATTTTTGTTATTATTCTCTGATACAATCAAATAAAAAGATTTTTTCAAGGATCAAGAAGATCACACACACACACATACATCTGTTTCCAGTTCAAATATCTGTAATATTTATAAGGAGATAGGAAGAATCGTATCTTGGCTATTTGGCATTTGCTGCCATCGTTAGTAGCACCGTGCCGGGAAAAGCTACACTGACAGATGTTAAAATCCCATTGGCTTCAAGCTGTACGCCTCACTGCCAGTCAAAAATTAGTTTTTGACTTCACAGACATTTGATCAAAAAAAAAAAAAAAACTTCACAGACATAAGTTTTCAATTTTCTAAATTTTCTGTCGATCTTAATCTTTTGGGTAGTTTTCGTATCCGATCCGAATCTGCGATAGAACCAGTTAAGTCAGTTAACTGTACACAGTCCGATACAGATTTAATAAAAAAAACTATAAATTAAAAATTTGATAAAATTCTGTAAAATTTCAAGAATCTGCTATTCACCACTGATTTGGCACAGATTAGTCGGGTAAAACCAAAAAATCTGATAATATTTCTAAAACTTTTTGACTAAATTTTTTATATACTTTTTAATATTACATAAAATTGAATCAAAGATTTGATTTGTGATTCTTTAGATTTTGATGAAAGTTTTGTTATGTCATTGGAACAAAATGAAAAACATAATCATACAAACCAATATTTATTGATAATATTGTATTTTTATATATATTTTCTTATTGATAATCAATTATAAATCCATACTTTCTATTTATTTAGATTTAAAAGTTAATTATGTAATAATTTTTATCTAGTTATTTCTTATCTTTAATTTAGCCAAAGTTCTAATCTAATCTATTAATTTAGGATATTTTTTTTTATCAACTTATGAAATATTGTCATTTAAATTTTAAAAGGTCCATGTGTTTATAATTTCATATGCCACTGTCTTTTGATCTTAGCCTATGAGGCTACAATATGATTTAAAAAAATTGACTCCTCACTATAATATAGGCCATTTGTAAACAGTATTATAGACATATACAAATAACTCGATCGTAACAATAACCGATCATAACCAAACAATACTCAATCATTATATTTTACGAATTAAATTGCATTGTCTGGTTGATATATACATGATATTTACTAATACCATACATAAAATCATATATGGAATCATATATGGAATCACATTATTTCACTCACTATCGTGGTAAATTTAGTTCAATAATTTGATATACGTAATATATTTGAGTTACTAGCAGTACACCTATACTAACAAAAGCTAACAATTTAGTAGGGTTTAATTTGATATAGAAGTGTAAATGTGTCCATGTATACTAAATGTTTATACGATATAACATTTAGTATTTTAGTTTAAACTTTTGATGAACAATCCTTATTAATAAAAGGGACCTTTTGAGGTTCCATAGAGCGTCTACATCAGCAAAAAAACTTCTCCCGAAAGATGACACGTGGTATAAAATATAGTTTTACACTTTAATATTACTAATTTTCGCAAATTATAAATAATATGAAAACATACAGCATAAAAAATGGAAAAACTACATTAAACATATGTAAGATTACCATTTTTCACTTGAAAAAAAGACGGCTTATCTCCATAATGTAACATTACCGTTTGATACAAAAAAACAAAAAACATTATATATAATTTCGAAAATAATAAATATATGTAAACATACAACATAAAAAATAGAAATACTACATTAAACATATGTAAGATTACCATTTTACATTTTTAATTTAAAAAAAAATAATATGTAAACATACAACATATAGTTTTACACTTTAATATTACTAATTTTCGCAAATTATAAATAATATGAAAACATACAGCATAAAAAATGGAAAAACTACATTAAACATATGTAAGATTACCATTTTTCACTTGAAAAAAAGACGGCTTATCTCCATAATGTAACATTACCGTTTGATACAAAAAAAACAAAAAACATTATATATAATCCTTACTAATAAAAGGGACCTTTTGAGGTTCCATAGAGCGTCTACATCAGCAAAAAAACTTCTCCCGAAAGATGACACGTGGTATAAAATATAGTTTTACACTTTAATATTACTAATTTTCGCAAATTATAAATAATATGAAAACATACAGCATAAAAAATGGAAAAACTACATTAAACATATGTAAGTTTACCATTTTTCACTTGAAAAAAAGACGGCTTATCTCCATAATGTAACATTACCGTTTGATACAAAAAAACAAAAAACATTATATATAATTTCGAAAATAACAAATATATGTAAACATACAACATAAAAAATAGAAATACTACATTAAACATATGTAAGATTACCATTTTACATTTTTAATTTAAAAAAATAATATGTAAACATACAACATATAGTTTTACACTTTAATATTACTAATTTTCGCAAATTATAAATAATATGAAAACATACAGCATAAAAAATGGAAAAACTACATTAAACATATGTAAGATTACCATTTTTCACTTGAAAAAAAGACGGCTTATCTCCATAATGTAACATTACCGTTTGATACAAAAAAACAAAAAACATTATATATAATCCTTACTAATAAAAGGGACCTTTTGAGGTTCCATAGAGCGTCTACATCAGCAAAAAAACTTCTCCCGAAAGATGACACATGGTATAAAATATAGTTTTACACTTTAATATTACTAATTTTCGCAAATTATAAATAATATGAAAACATACAGCATAAAAAATAGAAAAACTACATTAAACATATGTAAGTTTACCATTTTTCACTTGAAAAAAAGACGGCTTATCTCCATAATGTAACATTACCGTTTGATACAAAAAAACAAAAAACATTATATATAATTTCGAAAATAACAAATATATGTAAACATACAACATAAAAAATAGAAATACTACATTAAACATATGTAAGATTACCATTTTACATTTTTAATTTAAAAAAATAATATGTAAACATACAACATATAGTTTTACACTTTAATATTACTAATTTTCGCAAATTATAAATAATATGAAAACATACAGCATAAAAATGGAAAAACTACATTAAACATATGTAACATTACCATTTTTCACTTGAAAAAAAGACGGTTTATCTCCATAATGTAACATTACCGTTTGATACAAAAAAACAAAAAACATTATATATAATTTCGAAAATAATAAATATATGTAAACATACAACATAAAAAAATAGAAATACTACATTAAACATATGTAAGATTACCATTTTATATTTTTAATTTTTAAAAAATAATATGTAAACATACAACATAAAAATAGAAAAACTACATTAAACATATGTAAGATTACCATTTTTCACTAAAACAAGACAGCTTATCTCTATAATGTAAAATTACTATTTTGTAAAAAAACATTATATATAATTTCAAAAATAATAAATAATATGTAAACATACAACATAAAAAATGGAAATACTACATTAAATATATGTAAGATTACCATTTTATATTTAAAAATAACAATAATATGTAAACATACAACATAAAAAAAAAATGGAAAACTACATTAAACATATGTAAGATTTCTATTTTTCACTAAAAAAAAAGCGGCTTATCTCCATAATGTAACATTACCATTTTATAAAAAAAGAAAAAAAAAACATAAATATAACTATTTGACTATTTGTCCAAGTTCTTCTGAAAATATTGGCAAAGTGGGTCACTTTCGAGTTTATAATTCGGGCTTGGGCCGCGCGAAGTTTTTATTCGGCAAATGGGTCGCGTGTATTTGTGACCCTATGCAACTTTAAAGCAAAAGACGAAACGATCCTTTCTCCAGCTGCGGAATATCGGAAGTGCCACTCCCCTCTCGCACGTGAGAATTTCGGCGACTTTCCCGGTTCCCGAAAAACACGGGTCATTAACTTCGTCGTCTTACCTACACAGGGCGATAAACGACCTTCTGGTAAATTCTTTTACTGTGAAAGTCTGAGAGGACTGTTCGACTTTCGACCTAGATCCACCTGTATTCCCTAGCCATCCGCAGCCGTTGGAGAATCATCCCCGGCGATAATTAGACCCCAGACGACGCCTGCAGTGATGACGAAGTCCAAGCTAAGTGAGACAACCGTTCGTCGTCGGACCAGATCCTCTGGCGAGGAGCTCCCGGAGCGCCCTCCTGCGAAACAGCAGCGCTATCCGGGTATGTGTTTCGTCCACCTCCGTTCATGTGGATTCCGTCTTTGCATGTCATCGGACAGATTCTTTAGTGATGATTAGTCGACACCGTTTTGTGTTCGAAGCCATTTATTTGAGTTATCGTTTTTTGTTCTATTTGTAGATTCTGGATCTGAGGACGGCCCCGGTGGTGGTGATTCCTCAGGGGGACAATTCTCTGATGGGGTGCCCTCATCTGTGTTGCCCCGGAGACTGTTCGCATATGGTGCGTACCCGACAAAGTTGCGAGTAAACATCTACTCAAAATCACACGTCATCGGTTCTGTTCTGCTGCTCTAAGGGGGACGGATGCGATGTACACTTTGATGGCTTCCCAGTTTTGGGGGCTGTTTGAGCTTCCCGTTGTACGCTGCCAGAACTCTACGAAGCTCATCGGCTGCCTCCTCGGCCGACAGCTAGTTACAGCTCGCAGACACGAGTTCTGGTTCACCTTCGGGCCCAATCCACTCCGTTTCTCGCTGGATGAATTCCGAGACGTTACAGGTTTGAACTGCAGAGCTTTCGATGTTCAGGGTTCGAAAGCATCTGAATCTGTTCCTCCGACGATGTGGAACAAGCTCTTTGATACGTCTGTCGGTAAGTTAACAGTCCTGAGTGTACTGCGCATGTTGGGAAATGAATATCTATCTGTGGAGAAACGGCTCCCTTTGGCTCTGATCGCGTTGGTTGATGGTGTTCTCTGCCCCAGTAGCAAAGATCTTAAACTAACGCCCAGGTACGTTGAGATGCTGTCAGACGTTGAGATGCTGTCAGACGTTGAGAGCTTTTTAGCGTATCCGTGGGGTCGAGAGTCGTTCTTGACGACCGTGCCGCGTTTCCTGCCTCCCCTTGTTGTCGCACCAGGTGAGAACCCACTGCAAGTGATGCGTGATCGGCTATCGCAAAAGACAACAGTTTGCTATGGGTTTCCACTTGCTCTGCAGTTGTTCGTATTTGATGCTGTGCCTCTGCTATTGGAGAAAATTCCCGACGCAGGGAACACCGCCACTTTCATTGATTCCCCCGGAGCTTGCTCTTCGCCGTCCACTATTCTCACAGTCAACGAAATAGTTGCTGTCGAGGAAGACCCAGACGTAAGTTTGTCTTCCCTTTGTTTTAAATACAGCGGATGCAAAAATACAGTGAAGTTAAATGGTTACGGCTTTTGTGGTTAACGTGTCTTCCATTGCTTTTTGCCTGGCTGCAGCTCTCTGTCCACTTCACCGTGATTCCTGATGAGGAACGGCTGCTGTTGGTGGACCAGAATGAAGATAGGCAAGTTACTTCTTTGGTGCAGAAGTTGCTTTGTGGGGAAACATTCAAACCTGAGGACTTTCCTGGTGGTGACCAGTCGTTTTCCCCCAAGTTTAAGGTTCCAGACGCTGCCCAGGGGGAGGGAGCTTGTCCCACTCCCGTACGCCAGAGAAATTTGCGACCGCGTAATACAGCGCCCATTGAAGTTGAAGATATTTCTTCTTCTGGAAACAGCAGAGAAGAGAATCGTCAATGCTCAGACAGGTGTACGCATGAAAATTTAAAACATTGGATATCCCAGCGGTTTGAGGGGATGGAGAACAATATTGAAGAGTTGCGGACACTGATTTGCAAGAGTTTGGGTCTGCCCGAGGGGAGCAAACGCAACGCTAGGAAGAGGAAAGCGATGGATGATCCGCAGGTGCGTTGCACTCCGTCTCCTGATGATAGTATTGTGAGTGAAACCGAGGGGCGAAACAGGAAGGGGAAAAAAAAGGAAAACCGTTGGCACTCGGCATGTTGGGAAAAAAACGTTGCCTCGGCGTCGATCTGGAAGTGGAAAGGAGGTGACAAAGGTTGTACGCCGAAGTTATTTTTTCGCATAATATACAAATTCGTGGTCATTTACTGTCCTGACACCTTTGCCGTTTTCCAGGAAGTGAGCAGGAAGAACCCACCCTCATCAGAGAGAGAAAGTGGTCACCAGAATGATGATGATCATGCAAAAGAAAACGAGTCTGACAATGCACGTTTTCCACCATCCGGCGGAAACAAAGGCGATCAGGTAATGTGATAGATAGTTTTATTGTTGTGTTATTGCTTAGACTTCTAACCCAGCGCTGGGGGGGATGGTCAGCAGCAAGAAACACAATCGAATGCCCTCGTCCCGTTTGGAGATGTATTAGATGTTGAGCCTGAGTCCTATGTGTTACCAGCAGAGGTTCGTTTGCATCTTAATTAGTTGTGTAGTGTTTGGCTAAGTAGTGGTAATAACAATAGTTGTGAATATTTGCGGATTTCTTCTACCTTCCAGCATGCGGTAACCTCCCCGGGGGCATGGTAGAAAAGAAACCCAACGTACCGGTATGAGCTAGGCTCCCCAGTCGCATGGGAGAAAACAAAGCCGAACTGTTACAGTTCGGTTGGTAGTGTACGCTCCTTTCATCCTTCATGGGATGGAAACCCCTCCTCGAAATCTAAGGTTGCATCCACCGGAATTGAAACGTGTCCGCTACTGATTATATCATAGACAGTAGTTATATCTGTCACATTAAGTTTGGTATGTTATTGTTGTACATTACTTGAAGTGCGTTATTAACGGATATGATGCAGGAAAGAAGTGCTCCAGAAGGTGGGGAGGGCCATCAAAAATGGGTAGGTGCTCCACCGGTTGGCTATGAGTCCGGTCAAACATCAAATCAGAATGATGGAGAGGGGCTTGAACAAGTCTCTGCTCCTATGGGGTTTGTTGAGGCACTTGTGAAGGAGATCAACTCTGAAAACCCGGGGGCGGACGAGGTAGTTATATCTTAGGCAATGGTTTAGGTCTGTTATTGTTCGACAATTTTCAATTACCGCGTAATTAACTGATTTGAAATTGCAGGAAATAAGGGCAACGAGGGGTGGGGAGGGTGCACAGCCAAAAGAAAACGAGTCGGTGGCTGCCCGCAGGACACCAACGGCCGGGATTGACTTTGCGCAGGTGATGTGCATTTTATTATTGGTGTACACATTCACATTTTATTTTGGGTGTACACCTCTTGACATAGGTTACTGACTCCATCTAGAAAACGGGTGCCGACAACGGTGGTGAGTCCAGTCAAACATCAAATCAGAATGATGGAGAGAGGCTTGAACAAGTCTCTGCTCCTATGGGGTTTGTTGAGGCACTTGTGAAGGAGATCAACTCTGAAATCCCGGGGGCGGACGAGGTAGTTATATCTTAGGCAATGGTTTAGGTCTGTTGTTGTTCGACAATTCTCAGATAGCGTGATATTACGTGTATACGCACACCAATTAACCTAATGTAAACACTACCACAATCGAATGGTATGTCGATGTAGCACTTTAGGATCGAATCCACAGAGACCAACTATTACACTTTATCTTTATGGGATCAATATCAAGCTAAAACAATATGGGGGTTTTAAAGTTGAGGTTTCGTAACAAGCAAGTAATAAGATTAATTAAAGATTTCAGATGATTAAAATGCTAGCCTAGGGTGGTTTGGTCGGGTGTTAAACAGGTGTGAGCCAAACAATTATTCAAGTTTAATTAAGAGCAAGTCTAGAACTCGGATCACTCAAGTAGAACAGCCCACTGTCGTGGAACTGCCCCCTATGCTGATCGATCTTGATACCTAAACTCTCGTTTGGATCAAGAAGCGACATCAAGCAATAGAGATCAAGTCCGATATGTTCACAAAACACCCTAATATCTACTTTCGCTGATTAGGGATGCAATGCTCATTCAAGTTATGTCTAGCAACCTATAACACTTTTGATGAATATATTAAACTTAGAATCAGGCACTAAGTGGTTAACTTGATGCAAGCCTTAAGAACAACAGTGAATGAAGACAATCGATTTATAACTTATTTATGTCAAGCTCACAGATCTAACACCCTAACACCCTAGACTAAGCAAGCTGACTACTCAGCCATAGCTACAGAGAACACAGAGATAACAGATGAAGAAAACATGCTGAATATCAATTAAATAAAAGAGATAGGGTTCAGGATTCTTCTCAAGAGTGTAGAGATCCTTCTCCCTTTACAATAAGCAAATCCAACAATGGAGTTCTTGGGTCTGGTTCCTCTCTGTAAACTAGCGTCCAATGATAAGGAAAAATAGAAAAAGAAGATATATCAAAGCCACAGGCGGCTGGGAGAGAAGATAGATAGATTAGGGCAAATCCCGAAATAGGTTGTAGTTTCCTTAAAAATCTCTGGAACACTCACTCGGAACAGTCACTCGGGTTGCTCTGCTATCCGGAACAGTCATCAAGACTGTTCTGCGTGAAAATCACCAAATTGCACTGTTTGCTGCCTCTTTTGTTCCAGCTGGTCCATCTCCCATCCAATGCAACTCCAGATCTGTAATGACTCGAAAAGGACTAGGAAGACTCGATAAAGACTTGAAAACCAATTGAAAAGCATATATACAAGATGTATAAAACACCATATATCAATTCCCCCAGACTTAGATCCTTGTTTGTCCTCAAACAATGTCAAGTATCAAGAACAGGTATAAAGGTTTGAAAGTGTGGGAACTCTCCTATTCTCAGCAACCATACTTTAACCAGGAATCTCTGAACCATACAAGCAGTAAAACTAGGACAACACACCCTTACCGGAACCCCACTGACTGCTGTTCAAAAATCGGCTCCATACTCTTCATCTCAAACCTGAAAAAGCAACACTATCGAGACAGAACTCCCTACATTCATTTAAGAGTAGCGTGAGCTTCTCATCACAGGCATCATTCAGGGTAGACGGTCTAGGTGTGGAACAAGCTATTTAATGGTGGAGTTAAAAGTGTTTAGCGGCTACCATTTTGTTGAAGAGGATGCAGGATATCACACAAAATGGCAAGAGAGGATAGATCCATTGATGTCCACAGCCTCTACTCGTTTTTGCTCTATCAGGTGCGACTGTTCTGATGACGGAACAGGCAACTGATTGTTCTGCTTTCCACTTTCCTCTACACACTCTTCAATACTTGGTACCAAATTCTTGCTCGACCTTTCCAGTGGCTCCATGTTTCTTTTCTTTCTTCCCTTTCTCCATCACATTATTCTCGTTTTTTTTTTTTTTTTTTTTTTTTTTGAAGACTGAAATGGTGATGTGACGAAGAAGGAGGTAATACATGATCGTTCTGAGTGCCACTGGTGGTTCTGATTTCGCTACCATTCTGGTTCTCCGCCCTTGCTCTTGCGCAGTTCATTAATTATGGAGCGGTTGCTCCCTTAATCTGCTTGTTCTCCTTTCTGACATAATTTCTGCAGCAGTAACGAGTAGGAGGCTGCGTTGATCCTTTCCTCTCCGACCTTTTTGCACATATCTGCACATATGACACTGAAAAACAAATGCATGAAGGTGAAATAAAGGCTAAGGTGCAGGGTGGGAACTAGCTAAAGATGAGCTAGCCACTCAGGATCAGCAAGATGGATAAAAAGGATAAGAAGTCCTGAGTGTGTTCTCGTTTCCCTGATCTAATGCCCATAACAAGAAGAATTTCAGTCAAGATTAGGTTCAAGTAAGGTGGAGTTAAGTCTACCCAGTGTAACCTGATCGGCTGAGAACTTCTGGAGAATCAAGTGAGATATGTCAGGGTGTTCCAGGTCCACATGTGTGTCTTTCGCCACTGCTAAGGTCACTGAATAAGATAACTAAAGCACGAGGTGGTCAGTGATCAACACAGAATAAGGTCCTAATTCCCACAAATTTTTGACTGACTCAATAAAAACTGACTCAAATTGACCCAAAAGAAAAACAAAAGAAAGAAACGAGTTAGTAAACGACGAAAACCCTCCCCCAGACTTACTTCACAACGTCCCTGGTGTGAAAATAAATCAGAGAGAAGGAGAAAACGAGAATAATTTTTTTTTTTTTTTCGAGATACTTACCTGGCGCGGAGCAGCCTGACAGAGCAAGACGCGGTTGCTCCGGTAAAGGATGCTCTGGAATGAGAGCAGCCAGCTGCTTGCTCCAGTCAAGGATCTCGGATTTTCTGATTTATGACCTGAGACTCAACAAACTAAAAACAAAAATAAGTAAAAAGAAAATCCTAATGTTAATGACACTCACCAGTGGGTTACCTCCCACCAAGCGCTTGGTTTAAGTCTCTAGCTTGACTTGGTGACTGGGATCAGTTGGGTTGAGCAGGAGGGCTTGTTCCAAAACAAGCTCCACAATCAGACATGTTCAGCTCCAGAACTCTGCTCAACAACCCTTTCACAGCAGCTTTCCCCTTCTCCTTCAGCTCATGTGTGAGAATGGCTCTGACTTTAGAGAACGGTTTAGAGGTACCCTTGCACTTTACCTCATACTCAATGGAGTTCCCATCACACTTGAGAGGTATCAAAGTCATTGTAGGATCCCCCTTAACCCTTTTCTTCTGGACTTTCTGTTTCACCCTTGAATTCCCTCTGGATTTAGTAGGATCAGTGCATGTTGATCTTCATCAGATAACAGCCTGCTCTCACCCTTATCACCATGCTCCTTCTCTGGAACAACCTTCGGCTTTTCTACATCAAACACTGAGATGCAAGAGGCGTGTGATGAGGAAGATCTGGTGGGTACAGCCTTGTAGAAAACTTTCTTGTTGATGTTGGAGAAGCAGAATCTCTTGTTGGGCATATCGATGGTTGCTCCAACAGTAGCCATGAATGTCCTTCCAAATATCAAAGGCATCTCATGATCCTTGTTCATCTCAACAACTTGAAACTCAGCAGGAACAATGCATTCCCCTACTTGAACTTGAAGCCTGCGGATGGTTCCATATGGGACTGCTCTGGAAGAGTTTGCAAAGGTCAGGGTCAGCTGAGAACGCTCAACATCAGCAATACCCAAATCGTCTACAATAGCCTTTGAGATGAGATTCACACAAGAACCAGAGTCACAAAGAGCGTCCTTGAAGGTTGTTCCTGCGATGGAACATGGGAAAACAAACTTTCCAGGATCATCAACCTTAGGCAATACCTTCAGTGCTGGTGTAGACAGTGCTCTGGTATAGGGGACCTTGATCTCTTCTTGAGTCTCTCTACAGTTTTTAAAGAACTGGAGCAATGGACGAATCTGCAGAGCATCTTCGAATGCAAGTTCTTTAGGAAGCCTTCTCACCATCTTGTTAAAACCTATCAACTGCTCTTCACTAATGGGATCCATCAGATGTCTATGTGGAATTGGATAGGGAACCTTAGGAACATAGACTCGGACTGGTGGAGTTTCAGCAGGTTCGCTAGGAGCAATCACTTCAGAGCTAGCAGACTGCTCTGTGTTCTCTTCTGCGACTAGAACAGCCTCAGCGAATGGCTGCTCTACTGCATTACAGTGCTCAGTCCTAGGATTTTTATCAGTTCTTCCAGGGAGCGTCTCTTGTTGCCTCTTGACACTCTCAACTGTTTGAGCAAGTTGAACATCGATCTTTCTTATATGGATCGCAAGATTGTCATACTTGTTATTCAGCTCAGTGAACATGTTACCCATCCTGGTGTCAATTTATGTGGTTACCTGATTCAACACCTTGGCCTGAACCTGCTGACCCTGCAACAGCTGTTGCATCATCATACCCAGACTTTGCAGCTCATCTGGTTGACTGTTCTCGTTAGCTGGAACAGCTTGCTGATTGCTCTGCGGTTGTCGCTTGTTCTGGTTCTGAATCTGCCCGGCTGTAGCTTGCTCCATGTTGAAGACGTGCCCTTGGTTGTTTTTCAGTAGCTGACCAACCTTGGCAGTCAGCTCATTTATTTTCTGGGTATCAGAACTGTTCCCTTTCTTGGAGCAATCACTCTCCTCTTTCTTATTAGCTGAGCTAGCAGCCATGTTTTCAATCAGCTTAAACGCTCCATCAGTGGTTTGAGTCATGAAGTCTCCATTGCTCGCAGAGTTTAGAGCACCTTGGTATTTCCAGTCCATTCCATCATAAAAAATGTCCAGGAGGTAATCATCATCAAATCCATGGTGAGGACATTCTCTGCGATAGTCATTGAAGCGCTCCCATGCGTCGCAGAAAGGCTCATCAGTGAGCTGTCTGAAGGAGGTGATCTTGTTCCTCAATGCAGCTGTTCTCGCCTTAGAGTAGAAATGGCTGAGGAACGCTGATCGGACCTGTTCCCATGAAGTGAGAGAGCCGGTAGGGAGAGAGTTCAACCACCGTGCAGCTTTTCCATCAAGAGAGAATGGGAATAACATGCACCTGATGTAATCTGGTGGAACACCATTCGCGCGAGTGAAACTGCAGACTTTTTCGAAGCTCTCAATATGCTCCATTGGAATTTCTGTAGAGAGACCAGAGAACACCTTTCTCTGTACTAGACCAATCAAAGCAGGCTTGATCTCGAAGTCCTGCCTGGTACAGGGTGGAGGAACAATGGCAGAGCGCGTAGTAGGAATGTTACGCGGAAGGTTTCTCTGCCCGATTGGAACAGTCTGCGCCTGTTGTTCCTGCTGCGCGAGAGCAGCCTGTTCAGCAGCATCCTGCTGAGCTTGGATGGTCTGCTGCATTTGTTGCATCTGCTGCTGCATGAGTGCCATAGCCGCAGCGAGATCATCCTGATTGGCGTGATCACCCATAGTGGTGTCGGTTTGCCTTGGTTGTTGACGATTTGTTCTTTCTAACCTTGCTAGCTCCTGGTTGGTAAATGTAACTAACTCTCCTTGTGCGTTTCTCCGAGTATGTTTACTGGTCATGCACCTGGAACATTAGCTGCAACAAAAAGGATAAGGCAAGTTAGAGGTCTTAGACTAAATAAATAACCGAAAAATAGAGGTAAAAAGATGGTCCCCGGCAACGGCGACAAATTTGATATTACGTGTATACGCACACCAATTAACCTAATGTGCACACTACCACAATCGAATGGTATGTCGATGTAGCACTTTAAGATCGAATCCACAGAGACCAACTATTACACTTTATCTTTATGGGATCAATATCAAGCTAAAACAATATGGGGGTTTTAAAGTTGAGGTTTCGTAACAAGCAAGTAATAAGATTAATTAAAGATTTCAGATGATTAAAATGCTAGCCTAGGGTGGTTTGGTCGGGTGTTAAACAGGTGTGAGCCAAACAATTATTCAAGTTTAATTAAGAGCAAGTCTAGAACTCGGATCACTCAAGTAGAACAGCCCACTGTCGTGGAACTGCCCCCTATTCTGATCGATCTTGATACCTAAACTCTCGTTTGGATCAAGATGCGACAGCAAGCAATAGAGATCAAGTCCGATATGTTCACAAAACACCCTAATATCTACTTTCGCTGATTAGGGATGCAATGCTCATTCAAGTTATGTCTAGCAACCTATAACACTTTTGATGAATAGATTAAACTTAGAATCAGGCACTAAGTGGTTAACTTGATGCAAGCCTTAAGAACAACAGTGAATGAAGACAATCGATTTATAACTTATTTATGTCAAGCTCACAGATCTAACACCCTAACACCCTAGACTAAGCAAGCTGACTACTCAGCCATAGCTACAGAGAACACAGAGATAACAGATGAAGAAAACATGCTGAATATCAATTAAATAAAAGAGATAGGGTTCAAGATTCTTCTCAAGAGTGTAGAGATCCTTCTCCCTTTACAATAAGCAAATGCAACAATGGAGTTTTTGGGTCTGGTTCCTCTCTGTAAACTAGCGTCCAATGATAAGGAAAAATAGAAAAGAAGATATATCAAAGCCACAGGCGGCTGGGAGAGAAAATAGAGAGATTAGGGCAAATCCCGAAATAGGTTGTAGTTTCCTTAAAAATCTCTGCCGCTGGAACACTCACTCGGAACAGTCACTCGGGTTGCTCCGCTATCCGGAACAGTCATCAAGACTGTTCTGCGTGAAAATCACCAAATTGCACTGTTTGCTGCCTCTTTTGTTCCAGCTGGTCCATCTCCCATCCAATGCAACTCCAGACCTGTAATGACTCGAAAAGGACTAGGAAGACTCGATAAAGACTTGAAAACCAATTGAAAAGCATATATACAAGATGTATAAAACACCATATATCATAGCGTAATTAACTGATTTGAAATTTCAGGAAATAAGGGCAACGAAGGGTGGGGAGGGTGCACAGCCAAAAGAAAACAAGTCTGTGGCTGCCCGCATGACACCAACGGCGGGGATTGGCTTTGCGCAGGTGGTGTGCATTTTATTATTGGTGTACACATGTACATATTATTTCTGGTGTACACCTGTTGACATAGGTTACTGACTCCATCTAGAAAACGAGTGGCGACAACGGTGGTGAGTTCGTTGAGGAGGATCCTGACGGTGGTGAAGAAGCGAGGACGGCAGACAAACAGCCCCAATCTGTTGACTCCGTTGAAACATCAAATATGGAGTTTCCAAAGCCTGTGGAGGCGGTTGGAAAAGTTGCTCCTCCCAAGGTGGGTGGTGAGGCAAGTGTTAAGGAGATCAACGCGGAATTACAGGAGACGGAGGACGAAGAGAGATATGACAGTTGTAAAGACGACATGTCCACTGATAGCTAGATACAAGAGAACCCACATGATCTGTGTGGTGAAACAGATGCGGACTCTGAAGATATGGGCAGTGGTGGTAAACGGCATCGCATGAGATCCAGCAAGATTTCTGGAGTGTACACCCTTGACCCAAGGGTGAAAAAGTTGTTTAAGAGCGAGGAGAAGGTTGAGTATAAGCCCATTGCCAAAACGAATCGAACACAGTTTAAGAAGTTTGCCAAAATTTTGAGGGAAAAACCCGAGCAGTAAGTTTATAACTCTTTTTAAGGTTATATACATACGCTCGTGCATAAGTTCCTGATTGTTGGTTAAATTTGCAGGATGTGGGATATCGCTACCGGTCACTCTGTGTGTAATCACTTCTTCCTTGAAATTGCTGAACCGGGGAAATGGATGTCTGACGAGGTACTATTAAGCTCTGCATCGTCGTCACATTATACCTTTAACAGTCACCTTATGTAACTAATATTTGTTACATATTTTTTTGGGACAGCACATGCATGTGCTAATGAACATGTTGTGGAGGCGTCGCGGGATTTATCTACAGAAGGAGAGGATGGTGATCTTGGATCAGTACTTTATAAAGACCATTCAGTCAAACTGAAGTGCCTTAAGCGCAAACAATGATAAGCTGCAGTTCGAATGGGGGAAAAACGTAGCACAGTATGTGACAGGAAAGAGCAAGGGGCAGAAAATGAAGTTGTGACTTGGCCGCGATGTCGACACCGTGTACACCCCGATGAATTGGGGTGGAGATCACTGGGTTGGTCTCTGCATTAAGCTGACTGAAGGTCATGTGACGGTATTTGATTCCTATGTTCCTCATACTGAGATCGAGGTTGCGGAAGGACATATGTGTTCGGTTGTACAGTCGTTGCCTTATATATTAGAAAAATATGCGGGGCATAAATGCTATAAGGTGAAGGAAGGTCTTCGAATTTACTCTTGGAGCCGCGCAAAAGGCATTTATCACAACAAAAGGGGTGGCGACTGTGGGCCATGTGCTGCCAAGTTCATAGAGATGCATGATGCCGGCTTAACGGAGGAAATGAGTCGGATTACCGACAAAGATGTTGACAGATTTCAAGAGCAGTATGCAATGGACTGCTATGAAGAATTCGTGGGCGATGCTAAAGTAAACAATGAGTAAACTTGAAGTTGTTTTCTTTGTCAGAATGTTGTTCGAACCCAATGGTACTTATGTTTGTGTGAACGAAATGGAACTTAATGGTATATTTATGGTGTGTTTGTGTGATTATGCGTTTATGATCATCGAGAAACAAAAAAGTTTATCGGTATTGACTTTGGTATTTCTAGATATGTACACCTGAGTTAAAACGCTGCACACCAACTACATGTGTTGACTTTGGTAGACCTTGTAACCCTCGTACACCGTTGCTGTAATGTTGTTGTAACTACGTGAAGGTATACATCATTGAACAAAATGATTGCGAATGTTATTGTGTTATAATTAGAATTATTCGTGATGTTTGATTGTATTATATAAAGTCACATCATTGAACAAAATGAAGTACATGTATTGTCGGTGGTAGACCTTGTAACGTTTGGTGTACAATATAAAGTGAAACGTTTTGTTTGGTCTTTAAAAATCGTACACCATTGGCGTAATGATGCACACCAAGTCTGACATTTCACATAAACCATATGTATTGACTTTCTTTGACCTTGTAACGGTTGTTGTATTATATTATGTAAAACGCATTGTTTGGTTTATAAATCGTGTACACCGTTGTTTTAATTTTGTACACCGAGCCTTATCTTTTCATGATAACTGTATGAGTAAAGAAACGATAAACTGATGTTGGAGTTTGTCTCCTAGCTTTGATGGTATACGTCACTTTCCAAAATAACAGCTAATGTTATACTCGAGAACGGAATTAGAACAATGCTTAATGTGGTAAATGCATTACCACAAATAATAATTACTGCCAACTGTCGAAGGGCGGAAAACTCGTGGCGCAACAAAAATCCCGGAGGAAAAAACCAACCTCTTTTATCCAGAAGCATCGGTTACACATGTCTTCAGCCTTGCTTAACTCCATCTGCCACAGATCCCAATCAAAATCCAACGTAGGTGCACAGGGGCAATTATAAAACAAAGGTCGATCTGTTGACATGAACATGAACTTCTTTGTTAAGAACCCCTCGTTAACGACCGGCACCCACGGAACATCATCCATTCTAACAAGCCATCCAATTGTACCAACTGCTTCTCTCGTAAAACTAGCAAAGTATTCCTCATCATCCCATTAGAGTTTGCGAGTCATTGCATAGGTATACAACGCTCGTTCGTATCCAGCATCCGCTGCTCTCTTCATCAAAGCAAGACCTTTTTCGTGGCGTTGTAGGGCGTAGAAATACTCAACACCCTTGATGTAAAGAGTACTTGGGTTTCCGACATCGTAGCATCTTCTCAACAACGTATCACGCAAGCCTGTCCACCAAGGGTATTTATACAGATCAAACGAAGAATAGACGTCAGGCGTGTTTTCAGCGTTGTGCAAATGATGTCCAAAATTCAGTAATTATAGTGAGCGGACGGCGGCAAGCGAAGGGTTGTCTATTTACGATGGTCACGCCCGTATAAGTCATTATATCGAGGAGACGCATTGAACCTATACCGAGACAAACGAAATAATAGATTTTTTATTGACCTTTTAAAACATGATTTGACAGTGTTAGGTTTCAAATGTAGGTGGGACAATAAATTCTCGTATTAACCTCACACGTTTTCTCTACAAACCTGTCTATTAAATTTCTATAATCCCTCTCATACCAACCATAAAACAGACCACAAAAAAACTCCAACAAGTAACCCCAATAGTATGGAAGCTCACGTACTCCCAAATCTTCCCCAGGAAATTGTGTGCAAAATCATTGAGCTTGTCGGAGAGGAATCATTTTACAATCTTGGCCCTTTTTTGCGGGCTGGAAAACGTGGTTACGCCCTCGCACACGAGCCTTCAGTCTTGAAGAAGTGCGATGTTAGTGAAATGGAGGACGGGTTCGTCACATGTCAAATACGCCAAGGTTGTCAGTTCCGTGAGTTTCATCTCAAATGTGTCAGTGCTGGCAACAAAAAGGCAATCTACTATGAAGGTCTCCTTACAGCACAGAGCATAGGACTTGAGGAGAGAATTAAAATATTGGAACCAAATGTCCCAATGCATGGATTCTCAACCCTAGCTGTCGCCATATTCAATGCTTGTCTTGGCAACGACAAGGAAGCGAGCAAAGTGTTTCAGCTGTTCGCAGCATATCACCATGACCTTCGATCGGATAATACTTGTGAAATGGGAGAATCCATAGAGCCTTTGGAGCGGAAGACCTGAACTGCAACAAATATGGGGAATCTTTCAAGTTCCCGGATGATGGCGTTATCAAGACACCCAGGTGCGTGTATGGCCATGATTACGCAGACAACTTAGAATGTGATTGCAAAAACTGCAGGCTATTTTGGATTTGCGTCAACATTGCAAACATCTTTTAAATATTATTGACAGGGAAATCTCTCTGGTTTTCTCCTATGTCATTTATGTTTTAACATCTGTTGTTTCCTCCCAAATATAGTTCCTCGATCCCAATACTACATATAATTTCTGTTGGAAGAATACCTTTGCAAATTTAAATAACTAATTCATAACTAATTCATAGGTTATAACACGTTTACAGCAGATGTTGAGATACCAAAATACAAGCTTGCATGACAAATTAAACATCTCTTCACATATTTAGAAACCCGTTAATGATGTCTTCCTCTATTTCTGCATTTTTGCCCAAATCACTCTGGAGGTGCGAGATGGTCTTCTTCAATTCCATGATAGTCCGCTTTTGTTCAGAAATTTCGTCTCTAGCTTCAATCAGAGCTTTCTTTTGCCATCTGAAAGGTTCTTCCTCATCGATCCATTGGAAAAACCCACAATCAAGTGGACTCTACAAGATAAACGAAATGAAAACCCCTTCGATAAATAACAACACAATACTACTATTCTACCTTCCAGCGTTCACACCCGTAGAACCTCCGACCAGGATTTTTGTCTGTCCAAGATTTACATTTCTTCGCCGGCAACGCACAGAAACAACGCACATCGGTTTCATTACCCTTTCCCTTTCCCTTTCCCTTATAGCTCGATCTGCCACCGAATTCCATTTCTCTTCCCAGTTGGAGAACAATAATGAACACCAAAAAAGGACTGAAATCGAATTGGAGAAAAGAATTTTGGAAAAAATGTAAATGGGTCGGGTTTAGGGTTTGGACTGGGCCGGATTTTTGGGCAACCCGGACCGAAATTTGAATTTACTTTAATTTAAATTTTGAAATAAAGTGCACAGTGACGAGCACTTTCTCCAACTTCGACCTAATAATATCTCCCTTTCTCCTTTCTCCAACTTCGACCTAATAACATCTCCCTTTCTCCTTTACCAGCAAAATTCCCTCGATGTCGACTTCCAGCAGATCGGATGGTGCCTCGTATGTGGACATGCTTTAGGCTGTGAACGACTCCAACTTTGGAATCCCGGATCGTTGTCCTTGCGGAAGCGCAATTATCATTCAGATCTCTACAGAAGCGGCAGCCATTCCGAAGAAATACTTTGTATGCAAAGATTTCAAGGTGAGTTGTAATCTTTTATGTAATTGTTGGCTTTGCTTCCAAAGATTTAAAGGTAAGTTGTAATCCTATTTCCAGAATGACGGGTTGCACAGAAAGCAAGAATGGACCGCCGCTATCGAAGACGAAACCCGATGTTTGAAGAAAACAGTTGACGACCACGAATCCAGGATACGTAGCTTAGGTCGTGTTGAATATCGGATCGATCGAATTGACGAAGATGCCCAAAAAAACGACGGTGAGATTGCAAACCTTGGTTATCAGATCCACGAGATGGAGAAAGTCTTGAAGAAAAACACTGAGGAGATTGCATTACTCAAGGAAATTATTGAGAAACTTTAATATAATATATTGTTGCATCTATTTTGTAGTATCTATTCCGGCAGACATATGGTGTGCAACTTTTATATATGGTGTGCAAGTTTTTTATTGACGTAATTGTATCCAACGTTTCAATTGACATAATAGTATCCTACATTTCAATTGACATAATAGTATTCTCTTCGAAAGATTAGAAATATTTGTTGGTGTGCAACAATTTAACAACGGTGTACGTAGGATAGAGTAGTGTGCATGAAGATTACCACCATCCAACAAGTCTTAACGCCACGTTTCAAAGTTTGGATGACCGGTGGATGCCTTGAAGTCGCGTAGAAAAAGACCAACCTCTTTTATCCAGAAGCACCGGTTACACATGTCTTCTGCCTTCCTATTGTCGATGTCCCATAATGCCCAATGTCCCTCCAATAGAGGAGAACAAGGACAGCTGTAAAATATCGGTGCGACTGTTGATATAAAGACGTGCCTCCTTATGTGGAAGTAGTCGTTATGGTCCCAATTCCACAATCCAGCCAGGATCTTACCAGTAGTCCGATCTTAGCGACGTAGTCTCTTGAAAATCCCCTGAAGTGGTCGCCATCATCATCCCATAATTTGCTTGTCATGGCGTAGGTATACGAGGCTTGCTCGAATCCAGCATCGGCTGCTCTCTTCATCAAATCAAGACCCTCAACGTACATATTTCGCCTGTAAAAATACTCAACGCCCTTGATGTAAAGTGTACTTGGGTTTCCCTGGGCATAGCATCTTCTCAATAGGTAACGGAGCCTAAAACCGTTAAGCGTCCACGGGTATTTAAACAAATCGAACGAAGCGTAGACGTCTTCATCGTCTGCCAACGAACGCATAGCCTTGCAAGTAGCGCGGAGTCTGAAAAGATCTTCGAAGGAGTTATGTGCCACGCGTTTAACGACTAACCCCTGGACCTCAGGCGGGAGGCTGAGTATAGGGAATTGTTCCATTTTTAGGAGATTTCTGTTTATACGTTACGACAAGAATGTGTCACCGCTTCCAAAAATTGAATAGGGTCAACCCAATTTATAATCGAGGTTTGCATAACAAACAGAGATGAAATGATGTGACTAGCGAAGGAGTATCATAGGGACGAAACGAAATGATGCAAGATAAAAATACTTAACCGTTTAACGGGTATGAGGACAGTTAACCGTTTAACGGGTATGACAATTGTTTACACCAACTTTCGTTCTTCGATACCACTTACATTGGGCCGATTGATGCATCGGTCTTACAACAGAAAAGTACAGATACATTATTGTGGACTAAAACTGTGTTTCCGTTTGACTTTCGTATTAAAGTGTATCCATATATACCACGTACTATAAATAACTAAACGTGTACAACTTATTCTAAAGGGTGTACAACTCATTGTGTAGCTAAATTGCAGACACTATTTTTTGTGTTTATATATTATATTTATTCCACTATATGGTTAATTTTGATAGAGGTACGTTATGATCGGCTATGAGCAGCAGGTGTACGGGTTTATGATTGAAATCTATGCAGGTATACCCATCTCGGTAATATGCTTAATTATGATTGATTTTAAAATCTTTAGTTAATTATGATTGCTTTTAAAATCTATGCAGGTATACCCATCTCGGTAATATGTAATACATAAATTTAGTTCATATTATCAAAGGTGTACATTTTTTTGTTGTTAAAGTGTAGAACATATTGTAGCACACATATAAATCTAATACATAAATTAAGTTGATATAAATCAAATACATATAAATCTATTGCCATATTTCTGATCACTTGGATTCTCGACTTGACTCGGACTCGCTCATGTGATGTTTCTCAAGGTACTCCTTATAGTCTTCAAGATCAACCTTACTATCGGATTCCTCATCGCTCCCTCCAACCCCCTTCAGAACAGACCCGTCACTGTCGTTAAAAGCATCATTGTCATCCGCCTGGCCGGGATCTTCTTCCTCTCCGTCTAAGTTCTCAAGGAAATCTTCTCCGGTTCGGGCTTTCTTCTTCGGCCGGTTCCCCGATTCGTCAGATTCGGTTGTAGAGCCATCGGTACCACCCAACGTCTCACATTCTCCGCTTCGGGATTTCTCTTTCGACCGGTTGCCTGATTCATCAAATTCATCACCCTCTTCAACATCTAAAGCTGCCTGCATTATGTCGTCAATGGTTGAGAACACGTGAACCCCAAGCTCTGCCCGTATCTCCTCGCGTAAACCATCTCGATACATCATTACCAAGGTCTCCTGTTGGTGTATTTCAAGGAGTCCGGATTTTAGGAACAATGTATTGTACTCTCTAACTGTAGAATCCCCTTGCTTCATTTTAAGGTTGTGTGTTCATAAACAACCGAACCATTCGTTCTATTTATATGTTTGTGGGAAATAAGTTAAACATAGTTAGGCACTGTTTCGTGTTATACAACCGTTGTATATTGGATCCCACATACATTACAAATCACCCACCGTAAATGACACAATTGTTCCGATAAACGACCCCACATACATTACAAAAGATATATTATATAACATTACATCAAATTGAAGATAAGATTCGATCAGCGACCCCTCATCAGTAAATTCTTAAGCTCTTGGATATCCTTACGCATTTCCTCAACCTCAAATTGCAGCCTACGGTGGAGCAAGACCTCCTCGCGAAATTTACTTTTCATCACATCAAACTCTTCCTCGATTGCGTCATGGCAGGCACGTCGGATGTGCAAACCATCGTCCTAGAAGGAAAATAATATTTATGTGATTGATTACCGTTTAATAATTTCGAACTATTGATTAGCGTAACAACCATTCTAACCTCAAAAACTTTGCATACATAGTAGTTTCTTCCTCTCTCGTCAGTTTCGACCGTTATAGCACCACCACACGTACATTTCTTAGGAATGCAGTAGTTGGCATACATGCAAGCAAAGAGCCAGTCAGCATCCCGTTTGTGCTGCTTCATCTCCGCATAGTAAGGATCCGCCATATCCGTCATTTTTCCAATCGGTCACTTAGTTTGTGGATATTAAAAATATTTTGAGAAAGTTCCTAGTAGAGTGCGAGGGAGGCACAGCTCCTTAAATAGGAATTAATTCAAACCGTTATAATCTGTTCCAACCCATATACAACGGCTATATTCGTTTAAAATGACTAACAACGGCTATATTGACAAGTATATTGACTTTTACAATTTAGTTACAACGGCATCTTTCCAATGAAAATACATTTAATCATTATATACTATAAAAATCTTACTTTCCATTTATCATTGTACACCGGTGCTTTAATCAACCCCGGTTGCTGGATTAAGTTTTGGGCCTAACTTAATTTGGGAGTTAAACACGTATGGCCCAAAGATTATGTTTTCGTTGTGTTGGTGGTCCCTTCATCCACCTTTTTCATTAATGAGGAAGACAGACCGACTTGACAGGTGCGCTGCTCGAAATCCACTATCTCCTCTCGGAAACTGTATTTGTTTATCCTTCGTACTCATCTTCTAGATCCAATTTGAGAAAAAAAATTGAAACCCTCAAAATGTCGACTTCGTCATCTGCCTCCACCCATCGCAGCCGTCGTGAATACAGCACCACAAGTTCAGATTACCGCTCAAGTTCCTCACCTGAGCCGGCCGAGGAAGAACCTCGTTTTATGACATTTGAAGCGCGGCTACAAGCCAGTCGGGGGTTCTTTATTGCCGGCCCACCGGTGCCAAACCCATGGTCTAATCGTCATTTAACTGAAGTAAGCTTCCGTAAGTATCAACAACTTTGCTTACGAGGGTTTTTAGTCCAGGGGATGTTAGTGTTAGATGATCCGGGATTTGCTGAGGCTCGCTCAATAGTAGAAAATGTTGGGTGGATGTACACTGTTTTGCATGTGCGGCCTTTCTGTCCAAGGGTGGTTAGAGAATGCATCTCTAACCTATACGGTTCGGACGCGGGCGTTTATATCAGGGGATGCCGTTTCATTTTCGACCCCGTTGTGATTAATCAACTATTTATGACTCCAATTGTGGAACAACCTCACACATGGGAGGATGGTGATCTGTCGCAGGCAATTGCGTTCCTCACCGGTGGTCGCTGTACTCACTGGGAGCCTTTCTCCCTAACACAGCTCCTCCCACAGTATCTTTGCCTCTACAAACTGTGTGAGTTAAACTGGCTACCTGGATTCCATGTAGATGCAATTCTAAAAAAGCGTCTTCGTTTTCTCTTCGCGTTTGTAAGAGAAAAGCCGATAGACTTTGGTCGATTGGCTTATGACCAGATCATCGAAATGTCTCGTCAGTCTGATGCGGACAAGAAAATTGTTCTCCCCAACTTGATCTATCAGACTCTCAATCTTCAAAGGGACATTTTGGCTCTTCCAGGTGATGAACCCCTAATTGGTCAGCCTCAAAATGTTAGCGGACTCGAGGCGGATCTTTCACTACGTAGGGGGAGAAGAGGTCGTATCCATTCCGATGATTGATAACTATAATTACATGTAATAGCTTCGGTTTCTGTCTGCAGTTTTTTTACAAACTCTATACTACTCCAAGTTCTGTTTTCGGCTAGTACACTAAGTACTTTTTTTCCCTCTGTGTTGTTACTTTATTCGGATATAATATCTACTTTTGTTATTAGTGTTATGCATCTATTTATCAACTATAGGTGTACAACAAACATGTGCTACAACCATAATATATTTAGTACAAAAATCTCGTACACCTCAACACTAGTTCCGTACACCATATCCAAACAAACACAGGTTCATCGGTGTTCTACAATACAATACATTCCAAAATGAGGTTGGTCGTTTTTATCAAAATACAGACTTTCTACATCCTCTATTCAGGGCTTAACTTCCTTGCAAGTGATCTTCTTGTGACATTATTCGAATATAATATCTACTTTTTTTATTAATGTTATGCATCTATTTATCAACTATAGGTGTACAACAAATATGTGCTACAATCATAATATATTTAGTACGAAAAGCCCGTACACCTCAACACTAGTTCCGTACACCATATCCAATCAAACACAGGTTCATCGGTGATCTACAATAAAAATACATTCCAAAATGAGGTTGGTCGTTTTTATCAAAATACCGACTTTCTAGATCCTCTATTCAGGGCTTAACTTCCTTGAAAGTGGTCTTCTTGTGACCTTCCTTAAAACAGTTTGAGCACTTGTTCGGCTTATGTTTTTTGCTCCCCCCCTGATGTAAACAATAAAGTTGGTATAATTGGAGAATTTACTATACGTTACTGAAATTATTGTTCAAAGTCAACACCACAGTCTTACCGGTATCTCTCCTGCTGACAGTTTACGTTTGATTCCTGGTCTTCCCTTCGTTCGTTTGGTCGTTGGTGGATAAAGATCAACCGTTAGTATTTCGGCTGGCACTTCAACATCCTTTGGATCCGGAACCGGAAGTATGATACCCCTAACTGTTTCAGCCCATGTCTCTTTGAGATGGTGTTTGCAAACAAACATGGTGTACTGCATATTACGACAAGAAGCAGCAGCAATGGCATGTCGGCATGGCAAACCAAGATTTTGGAATTCGAGGCAAGTGCAAGTTCGTTTATCCAGATCAACCGTGAAACCAAAATTAGTTGGCCTGTGCGTAACTTCGAATAACCAAGTCGAACATGGCATAACTAGAAGGCCCGTTGACAGCACCAGCTGTTCGACCAGTATCTTTTGAATATTATCTGGAACATTTCCCTTCATCTTACTGATCTCGGTGCGTCTTCTTAAATACCATGTACACAGCTTCCGGCGAATAAACTCGAACAATGCCATTATAGGACTATCACGAGCGGGCAGAAGAGCATTATTCAACGATTCAGCAGCGTTAGAAGTCATCACGTTAAATCTCTCCCCTTTGAAATTTGAACGTGTCCATAGCTTCTTGTCGATCTTCTCCAAATAATCCCAGCATCTCCAATCCGTCAGTTTAATAAGCTCCATTATCTCCTTAAACTCTGAAACTCTGAACGCATCCCCAGCTCTGCCAACCATTGCTTTCTGTTGCAGCCCCTTAAACTTATCATTAACGTTACGCTGGAGGTGTACGAGACAAATACCATGGTGTGCACGTGGGTACCATTTATCTTTCGCTGCGAAAATTGCTGCGCATCTATCTGATATTATACTTAAATCAGAACCATCCTCTACAATAGTAGATAACCTCTCGAAAAACCATGTCCAAGATTATGTGTTCTCGCTTTCCACTACTGCGAAAGCAATCGGGAATACGCGGCTGTTAGCATCTTGTCCGCTGGCACTTAGCAAAACACCTTTGTACTTTCCAAACATGTGGGTGCCGTCCACCACTAGCACCTTCTCAGGTACTTCCATCCATCGATGCATGCTTTCAGGGACATGAACGCATACTTAAACCTTGTTTTTCCTTCTTTGTCTTTTTCTGTTTTAATATCGGTGATTGTTCCAAGATTTGCTAGCTTGAGTACATGGAAGTACTGTGGTAGCATCTTGTATGAATCCTCCTCTGTTCCTTGCGCAGATGCAATCGCTAGTTCTTTCGCTTTCCAAGCTTTCCAGTATGAGCATGTATAGTTGAATTCTGTTCGCAACATTTCCGGAAGTTCCATAGCACGCGGCCCAGAGTAGAGCCTCTCGTATTTTGAACGCAATAGAGCTGCAAGCACTTTGGCTGTACCATGTTTTTTATACTTCCCTCTAACGTCGGCTACGCATACATGATTCAGAATTGCCTTTTTAACCAGATAAGTTGGAGAATCACCGAGTTGAACAGCCACTACTCTCCACTTGCATTCTTTTTCGTAGCATTTCGCCGTCAGTCGGCGTTTGCAATGCCTGAGCTTAAACGTGCACACCTTAGCAATTGCGTAGATAGCCAACGTCAACTTGCACTCCGCTTTGTGCTTGAACGTCCTTCCCACGTATATGTCAGAGTCCTCCTTGCTGAAGTCAATGTCAAGAGGGTTGCAGCTGCTTCCATCCATTTCATTATACACACCATCTATATCATTATATCCATACATATCTGGTACTTGTATGCCTTTCATGAATGCTTCTCCACCCTGAACTTGTCTAGTTGCGGTGACAGGAGGATCAACATCGTCCTCATCTTCGAGCTCACGGTTGTGCGTGTTATATTGTTTTGGGGGAGTTTCGAGACATATGTCACCACTTTCAACGGCCTCTGTTGCTTGATTGGGCGCACAACCAACGTCTGTAGGAGTACCACCACATTATCTCCGGCTTTCGTCAATACTTCTTCACCCTGAAATGCGGCCGGCTGGGGAATAGGAGTGTCAACAACAGCATGATCATCATTATCTTCAGTCACCCGGGTGTGTTTGTTTTTAGATTGAGGGGGCGTCACAAGAACAACATCAACACCTACCTCGGTCTCTGTTACTTTTGTGTCCAATCTAGAGGGTGATCCAAGATCTCTTGCTAGATCGGTGATTTCCACAGAAGAATCGTTATTTTTGGATATATATCCATCTCCACGTGATCGTTGCTTCTTACCATACGCCGATTTTGCAGCCCATGTGCCACCAATACCGCCAGGACGCCGAATACCCTTCCCACCAGACTGTCCACCACTTCTTCCTTTGCCTGGACCTTCTACAAAATCGTCGTCGTCGTCCGTCACGCAATCGTTTCTACAATAATCATGCCAGCCATTGTAGTCGTAATCGCTATCATCGCCTTCATCTTCTGCAGCAACATCTTCGTGAGCTCCTCTATTATTTCCATTCTCCACTGAGACCTGTTCAACACTTAGCGTTCTCGTATCTTCTATGAGAAAGATTTGTTGAGGCAGATTATCTGGCGCCGTTTTTACTGCGCCTCCTTCTTCGACTTTGCCTTCCTTATTCTCTCTATCATCCACTGCCAAGTCATCTCCACAAACATTCCCCTTTTCTTGCTCGCAATTCTCTGAATTAGCCCCATTCCCGTCGTCAAGAGTTTCTCCGCTTTTGTCTTGGTCCTTTGACGTCGCAACCATGCCGCCAGACTGAGAGTTGCGTTTGTAGCGTTCTTCGATTTGCTGAACTTCCATCAAAAAAGCAACATCTTCATCAGGAGGTCGAACAGGTGCATTCATTTGGACCCGTATTACTCGTTCCGACCTTAGAAATCTCATTTCTCCTCCGACACTTTCTCTTAACGTTACGAAGAGATTGACGGATTTGTCTGCCCGGTGAAGCGCCTTGAAAATCCTGAAATCTTTGTCCGTTGCTATCTCGACGGGAGAAGCCACTAGGCCCACCATTTCACTCTCTCCATCATTCAGCCAATACGACATCTCGGCTAACACTTCCCTTCCCAAAAGCCCATACGCAGCTACAATACACGTTTTTAACTCCTCAGCACCTCTAATTCTGGACGAATCGACGGCTCTACCCATTCTATCATTGTCTATCTTGAAATCCCAAGCTCCATCGTCAAACATTATCCACCTCCCAGCCATAACCACAATGCAAGAATTACACAGACCTACGGTCCAAGCATGAGCACCCGTTAGTGTCATTTGCCAAATAGAGGAAGCACACAATTGTAAAAACAAATACAGAAACTTCGAGCTCAAACTCTGTACCTTCGCCGGCGTTGGTCCTGATTTCCTTACTACCTG
Organism: Brassica napus; assembly: GCF_020379485.1. Lineage (NCBI taxonomy): Eukaryota > Viridiplantae > Streptophyta > Magnoliopsida > Brassicales > Brassicaceae > Brassica > Brassica napus. The sequence goes on from NC_063434.1 coordinate 14,213,007, forward strand.
TGCCACCACTACTTGACCCGACGTTCCGACCACCGCTAATTGTTTCCATCCTTTTCAGTTATGGTGGATAAGCATCGACGGCCTCAGAGGATGGGAATATCTTCTTATCGTAGGGTTGCTTCTTTTAGTTGTACACCAGTTCTTAGTTGCTTCTCACCATTACCCAGTTAGCGTTTTATAACATATTAGTTTAATTAATATTACCACAAATATCAGAAAACAGTGAACGGCGGGAAAAGGAATGGTTAATATTACCTTTAACCTTTGCTACCGGTCACCCAAAAAAATAAAATAAATAAATCTCGAACTCACACGTGCGGAAACTTCTTGGCCGCTTGGGTCGCTAAGTCTTAGGGTCGTTTCGTCTGGGTCACTTTCAAGAGTTTCATGGGTCACGGCCCAGAACATTACGGGTCATAAGGCCAAATTCGTCACCGATTTATTTCTCTCCCCCCTAGCGGCCCGTTTCGACAATAAAAACTTCCAGCGACCCACTTGGCCAATTAAAAACTTGAAGTGACCCTATGTCACAAGCGACTCAAGTTCTTCTATTAAACATTGCCGTTTTCATTAAAAACGTAAAAATACATTAAGATTTAAACATCTATCTTAAAAAATAAAATATAGATATTAACTAAATATAAAGTATAAGAAAGAGAAATACTCAATATATAGAAAAATAAATAATAAGTAAATATTATAAATATATAAATATATGAATTATATATACAATAATAAGTAAATGCACAATTTTAAAAAATGGAAAGAGTACATTAAATATTAAACATCTATCTTAAAATGTAAAATATAGATATTAAGTAAATAGAAAGTATAAGAAAAAGAAATACACAACTTAAAAACAATGGAAAAATTATATTAAGATTTAAACATCTATCTTAAAATATAAAATATATATATTACGCAAATAGAAAGTATAAGAAAAGGAAATACACAATTTAAAAAAAATGGAAAAAGTACATTAGTATTTAAACATCTATCTTAAAATGTAAATCTATCTTAAATTATAAAATTATTAGTAAATAGAAAGTATAAGAAATAGAAATACACAATATAAAGAACAATAAATAATAAGTAAATATATATTATAAGAAACCAGAAGAATGACCAGCTTTTGCAAGTTATTTGGAGGATATCAAGAATTTGAAAGAGAGTTTCATACGATCAGAGATTATTCATGTGCCAAGAACGCAAAATACGAAGGCGGATAGCCTAGCACGCAGTGTCAGGATTCAGCTGTCTTTCGTCGTTTACATGGATCAACATCTCTCAGCTTGGTTTACAGGGTCAATATGAGTCTGTAATGTTGTCGACAAAAAAAAAATAAAAATATAAAAATAAAAAATGGAAAATTACATTAAGATTTAAAAATATATCTTAAAATTTAAAATACAGATATTACGTAAATAGAAAGTATAACAAATGGAAATATACAATTTAAAAAAAGGGAAAACGTACATTAAGATTTAAACATCTATCTTAAAATGTAAAATAGAGATATTAAGTAAATAAAAAGTACAAGAAATAGAAATACATATACAGGAAAATAAATAATAAGTAAATAATATAAATATATAATATATGAATTATATATATAATAATAAGTAAATACACAATTTTTTTAAAAAAATGGAAAAAGTTCATTAAGCATTAAACATCTATCTTAAAATGTAAAATATATGATAAAATTAAATACACAATTTAAAAAAATAGAAAAAGTACATTAAGATTTAAATATCTATTTTAAAATAAAAAATATAGATATTACGTAAATAAAAAATATAAGAAATGGAAATAAACATTTTAAAAATTTTAAAAACTACATTAAGATTTAAACATCGATCTTAAAATCTACATCTATCTTAAAATGGTAGTAAATTATATAAAAATAGAAATACCACATTAAACAAAAAAAATAAAAATGTATAGTTTTACATCAAGAAAGTCCCTATAAAACTCATTATTCCATCAACATCAACCTCACACTATCAAAGAAAACTTCAAAGCACTCGAGCAAAAAAATGGTTTCACCATCAACTCTTGCCGTCCCAAAAATCTTTAATGACCTTGAAGGAGATTTTTTATAACAACGAACTTTTTGTTAGGTGGATTCATTGTTGGGAAACCCGCAACTTTCAAAAACCAAATTTATTCATGGGAATTGAATTGCTTTTCATAGACTGAAAGGTATTCTTACAAATTTAAATTAATCTAATCCATAATTTTATTGTTAATATTCGTACTAACTCTTTTATGATCAAACCATTACAGTTAATAATCATTCAAGCGTTTATCCCGAAACACTTCCTTCTTCGCCGAATCAGGTATTGGTTCATGTTGGTTTAGTATTGTTTTTGGTTTATTAACCGGTTTAGGATGGTCCTATTGTAAATATAATTTAAGTTGGTTTAGCATATATTATGCTTAAAATAACTTAAATTAAATAATAGTAATATTATGCTTAAAATATAATTTTAGAGAGTTTTCAAATATATAATTTACAGAACATTATAGGTGATGAATTTAATTTATTAAATTTGTTTATTACTTAAAACTAAGTTTTTTTAAAAACATACTGAGTTATAAATATGAGTATAACATGAAGACAAAAATATAAATATTTGATTTTCAAGATAAGAAATTTAGCTTTTATTCAGTTACTCAATATATAATATCTTAAAAAACAATTTTAAATATACATAATTTATATATATAGATTAATCTTCCAAACTTAAACTAATATATTATATATGAATAATGTTTTTAAATAAAAATAATTTCTGATTTTAAGAAAATAAAAACAACAAATGGTTATTTTCAAATAATGGATGCAATTTACATTATACTATCATTTAACAAGTATTAGATACTTTTTGATATATCATTATTTTCTATTTCCAGAAAACAATAAATTGTTAAACATCAACACAAATTCAAACATCACAAAAAATATTTACATAAACATTATAATATAATAATTTAATCAAAAAATACAATTAAAAAAAACAATATTCAAAAGAATAGTTACATACTTAATATTTGAAAATCAAAGATATTTTTGCTAAAATTGTACTTACCTGGCCAAGGAGATCGACCATCTTTTTACGGATCGATAGATTGTTGAGCATGTGGTCGATCCGAAAATACTCTGCAGTTTAATTAAACATCTAAAACATTTATTCAAATACTTAACATATAGTTTTGCTAAATATGATAACTAGATAGCCAACAAAATTACAAAAAAATATTTAAATAGTAAAAAATATGTTACTTTAACGTGTTAAAATAAAAATAAATTTTTATTATGACATGCATCTTAACATTTATATAAATATATATCATAACCTAAATATAAATAATTTAACAACTTAAATTAGAAAAAAAAATTAGAAAAAATAAAAATCCCGGGCATAGCCCGGGTTAATCCCTAGTCTTATTATATCTCTATAATATTATTTGACAAGTCAGTTTCCTATGTGTCGCTCTCGCGTTAATTCTTACGGCGGTTGATTACAGAGATACCCTTAATAAACTAAAAATATTATATCTAATTGCCATTATTAAATTTTTATTTATTTTTAATTTAGTTTTCCTTTCCTTTATTATCATTCCAAATAATATATATAATAAAAGTAAGCATTAATTAAACTATAAATTTTTAAAAATGAAATATGTATCAAGAATAATTTGATTTCATAAAGAAGGAAAGTTCACAATAAAAAAAAAGGAAAATAAATATTTTAAAAACGAAAATATATCACATACAAAATTTGATTTCATAAAAAAGGAAAGTTCACAAAAATAATCATAATATTAGAAATATATTTCTTTTAAAACATAATCTTAAATAACATAATATATATTTTAAAAGTAATAAAAATCTAATTATAAGAATAATTTTAGTAATAACAACAAAAAAGTAGATGTAATATAATATACCCAAATAATAATCAAACCGACTAGACACTGTATATCTAAAATCACATGTCTAATTAAAATAACATAATATTATTTATACAAGATCATACATATAAATTATAAAATAAAATAGTAATCAATATTGTAATATATTTATATGTTGATATTTATATCCGTGTATGAGCACGGAAAAATCACCTAGTAAAGTAGTGTTCTCTCTTTTCTCTTTCGAGATACGTCAGATTCCACGTAGGAAAGTCGAGTTACCCCAGCACGACACCTGTCATGGAAGATCGAAACGCACAGTTTCATTTAAAATTGATAGTGAGTTAATGATATTTGGGTCCGAAACCAGAAAAAATAGGCCCATAATGCCTTCAACTCTTCCCGACATACAATTTAGGGTTAATCGGCTCTCGAACTCTCGGATTCTGTATACAAACAATGGCGGTTCTGATATTGCCTAAGACTCGATGATTCATCGTTAATCTTCCCGTTGGACTCTGATCATGTCGTTTTAGTCTCCCTGATTCACCTCAGAACCATTACAAGTCGCATTGATTCAAATCATTAACCAAAACTTAACTCTTCCTTTTCATTACAACCACAATCTTGAATTCAATGAGTCTTATCCATCTTGCATGCGACGATTCTCCCCTATAAAAAGGGTAGGCTTCATTCATGGCTGCCTCATCTGTCATGATCTCTGATTTGAGGCTGACTGTTGATCTTCTAAGGTGGAGGTGTGGGTGGCTGCCGTAGAGTTTTCAAATATGGTTTACAAATTTTTTTTTTGTAATCTGGTTAAATTAAGGGACGTTAAGAGGGGGAAATCCGGGAGAGGTGGGGGAATCTTGCCATTGAGGAGTATCGTAGCTTGAAGAATCACACGAAAATGAAGACTTTTTAATCAAAGAGATGGACATGAGGAGATGCAAGAGGAAGAACATGGAGATTGGGAGGCGGTGGTCTTCCTCTCCACAATCTTGCTAACTTGAAGTCAAATAACGGTCACAAAAATGCTTTCATAAGAGACTCTTACTACATAGTTGTTAGCTACTCTTTTCTGATGCGAGGATTGGGAGGAACCCTTGCTTTAAGATGATGATATGATTGCTACAGTGTGTATGTAGTAATTTTTTATGTATCTAATATGTGTATGTAGTATGTAAGATGATTAGAAGAAAGTAGAGCATATCCTAATTAGTAACTGACTATGTCAATGGTGTTTAGAATCAGAAGAAGACTATTTTGGAGCTCCTTATGATGAGAATCTGACTAAAAGCTTGAAGTAAAGATTGAAGGAGTTTTGTTTCTTTTGCGATGATCTCTTAACTTTTCTCTTTCCAGAAAATAAAAATGAGTTCTACAAGAATGCCAAGTATCTGAGCAAGTTTAGGAAGTCAACGAATCAGAACATTTTTTGTGAGAAGGATGAGATGAAGCAGTGGTACTTTTAAGCAGATGATCATAGTAAACAACTTTTGTGTAGTTTTATCCTAAAAAAAACACGAAACGGTACTGAAGCATACCATGGACTTTATAATTTACACATGCTTTTACATTTTATGTCTTTTCGTTCTCCTTAGAAGATCAAGAGCAAAACAAAAGATGGCTTTTTCTCTAATCTGGTTACGTAAAAACTTAATGTTAACAACAGTTTTATAATTAATCTAGCTCTCAGATTATTGTTTTTATCAATCTCAAAAAAATTATTATATTTTTTCTCTGTTTTTCAATAAATGTTGAGAGCTCTGCGAATCTGTAGAGATCAATTAGCAGTTGTAAAGAAGAGTCCTCTTATTCACGTTTGATATCGTGACATCACTTATATGTAACGACATGGAGTGATTGGTTGTGATTTATCTTACTTTAGTTTTATTTATTTTTAAATCACTAATTTTTACCAATCATGATGTAGTTTTACTTTTAAAAATTAAAGTCTACATCAAGTTTTCTTTTAATTTTACCAATCATGCTTTAGCTTTATTTTTAAAGCTACGATAAAAAAAATAAAGCAAAAATTTTCCTTATGTATTTTAGGCAAAAATGCTACATCATCTTTTTATAAGCTGTAAAATCTGTAAAATTAAAAAATATCTATAATATCAAATAAATTATATAATCATAATAAAACTTTTATAAATATTTTTATTTTGAATTTGAGTGTTTTTTTAATTATTAAGATATTTAAATAATATCACATTTTAAATTACAATAAATTTTGATAATTTATAAAAAAAATATTAATATAAATTATTTTAATTCAAATAAAATAATAATTTTATATATACAACACATATTTAATATATTTTATTTTAAAATATCTACAGCCTATAGCTTACAGCTACAACAAATTTAACTACAGCAAAGTCTCTGCAGAAAAAGTCTACAGTAACAATTTTACAGCTACAACCAATTTATCTACATCTACCACTAAATTTTTAAAGCCACAGTCAAACCAATCATCACAAGTATGTAACCTACAGCTATACACACTAAGTTACAGAACATAGCCGACCTATATATGGCCAAATACTTCTTCAAGGTTACTAACATCCAACTTGAATAGAAAAACACTTAACTCAAGATTTGTATATATAAAAATTTGTAAACCGCTTTTAATTCAAACCAGCTTTCATTTATAAACCAGCTTCTGCTAACAAATTCATGCTAAAGCACAAGATGCATCATGTAAAGTTCGAAAACAAGATGCATCATGTGTCGTTATTCGATTGTTTCTTATAAACTTCGAGATCTGATATTAAATATGTAGTGTACATATTAAATAGGATAATAAGTACTTTTTTTGTTAAAATGTGTGAAAATAATAAAAAAAAACATATATAATTGTGGGATTATATTGACAATGTTGAATGTGTCATTATAATTTTAAAAATAAATAATAAAATACATAGATAAAATTGATGTAAAACAAACATGAGCCTAATACTATTTTAGTTAAATTAAATTAAAGATTTAAAATAAAATTTTAATATTAGTTTATTTACGTGTCCGCCCATAGGACGGGTTTACCCTAGTACTTTTGATTTGATATACGGTATTAGAGGTAATAGCAATACATCTATAATAACATAATCTAATACTTTCTTAGAGTTTTGTTTGATATATAAATGTAATGTTCATGTATCCCATAGAATATGTAAATTTATTCGTGTATACTTGATTAAAATTGATTTTTATATATCTTCATCCCAGATTCAATTTTAAATATTTATTAAAATACTCTCAAATCTAATATTTAGGATATTCAAGTTAGTTATGTTTTTTAATACTTTAATTATTTTATACGATGAAATAGTAATGATTTAAACCCTATCTAAAAACTAACAAACCTTCAAAACTCAGTATATGTAACGAATATATATTTAATTAGTTGATACACACTTACAAATATCCAACAAAAGATTTTTCTGAACCAAATCTAATATACTCAGTATATATTGTACTCTAAATATATACACAAAATAATTAAAGTTATAATTTTTTCTTTGAACAAGAAGTTGGACGATTGTGACTAAATACACTAATCGCATTAATTTATTTAACCGATCATCACTCACTTATCTTTCCCGTTAATTCTTAGATGAATCGCCTAGCCAAGACTAAACTAAAATCACAATGGGGTGATTGGTTGGGTTGTAAATGTAGAAAATTTACTTTATCATTTTGTCTGTAGGATTTTTGATTTAGCTTTAAGTGATGTAGCTTTAAAATTTCCTACATCTAAAAAAATTGGGCTTTAGAAAATAAGATGTTTACAGCCATTTTTTGTGTGTTTTTGCTGTAGCTTTAATTTTTTGGTTGTACCTTTAAAAACTAAGATAAAACATGATTGGTAGTATTTAAAGTTGTAGATGAAAATTAAAGCTAAAGTCACTTCCTACAGCCCAACCAATCACCCCCAATGACTTTTTCCTAAAGGAATTACTTTTCTAAAAAATCTCAAACAAAACTTGATGGCCAATTGAGTTTAAAGTAATACATAATTATATAGTACATTTATGGACTCAAAATTCATTTTCAGAAGAGATTTTTTTACAATTTAGAAATACACATTCAACATATATTGACAAATATATAACACTAAATGTTAAACTACATATTCAATCAATTTATCAAGTAAAGAATTTTTATTACTATATAAATGAAATATAACCGCGCTTAGTGCGGATTCTAATCTAGTTTGGTATTACAAATTAATTAAATAATATAAAATAAAATAAATAATACTAATCAATTTTTAATGGCAGACAAAAATTGAAATTAAAATAAAATAAATAATACTTAATTATACTTTGTAAATAAAACATGAATTTCTGATATTATCTTATATTTTCAATAGTAATAATATTCTATTAATCTATAATTATGTATTACAATTTATTAATCTATTGATTTGTGATTTAACCACAATTGATCCGATGACCCAGTATGATCTGGTTTAGTGTTTGGGTCAGAGCTACTTTGGTCGGACGCAAAGATGCTGATGATCTTAAGGGTTATAAATTCTCTTCAATGATTATTTCAGAAATTTGAATATATTCTTTGTGATACAAATCCACTTTTATCAAGCATTTACTCCACAGCTTATTTATCTGTTAAGTATAACAGAGTAACAAAACTATTTGTCTGAAATTGCTAACAACTGCAGTTTATATTTGTAATATTGACATAAAATCACAATGGGAAACCGAAAACAAACTTTGTTCCAATAGAGATATTATTATACTGACCAAACCTGAAAACAGAAACGGAGGACTTTACCAATACTGGTACTAACAAACTTGAATGTCAAAGTGCAGAGAGAGAGAGAGAGGGGTCAAATCATTGATATCAATCTCTAAACCAAGGCTCACCGAACAACCATCTTGATGATGTATGTTATCTGCACGTTAGGTTATAAACAACCAAAAAATTTGCTTTGAGACAAAACAGATGCATATATATAATCATATAACCAATGGTGTACAAGATAACAAATTCAAAGCGTACCTGATGGAATACATTCTCTCTCTCTCTCTCTCTCAAACAGCTTTTGGCTATTGGGTACAATACAAACTAAAGAGGAAAATGCTCCATATCCATCGAAGGAAAATCTGTTTGCGCCATTCTGATCCCTCTCAGTAAGCTCTTTGCCTTTTCTTTCTCCTGTAAACAATGAATGCCGCCATCTCGTCACTAATTAAGTGTAATAATAGTAAGTATATACTCTTTCCATTAAAAGCACTTACAGGGCCACTGTAATCGAGAAGACGAGTGCAATACACTTCTGCTTCGTCAAACTTCTTGTTGGTCTTCAAATGTGTAGCAAGGAAAACCAAAGCCTCAAACATGTTAGGTCCTTCTAATCCTTCAGCATCCATTCTCTCTAAATCCTTCTCGAAGTAAAATGCAGCTTCTTCATTACGTCCAAGCTTCTGGTGAAGCTTCGCCAGCTGGTTAAGAGCTATTCCTTCCGTGTCACCACAGTTCACAGCTCTTTTGTAACACTTGATGGCTTCTTCTAGCATGTGAAGCTGTTCGCTCTGATAACATTTAGCCATCGCTATCCACAGCCTAGAATCGTTCGGAAGAAAGAATATGGATTTGCGGAAATAGTGGAGCGCATAGAAAGGCATCCCCATCATCTCATACGCTTGTCCTAACCCATACCAAGCTCGGTAATCACAAGGGTTTACATCAACGGCTCTTCGATATGCATCAATGGCAGCAGAAGTGTTCTTCATCTCAACGTATTCATGGCCCATAAGAGTCCACGCAGACAAGTACTTCTTGTTCAGCTTCAAAGCTCTCCGGAAGTACATTACTGCTTTCTCATGCTGCCCCTTTAAACTGTAGTAATTGCCAACGATGCAGCAAGACTCAGGTCTGTATTTATCAGTCAAAAACACCTTGTGTGCAAGGTAACTCAGTGCAGCGCATGCCTCTTTTGCATACAGAACATTGGAATACAAGTCCATATCTTCCACACGATAGGGGTCGTTTCTCAGAAGGTCTTCGAACATGATTTCAACCTGGTCAAACTCCCTAAGGCTATACTGAGCTTTTGCAGTTTGAGCTTGGATGTAATTGCTGAAACTGAAAATGCCTTGCAGGTATTCGTACTTGGCCAAGGACTCACTGTGCATTCTGAGTTCTTGATAAGCACTGCCTAGAAAAAACTCCTTCATCCAGTGACTGTTCAGATTAAGGCTGTTCAAGATCTCGATCGACGTACACAGAGACTGAAGCTCAGACCAGGCACTCCAGTTCCATGGATAGCTGTTCACAGACTCCACGAGGCTGGCACGGGCAAGACTTTCATTCCCTTTTTCTTTAAGAACCACACCATACAAGTATAATCCAAAAGAATCAATCGCTCCAGTCCTCTTCAGGGCTGACAGTTCCCTCTCCAAAGATACCAGCTCACGGTTTATGGCATCACTCTTACCCAAGGGGCCTTCAAGCTCTATCATTTCTTCCTCTTTCCGTTTTTCTCCAGCCTTCATTGGAAACCATAACAAAGTGAATGACATGTTATATACAGTACTATTGGTTTCAACGTAAATAGTATAATAAATTCATAAACATTTGCAAAATGTCAGAACAACTCTGTTGCATACCCTAAGATCCCTTATATTCGTACAACATACTAGTGACTGGTTGGTTTATCAAGGGGAGTATATAGTATAAATAAGCAGCCTACAAGGAACACTCACAAAACATTGGATAGAGCATAGTACCAGATAAAGGGCATAGCAACGCAAGAAAAGAGACTTGTTGCTCATCTGATCACGAAGGACATGTGAAGCACGCCTGTACTCTCGACAATCGAAGTAGGACTTGGCTAAAAGGTAAAGGTCACCATCAATCACCTCGTCTTCTTCTTGAGGTAGAGGAGTAGCTGGTGGTTGAGAGAAGCCAGCGGAAGGTTGTGGTGTTGAAATGGTGCTGAACCTTCTCCGGATGCTAGAGCTTCCTCGCTGGAACCTCGTATTGGAAGGTGTAAAGTTAGATGGGTCTTGCTCTATCCCCACGAGCTGCTCTCCTGCCCTGCAACGCTAACCAAGGAGATGTCGGACCCCAATGAATTACAATTTTGAGTAGTGAAGATTGAAACTTTAACTCACAATATCAAGCACACATCTAAATTAGGGTTTTGAAGAGAGGAACCATTTAGCGGCGGAGTATAGGCAACGGTCACTAAGCTGTCGAATAGCCGCACGGATCTCGTTGCGACAACTCTCTTTCGAGACCATGCTGGAAGCTGTGTTCAGTTGTAAGTATTAGAGAAGGAAAGAATCGAAGAATCTGGTCTTCTACGTCCCCATCCCAATCATATTTTGAAATCAGAGAGAGAAGAGAACACATTGTTTACTGGCCCGATTGATTCAAATTTCGGCTTCAAAGTAGAAAGGCCCATTAGTTGAAATAAGCATGAAAGTAACGCGTTTTACAAAATGGTTCATTTACATAATTAATAATTGTGATTTCAGTGTATCTGCATCATATCGAAAATTTTGGTTGGAAGACTTAAAAGGGATTTTATCGGAGTTAGTATCAGAGAATCAAGCTGCATATATCCCTGGTCGACATATTACTGATAACGTAGTTCTTGCACATGAAGCCTTCCATGCCCTGAAAGTACAAAAGAGATGCTCAACAAATTACATGGCGGTCAAAACAGATGTTAGTAAAGCTTATGATCTCCTGGAATGGAAGTTTGTTGAAGAGGTTCTACGTAAAAAAGGGCTTCTCTGAACGTTGGATTGAATTAATAAAAGCATGCATAACAACTGTGTCTTTTTCGGTACTGATCAATTGGAGTCTTTATGGTAACTTCACAGGTTCACGTGGCATACATCAAGGTGATCCTCTTACACCGTATTTGTTTATTCTGTGTGTGATGTCCTGTCCTCACTCATTCATGAAGCAGAAGTTGATAGAATCATTACACCATTACGGCTATCCATTGGAGGACCGGCTATATCACATCTGCTTTTCGCAGATGATTCACTATTCTTTCTCAAAGAAGATCTAAATAATGCTGAAGCACTCCTCAAGATATTCAAAGTATACAAACGGGGATCAGGTCAACTCATAAACCTTGATAAATCAACTATAAAGTTTGGTTCGAAGGTTTTTGATCATACACGTTCAAGTATTCAAGTCATGTTGAATATTCCAAATATTGGAGGTGGAGGAAAATATTTAGGTCTCTCCGAACAGTTTAATGGTCGGAAAAGTGAGTCTTTCAAATACATTAAAGACAATGTGCATACAAAAATTCATGGCTGGCAGACAAGATTTTTATCGACGGCTGGGAAAGAAATATTACTAAAAGCTGTTGCTTTTGCAATGCCAGTTTTCTCGATGAATGTTTTTGAACTTCCGATGCAAGTAGGTTTTGAACTTGATAGCATGATATCAGGATATTGGTGGGGATCAACAGAAAATCAAAGGAAACTTGCTTGGGTATCTTGGAAGAAGATGACCTTCTCTAAACAGGACGGTGGAATGGGTTTTAGGGAACTACATAAATTCAATCAAGCGTTACTTGCTAATCAAGTTTGGAAAATTATGCATCGTCCAAATAGTTTGGTTTTCAGAGCACTAAAACACTGTTATTTTAGAAGAACTGAGATGTTACAGGCGGGGAGAGGTTGCCAACTTTCTTTTGGATGGCAGTCATTATTATTTGGAAAACCACTTCTTGTAAAATGAGTACAACAGTGTATATAGAATGGAGTCAACACTGTAATCTCTGATAACTGGATTCCTACGAATCCACCAAGATCTCCATTCTGCTCCCATACACGAATCCGATATTACCGGTACAAGTTCTTATTGATCGAGAAACTAAAAAATGGAATCAACAGGAGCTTATGGATCTAATTGCTCAAGAGGACCATCATTTGATAAATAAGATATGTCTACCTAGTGACAATCTTCATGATTTAATTGTCTGGCCTTATACAAGAAATGGTGTATACTATGTGCACTCATGATATATGTATGCTAAGGGATCAGTAACATCTAATAATCAACTAATTCCCCCTTTATATCCTCATCCTGATATATCTAAAGCAATATGGAGTGCCGATACAACACCTAAGATCAAACATTTTCTTTGGAGACTTCTTTCTAAGGCTTTGGCAGTTAAAGAAAATCTCAGTTTCCAGCATATCTAGGTTGATCTTACATGTAGTCGGTGTTGTCAACATGTGAAGTCCACTGACCATTTATTTTTTCAATGCTACTACACACATAGCATTTGTAGGAGAATAGGTATTTCGACATCAGTCCTTTGTAATACAACAACAACGGTAGAAGATAAATTGTGATTTATTTTTGACGTGTAAAGTGATGATTCCATTGATAGAGTGACCCGACTAACTCCTATTTGGACGCTGTGGCGACTATGGAAAAGTCGTAATGGACTCACCTACTCTTCTAAGAATATATCTGAACCGCAGTTGGTTGATTTGATTGCTAGTGGTACATATGAATGTAATGAAAGAACCTTGATTACTTCTGATCGAGCTAATGTAATAGCTCGGATTCAACGACGACAGTGTGAAAAATCGAACCCTCCACCTAGAGGATGGGTGAAGTGTAACTATGATGTGTCTCATCATGAAGGTAATACAAACTCCGGAATGGGATGGATCATTTGAAATAGTACAGGTTTGTGTCTTGACTGTGGAATGGGACAATTTCAAGGAAGATCTAACATCATGGAAGCAGAGGGTTCTGCTCTAATATGGGCTATGCAAGCATGTTGGTCTCTAGGATACAAAAATGTCATCTTCGAAGGTGATAATATCAACTTGAATCAGCTCCTTGATTTTAGTTATGTTTTGGTTACAAAGTAGATATAAATCAGGTACTTTTAAACCGAAGTACCTATTGGGACCCGAACCCGAAAGTACATCGGGTTGTACCGGTTCTTTGAAGATTTACTAACTCGACCCGACCCTGATAGAACCCGAACCGGTTCCGAACCAAACTTTCATATAACCCGAATGGGGCTGATTTTGATGAACCCGAAAAACCGAGACTTGATTGGATAAAACCGAAACCCAATTGAGACCCCGAATACACATGCCTACATTTGACATAAACCATATCAAATGTTTCAAATGTTATTTATATGACTACATAAAATCTATACAGGTTTTTTGAATACGAATTATACATTAACTTCTACGTAATGTTATTTTTTAATATTAAGAACTTATTTATAAGAATTAATATTGTGTTTTTGGCAACATGATATATTATGCTAACTTATATAATTTTCACTAAATTCACTTTTAAAAAACGAATGTACTATTATTGATACTATAATATTTGTCACTTATCTATATTGATTTTAAACGGATTTATAACTGAATTAATTTAAGATTTTATGTTTATTTTTATACTATCATATTTTATTTTTGTGATTAACACTCCAATAAAATGAATATCCCTTTAAAAATATTTAAATATGTTAACTAATAATCCAACAAATGCAATAGATGAATACCAACCGATATTTTAAAAAATCTTTATCCTAATTTTTGATAAGTATAGCACCTCACCCAACTATTATAAATAGATATTCATACTCAAATTTTAAATCCCATACTTTGAAAATAAGAATAACAAATGATAAAACATAAAAAAATCAAGGGAAATTTGCCAAAATGGAACAAAAAATAGCATGGTTGTCCATTTGTTATAATACCATCCTTAAGTTGTTTCTTTAGTATATTTTTTCATAATTCCAAAACTAACCCTTGATTAATAAAATGAAACATATTAAAAATATGTAAAAGTTTAATTGAATTTTAAAAAGTTTAACAAAAAGGAAAAAAATGTTTTAAAAACGTTAAAATTTAAAAGTTTAATTTTTCTGTTAAAAGTTTAATAAAACTAAAAAGTTTACAAACGTTTTAAACTTGTTATAAAAATAAATATTTGTCAAAATTTTCCATATAAATTTTATTTAACATTTTTTATTTAAAATTTTTTATAAATTTTTATTTTTATAATGTTTACAAAGTTTATTTTTATTAAAGTTTTATTAAAAATGTTTTACAAAGTTTTATTTTTATTAAAAATGTTTTACAAAGTTTTATATTTTTTTTACAAACATTTTTAAAAAGTTAAAATTAAAATTTTTAATCTTTTATTAAAAATGCAATAAAAAGGAAAAAACATTTAAAAATAGTTTAATAGAAAGTTTAATAAAAAGGAAAAGTGCATACATGTTTTACAGAAGTTAGAATATTACAAGTATTTTTAGAATACTTTTTTAACTGAAACTTCCATAATTTTCGCCAAAATCAGACTTTCTTATCCGTAGAATGCACTTTCTACACTACGTAGAACCAAGACAAAAATTTCATATCAGATTCTACCTCATGTAGCGGTTCTAATAGTGTCTAGATTTTACGTTCCTAGAATTTTAGAATACCTCAAAAAAAAAAACAACTGCATTCATAGAAAAAGTAGCTAACTTTACAATTAGTAGAATTCACATTTTTCCTATTTAGAAGTAATTAAAAGTAAGTTGTTATTTTTTAAAAAAAAATAGATGAATTTGTTTAATCTGAAATTCAATTTCTACTAACCCATTTTTCGTAGAAGACGAAATCTAGTTTTAGTAGAACGTAATTAAAATTTTAATTTATATAAGTTATTTAACCAAAAAAATATCATTTTGTGTATATGGGTGTTTTATCAATTTTTATTTTTATTTTTTTATTCATAAAATTATATATTTCATTAAGTTTTAGAAATGAAAAGGGTAAAATAGAAAAAAATATTTTATACCGAAGAGACAATTACACTTTTTTGTTCCGTTTTGGTAAACTTTCCAAAAATAAATATTTAAATATGTGGCTGCACCGATGTCAACGCATGTAATGTCATGTTTCAGGCTTCCTAAAGGAGTGACGAAGAAAATAACGAGCACCCTCTCTCATTTCTGGTAGGGTGGAAGTGGAAATAAAAAAGGAATTCATTGGCTTTCTTGGGATAAAGTGTGTACTCCTAAAGAGGAAGGGGGGCTGAGTTTTAGAGTTCTTCAAGACTTTAATACAGCTCTGTTGGCTAAACAATTATGGCGGTTAATAGATAAACCAGATTGTTTGTTTTCAAAAGTTTTTAAAGGACGCTATTTATGGAATACCAATCTTTTGGACGAATACAGATCATACTCATCCTCTTATGGATGGAGAAGCATCTGCTCAGCTAGATCTCTGGTTTAAAAATGGCTAATCAAAAGAGTGGGAACATGACAATCCATCTCTGTATGGACAGATCTGTGGATCCCCGCTCCTCGTCCAAGGTTAGCAATACCAAAAACAAATACTCAATTTTTGAATCCTTCATTAAAGGTGGAACAGTTTATCAATCCGACTGACTGTTCATGGAATGTAGATTTGCTTAATTCTTATATACATGCTGATGATGTGAAACTCATTAGAGGTTTAGCAGTAAGTAGATCTCACAAACCAGACACAGTGGGATGGAGTTTTACGGAGTCTGGTAAATATTCGGTTAAATCAGGTTTCAGAACTGAATCTTTATATCCAGATAGAGTTCAGAGGAGTCATTTCTATGAACTAAATGTTAAACCGTTATTAGCCTTTTCTTGGAAACTGAAGTGTCCTCCAAAATTGAGACATTTTGTGTGGCAATTTCTTTCTGGTACGCTACCAGTTTCAAAGAATCTTACAACTTGAGGGATTGTTTGTGATACACGGTGTAGTATGTGTGGGGTAGAAGATGAATCAACTAACCAGGTACTCTTCGAGTGTCCCCCAACTTTACAAACATGGGCACTTTCTTGGATTCTTTCCTCTCCAGCGATCTTTCCATCATCGTCCATTTTCACCAATATGGATTATCTATTCTGGAGACTACCAAAAAAGGAGGATTTTAATTATTATCCATGGATATTATGGTATATTTGGAAGGCTAGAAATGACAAGATTTATTCAAACAAAGATGGCAACACACAGGTGATATTGCGGATGGCCGATGTGGAAAGTAAGATATGGATGGAGGCACAGTTAACTGTGAATGGTCCTGTGGAGAATTCCTATAGTGGGAGTTTACAACAATCTCCGGCCCTAGCCCTGGAAGTTTCTAGAGTTTGTTATATTGACGAAGCTTGGAAAGAGGAAGACATGTTTACGGGACAAGGGTGGTTTTGTAGAAACAGTGGCTCGACTGATGTCATGATGGGGGCAATGAATCTTTGTAGAAGTCTGTCACCTTTGCATGCTGAGTTTGAAGCACTAATTTGGGCAATAGAATGCATGAAGACCCTCCAATTTTCTGACGTAGTGTTTGCGACGGATTGTTCTCAGTTGGTGAAGATGGTGCCGACACCTGATGAATGGCCTGCTTTCTCTACACACATAGAAGAATTCAACCGCAATAAGACTTTCTTCCCTCACTTCTAGATCATACATATCTTTAGAGCACAAAATACATTGGCGGACAAGCTTGCACGCGGTGCGAAGAGTTCTCCTTCAGCTTTGCTTTATGTTGATTCAATCCCATTGGTTTGGCTTGCTAGACCGGTTGGAGTTTCTAGTTAGTTTTTAGTTGATGTTGTCAAAAAAATATGAAAGAAAAAATAAAGGCAACTTTAAATCAATTATGAATAAAACAAAAACAAATCCGCGATTTTTAAACGCTGTCAAAATCTAGTATTTAATTAATTGATATAAATAAATCAAAAACAAATCTGCGATTTCTAAGAGCTGTCAAAATCTAGTATTTAATTAATTGATATCCACAGTATTGCATTATTACAAAAGTATTAAAAACAAATTTACAAATAATAAACATGAAAAGCTTAACTTAGCTAATGAACAACACATACATCAACTATTTTTCTTGTCTTTGCTTTCGACATTTTAGAGTACTCATAATACTATGATTAACTTAAGACCGTGATTTGGCAAAGGTTATGCAAGTAGTGAAAACATTAAATCTTAGAAAAACATGTGCATTTAAATGGGCTGGAGGAGGCTGAAAAAACCAATAAAAACCGTGTGTGCGCGCGTGGGAAGGAGGAGCCTGAAAAAAAGAGAGAGAGAGAGAGAGGAGAGAATTCAAATTGGCGCTCAAGATTTTAAAGTTTTAACGTATCTTCCCCCCCAAATTTTTCGAATCCAATTTTCTTAAATCCCTCCCAAATCAATCAATCAAACCATCGACTCTAGTGGGAAAAAAAAATGTCAGATCTGCCGCCGGAAAAAACGAACATGGAGCTATCATCATCGTCTTCCATGCCGGGGTCTTCTTCCTCTCTTCACCATTCCTACAGTCGGAAACAGAAATCCCTGGGCCTTCTTTGTACCAAGTCAGTAATCACATTTCTCTACAGTTTTGGCTTCTTTGATTACTTCTAATCTTCTTCCTCCACAGTTTCTTAGCTCTTTACAATCGACACGGAATCGAAACGATTGGGCTCGATGACGCCTCCTCAAAATTAGGTTTTTTTTTTGCCCCCTATTCTATGTGAGATTAGGATCTGAATATTGATTTTGGAATTTGGTTGCAGGAGTTGAGAGACGGAGAATCTATGATATCGTTAATGTTCTCGAGAGTGTCGGCGTGAGTTTTGTTCCTTCCTTTCTTCACTGCTTTCATTTTCTTTTTAATCTCATCTCTTATGAACTTTAGGTTTTAACAAGACGAGCTAAGAATCAGTACACATGGAAAGGATTTGCCGCAATTCCCGCTGCCTTAAAGGAGCTACAAGTTAGTTAGTTTTCTTCTTCTAGAATTCAACATGTGTCTATTTGATTTTGCGGATTTGAATAGTGTTCCTGATGATGCAGGAAGAAGGTGCTAAAGACACTTTTCACCGTTTTTATGTCAACGAGAATGTCAAAGTAGGTTAATTTGGATTTGCATCTCTGTAACTTGTTCTCTTCATGATGGTCTGCTGAATTTCAGGGATCTGATGATGAGGATGATGAGGAAGAGTCTTCTTCTCAGCCTCTTTCTACTAGTCAGACTGATACCTCAAAGCCATCTCTTCCCGATTCCTCCAAAATTGGTACTTTTTGTTCTAACTTAGAATGAGAGCCATCTTGTAGCACTCGGACCGACCTTTTTGCCGAATAACAGAGATAGTATTCATGAGATATAATGTTGATTTGCTGACATTTTTCCTTTGGTGGTTATATGCATGTGTGACAGATAATCGTCGAGAGAAATCTTTAGGACTTCTTACTCAGAATTTCATCAAGCTCTTTATTTGCTCTCAAGTAAGTGAGAAAGCTAGATATTTGTTTTTTACCAACTAAGAGTTTCCATTGAGTTACTTTATATATATATATATATATATATATATATATATATATTCTTCTGAATGTATAGGCTACAATCATCTCCCTCGACGAGGCTGCAAAGTTACTGCTTGGAGATGCCCACAATACATCTATAATGAGAAGTAAATTATCTTAGTTTTGTGGCTTTTTGGCTCTTTTTGTTTATGTTTGCTTACTCACTTGAGATAATTGATTACTCTTCTGTAGCCAAAGTGAGGCGGCTCTATGATATTGCAAATGTCTTGTCATCCATGAATCTCATTGAAAAGGTAAACTAAATGCTGCAGTGTTTCATGAACCATATCAATGATCTGTAGATGTAAATTACCCTTACTTTATGTTTCTCTTGGTGACAGACTCACACCTTAGATTCTAGAAAACCAGCTTTCAAATGGTTAGGATACAATGGTGAGCCTACTTTCACTCTGAGCAGCGATTTGATGATGCAAGCCGAATCAAAGAAACGAGTTTTCGGAACTGATCTTTCAAACGTCAGCGTCAAGAGAAGCAAAACCCATGACAGTGCTACGGAGAGGAGTCTGAAGATGAAACACCATGCAATAGCGGAGAGTTCTTATAACAGAATCTTCGATGCTCACGAATCAAGACATGGATCAAGAGGTTATGAGTTTGGTCCTTTTGCACCAGCCACTGGTACATATCCAACTGCTCCTCTGGAGGACAGCTCAAAGAGAGCTTTTGATGTGGAGAATCTGGTTTCCGATTACCGTCCCTCGTACCAAAACCAAGGTAGCATATCGCATCAATTTGATATTTTGACAAAATATTAAAACATATGAAATTAACTTTTTTTGATGAACAAAATTTCAGTTTTGAAAGACCTCTTTGGACATTACATGGACGCGTGGAAGTCATGGTACAGCGAAGTCACCCAGAAGAATCCATCACAACACCATTAGATTTAGAGCTACTCTTCTTCATCTTCTTTTACCTGTGAACCATTTTATTTTGGTCTATAACTTAATATGTTTGTCTACAAAATTCCCCCTATTTTAATTTAATTTAGAACAAATCATTATGACACTTGTTATTTTCTCTTTCAATTCCAATATAAGTAAGTGCTTACATCCTTTATACTCCGCTTCGAATTCAAAAACCCTAAAATCCAAAGGTTCCAAGGTACGAGATCTCATCTTTCTTTGCTTGCTGTTTACTCTATGACGTGGCTGGTTTGTTTTAGGATTGCTATGCAACAGTGTTGGTCTTTGATGATTTTAGTTGGTTACATGTACAAAGATGTCGTCCCGGGAAGAGAATATCTACATGGCCAAGTGAGCCGACGAGGCTGAGAAATATGATGACATGGTTGAATTCTTGGACAAAGTTGCAAAGACCGTGGACACTCCAGAAGAGAGGAACCTCTTGTCTATTGCCTACAAGAATTTGATTGCTGGTAGGAGGGCTTCGTTGAAGCGCACCCGCTCTATTGAGAAGAAGGAAACAAAAAAGGGAAACACTAACAACGTCTCCATTATCAAGGACCACAGAGTCAAGATTGAGAGTGAGATCGCCAAGATTTGTGATCGGGTTTTCAACCTTATCGACTCTCACCTCCTTCCTAGTGCATCCACGGCTGACTCCAAAGTATTCTACCTCAAAATGAAGGGAGACTATCACCGTTACCTCTCTGATTCCAAGACTGGAGCTGAAAAGATAAAAGCTGTCAAGCGCACTCTTGAGGTGTACAAGTCAGCCCAGGTTATCTTTCTTGCTCTTTAGCTTGTAGAATGATAAGAGAACGTCTTGTCTGACTAATGCTTCTTTTGTTATGTAGGCTATTGCTCTTAATGATCTGCCTTCCACTAACGTAACGTACCAAGACTGGGGCTTGCTCTTAACTTCTCTCTTTTTTACGATGAGACTCTCATATCAACCAAGGCTGCGCTTAAGACTGCAAAGGCTGTATGTGTTGCTTCCTCTCATTTAGTATTATAGTTTATGTTATGCGATTATCATCTATTCTCCCAACTGTCCTGTTTGATAAAACTTAGAGCTTCTTTTTTTTTGTTCTGACAATCGTTACTGTGCAATTGTATTCATATTATGGCATAAATGTGTTTATGTGGCTAATCTCATATGATCTAGTAATGGTTTATAGATTGCTTATCATCGCGTTTCGAAGATAGATATTGTAGTTGATTGTGATGATGATGTGCATAATTTGGAAAGTAGAGTTTCCCTTACACTAATTATATATAGATGATGTTCTGATTTTGTAGTTTTGATTTTTTTTTTTTTTTTTTTAAATATGATGATGATGGTACGCTTTCGAAGCGGCCATAACTGAAATGCACGGAGTGAGAGAGGAATCATACGAGGAAACTGCATTGATCATGAGTCTTATCCTTGACCGTATCACCCTCTGGACTGATGAACTCAAATGGTCCTGAAACTGTCCTTTGCTTTCACTATATATGATTGCGTATCATCATCATATGATTGCAAAAGTTTGTATTAAGATCCCCACGTATTATTAATCTAAATTGGTTATCAGCCCAACTGCTACACCAATGGAGTATATGATTTTGTGTAAATAAATAAAATTAAATAAAAAAAGGTTTTCAAATATACTTCAATCTTCGCAAAATCAAACAATTCACACCATTAATCATAAAAAGATCACACGAATCCAAAGTAATAATAATGTAACAAAAGGAGATGAATATCATCAGTTCTTCTTGGTGGTGGTTTTGTTATACTTGTCTTTGACCCAATTGAGACCCAACGAGGTTCCTATCTTGACTTTCTTCAACCCGGAACTCGCCACCGCTTTCGTCTTCCCCAATCCAGCCTCCACCTTCTCTTTGTATTTTCCCGACGCGCCACCGCCGCTTTTACCGTCATCTGTCGTTTTTCCAGAAGCTTGATTGCTGTTGTCCCATTGATCCGCCCAAGAATTTTTCTCCATATTTTCCTGAGACGAGAGAGATAGAGATTTGATTTTATTTGATTAGGTGAGAAAATGTATTTATTTAAATTCATTAAATTGTGATTACATTTTTAGTTTTTATATATATAGATGGTGGGTAGAGAAAAGATTATTTCTCTTTCTTATTTGGTCAAATATGAAGATTTTTTTTTTTTTGGCAACATCAAATATGAAGATTACTTCTTCTATTATAGTTGACAAAAATATTTTGATTGACGTTTCATCAGTCGGAGCTGTGAATTAAATTATGGTTAACTGAATATCTCTTATTAGCGTGTAATAATGACAATTTCTTAATTCTTGCGACGAAATAGTCCAATAAATGGTACTTCCTCCACTGTATGAACAATGTCATTTAGACGTTAAAAAAAAGCACAATGTCATTTTTCATATTTTTTTATACAAATTAAAAAAATTGTAAAATATATTTATATTCTTATTAATATATTTCTTCAGCCAGTAGCCTTTAATGTGAATATAATTACTTATACAATTAACGCATTTTACAATCAATATTAAACTTAAATAGATATAATTAAATTATAAAATAACACTAGAAACACGTCGAATGATATTTTTTATGAAATAAAAAAATATTACTTAATAGAATTTTAATTACTTGAACATAATCAAAATTTTGATTTTAGTTATAAAACTAGACTATTTATTTATTTTTTCATATAAGGAAAAAAATAAAATATTTATTTAATAAAATGCAAAATATCTTAAACGACAATGAAATCACAACTAGTCTTTTATAACCAAATAAAACATCAAGCTACTTTTACTATTTATTTTTGTATAGTCTAAAACTAAGGAAGAAATCTACTAAGTAAAAAGTAATTTAATTAAAAACAGTATACGAAATCTAAACATAAACATTTATGAAATTTTAACCTACGTTTGATAAAAATCAAAGTTTTGGTCAAATTCCAAATTGATCCCTTGGAGATTTTTAGTGAAGTCTGCTAATTATAGACTTCCAATGAAATTTATTCTTAGAAGTTAAAAATTTGAATAAATGAAAAATTAATTTACTTAAAGTATCCTTACCCAAAAGTATTCCATATTTTTTTTCCAAAGAAAAATAAGACTTCACTTAAAATATGCAGTGTACAAATATCAAACAGGTCAGTTGCAAAATTAACATGTTTGTTAAATAACTGTATTTAAGATTTACCTAGCATAGTAAACTTGTAGAGAAGCTTGTTGTTGTATTTGATGGAATGGCGTGGCGATAAACTTCGCTTCTACGACTGCCTCCCCAGCCGTTGCAAACACTGAGCGAGAACGGTAAAGGGCGCACAAACTATATCGTTGCACGGGGATTCACCAAGCTGGGGCAAACTAAGCCGTTCGTGGTTGGTGGGGCAGATTAGGAATGTGAAGGCCTTTACTTCGAAAGGAGACCCGCCCACTATTACCACAAAAAAAGCCATACTCTTTTCCTTCGCTACCATGAACCACCATTTTTGAGCTCTTAAAGCTTTAGAATTCAATTTTCAACCATTTGTTTCTCATTCTAAACCAACAAATCTTCATTTTCTCCCATTTCCTCTACATTTCCATATAAAAAACTCTCGTAACTTTTATTTTCATAATCACAAACTTCATATTTTCAAATACACCCTAACCATTTCTTCTTATTTATAATAATGCCATCATAATCAATTTTTTCAACCACCATGAACCACAATTTTTGAGCTCTTAAAGCTCTAGAATTCAATTTTCAACCAATTTTTTCTCATTCTAAACCAACAAATCTTCATTTCCTCTACATTTCCATCTAAAAATTCTCATAACTTTCATTTTCATAATCACAAACTTCATATTTTCGAGTATCTTCATTAATGAATCGTCAAAGATGCTTCTTTTTGCTCATATTTGGAGTTTGGACGGCTGAAAATGTTGGAAACGAGCTTTACACTAGAAAAGATAAACTATTTACATGATTTTCGTCAATTTTCAGATCTGTGTTATGGTAGTATACTGTTTTATATGTCTATGCCTTTGTGTAGACGTACGATACAGTCTACTTGTCAACACACAAGTCAGTTTTGCAATTTACCAAATGTTTTTTTTGTAACACAGACTTTCCCAGTAGTCTTCGTCTTTACCTTTGACAACAAAAACAAAAAATTTGAAAGATTAGCCAAAACGTCTACGTAAAAGAGGTTAGTTTTGCATTTGACCGAAGTTTTGACTTTTCAAAGTAGACTTCATCGGACTATCCGAGAAGTCTACAAAATGTCAGTTTTGCATTTGACCGAAACTTTGATTTCGTTTAATAGGTTCGTTTTGTTTTTGACTAAAAAGTTTAAAAAGTAATAATTTTTAAAAAAATTGTAGACTTCATATGCAGTCTTTTTATATTAGAAAAAATGCATACTGCGTGTAAAGTCTACTTTTTTATTTTGGTCAAATGCAAAACTAACCCGTCGGATTTGAAAGAGACTTCACGCGAAGTCTACACACTTGTAGACATTCATTTCAATCTACTTGTTGAAAGTCAAACATAGTCAATTGCAAAACTAACCTCTTTCAAAAAAATTCAAACATGTAGACTGCATATGAAGTCTACTTCAGAAAGTCAAATCCTGGGTGAATTTTGGTCAATAGCAAAAACTAATCTTTTTAAAGTGTAGACTGAAATGGAAGTCTAATTGTATAAAACCACAACTTTTTTCAAATATAAAAAGTAATTCGTAAAATTTGAAATTGCAAAAATCAACTCAAAGAGTAAATCTACTTGACAGTCAGTAAACTAAAAAGAACGGTCTACATCTCTGTAGACTAAATATTAAGTCTACAGAGAAAAATCTATAAAATGTGAATTTGTGTATTATTCATAAGTTTTTTTAAGATTTTTTTTCCGATAGTGAGTATAAGTTAATCTTACTGGTCTTGAGTGATTTTGAAAAGAAAATCTGTTATAATTATATATGAAACTATCAACTTTTTGGTTTGACTATGTAGTTAAATAATTAGTGTAGATGTCTTTGTAAGTCTAGTTCTGTAATTGGAGGTTATGTGAAACTTATGTTGAATTTGTGGATCTTGAGTCATTTTTATGGGCGACTCTTGTATTAAATTGTTTTAGAGTTGTGTTAAGCGATGAACCTATGTTAAACTTGGGGATCTTAATTTTTTTTTGTATTTTTTTAAAGGTTGTACTTGTATTAAACAAGTCTGCTTTCTAACGGGTAGTTTGATACAAAAGCACAATCACCAAAGTGGTCATCGCTGAATATGTAAGTTATTACATAATACATCAGTTTGATACAAAGAGAACAATACAATGTAACCTCGTACAAAAGTACAATACAAATGCCTACTACAAACATCTTATTCTCTCTCATGATAACTATCAAAAACTTCATCTATCTTCCAATTCTAGCCAAAAAAGTGGTTGCACAATCACCAAAGTGGTCATCGCTGAATATGTAGCTTGTGACATGCATGCTTGATCCTTATAATAAGCATGCTTTAAGACAATCTCGTTTATCTACAAAAGTAGATTAAACACACATATTTAGAGAATATTGATCTAGAAAGTCAAAGTAGCACCCGTATACGTAAATAGAAGAAGCCTAGCAGAAGCATTTTTTTCTTCTTACCCACATGATGGCTGTTAACCGTGTGAATTCATCAGGAAAAGAAGCTCTTCGCACCAGTATTTCAGTCATGCGACCATAATATACAGCCTGTAGTAAACGAGACAAACAAGGGCATTGGTGCGTCAATGCCAATAAACACTCAGAGGCTAAACAAAAAAACAACATAGATACAATTACATCCTTTTACCTTTGAGCAGCTTAGAATCAATCACATCCCCTATTCTTGTGATCGAGAGAATGAAGCACATCCCTATTAATGCATCCCAAAGTTTTCTCAATGAATATACAAAGATTTATATCAGCTGAGATACAATTGTAAGAGCCGGAAAACCGGACTGACATAAACGATAAAATAAGAAACGATGTTAAGGAAATATACGAATGTAAAGACGAATACAAGAACGATAAGAAATCGTATTCGCAAAGAGACATGGAGTCGAGATATGATCTCTTTCCTTAACTCAAAATATTCGCTCCGTTAGTGAGACGGAACTGTACGAATATAGAGTCCCAGGATAAAACCATGGCAGACGAATCACGCCTCACTCGTGATCGCCCTATCGAACTATAAACTCTACGAAACACTCTCGCAAAATAGACTTACGCAGAGGGATTTTTGCTGTTGGATTTTGATACGGAAAAAGTTAAGAAATGAAGGAAGAGGAGAGACGAAATTTAAAGAGACGGAGACGACCCACTTCCCGCAACAGCTGCTGCACGTGGGCGAGAATCTCGCGGAGATCGAGGGAAGTTGAGTACCAAAACTTCTTCCTCAAGACTCTCTCTTATCTCGTTTTAAATTTTTCGAGAAGATAACATGCATGACGTTTTTAATTTTAAGACAAACTACTTGTCGTTTTAAATAAAATTGTATGCTGTTTTGTCCCGAAATAAATGGCAAAACGTTGAGCTTAACTTGGTCCAAAAAGAATAGTTCTTATCGGGCCAAAGGCCCTCCACCCAAGCCCAAGCCCAAGCCCAAGCCCACGCCCACGCCGAGCCGAGCCGAGCCGGCCGGACAGCGGCGGCGGCGCGCGTGGGGAGCCGTCCTCTCTCCTAGAGTCGTTTGAACACTGATGATACATGCACATATATATACATCACGACTCCTCTGCTTTTACACGATTTGGGACTCTGTCCCTTCTCATTCATTTAACTTCTTAAGGCCACTGAATGGCCCAATTCTATTCACATATTCCTCAGTTATTTATAAAGCCATGGGCTTATAAATATTTGATCCAACAATCCCCCACATGAATAGAAATGACTCTAAACATATGCATACTAAATGCAGACTCGATAGACTCTAAAAAACTATACTTATTCTAATCTGGACTAGACTAGACAGACTTATCGAGAGTGTTTGCGAAAAATTCACTGTGTTTGAGTTGGTGGCATTTTTAAGCCTTGAACCACTCATAGTTAATATCTGTCGGGTTTACTTTACCAAAAGGTGAACATGATGTCTTGAACCAACCGGTGTTTTATGTAGACCGAGACAACATGCATAATGCAGCTTCATTTTCTCGTAGAAATTAGTTCTCTATTGTGTTCATTGTGGCCCTGAACTATTCCTGGTTTTCATGAGTGAACTTAGAGAATATAGCCTTGCATTCATTCTCCTAGAAACGGCCCCATTTCACACTCATTAGGTGATCGACCATGAAAAGTATTGAGTAATACTCTGCTTAGAAGCTATGGAATCATTAAAAGCTTATGCTTATCCTTCACACATTCGTTAGCACTTTTATCATCTTAGGAGCTGGGAAGAGACTATTTTGTCTCAAGTGCTTTGGTTAGATTCTGTTTGGTTTTGTTTTCCCTTTGAACCTACGTCTTGGGATCTCCAGTCATGATAGGTAGGGTTGCAGTCAAGCATCCTCATTCGTTATAGGCTTTAAACCCATTCCTTTTGATGATTTAGCAACAACATCTCGTGGCAAACTTTTAGTAAATGGATCCGCTAGGTTGTCAGCCGATTTGATGTAGTCTATTGTGATTACACCAGTTGAGATAAGTTGTCTAATGGTTTTATGTCGTCTTCTGATGTGACGAGATTTACCATTGTAGAGATTATTCTGAGCCCGAGCTATTGCTGATTGACTATCACAATGTATGCGTATAGCTGGCACAGGTTTCTCCCACATAGGATATCTTCCAAAAAATTTCTAAGCCATTCAGCTTCTTCTGCTGCTTTGTCTAAGGCTATGAACTCAGATTCCATGGTTGATCTGGCTAACACTGTTTGTTTGGTAGATTTCCATGATATTGCTGCTCCTCCTAGTGTAAAGACATATCCACTCGTGGATTTTGAGTTTTTAGAATCTGATATCCAGTTAGCATCACTGTATCCTTCTAAAACTGCTGGTTCTTTACCATAGTGAAGCCCAAAATCTTTGGTGTAGCGCAAGTAATTGAGTACCCTCGTTATAGCTTTCCAGTGTGTATGACCTGGATTACTTGTATATCGACTAAGTACGTTTACTGCATGCGCCAGATCTGGTCTAGTACAATTTGTCAAGTACATGAGACTTCCATCACACGTGCATACTCGTTTTGTGAAACCGCTTCACCTGAATTCTTTGTCAAGTGCATTTGGGGATCTAACGGAGTTTTTGCCGTACTATTAGAGTAATTTTTAAATCTCTCTAATATTGTTTGGGCATAATGAGATTGGGTTAAGATAATTCCGTTTGAATTTCTTTTGACTTTAACCCCGAGAATTACATCTACTAATCCCAAGTCTTTCATCTCAAATGTCCCTTTGAGCATGTTCTTTGTTTGATTGATAATGTCTTTATTGCTTCCAATAATGAGCATATCATCTACATATAGACATAGCAAAACATACGCATTTTTGGTAGTTTTGTAGTATATGCATTTGTCACATTCATTTATTTTGAAACCATTTGACATCATTGTATTGTCAAATTTTTCGTGCCATTGTTTAGGAGCTTGTTTAAGCCCATAAAGTGACTTTACAAGTCGACATACTTTGTCTTCCTGTCCGGGAATGACAAAACCTTCAGGTTGTTTCATGTAAATTTCTTCTTCTAAATCACCATTTAGAAAAGCAGTTTTTACATCCATTTGATGGATTTCTAGGTCTCTTAAGGCTGCAATTGCTATCATCAGTCTTATTGATGTTATTCTTGTCACTGGAGAATATGTATCAAAATAGTCAAGGCCTTCTTTTTGTCGGAATCCTTGAACTACAAGCCTAGACTTGTATTTTCCACCAGGTTTGCGTGTCATTATCCATTTATTCCCTAATGCTTTGCAGCCAGGTGGTAAATCCATTATGTAATACGTATAATTTTGCATAATCGAATCTAATTCACTCCTGACAGCTTCGTTCCAAAATGGAGCTTCTGGTGAAGCCATGGCTTCTGCCAAAGTTTTTGGAGCATTTTCTACTAAAAATGCCATTAGGAAATCTTCTCCAAAAGATTTTTCCTTTCGAGCTCTTTTGCTTCTTCGAGGTTCATCTTTTTCTTCATTTTCTGAAATATCATTTATAGGAATCTCGACGTTTGTCTCAGTTTCTGAGTTCTTGTCATTGTCTCTTTTTTCTCGAGTTCGTTTTGAACCTTGTTTTTCCCTATATGGAAAAATATTTTCGAAGAAAGATGCATTTCTTGATTCCATGACTGTATTTTCATGAATATCTGATATTTCAGATTTATGTACCAGAAATCGATAAGCATTACTGTTATGTGCATATCCGATGAAGATGCAATCCACTGTTTTAGGTCCAATAGTGACCTTCTTTGGTGGCGGTACCGCAACTTTTGCCAGGCACCCCCACACTTTGAGGTATTTATACGAAGGTAAATTACCTTTCCATAATTCATATGGAGTTTTGCCAGTTATTTTGTGTGGAATTTTGTTGAGGATATAATTAGTGGTAAGCAACGCTTCCCCCCACATGTTCTGGGGTAACCCAGATTCCTGCAACATAGCATTCATCATCTCTTTTAGAGTTCGATTTTTTCGTTCAGCAACTCCATTAGATTCTGGTGAGTAAGGAGCTGTAGTTTGATGGATTATTCCATGTTCTTTACAGAATTCATTGAACGGACCATCATACTCGCATCATCTGTCGCTTCTAACTACTTTAATAGTTGTTTTAAGCTGATTTTCAACCTCGAGTTTAAATTCTTTAAATTTTTCTAAGGTTTCATCTTTGCTATGTAATAAATAAACATAACAATATTTTGTGCAATCATCTATGAAGGTCACAAAGTACTTTTTACCACCTCTAGTTTGTAAGTATTTTAAATCACATAAATCAGTGTGAATTAAATCTAGAAGTTTATTAGTTCTTTCAACACGAGGTGATGGCGTTTTTGTGAGCTTAGCCTGTACGCATACTTCACATTTTTGTTTACTTGTTTTGCATTTAGGAATTAGATTTAAATTCATTAATCTTTGTATAGACTTGGAACTACATGGCCTAATCTTTCATGCCATATATTAAAAGACTCAACCAAATAAGCAACTGGCTCTTTCTTATTCATTGAAACTTTTGGAGCTACAACTTTTGGAGTGACTGTCATTACATTCAACTTGACAAGTCCACCCTTAACATAACCCCTACCCAAATACATCCCATTCTTCCTAATCACGAGCTTATCCGCCTCAAAACTTGTGGTGAATCCATTCTTGCTGAGCAAGGTTCCCGAGACCAGGTTCTTCCTCATGTCAGGCACATGCTTCACATTCGTCAGAGTGACCTCATGTCCAGATGTCATCTTCAAAATCACATTGCCGCGTCCTTCAATCTTGGAGACTGCAGTGTTTCCCATCTTGAGCTTCTCCTCAGTCTTGCTTTTCTGATAGGTGCTGAACATCGCCCTATCGGTGCAAATGTGGGTGGTTGCACCAGTGTCATACCACCATTCCTTGGGGTTGTTGCTTTCAACCATGTTGGCTTCAGTCACCACAGCAACGAGATCCTCCTCAGTGAGATTTTCCTGAGCCTTCTCATCCTTGATCTTTTTTCGACACTCAACTGTTTTGTGCCCCACTTTGTGGCAGTAGTGACATTTCCCCTTGAACTTCTCCACATTCGCATTCGCATTGATCTCGATGCCTTTGTTCTTGAAGTTTTTTCCAGAAGCCTTCAAGGCTGCAGCAGTTTTGGAAGGCTTGGCAGGAGAATGGGCGTGTGCCTTTCCTTTGCCTTTGTGCTCAGCCATGTTGACACTGTGCTCCTTAGCAGTGACCTTATCAGCAATTCGGTTTCTGGATTCCATCTGAAGCCTCATGATGAGCTCCTCGAGCTCCATCTTCTTCTTCTTGTGCTTCAAGTAGTTCTTGAAATCCGCATAGCTTGGAGGAAGCTTTTCATTGAAGCTGAGAGTTGTGAATGTCTCGCAGATAGACATTCCTTCAGCAGCGATTTCATGGCAAATGAGCTGAAGCGCTTCCACCTGATCCATGATGGGTTTTGAATCCACCATTTTGAAGTCGTGGAATTTTGAAACCACATACTTCTGGCAGCCAGCGTCCTCACCTCTGTACTTCTTGTCCAGTGATCTCCATAGTTCTTTCGCCGTGGGGAACTCACAGTAGATACGGTACAATGGGTCAATGAGGCGACCCAAAATGTAGCCTTTGCAGATAAAGTCCGAATGCACCCATATGTCTACAGTTGCGAGACTGTGAACATCATCAATCCCGTAAGGCATAATGGGCTTATCCTTCTGGATGAACTTGTCTAGCTTCATCGTTGTCAGGAAGAACAACATCTTCTTCTGCCATGTCTTGAAGCCTTTGCCATCAAACTGGTTTGGCATCAGTCCTTGAGTGAACACACTAGGGACAGCCGGAGGAGTTTGAACTGCCACCGGACCACTTGCGGTTCCTGAAATTGAACCCGTCTGATAAAGACCAGCACCAAATAGGCTACGGCGAGTGGTTTCATCAGCAGCATTTCCTGGGGGGAGGATAGTGCTTGTTGTTGCTGCAGTGGTTGACGCCGTGATGTTTCCAGCGGTTGTCACGCCAGTTGCATCAGTTGCTGCAGCGTTGAGTGGAGTCTGAATGACATCCGAGGTGTCAATGGGGTTGTTGTTATCGTTTGTCATTTTTCTGTAGAGAAAACATGAAAAAACGGATTAGTACTCCATTCAACAAATAACATATTATTTTAAAGAAAATAATAGTCTAAAATCGATGTTCATTTTTGGTGTTTGAACCAAATCATATCGATATAGTCTTGAGAAAACGTTTTGCAAACTCGCTTAAAAGCGTTCGCAGAAACCATTTTTATAGACTTAGAATGTTTCACAAACTCGCTTAAGAAAGCGGTCTTGAAACGATTCATTTTATAGACTGTTTTGAAGATGTATCAAAAACGTTTTGCAAAAATGCTAGAAAGCAATCCGCAAATCGTAATGAAATAAAACAGAAACGTTTCGCGGAAGTGCTATAAAGCAAATCGCAAACACGTTTTCAGAATAACACAGAAACGTTTCGCGGATAAGCGTATAGCAAATCACAAACATCGTTATCAGATAAGAATAAAACGTTTCGCGGAAGTGCTAGAAAGCAAATCGCAAACACGGTTCCAAAACCCGTTTTTATAAATCGTTCTTCAACCCGATTCGAGCTTTAGAAATAAAGCGATTTTGAGTTAAGATTGTAAGAGCCGGAAAACCGGACTGATATAAACGATAAAATAAGAAACGATGTTAAGGAAATATACGAATGTAAAGACGAATACAAGAACGATAAGAAATCGTATTCGCAAAGAGACATGGAGTCGAGATATGATCTCTTTCCTTAACTCAAAATATTCGCTCCGTTAGTGAGACGGAACTGTACGAATATAGAGTCCCAGGATAAAACCATGGCAGACGAATCACGCCTCACTCGTGATCGCCCTATCGAACTATAAACTCTACGAAACACTCTCGCAAAATAGACTTACGCAGAGGGATTTTTGCTGTTGGATTTTGATACGGAAAAAGTTAAGAAATGAAGGAAGAGGAGAGACGAAATTTAAAGAGACGGAGACGACCCACTTCCCGCAACAGCTGCTGCACGTGGGCGAGAATCTCGCGGAGATCGAGGGAAGTTGAGTACCAAAACTTCTTCCTCAAGACTCTCTCTTATCTCGTTTTAAATTTTTCGAGAAGATAACATGCATGACGTTTTTAATTTTAAGACAAACTACTTGTCGTTTTAAATAAAATTGTATGCTGTTTTGTCCCGAAATAAATGGCAAAACGTTGAGCTTAACTTGGTCCAAAAAAAATTGTTTTTATCGGGCCAAAGGCCCTCCACCCAAGCCCACGCCCACGCCGAGCCGAGCCGAGCCGGCCGGACGGCGTTGGCGGCGCGCGCGTGGGGAGCCATCCTCTCTCCTAGAGTCGTTTGAACACTGATGATACATGCACATATATATACATCACGACTCCTCTCCTTTTACACGATGTGGGACTCTGTCCCTTCTCATTCATTTAACTTCTTAAGGCCACTGAATGGCCCAATTCTATTCACATATTCCTCAGTTATTTATAAAGCCATGGGCTTATAAATATTTGATCCAACAACAATCACTAAGAAAACATTGTCCAAACACAACGAAATAACAATAGATCGAGAAAATGTATACACTTACAACGATGTCCTCAGTCCTCAGCTGTTTTGGTGCAGTTATTCTCAATGCCAATCCTGAACGTACCTGAAACTGTGGTTACAATTCTTGAAACTGTCAGTTTTCTCCATAATCAATACATTAAATCAGAAATAAAACTCAATCTGAGAAAGAGGGTAAGAGACTTATCTTTGAATCCAACTCCATCTCCTCCCTCGTCTCTGAGCCAAATCCATATCCTCCCTTCTCTTCTCACTAGAGTCCATCTCATCCTTTGATCTCAAAGCTCGAACACACACACGGCATAACTCCATGGAAGTCGAAGTTAAGCTCTGTCTCCTCATCGCCGCTGCTCATCTCCGACTCATCACTCTCCTCACTCCTGAGACTCATGATGCAAAGTAATAAGACAAGAGATTCTTGATACTGTATAAGAAAGGGGAGAGAGAGAGAGAGAGAGAGAGAGAGAGAGAGAGAGAGAGAGAGAGAGAGAGAGAGAGAGAGAGAGAGAGAGAGAGAGAGAGATTACAACTGGAGAAGACGAGGAGAGGAACGGTGGTGACGAGGTGGACGGAGACAACGTGGATATGGCTGACGGATGGGAGGACGGTGGTGATGGTCATGATGGTGATTCGGAGAGGATGGCGAGTGGGAGAATAAGGAAGAGAAACTCGATAGGGTCAGACCGCCGGAAATCGCCTGTTCTAGAGACTTAAAGAGAGCAACAGCGCTAGGTTTTGTGTTTCTTACCAAATTCCACAAAAAATGTATTTGTACGTCGGATACTTGATATGGTTAGGTTAAAACTTTTATGGTTTAATTTTGGTTAAGTTTAATTATTTTGGTTTTATAAGTCTATTATAATTTTATAAGTCTACAATAATTTTTTTTTGTTCTTTCTCTTATCTTTTAGTATTTAAAAAAATATGTAATTTTTTTTTTAAAAAATTGTTATTCATTCTTCTCGTAAATTATTGTTTAATAATGTAAATATATAATTTACCAATTCTTTTAAAAATAGTTATAATATATGATTTCACATTTTTATTCATAAAAAACTATATTTAATTTAAAAATAATATTTTTTGTAATCAACTAAAGTAGACTGAAAACAACGTCTATAGTGAAGTAAACTTTATTGTGAGTTTACGAAACCCTAAACTACAAATCTCAAACTCTTGCTTGATAATCGAAATAGTCTCAATTAATGTATTAAATATCACAAATATCAAACATTAATTTGCAAATTTAAGTCAGTAAAACAAAAAAAAAATCTCAATCTAAAATCTAAACCTAAGAAATCTACCACTAAAAAACATAACACGTTACAACCTTTTGTTTCTAAACTATGAACATTATCTAGCACATGGTTACCAAATTAGTATATACTCTTTAAAATGTTCAATTATATAAAATTTTAATTTATTTATTTCATATTATCCATTAATTATATTGATGATTAATTAAAATTATCACAACAATTATTTTTTATACATTTAAAAAAAAAAATAATTATTAGATCAAATTATGGTATAGACTACATAATAAATCTATATGGTAGACTACGAGGTCTACATATATGTAGACTTTTTTCTGTTACGTATAGACTTGCGAATGACATAAATGTAATTTACATTCCTGTTTTTTTGTTTAGTCATAAGAGTTAAATACTACTTTTACTATTCTTTAAGTTAATTTTGTATTTGACTGAAATTGAGGTACACTTTTATATTTGAGTTATTTGGATTGGTTTTAGCAATTCTTCCAAAAACAAATTAGATCTAGGCAATAAATAAATGCTGTCTCGAGAATATTCTTGCAATTGCTTATACATATAGATAGTCTCCAAAAATATAGATCGTGAAGACTATATGTAAATGCATATATATACGTACACATTTCTTCGTCACACAGCCATCATAAGTTTCTTTGACCGCACGTACCAAATCGTCACGATCATTGGTATAGATACAAGGCAGGCTCTACCATATAGTCATATAGATCGCTTTTTTTGTCAAACAGTCATATAGATATCTATATATCATTCATATAGTATATGATATGAAACATGGTTAATGTTCTAAAATTCATGATACATTATCACCATCATTCGTTAACAGACAAATTCAGCATATTTACACAGAGACTCTCTCTCTCTCACACACACACACACACACATATATATATAGACACACACACATATTAGCATACAAATCGTTGTTCTATAATATGGTCTATAATAAATTATTACCTTCCGTTAAAACAAGTTTCATCTTGTGATGTATTTCATTGATCCAAGCAAATTGATTACATAGGAATCGGTATGATTTCACAATATGCTAACAACTATCATGTGTATGGAATTTAATTTCTTGAGTAGAATTTGAAGAAGAACATAGTGATGATACATATATATTTATAAAATTTAAATAAGCCAAACGGAAACACCAATTGAAAAGAGAGAAATCTAGAAGAGACAGCGAATAGAAGAACAAAGGTAGTCTTAACATTTAAAAAAAAAAAGGAAGTCAAAAGAAAAACACACAAAGATAAGAAAGAGGTAAACAAAGACACTTGATTTTATGATTTTCGAGTGAAGATCGCTTTGAAGAAGCGAAGGATCGGACCGAGACGCTTGATTCCCCTACTGGATCTCGTACGCACACGTGGATGACGATACAAACATATGAGATGATGATGATGATGGTCACGAATCGATCTAAAAGAAAAAGTAGAGAGATTAGGTGAACCCTAATCTTGATGACGATGATAATCAACACCTTCTTCTTTTTCTTGGGATTCTTGATCTTGGATTTCTGTGATTATGTTTTCCTCTTGGGTACTGGAACTTGGGAGTTGAAGAGAAAAAAGAAGTAGAAGAAGACGACGAAGATGATGATGAAGATGAGGAATCGTCATCATCATTATCATCATGATGTTGGGAATAAAAAGTGGAGGTACAGAGAAAAAGAAAGAAGTGAGGTTGTAATGATGATGAGGGATGAATGGAAGTCAGAGGTAGTGGAGTAAACTTATCATTACTACTTTGAACAAAATGTTTTCTAGCTTTCCTTTTTTTTTTTTTTTTTTTTTTCTTTTGGACTTCCAAGAAATATTCTAACCCTATCTTATTCCTTGAGTCTTTCTTTCTCTTGATTTATGACGAGAGAGAGAGATGGAGAGGCAGAAATGCCTTGTGACAACATTTAACTTTTTTTCTTCTTCAACTCTAGTTTATTTCTTTATATAGAATCTTGTACATATTATGCATACGACCAAAAATAATTCGGTAATAGTTTCATCCAATGGCATAGTTTTTAGCTTTACCAATGTTATAAAAACAGATAATTTTCTTTACTAGATTAATATTTTTTTGATGATATTTTGCTATAGAATATTCTCATATATTGTTACAAACCAGCATTTTATTAATTAAAATAATTAAATATTTTCTTTTGTAAATATGAATATTATTTACCATTTTGTTAACTTATAAACGATTAACAAATGACGGTAACATTATCTTATTTACTAGAAAACGTTATACGGTCATCAAACGTGGCGATTTTGAGTAATTCGGTGAAAAAAATCAGATCTTCGAAAAATCTTAAATTTTTGCTTGTTTTGGCCTAGAAATCGACTAATATACATAAGATTTATTGAATTGGCATAAAAACAGCAATAAAAACGAGTTTACTTGCTCTAAAATTCGTCAAAATTGCTCAGCCGTCGAGCTTCAAAACGCAGAAACCCTAATAATGCAATGAGGAAGACCACGCATAAATGACAAAATTGCTCTTCATTTAAGTTAAAGATAAAAAAAAAAAAGCAAAAACACCTCTGACGGCCTTCGAACCCAAGTTATTCAATGTCAAAGGAAGCCTTAACCGCTACACTAAGCTATCTTTCTTGTATCTTTATACAAGTATATAGTATATAAGGAAAATAAATCGCCGATTAATCCCCGCTCGATTTTTTCGTTCGGCGCTAGACGTTGCCTGAGCGTACGAGGAACGCCTAGCAAGTTTCCGAACAGGGCTTACTACTAGTTTGTATTAGCTTCATGATTTTCATCGTTATCTCATCACACATGTTTAAATCTACATAATATAGATGTTATTTAGAATAAATATAAATATGTATCAACAATTTTACTGAATATTTCTGCACACTTAATATAACATTCAGTCAAAAAAAATTCTTATAGCACAAATACGAATCCAAGTGAACGAGGTGTAAATAAAGTGGCTACTAGAAGTCTAGAACTATGTCGCTAAATTATGAAGCTGGTTGAAATTGTATTTCCTCAAATCTTAGTCTGTCTTTTAATTAGATCCATAATGATATTCTCCATAACCAGAACTTGGAAAAGAATTATTATCTCACTCATCCGATAATTAACCTCTGCTTCACATAAGTTGTATGTATTGATAAGTCTAGATTAGTTAATCCTATGAGTATACATATCTTATATATTAAAATAGAAGTCACAACCTTGATTCATGTATGATTTTTTAAAAAATGGACTTAGTAGACCATCACTAAAAATCAGTTATCATTTATTCATTTATTACTACTAATATGACTTATTAAACCAAAACCCGAAAACAAAATAGATACCAGAATATCTAAAATATAGCTTAAAATCTCTGTCTAAGCCTATTGTGGAGGTTGTTAACTATCTATGTCGTGACAGAGTGCACTCTTGGAGCTCGGAGATAAACATTCCGGATGCAAACTTAGCCTTCTCCACCACCGATCAAAAGAGTGGATTTGGTGGAGCTACATGAGGAAAAGAGGACACGAAAGCTGAAGCAGTCAGACAGGCTTGACGTACTTGATGCTTCTGTCCCGAGAGAAAGAGAAGTGAGAGAAAGAGAAGTGCAACTGCTAAGGTTTTGATAAATATGAATCTAAATGCAGATGTGTTCAAAAATAACGATGAACATGATTTATTAGAACATAATCACCTTGGCATCCTGGAGGAGCATATCTAAACCCATGAGTTCGCCACCATGTTTGAGGTTTCTGGCTAACTTTCTAACTTTCGGTCTTCAGATCAGCAAGAATGAGCTAGTCATTTTATGTTTAAAAAAAAAGTTTAGATTGTAATAAGATTGTTGAGGATGATTTTTATGGGAAGAAGAGACACCTTTTTATAGGTGAACTTTCACCGCCTTGAAGGGAGATGAGAAGTTTTGAATAGTAATCGTGGATTGGGTCCAAGGAGTAAAGAAAGCTGTTAATAGTGATGAACCACTTAATCCTGTAACGTATCAGAAGCAATGAATCGGAGATGAAACGCCAGGAAAGAGACTGACAAAGATATCCAACACGAATATTTGACACGGGCAACCACTTAGAACCTCCATTGGATTTGACTTAGTCAAGTTTATAGAATGACGAACTCTAAAACTCATCGAAGAAGAAGAAGACGAAAGTCTGAAGATGGTAAACTATTAGATTTTGTTTGGTTAGTCAAAAAAATGTGTTTCCTAGCCCACAAAATAATTGAACGTTAAAGCCCACCACGAAATCAATCATATAGCCCATTTAAAGAGATCCGTAATGAAAGAAACAAAATTGACGATAAAAGCCCAGCAAAACCCGATTACGTAGTGATTTAAATGAAGTGGTGCGTTTTGGAAAAGCGGGACACGTGTCACGACCAGAAGACTCGATTTTCTGACGTGGCAAACGACGTGGCAGCACTAGGAGGGAGGAAATCCTTCTTTATATATATAGATAGATTTAAAGTTGTTTGTCACACCCTCCCTTATAATACGTCTCAATCAAATAATAAAAGAGATTCATTTTTTAAGGGATCCATTTCTCGTTTTTATCTGTTAGTATTTAAAATATGTATGTACTAAATTAGAATAAAAAAAAATATATATATATATATATATATATATATGAGAATGCTTATTTAAGAAAAAATATACATTAAATATTAATAAAATATATTTCATTAATATGATTTTGCATTAGTGAACTAAAATAATAAATCTAATTTTTATAGATGTAGTTTGACCTTATATATAATAATTATTTTAATAAATATATTCATAAACTATACATATACAGAATTTTTTTCTTTCAATTTATTCACATAAATATAGTTTACAAAGTTCGACATTAAAAAACTGTAAACACATGATATGGTAAAATTGTTATAACATACTTAATAATATAATTTGCACAAATTTGTTAATGGTTATCTCACACTAATATTATTTGTGTCATTTTTAATTTATAGATAT
This sequence comes from Brassica napus, assembly GCF_020379485.1. Taxonomy (NCBI): domain Eukaryota; kingdom Viridiplantae; phylum Streptophyta; class Magnoliopsida; order Brassicales; family Brassicaceae; genus Brassica; species Brassica napus. Next base: position 14,252,729 of record NC_063434.1, read on the forward strand.
GACGTCTAATAACCGACAAAACACAATATTTTCCGATGACAAAGATATACATTTTTCTAATAAAACATTTTCTATTTTCTGAAAGTAATTTAAACACAGAGACCAAAAATACACAAATGAAATCACATGAAAAACATTAGAGATAATATTTCATATATGTTATGAGCAAATCAAAATATTTTTCATTAAATTATTTTACATTTGTTTGTATATTGTTTATATATTATGTATTTTGGTGTAATTTTTATTATTTAATTATATATTCAATAATTTTGAACTTTTTTTGTCAGTAATAACTATAATAAATTACTTGATTTGCTTTGATCAGTATCTCTCCTGCATTATCCGCTTGATATACATCTTTCATGCATGATCCGCTTGATCTGCATCTCTCCTGCATAATCAATTTGATTGATCTGCACTTGTTCTATTTGATCTACATGATCCGCTTGATCTGTACCGCTTGAACTGCTTTTACCATTCGAAGCTTACTCTCACCATGTATTTTTTTTTATCAATTTCTGTAGCTAATTAATTGTCTTGTCAGCTGAATTTACTAACAAAAGGAAAAAAGGCTGTTTCTGACCGCATTTGAAAATTAAATAGGTTTACTAAAATAGTGCTAATACATGAGCTTTATTGGGTTTAGTGTCCGAATGGAGGAGCAAGACAAGTGCAGTTCTCCCGCACATGCAGTTTTCCCGCACTGTATTTACCATTCACTTTTTTTTTTTGCAAAAGCAGTTCAAGCGGAAGATCTGCATGCAGTTCAATATTTTTTGTCTTTTTGTTTGGTTAATAAATAAATTTGTTACAACATATAACTTAAAAAATATATTTATCTAGTTTTATGAATACAATATTTTTATTTAATTTTATTTACAACTTTAGCAATAAAAAATTATCATTCTCTACTTATTATTTTTTGTCATATATTTTTTAATTTTTATAAATAAGAAAATAAAAGAAGTATAAGTATCTTATAAAACGTTTACATGCATTTCGGCCGATCCTATAACATCTAAGATATTTGTTTAGATATCTAAGTGTCATTTTTATTATTTTAATATATGATCTATAGTTTTGAACTGATTTTATCATTCATAAGTTATAATAAATTATTTGATCAGGTTCTCTCCTGCATGATCTGCTTGATATGTATTTGTTCCGCTTGATCTGCACTTGTCCTGCTTGATCTGCATGATCTGATTGATCTGTCCCGTTTGAACTGCTTTTACCATTCGAAGCCTTTGTTAAAGAAGGAGAATTTTGGCAGTCCATCTAAATTCATACTTCTATGTTTTACTCTGTAAAGTACGACAGTCAGATGACAGTAAAAAATAGTAAAGACAGAGGAACCAAAATTATGAATCTCAGGAAAGGTAGTGCCTTGAGACCAGAGAGGGAGGTAATGTGTCTTTTCCATGAAAAGGCGAAAACTTCAAATGCAATTATCTTTCTGCCATGTTTTAAAAGTTATATCCCCTATATATTATTTGAAAAGCATTACAACATTTTTTTGTAGCCACATGTCATCACTAGAATGATTCTTAGAATTCTTAGAGAAATAAGTTGGTCCATCTAAATATATAATAAACTTTTTATTAAACTAACCATAAATACATTATTAATGTACTTCATTATTTTCATAAATAAAATTACGGAATTACCTAATATGGCTAAAGTATATATGACAATTAATGATTTTGAATAATAAAGATTTGATAAAAATAAGTGTGTCTTATATTACATTTGTTTAATTTTAAACTATTAAAATAAATTAAACAACCATAGTAACCATTTAATAAAAACTAAAAGATTTCTTTTTATGTTATATTTTGAATTTTAAAAAACGAGTATAAATTACTAAAACTTTTAAAATTTTTACATTCAAATTTTGTGATCTATGGTTTAAAATTTTTGTTATGACATGATACAAATAATTAAAAAATCATATAAGTTGAAAGTCTCATTTAATAAGTATTAAAATAAATATATATATATATATGTATATATATCATTTTAAATTAAATTATATGTCATATAAGAAAATACATAAATATCATAATTTTGAAAGTACTTTGAACAATTGTTTTTGATAAAAAAATTTAAAAATATTTGACAATTTAATTTTTAAAATATTATAAATTACTTAAACTATTAAATTATATAAAATAATTTATATATATAACATTCATTCCGTGCAAGTCGCGGATCTTAACCTAGTTTCTCTTATATTAACGACAAGTTTTCGGAAACAATATACTCCACCTAGTAATAAAGCAATGAGGCTTCTTAAAATTCGGAATCCCCCCTCTCAAAAGTGTTAATATGTCAGCATTATTTGTTTATTCAAGGTTTAAGATTATTTTAAACAATATATAAGTAATTAAATAGTAGTGTGATGTATGCCCATGATAAACTTTTTTTTTTTTTTTTTTTTTTTTTTTTTTGACAGCAAACGGCTCTTCTATTACTCAAACTTGAGGTGGTCTGGGAAGCCAGACCGGAATAGAACAACCAATAAAACATAATGATCTATAAAAAGAACGTGCATTTCTAGCTAGCGCATCCGCAATCTCATTCTGCGTCCTTGGAATATAGATAATCTTGAAGTCTGAAAAATACAACCGAAGAGTTTGAATGTTTTCCAGCTCAGTTGAGAAGTTGGGCCAATCTTGTGGCTGCTCCATCATTGCTATCAAATCCTGCGCATGATAAACTTTATTGATGCCAAACAAGTAAGTTTTAATTTATTCCCCGAGTAGCATTAATTTGTTTACAAATATTGGACACATTTACATGATTTATTAGTAAATTTGATCTTGTACCTTAGTTATATGTGAAATATATTTAAAAGGAAAAAGACTAGCAATTTATCTCGTACGACTTCATATCATAGTATTGAGTTCGATTACTATGTATTCCCTAATTTCTTAGACATTATTTGAGAAATGATTTACCATGTTTCATAACCATATATTTAAAAGGAAAAAGACTAGCAATTTATCTCATACGACTTCATATCATAGTATTGAGTTCGATTACTGAGTATTTCCTAATTTTCTATACATTATTTGAAAAATAATTTACCATGTTTCATAACCACAATGATTTTAAAAGTAAATTGATGATGACATATTAACGATGATGACATAGATTGAAATTAATTATAATATAGACATTTATATTTAATGTTAATTTATATTTTTGGTAACTTTTTAGAATATGATAATAAATCATATATAATCATTAATAAAACAATAAATAATATACTACTAGAAACAGAAAATATTATATATTTTTTTTAATTTTAATTTTTTTTTTATTTTGTTTATTTTTTTTTAAATTTTTTAATTATACATTTTTAATTTTCATAATTATAATTTTTTTATTATTCAAATATTTGTTTTCAAATTTTATGCAGTTTTCTACACAACTGTAATTTTCTTATTCATTATCATTAGTTTCTTTTTAATATCTACAAATTTTAGAAATATTATTTTTTACGTTTTGATAGTTATATATCTAACAAAAATTCCTCTTAATTTCAAATAATTTTATTTAATATATATTAACCAAAAATAGATTAAAAATATTTCCAAAATTATAATTCTAAATATATATATATATATATTAATTAAATATATACATATGTATTAAGTTTAAATTTAAATAAAACAATAATTTTATCTTAAATTTTTACATGATTAAATTAAAATATATAATTAAATACTGTAAGCAAATAATAAATCTAAAATTAAAAAAAAAATATTTTTAAATAGAATTTAAATTATAACAATTTATTTATGCATATGGTGCACGCAAAAATCTAGTTGAGGGTTGAATAATAAGTATGGAGTATCGAGTATCCAATATTGAGTATCGAGTAATAGATAGGTTGAGACTCAGTTGATAAAAAAAGAGAGAGATGGGGGATAAAAAGTAGATCAGTGAACCATCAACCTCAGCCCTCAAATTTATATAAAATATTAATATAGTTACCTCTTTCCCTACCAGAGACTCCACTCACTTTCATGATGAAAGTTAGAAACCATTGTCATGGACTACAAGAATGGTACTCTAGTGGACCTAGACTAAAGATAATAGCTAAACGTAACTCATAACGGGCAAACGTTTCATGTTTTGTCAATTGTAGCACGAACATGCAACATGCATGTACAAGCGAACTTATCAATTACACAAAGTGGCATTTACAATTCAAAAATATGTTCCCTTTTCTTAGATACATCTATATTAATAAAATATGATGTTCTCTTAGAGAATATAAAGGCATTAGAACACTGCACTAAAGTCTCCTTTCTACAAATTTTGGCTGATAATAAAGTTAATAAAATAAAGCCGGAAGCTCATGTTTCATTGGCTTTAGGCCATAGCCGGTTCTGTACTCAGTTGATAAGAAAAGAGAGAGATGGGGGATAAAAAGTAGATCAGTGAACCATCAACCTCAGCCCTCAAATTTATATAAAATATTAATATAGTTACCTCTTTCCCTACCAGAGACTCCACTCACCTTCATGAAGAAAGTTAGAAACCATTGTCATGGACTACAAGAATGGTACTCTAGTGGACTTAGACTAAAGAAAATAACTAAAGGTAACTCATAACGGGTCAAACGTTTCATGTTTTGTCAATTGTAGCACGAACATGCAACATGCATGTACAAGCGAACTTATCAATTACACAAAGTGGCATTTACAACTCAAAAATATGTTCCCTTTTCTTAGATACATCTTCTTTTTTTGTCAAACTTTCTTAGATACATCTATATTAATAAAATATGATGTTCTCTTAGAGAATATAAAGGCATTAGAACACTGCACTAAAGTCACCTTTCTACAAATTTTGGCTGATAATAGAGTTAATAGAATAAAGTCGGAAGCTCATGTTTCATTGGCTTTAGGCCATAGCCGGTTCTGTTCTTTTATGTGGTGCTACCACATCATCTTCCTTTTTTTGTAAATTTGCCACATCATTTCCTTTTTTTTTCTATGAATGAGTTTAACATTGTTGTTGGACTAAGCTAAATCTTGAGGATGACTTATATCAAATCACTTAACTTGAGCTAGCAAAAAAAAAACAATTGTTAAAACAGGTTATTACACCACATGTTATTGCTCAACCACAGAATGTATCGACCAGTTCTGCGGTTCTGAGAGAGAGAGAGAGAGAGAGAGAGAGAGAGAGAGAGAGAGAGAGAGAGAGAGAGAGAGAGAGAGAGAGAGAGAGAGAGAGAGAGAGAGAGAGAGAGAGAGAGAGAGAGAGAGAGAGAGAGAGTATGGGCTCGTGCTTTGGTCTGAAAATTGACCAAAGGAAGGAACAATTGGAATTCTGAAGAAGCCCTAGAAACTCGGAGGATGTTTTGGATACAAACTAGAAGATATTTAACGATGTAGCTTCAATCTCAGATCCATGTTCTCCGAGCCAACATCATCGTGAAAATCCAAGGCATTTACAAGATCATGGTGGAATGTTATGTCGTCAACGTGTTGAACGAGGTGACTGAGTAAGTGAGAAATCAAGGGCGAGTTGGTGGAATCTTGAAGCTACCAATTAAATGGTAGCTAATGGGTTTCTTCAGCTGGATATTCTCATGATCATCAATGGTATTGCCTTGAAGACATCTCTCATGATCTCGAGTATTTAATTTGAATCCAGCGTGTACTGGAAATATGCAATAATTTGGTGGTAAATTATTTATAAGATGTTTTTAAGAGAGATTACAAGAGAAAATATTAAGAATTTCGTAAAAGAGTTATGAATTTGGAAAGAACAATAAACCTATGGAAAACCTAGTTCTTGTGGCAACTTCTATGTGTTTGTGAATGTCGCCCCTATTTATAGCCGATCTCCTTCCTTTTTTCCTTCAAGTCGACGCACCCCTTTGACCGCCTCTTAGTTAAGTGGTCCAATTAGTTCTGTTTACTTGATGAGCCTTTTTGAGAGATGTAATCCATCTCCAACAATAAGTCTTCCAGTTAAACGTGAAAGAAAAAGTCAATTTCACGAACTACCAAGAGTGGGTCTTGAAAGTAAAGAACTCAACACTTTGTCCTTCAAATATGGCCTAGTTTCCATCTTGGTGATTCCAATGATCACAAATGTTTTACTGTCAACCGCTTACCATGATTCTCAGTTATTGCTAATTTTGCGTACCAATTAAACCACTAAACAGTACCTTGTTTGCCAAAAGAAAAGGAATCTTTTTCCCTTTGAAACGCGGTAATCGTGGCGCCGTTAGGGTTGTAGCCCTAATGATGATTGTTGGAGCACGAGTTATCACATTAATCCTGTCCAGTAAAGACCCAATCAAAACAAACTGAAATTGCGGTGAAGACATAATCATTCAATGAAGCCCATCTATTGTGTCCAAAGGGTAACCTCACATCCCAAGGTAGCGAGCTCCGAGTCTACAGATAAAAACCAAGACCTGGTCACCTTGCGGTCAATCAGTTGATCAACAGACCGAGATCTGCGGAGAAAGACATGGCACATGTGCCTTAGATACGTAGAGTAGTTGAAACGAACTGCGAGTATAAAAAACAAGGCCAAGATCATTATAGACATATCTTTTTGACTTACTCGCCTTAGACCAAGAATACTCTCCTTCGAGTTGTGTTATCTTGTGCTTTGTTCTTTGTATTCATCATATTCATCTATCTTATTAAAACTCAAGCACAAATTAGTTTTGTTTGGAAACATGTATAGCAATTTTTCAAAAAAGTTTGTTTGGAAACATGGATTGTAGTTAAAAAAAAGTTTGTTTGGAAACATGGATTGCAGTTTTAAAAATGAGGTTTGCTTGCAAATATAGATTGTAGTTTTAAAAAATAGGTTTGTTTGGAAACATGGATAGCAGTATATTAAGAAGAAAACAAGTAATGGACTTATATTCTTAAGAAAATTTGGAAGTCCATTATATTATAAGAAACCATCTATATGGTACCTAATCGGGTTCGGTTCATGTATGTTTGGGTTTCGGGTTTCCGGGGTCAAAGATTTCATCATCATTCTAATATTTCTAAATTTCAGTTCGGGTTCGCTTCGGATTTTTGCGGGTTTGGTTCGAGTTCGGATAACCCATTTAAATTACTTTTAAAATTTTAAAATTCATTATATATTTATATACTTTAAATTTCTCAAAAACTATAAACAAAATAATGTATTAAATATAAATTTGGATAACATATGTCGGAATACCTAAACTTGACATATAAATTATTTTAGTTCAAATATTTATTAGATAATCAATAATGATTTTAAGTATTTTTGGTGTTTTAAGTATAGTTTTACTATTTTATATATTTACTATTTATTATTTGTATATATTTTAAAGTATTTAAACCAACTTAAAAGTATCATATATATTCTAGATGTATTTATATATATTAAATCTGAAAATAATTAATATATATAAGTATATCAATTTATTTTGGATACATTCGGGTACTCGGAGTACTTCGGTTCGGATCAGATTCGGTTTCGGTTTCGGTTCTCTAAAACCAAAATTTTGAATAATTCAGATATTTAATCAATTTTGGTTTGAGTTTGATACTACTTTTTCGGATCGAGATCGGTTCGGTTCTTCAGATTCGGGTATTTTGCCTAGCCGTTATATTATTGACATGAAAACAAATCCCCTATATATTATTTGAGAAGCATTGCAACATTTTTTGTAGCCACGTGTCATCACTAGAATGATTCTTAGAATCCTTAGAGAAATAGGTTGGTTCATCTAAATATATAATAAGTTTTTTATTAAACCAGAATAAATACATAATTAATGTGCTTCATTATTTTCTTAAATAAGATTACGGAATTGCCTAATGTGACTAAAGTATATATAACAGTTAATGATTTTGAATAATAAAGATTTGATAAAAATAAATGTGTATTATATGTATATTTGTTTCATTTTAAGCTATTAAAATAAATTAAACAATCATAGTAACCATATAATAAAAATTAAAAAAATTATTTATATATTATATTTTGAATTTTTAAAAACAAGTATAAATTACTAAAACTGTTAAAAGTTTCACATTCAAATTTTGTGATCTATGATTTAAAACTTTTGTTATGACATGATACAAATAACTAAAAAATAATATAAGTTGAAAGTCTCATTTAATAAGTATCAAAAATAAAAGATATATAAATATACGTATCATTTTAAATTAAATTATATGCCATATAAAAATACATAAATATCTTAATTTTGAAATTTACTTTGAACATTTTTTTGATAAAAAAATTGAAAAATATTGACAACTTAATTTTTTAAAATATTATAAATTATTTAAACCATTAATTCCACCGTGAAAATTTTGTTATCACTAATTAGACTTTTTGCTATAACATATACAAATGATAAAAAACAAATATGAGCAAAAAAACATCATCTAATAAATATTAATATTAAAATATGCCACATATATGTTATTATCATTTAAATTTAATTATATATCATATCAAATAGAAAAACATATTTTTTTCGATTTATAAAATTTATTTATATGTTCGCACTAATTTAATTATATAAGTAGTATATAATGACTTTTTAATTATTCAATATATATTTATTATTTCATAATATGTTATAAACATATAATATATAAAATAATTTATATATATAATGTTCATCCCGCGCGGATCTTAACCTAGTAGAAACATATTTTTGAAAAATATACTGCGCGGATGAAAATCTAGTTACCATTATGATCAAGTCTAGTTCGAGCAAACTATCTTAGAGATCTATTCATATAAACCTTTCCCTAAACCTTACTCTATTCACATTAAACTTATGTTTACGGGTTTTAGCTCCCACAAATTGGCTCCGACTGTAAGGATAGGATAAAAAAATCCGTCTCTAACTCAAGAGTCCAATCAAATATCAGCCAGACTGAAATGGATCCCAGAACCAGCGAATCCAACCGCAACGAACGCACCAATCCAAACCAACGATGTCATCCCGACTCGGTAGAGAAACATAGCCACCGGGGAACCCAACAGGCCAACACCACTCTAACCTATGATGGATCCCAGTCATCCACTCCAGATGACTCTTTGGCCTTGAGCAAGACGACTCTCCCGCGGTTTCTCCTTGAGCGCATCAGCGAGTTGCTTGTACTCTTTGGTGATGTGCCTCTTTTGCTTGTGATAGTTGCAGTATTTATTCTCGTCATAAGCTTAAGGACCTGATCCGTCTATCTACTAGTCCCAAACCTTCCAAGTTTTGTCGTTGTGATTGCAGGTGAAGCAATAGGTTTGGTCTTGACAACATATCAAACAATCAACTTCTTGTTATCTTGCTTAATCATATAGACATGGTTATCATCCTTCATAGTGATGACGTAGTTAGTATGATGGAGAGCATCTTCCAATGCGATGTTATTAGTGTACAGATCTTCTCTGAAGTGCGAATTTATCGGTGCGTTGCACAGATTCTCCACTGCTGTAGCGTCTGGATCGTGCACTTTGGAGACCAGTCCTTTGAATCTTTACCTGAAGCTCATGAGCCTTTTTTTTGCGCTATGTGTCATCTTCCATAGGTCAGTAGCTGAGGCTCATGTCGAAAAACATGGAGTAATGTTTAAGAAAGTCTATAGACGTTATGAAAACTGTCAATGGAGGAGTCCTTCTTGCGCCTTGAGAACCATGTCAAAGCCGTTCACTTTCAACGAACAATTGACAGTATCTCACTTTTTTTTTTTTCAGCTGTAAAATGTGCTCGTCTCATGGCTATGTTGAATACAGTCATATGACTGTTACGATCAAATTCACCTGAGAAAGACATGACTTTAAGCTTATATGAATGTTGAACTTGTATGTCGGTAATCTTTTCTGTAAATGATCAACCGCATAAATGATGAAATTATGTTTCCATTAATTAAATAAACATAACGCCATTGTATTACAATAGTTAAATGAAACACTGTGAAAATAATTGTTTGTCTTGAAATAAAGAAAATTCTAGGATATAAAAATAATCATTAGCAAATAATTTGAAAAAATAATCTTACCACGAGAATTGCGGAAAACCCCCTATTACCTATATAAATAACAAGTTTATAACTAGTGTCCAAGTTTTGAATTTTGTCGTGGACAATAATAAGAGCAAAATGTTAGTCAAAGAGAAAAAATCAAACGGTTGTGTTCCTAAACAAAACCTGAGTGATTCAACAAGAGTAAAAAACCCTACCTTTGGCTTATCATATATCATAAGATATGAAAACAGTGTCAACTGTCAAGTAACGGATCTGATATACATCATTATCACTCGTTTATTTTGTAGAAAGAAAATTCACTAGACCATACTGTTTTTTTTGGTCAAAACACTAGACCGTACTTTTATTGTCCTTTTTTTACAAGAAAATGTAAAAGAATTTAGGTTTAACACGTGAGGCTTACGTTACACAGATGTCAAAGGTTTACATAAACACACATACATAAAAGAATCAGACATATAGTTTATAGATCATTGGTTGGAAGCGAACCCATTAGAATAGTGGTTTCTGTGTCTTTTTTTGTCTTTCCAAATAAACCCGAGAGGAATCTCAGAGGCAAGACAGACGTGGAATCTGATTTCTTCTCCGAAACTTGCAGCTCTGCAGAGCTCTTGTTTGGGTTTAGTTGTGTTCCGCAATGGCAGTTTGACAGTCTCGAGAAACATCTCTTGTGGTAAACCAAACCGCACGTCCGGCATTTGTTAACCTCATCTTCCTGCTAATAATCATTTCATTCAGTATATGGAACAAACACATCAAGTAAGTGTGGAGTTACGATATGGTAATCAAACACAGCCAAAACTGAGAACAGGAGAATGTGTATTATATATCCATAGAAAGCTATCATTGTTCACCTGGAATGGAAATATTAAAGAGGATGTGTCGTCACAAGCTTGTCTGGCGTTACAGGGAACCCCCACATCGCAACAAACAAGGCACTGTTCTGTTATATGCTCCAGAATTTTCTTCCTAACGGTCTCCACGATTGCAGGAAGTGCTGCCAATTCAATCAAGGTTACTGTCTTTAAGTCTCTTGAAGAAAGTTACAATGCAAGGAAATAGATAAACTGTTAAAAATCAAGCAAGCCGCAGCGTGGAGTTGACTTGTAAATCAATTGCTAGAGAAATATGGAATCTGAATCTAACTTTATTATTTCTCAAGAACAATTCATCACCAGTAAAGACGATGTGTCAGGATGAGGGCAATTATGTATGAGTCAGCATGAGCGCAAGCACAGATGGAACTTCAAATCTTGTTGCAAGAAAAGAAATTTACCTGCAAATGGCCCTTTAGAAAGATCAATTAGATCTCTTAAAGCAAAAAAATCAGTGCTCTCAAGAAGGTGTCTCCGAGTGCTGAGTCCTTTGTTGAGTGTCTTGCGGAATGGGCAGTGTACATATGGAAGCATAATGGTAATTCTTTTCCGGATGCTCATAATATGGTTCAGTGCAGGGACCTTGGAGGACAGAAAAGGATTGACCGCACTTACACATAGCATAGGCTGCAAAACAAGATCGGTGGCCAAAAGTATTAGTTTATAAAAGCTTCGAACAGGGAGCCAGCTGATAAGTAGATGCAAAATCCAAACACACAGGTGACTTAAAGAACGTAAAAAGGAGACAAATGTAGTTAAAATTTCTTGCACGCTGTACAATGAACGAACTAGAGCTTATCGTTTCACAATTAAACATCTATATTTGTTGTTGTTATCGACACTCAAAATGAATCAATTTCTACATCATGGCTCAAGCGCTGACTTTTCCATGTATAAATGAATAAAGAAAGTACAATAAACCCAAATTACCTGCTCGTGTATGGAGTCCAGATATGATTTTGCCAGTTGAGAAACTGGATAAGGATTAAAATCCCAATGATGTAACACTCTCGCTGGCAGGACAGCCATGTCATTTGTATGGCAGGAAGAACAAAACAATTGACCAGTATACTCGCAAAGCCGAGGCTTGCCCCATCCAAGAGCTTTAACAAAGTCCCGCACAAGAGTGGCTCCATCATCGAAGTATCTGTGGCATCCAGCGCAAATGTAATGCTGAGCTTCTAGCAACTGCTTCACTGATTTGTGAGGTCGAATATCAACAATGAGCGAGATGGTGTTTCCATAGGAAGAACTGGTCGCAGCAAAAGTGTCGCTAGCAGAGCCTGTTGGAGACATTATAGAATCCGACCCAGCAGAACTTGCATCTTGAGGGGACAAAAACCGAAGTAAAGCATTTGGAAGTGTGGGAAAGAAACGGGACTGAAGAAGTGAATTTAAACAATCTTGAATAAGGACTGTCCTTTCAGCAACTGCGTTGGGCGATGTTCCAAATATTTTCCTGGATTCTCTTTCCACAGAGGCCCAAGGTGTAGGAAGCGTCCAGCCTTGATCAGCAAATAAAGATGTCAACCGACGGTAGAGACTATAAAAATCACGGTATCTTCTTTCAATTTCCCACTTGTCCTTCCCACTCCAAACCCTTATGACATACACTGTGTATTCCTTCACCCCAACCAACCTCTCACTCAGCGAGACATCACCTTTCTTTTGCTTCACCCCGACAACTTCTACCCTATCAATCCTAAATCTCTGGGAGACTATTGGAGATGAATCCTCTAGACCAGAGGTTGTAGCAGTTTGTCCCCCATCCCTGTTAGGAAGCGAGAGCTGTAGCTGGAACATCTTGTCACTCTTAGAATACCTTGCCCCAGATGATTCCCCGGAGTCGAGCAGTATATCTTCCATATCATGAACAAAATCATCATAGAAGTCGTTAAGTTCTGTGTTCTCCTTCTGCAACATGAGTAAGACGAAACCAGAAAACTTCATTCAAATAATAATAAAAAATCGATTCAAAAGGAGATTCAGTAGAATCCATGAAGTTTACAGACTGCACAGGCTTTCCTTAATGAATAACTAACTTAAAATGGGGAGAGTAACACAGCAGTAGTAAAACGACATCCCGTTAAATTCTCAGATTCACACTATTTAACTTTAAATGTGAGAAAAAAAAAAAAAAAAAAAAAAACTCTGATAGCAGTGCTGGTAATTATGCATTTTTTCATTCAAAAAAAAAAAAAAAAACTTTAAATGTGAGAGGAGTATTATACACTGAAATGCACAATTTCCCTAGAAACAGAGCAGGACATTACCAAAGACATTCTACCAATACCTTAGGTTGTGCATTGGTGACCTGTAAGGCATTTATTACAGGATGAGAAACTGTAGATGATGGCTTATCAGAGTTCGAAGATGCCAACAAAGGTTCTGAGGTGCACTCTCCAAATGGAACTGACTGGTTTGCATTCCCAAATGATTCGTGAAGTAGTCCAAAAGAAACATTGTCATCAAGATGGCCAATCCCACACGAAAAATCTTCGTTTCCTAACTGAACTGGTGTGATATCCAGGACATCATCAGAATCACAAGATTGAAGGTAGTTCATGGCTACAGGTCTATCTTCAGTTCGATTGTTGCTAAGGTCTTGAATAGATTCTTCTTTGACCAGCGATTGAGGAGGAACCACCAAGGTTTTTATATCAACGCTCAGGTCTGAAGAACCTCTGACAGTTATGCTGTCTCTTGCTACACCACCTTGCTCCCTTTGGTTCAGGACGGTTAGGTTTGTATGTTCTATCCCTTTTCCTGGAAGATTAGTGGACATCCCTTCAGTTTCAGCACACCTTTCATCAAATGGAGAGTCATTAAGTTGTGTGGCTTCAAGCTCAGACTCATCCCAATCATTAGTACCAAAGGCAGTGGAAGAATTGATGAGAAAAGGGTTATCAATAGACTCCTCTTTATGCTGTAGAAAACATAAATTTTGACGAGAATGATCTGGAAGTGAATCATCATCATCATCATCATCATCATCATTAAACTGATCCATGGAGTCTCTTTCTTGGATAATGTTGGTGTTGTGGGGGGCAAATCCTCCATCAGAGAGCTTTAGAGTTGGTCCCAAGGTAAAATTGTGAAAATCAGAATCCAAGGAATCGTGAAAGGGGCCAGAGGAGCCGCAGACACTAGGCGTTCCCAAAGCCGAGTTCGCACTGCAATACCGATCGAACTCAGATTCGCCACAGGAGGAGTAATGTAACGATGAACACGGAGAGGCATCCATGCCGCCGCCGCTTTCTTCCACTCTCGAGGAGGATTCCTCTCCGTTGTTCATCTCTCTGAAACCACCGATCAAATTCAAAAACCCAACCAGATCGATCCAGGAGTAGAGTACAAACGAATTCACCAATTGAAGCAGATCCAAGCACCAAGTTTGTAGTTGAAAGCAACTTTTGTGGGAACTGAGATTTAGGGTTGGATTCGAGCTCTGAGGATTAGTTTCCTTTTGTTTCTGCCTCGATTTTCAGAACCCAAACGAGACCAGGCATGCTTGATTGGCAACGAACCTGACAGTTTCCACAAATTTTTTTTTTTAATTAATTTAAAGCTAATTTAGCAAATAACCAAAATATATTATTATTATTATTATTATTATTATTATTTTTGACGTCAAACGGCTATTTTATTAATCAAACTTGAGGTGACCTGTATTTTTTTTTTTTTTGCAGCAAACGATTATTCTATAACTCAAATTTGAGGTGGTCTGGGAAGCCAAACTGAAATAGAACAACCAATAAAACATAAAGGTCTATGAAAAGAACGTGCATTTCTAACTAACGAATATGCAATCTCATTCTGTGTCCTTGGAAAGTAGTTGATCTTGAAGTCCGAAAAACACAACCGAAGAGTTTGAATGATTTCCAGCTCAGTTGAGAAGTTAGGCCAAGCCGAAAAACACAACCGAATAGTTTGAATGATTTCCAGCTCAGTTGAGAAGTTAGGCCAAGCTTGTGGTTGTTCTATCATTGCAATCAGATCATTGCAGTCTGTCCCAAACCTCTGACAGGTCGAGTATTGTAACATACTCTTCATTGCCCATTGTAGCGCTTCCAGTTTCGAGTGTAAAGCTGTCTCCCTCCTTCTCAAGTTCCTTGACCCCATGAGTTGGATCTTCCCCATGGTATCCTTCCAAACCCATCCTATTCCACTAAACTGAGCTGTGAAGGTCCATGAACCATCCACTATACAAATATTACTCAAGCTTAAGGCATGCGTTTCTTCAGCAGTTTGTACATGTGGTGGAGCCGGTACAGTGTCTCTTGCATTGTACCAAGCTTGACACTCACTCTCTGCATACCTGACTAGTTCCATGGATCCCTGTCTAACTTATCGTTCCTAGCTTTCCAGATGTACCAAATTATCCAAGGATAAAGATCTCTATCCTCTTCTGGCTCCTTCATAATATTCTTTCTCCAAAAAAATAGTCCATATTAGCATAAATACTTGGTACAGGGAAGATTTGAGAGCTCGACGGTGTTGATGATAGTTCTCATGCTTGTAAGGTCGGTGGACACTCAAAGATAGCATGAGTAACAGTCTCTTCTGGCGCTCCACATCTCAGGCAATAATTATCACAACGCATATTACAGCGTACCAGATTCCTTGTTACTGCTACCTGTCCTGATAATAGTTGCTATATAAAATAACAGATCTTTTGTGGTGCATTCACCTTCCAAGCAAAGGCTTGAAGTTTTGTAATCATGGTTTGTAGAACTTCTATATCTTCCTCATCTCTCATCAAGTTTGTAGCAACCCAATATCCTGACTTAATTGTATATTATCCGTTCTTTGTGTAACTCCAGCAAAATGTATCTCGTCGATGGGTAGGGCTTATGGCCAAACTCAGAATCACCGGGATATCCTCTTGAGCTACATATTGGGGATGATTGGTTGGGCTTTATCTCCTTACTTTAGGTTTTTATTTTTAAATCACTAAATTTTACCAATCATGTTGTAGCTTTACTTTTAAAAATTAAAGTCTACATCAAGCTTTTATTTAGTTTTACCAATCACGCTTTAGCTTTATTTTTTATGCTACAGCAAAAACATTAAAGCAAAACTTTTTCTTATGTATTTTAGGCAAAAATGCTACATCATCTTTTTATAGGCTGTAGAATCTGTAAAATGAAAAAAATATCTATAATATCAAATAAATTATATAATCATAATAAAAACTTTTATAAATATTTTAATTTTGAATTTGAGTATTTTTTAATTATTAAGATATTTAAATAATATAAATATTATTTACATATCACATTTTAAATTTCAATAAATTTTTATAATTTATAAAAAAATTAATATAAATTATTTTAATTCATATAAAATAATAATTTTATATATACAACACATATTTCATATATATTTTTTTAAATATCTACAGCATGTAACTTACAGCTACAACAAATTTAACTACATCAAAAGTCTCAGCAGAAAAAGTCTACAGTAACAACTTTACAGCTACAACCAATTTATCTACAACTAAACATCTACAGCTAAAATTTTAAAGCCACAGTCGAACCAATCATCACCATTGTTCCAGTAATCGAACATCCCACTCCTTTGAAACATGATTGATAAGACTGCTTACGGTCATCTTTGGGTTTACTGCTGGGGCCCGGGCACGAGCCGGTCTAGCTGGCATCAAAGGGATCCAACGATCCTCCCACACATTAATTTCATACCCTGAATGCACTTTGCTTCTGATGGCCAGAAGTAATAGCTTCCTCGCGGCAATAATACTCGTCCATACATACGATGGGGTATCTGCTGTGCCAATTCGCAACGGCGAACTCAGACGGTAATATCTTCTCCGAAGCACTCTCACTACTAGTGAATCCGAAAATTGAACAAGACACCAAAGCTGTTTAGCTAGAAGAGCTAGATTAAATTTATGGATCATACGGAAACCAATTCCTCCCTCCTCTCGAGGTGCACACATTTTCTCCCATTTTGCCTAATGGATTCCTCTTTTCAGAGGATTCGAGCTCCACCAGAATTGTGCAATGACACTCGCTAGGTTCTCACATATCTCCAAAGGAAGCAGAAATCTGGACATGACATAGGTCGGAAGAGCTAACAATATCGATTTAATTAAAACCTCCTTTCCTTCCTTAGATAACCATCTACCTGTCCAGCCATTCACTCTATGTAGGAGCTTCTCTTTTAAGAAAGCAAATAATTTACACTTTGATCCACTGATGTCCTCTAGGATTTCTAAGTAGGAGCCCATCCCGCCTTCATTTTGTATACCAAGAGTATCCTTGATATGTTGTCTATCATTCGCTGGGATCCTTTTACCAAAGAGTATCGAGGAGTTGTCAAAATTAATACCTTGACCTGATGCTTTTTCATATTTCCTGACTACTTTCATAACTTCTTCACATTCACGGGACTCCGCCTTACAAAAGAAAAGGCTATCATCAGCAAAGAGAAGGTGAGATACCGAGGGGCTTGCGCAAGCGACTCGTATTCCCGTTATCTTCTCTTGATTCTCTGCTTGATTAAGAAGGCTAACGAGCGCTTCCGTGCATAGAATAAATATGAAAGGAGACAAAGGATCTCCTTATCGTAAACCTCTCCCACGGACAATGTTTCCCTTTGGTTCTCCATTCATGAGGACTTTATACTTGACCGAGGTGATGCATCGCATAATCCAGTCAATCCATATTTCTGAAAAATCAATCTTTCGCATGACTGCCTCAATGAATGACCACTCCATCCTATCATATGCTTTACTCATATCAGTTTTTATGGCCATTCGTTTAACCCGTCCTCCCGGTTTAGTTCTCAAAGCGTGAAACATCTCCTGAGCTATCATGATATTATCCGTAATTTGTCTTCTAGCAACGAAGGCTGACTGAGTCTCTGATATCCGCTGTGGGAGAACCTTTTTCAATCTTTAGCATAAGACCTTAGATATTATCATATAACTGACATTGCATATACTGATAGGTCTAAACTTTGTCATCTCATTCGGCTTCGTTGTCTTAGGAATTAAATAAATGTTTGTGTCATTCAGGCCATGTGCCATTGTTCCCTCGAAAAGAAACTGATTAACCATACGAGTTAAATCATCTTTGACAATATCCCAAAACTTCTGATAGAAAAGAGCTGTCATTCCATCCGGTCCTGGTGCTTTCTCTAGGTGCATAGCAAACAAGGCTAATTTGACCTTCCATTCAGTTACTGGAGCAGTGAGGTCATCATTTATTGCTCCAGTAATCGTAGGTGAGATCTCTGATAGCACATCAGCTATATCCTCTGGGTTGGAAGACTCAAATATTGGTCGGAAGTAACTAGTAGCAATGGCTACTAATCCTTCCTCATCCTCCACGACATTCCCATTTTCATCTAAGAGTTATGTTATCCTATTCCTAGCTCTTCTCTGCTTAACCAACACATGAAAATATTTTGAGTTCCTATTTTGAGGTGACCTGTGTAACCAGACCGGAATAGAACAACCAATAAAATTTAAAGAAGAATAGAGCAGTCTGATACCACTCAAATTACCCTAAGGAGTGTTACTCTCATCAAAAGAGGTTCAGATGTAGTACTTAGGGATCAAATCCACAAGGAGCTAGGGAACAATTAAATCTAGTGTTTATTAATTCTAAAGGTTGTAATGTTTTAAATAAAATAGCAATATTAACTAGCGAGTAAATGATAAATGTAACTTAGGTTGGAAATGATATTAGATGCAGAGCCACTATTCAGGTGTTGGAGATTATAATTCCTATAGATGCCTAACTGTTGCATGCATGATATATTAGAGCTCATTCGCTTAACTCAGTGATCAGCTGTCGCATGTACCACTAGTTAACAGACTAGATCTTGTGTCTCACCGGTTAGATGCAGACACAAGAGAGTGTCGATCGATAGTCTATTAAGACGTCGACCGAGACACTTTTGCCAACATCGATCGATTGTCAGTTGAGGACATCGATCGAGGGGTTCTAGCCAGGCCTATGCGCGAGTATGAAAATGCTCTACCAAGATTCTAAATTGGCGGTTAGCCCTCTCTAGCAATCCTAATATGATAGATAGATGTCAGGATGGGATAACAAGGGTGCTTGAATATGCAATCCTATGATCATGTTCTAGTTAGCTAGGCTAAAACAAGCAATGAGTACAAATCTATCATGAATATCACAACAAGGCAGATCTATAGTTTGGGGCTAATCCCACAAACCTATCTGAACCCTGGATCTAACAGTGGAACTACTCAGACATAGCAAAGCAATTCATATCAATGGATAAATAGAAACTCATAGAATAGATGATAGGGAAAATGAAACAAGGAGTTCCAATCACAAGTGATCTTCTCTCCCAAATGAAACTTGTAACAAAACTAGGTCTAGAAAAGAGAAAATCTCTTTCTGCCGTCGAACACTTAGGCAGTATATATTCTACTAGGTTAAAAACTCGTCAGGGCATTTTGGTAATTTGGCTTGGCCTTGGTTTTTAAGTCTGCTGAATCCAAAATGTCGCGTCTGGTGTCTCGACATCGATCGACGGTACATGTGTACATCGATCGATATTAATCTTCATTTGTCGAGGCATTTCTTGATATCGATCGTCAGCACTGATGCGTATCGATCGATTATTCTTCCTCTCGTCGACCTCTAAGTGGTCAGCTCGGGTGAAGTGTCCTTTATGCTCCAAAATGCTCCAAAGTCATAGCTTTACTCCGAAATGCACCTGAACCTGAAAACATACCTAGAAGAGTAGAAAACATAGATATATATATATATATAGTAAAATAGTAATATACCACGGATAAAAATGAGTCAAATCCAGGGTATATCAACACCCCCAGACTTATCCTTTTGCTTGTCCTCAAGCAAAACATACAGGCAGTCTCTCTGAAAGAGGTTTGAAAATATTTGGGAACTTAAGATTTTAAAAACATAGAAATCTTTCCTCAACAATTTTGCAACCACATTTAAACAGTCCTAATCACAAAAACACACTATGCAATATCCTAGCTTAGCAACCATTTCTAACATAACACAACTCATCAATTCACGTCTGACATCCCCTCTACTGATTTTATTTCTTAGCATAAATATAAAGTGAATGCTTTACCTTGGGAGTATCGATCACAGGATGCAAGGATTTTAGCCAGGTATCTGGAGCTGCAGGTAAAAGTTAGTTCCTAGTTTCTCTCTCTCTAAATTTCTCTCTTGAGTCAAAGTCTGCTTCCATTGCAGAATCAGTGACCAAGATTGGACATGCTTCCATGAATCAAAACTTAATGGTGGTTGCCACCAAGTTCTGTTCACTTCTTTTTGACCTATATCCAAGAGTTCTTTGCGAAAGCGAGCCTTGAAGATTGCCGCCTCCAAGTCCCGTTTCGAACTCTTTTATTTGAGTCTTTATGAATCAAGCCTTAATGGTTTTAGCCACCAAGTCCTGTTCAGACTCATCCTAATTAAACAATAGATCTTTCTTATATTATTTATTATTATTTATGTATTTATATATATATTTTTTTTAATAACTAATCTAGGGTCGAAATCTAGAGAGAGAAAATGTGATAAATAATCTAAACCAGGCGTTACCTTCCAGACCTATCTGAAGAATCCGATCCCATGTATACCAAGCCCCAAGACAAGCGGTTATGTCAGGTTTAGTGTTGGAAATCAGCTTTGGTTACTTCATAAGGTTCAAGGCAAGTGTGTAGTTGATAGGTTGATCTGCTTTAGCATCCTTAGTGCTATCTGCAATCAGTAAATCTAAAATGGTGCTAAAGATTGGTTAGATATTCATGTTTAAACCAGTATAAGATTATAGTTCCTATTTTCGATAACTAAGCATAATTTATTTGAAATTCCTTTTTACGTAAGAATAAAATAAATTATATCAGTAAATCTCCCCCAAGACTTAAATAACACTGTCCCAGTGTAACTCAGCCGGAGGTATGATGAAAAGTGTATGATGTACGAAATGTAACAAGTAGGTAGCCAGGTATATGGAGCTGCAGGTAAAAGTTAGTTCCTAGTTTCTCTCTCTCTAAATTTCTCTCTTGAGTCAAAGTCTGCTTCCATTGCAGAATCAGTGACCAAGATTGGACATGCTTCCATGAATCAAAACTTAATGGTGGTTGCCACCAAGTTCTGTTCACTTCTTTTTTAACTATATCCAAGAGTTCTTTGCGAAAGCGAGCCTTGAAGATTGCCGCCTCCAAGTCCCGTTTCGAACTCTTTTATTTGAGTCTTTATGAATCAAGCCTTAATGGTTTTAGCCACCAAGTCCTGTTCAGACTCATCCTAATTAAACAATAGATCTTTCTTATATTATTTATTATTATTTATGTATTTATATATATAAACTTTTTAATAACTAATCTAGGGTCGAAATCTAGAGAGAGAAAATGTGATAAATAATCTAAACCAGGCGTTACCTTCCAGACCTATCTGAAGAATCCGATCCCATGTATACCAAGCCCCAAGACAAGCGGTTATGTCAGGTTTAGTGTTGGAAATCAGCTTTGGTTACTTCATAAGGTTCAAGGCAAGTGTGTAGTTGATAGGTTGATCTGCTTTAGCATCCTTAGTGCTATCTGCAATCAGTAAATCTAAAATGGTGCTAAAGATTGGTTAGATATTCATGTTTAAACCAGTATAAGATTATAGTTCATATTTTCGATAACTAAGCATAATTTATTTGAAATTCCTTTTTACGTAAGAATAAAATAAATTATATCAGTAAATCTCCCCAAGACTTAAATTACACTGTCCCAGTGTAACTCAGCCGGAGGTATGATGAAAAGTGTATGATGTACGAAATGTAACAAGTAGGTAGGATACATCTGACCGTGTTAGATATCGATCGATGGGTAAGTGTTACATCGATCGTCGTGTGGTTGCCTATGTCGAAGTCTCGTTGTCGGTCGATATACAGGTCTTCTTACTTGGGTCTCCTAAATCTGAAAGAAATAAAACGAAAGAAATTAAATGCTAGCTAATAAAACCAAAATAAAATACCTAATAGTGGGTTGCCTCCCACTCAGCGCTTGGTTATAGTCTTTTAGCTTGACTGTGGTAGTGATTGGCTATTGGGTGGAGAAGCAGCTGCTTGTTGGAAAGCAAGCATCCACATCATCTCTGCGCATTCTGGACCAAGATGCAATGAAACTTCTTGTGGCCTCATCATTTCTTGTCCATTTGTCATCCATCTTCCCAAGTACATTGGAGATGTTCTGTAGCCTTTCTTGAATGTTGTCAATGCTGACCTGGTGCCAGCCTATGTTGTCATAGGCGTATGCTGTAATATCTGTCAGTTCCTTTTGCATTGACTCCACTGTCCTGTGTATCAGCTGCTCGCCGATTGTTGTAGACTCGGCGTCGATAGATGCGATTATGTGCTCGTTGGCGATCTCGGTGAGTTGCCGTCGATCGATTTTTCCTTTGTCCTGTCGATCGATGCTGATATCTGATGTTGAGCTGCGAGTTGCCTCTGAATGGCTTTGACTTCTTTCTGTAGCCATTTTGCGTGGTTGTCTAATCCACTGATTTTGTTGTCGAATGGAAAGTAGATGTCATCGCAGCGTTTGTCAAGTCGTTCCTCCATGTTGTCTAGAGCAGTGTAGATCTTGGATGTGATCTTGTCAACTTCTGCTGCTGTGTAAGGAAGTAACTCCACAGGTTTCCTGCCATCGATCCAGGGTCCTCTTAGCCTGTCGATCGATGTTGATTTTTCCTGCAAAAAACTTTGATTAGTAATGTTCTCAATATCCTTTTGGGCATCAAGTAATTGACTAGACAATTTGTTTAAATCTATCATGACTGGTGATATAAAACGATCATGCATATCCTCGTAAGTCCTCAGCCTCTCATTCATTGCTGAAACTTTGGCGTCGAGCGATGTGAAAGTGCACATGTCGATTGATGTGGCTGGATGTTGGTCCTTCTTGCGAATGGTGTCCAGGTCTTGCTGTAGTAGCTCGATTTTGGTGCTTAGCCAGTCCACGTTGTTGTTGAGAGGGCAGTAAACTTCGTTTATCCTTGTGTCGATGTACGAGACTTCCCATTCATCCATGTGTTGAGCATCGCGGTTCTGCAAGGGTCTGAGCTGTAGGAAGACTAACGTCGATCGATTTTGTACATGGTGCGTCGATCGATGCTGAGGTCGTAGCTTCTTTCTCAAATTGCTGACGTAAACTATCAATTTCTGTCCTCATTTCTGCCATACATCTGAAAAACTTATTGTAGCCTCTATCCAAAGGCTGATGTGTTTCATCTACCAGTGTTTTGAGCTCCTCTCCCAGTTTCTCCTGAGCTCCACAAATACCAAACACCATTTCATCGATTTCTTCTTTGGTGTAGAGTTCTGGTTCCAGTCTTGTGGGTGTGAAGGAAGTGGCATGTTCTGGAAGACAGATGTGGCTCTCTTCAAAAAGAGATGCTCTTTCTAGTATTTTCCTGATGTTGTCCTTTGTGACAGGTATCATCTCACCAGCTGCGCTTCGTGCGTGTCCACGCTCATCTCTGTAGACTCCATATTCGTCCCTTTGTTCCCAAGTGAACTTTCTGGCTTCACACATGTCGAAAGCGCGGCTCCCACATTCACAGCGTCTGTCGATCGACGTCGGATTATCCATATCGATCGACGTTGGTGTTACCCTGTCGATCGATGTCTCCATGATACCGTCGATCGATGCTTGCCCTTTTGGTTGGCGTGATAGATCTGGGTTGGTCTCTGTTGTGGTGACTCATGCGTGGTTGTTGGGATCTGTTAGAATGACGTCTGGAGTGCCACGTTGCTGTGAGAACAGGTTGTCAGGTCCATTGGTTACTTGAAGGATGTCTGCTATGTCCTTACTGGACACTTGTAAAATCCTTCCATCCATTGCACTGCGTTGCCATCTGGATCCCTGAAAATACCAAATTCATCAGGTGTTAGAAAACGGTAATCAATGTTTGCATAATTATTCTTTTTAGAAATAGAGAGATTAGGGTTTAGAGTAGTATCGATCGACGTAGATACAGTTACATCGATCGATGGCAGAGTAATTTCGTATTCTGATTCATACTCTGCTCCACAATGGCATGCGCCAATGAAGGCGAGTTCTTTCCCATAATCCACATAATTAATTACCTTTCTCTTAGGTTGGATGGGATCGTAGTGGATGTTTGGGTCTATGAGCGTTAGACACAATTTGTTTTTGTTCATGTCACATGCAGCTCCTACTGTAGCTAGGAAGGATCTTCCAAGCAGAAGTGAAGAGTTCCGGTTAAGCTCGATGTCTAAGACATGAAAATCTACAGGGACAAGGGCATTACCAATCAGTACCTCCAGAGCTCTTATGATGCCTCCGGATTGTTTCTCTGAAAGATCCACGAAGGTGAATGATTCTGTTGAGGGTTTGATGGTCAAACCAAGCTGGTCCGCCATGATCCGAGGGAGGATACTAACCGATGATCCTGTGTCACACATTGAATGGGGAAATTCAACACCCTTGACTATGCATGGTATAGCAAACTTCCCAGGATCACTCTTCTTCGTCAATGTGATCCTGTGTTTCATCTTTCCTATGACTTGATGAAACATTCTCCTAATGTCCTCCGCAGTTACCTTTGTTTCTCTGAAGAACATCCACAACCGGTGTGTGAAGTAAGCTTCATCAAAAGGTTTTTCGATTGGGATTCTGAGGACTCGTTTTGTGAAACCATCCATCTCCTTAATGTTAGCTTCCCCCTTAAGGTTTTTAGGAATCTTCTCCTTCCTTTTCCTTAACCTTCTCCCTTCAGATTCTTGTTCTTCTTGAACAGGTTCTGTTGAACTATTTAAAGGGTTGGGTGTTGGTTCGGGTGGGTTTGCTAATGGTTTAGGTGATGGTCTGAGTGCATTGATGTAATCATTATCGATTAAGGGTAACCGCACTCGGTATGTCAGAGGTGCCTGTCGATCAATGGGAGGTGTGTTGTGACGATCGAAGTCGGACTCACTCTGTCGATCGATGGTTGAGTTAACCGAACGATCGATTTTTTCATAGAAAGGGGAGGGTGGGTGAGGATGCTTAGCTGCGAATTCTTCATGAGTTAAAATTCGAACCGCATTGCATTCAGTCGAATCGGCAGACAACGTCGATCGATGTCTGGAGCAATCCGTCCATCGATCTTCATCATGGTCTGTCGATCGATGCGAGTTCATCGACATCGGTCGACACTATTGGGGATCCGCCGAGACTCATGGAGCTTTCGATTTCGAAATATCCTTCCTCAAGGTTTTCATTTCTCACCACTTGCCAGAATTCATCATCTATGATGGCATTTACGTGGTGTTTCCCTTTGTCGGCTCCTGCTTCTCTAGCAAAAGCTTCTTGCCTCTTAATAGTCTCGCCCGTCTGAATTACTTGGGTTTCAAGTTTTCTCACCTGAGTCCCTAAGGTTTCGATTTTGGTGTTCAGATTGTTGTAGGCAAAGTCTATCTTACCGTTAAAATCCATGGTGATTTGTTGTTGTCCCAACAGTACTCGATCAAGCATTTCTTCGATCTTGCTTTCCTGAGTTTGGGGTGGTGGATTTTGATAGTAAGAGTTCGAGTAGCTCTTGCTGTTGTTGAAGGGTTTTTGAAATTGTGAACTTTGGTTACTTCTTTGGCCATTTCCAAAAAAGTTTCTGTTTCCGCCCTGGTTTCCAAATTTTTGGAATCCGGTACCTCCGATGTAGTTCATATCTTCTTCTCCTTCGGTATCTGCTACTTCTCCTTCCGCTGAACATACTTGCTTCCTAAGAAGCTCGTGCACCACATCTAACTTAGCTTTTACTTCGTCCATCTGTTCCTTCCCGATAGAGGCTACAGACTTGTTCCGTTCAGAGTCAGTGTTTTTGGTGATGCTGCTGTTAGCAAGGTTTTCGATAAGTCTCACAGCTTCCAACGGATTTCGAGTAGTGAAGTTTTCTTCATTCGCCGTATCAAGAACCATTTGATATTGTAAGGCGAGACCTCGGAAGAAAGTGCTTAGCAGCTGCACTATAAGTACTTTACTATATATATATATATCTATGTTTTCTACTCTTCTAGGTATGTTTTCAGGTTCAGGTGCATTTCGGAGTAAAGCTATGACTTTGGAGCATTTTGGTGCTTAAAGGACATTTCACCCGAGCTGACCACTTAGAGGTCGACGAGAGGAAGAATAATCGATCGATGCGCATCAGTGCTGACGATCGATATCAGGAAATGCCTCGACAGATGAAGATTAATATCGATCGATGTACACAAGTACCATCGATCGATGTCGAGACATCAGACGCGACATTTTGGATTCAGCAGACTTAAAAACCAAGGCCAAGCCAAATTACCAAAATGCTCTGACGAGTTTTTAACCTAGTAGAATATATACTGCAAGTGTTTTGACAGCAGGGAGAGCTTTTCTTTCTAGACCTAGTTTTGTTACAAGTTTCATTTGGAGAGAAGATCACTTGTGATTGGAACTCCTTGTTTCATTTTCTTATCATCTATTCTATGAGTTTCTATTTATCTATTGATATGAATTGCTTTGCTATGTCTGAGTAGTTCAACTGTTAGATCCAGGATTCAGATAGGTTTGTGGGATTAGCCCCAAACTATAGATCTGCCTTGTTGTGATATTCATGATAGATTTGTATTCATTGCTTGTTTTAGCCTAGCTAACTAGAACTTGATCATAGGATTGCATATTCAAGCACCTTTGTTATCCCATCCTGACATCTATCTATCATATTAGGATTGCTAGAGAGGGCTAACCGCCAATTTAGAATCTTAGTAGAGCATTTTCATACTCGCGCATAGGCCTGGCTAGAACCCGTCATTCGATGTCCTCAACTGACAATCGATCGATGTTGGCAAAGGTGTTTCGGTCGACGTCTTAATAGACTATCGATCGACACTCTCTTGTGTCTACATCTAACCGGTGAGACACAAGATCTAGTCTGTTAAACAATGGTACATGCGACAGCTGATCACTGAGTTAAGCGAATGAGCTCTAATATATCATGCATGCAACAGTTAGGCATCTATAGGAATTATAATCTCCAACACCTGAATAGTGGCCCTACATCTAATATCATTTCCAACCTAAGTTACATTTATCATTTACTCGCTTGTTACTATTGCTATTTCATTAAAACATTACAACCTTCAGAATTAATAAACACTAGATTTAATTGTTCCCTAGCTCCTTGTGGATTTGATCCCTAAGTACTACATCTGAACCTCTTTTGATGAGAGTAACACTCCTTAGGGTAATTTGAGTGGTATCAATACCCTTGGCCACGCGAGCGCGAAGACGAGCCTATCCCGCTCTTTGAACGCTTCAATGACACACGTAAGGCGGCAAAGAGCGCGGCATGTAGAAACCGCGCGATAGTGGACACGTGGGACGACTATGACTGCATATTCTACAATGAGTGGCTGAAGGTCTCCATCGATCCGACACGGTTCATCGATCCAGACATCATCTGAGGTTTGGGCATCAAATCGGGCCTCGAGGACTTGTTCGTAGAGCAGGGTATGGGAAACTTGGCCACTAACCCTCATGTTCTCTATCCAGAGCTGGTGCTCCAGTTCATGGCCATGGTGTCTACTATGCCAACAAGAGGGCAAAGACAGCTAACGAGGGTGTCTTGACCTTCTTCATTCGCGGCATCCGCTACATGTGGGAACCGAAATTCGCACTGTCGATTTCCATTAAAATAAGGAAACTAGAAAAACCCTAATTTCCCAGAGGTCCCGGATATCTGCTAATACCACACGTCAAGCAATCAGAACACGAGAATAACAACGATAAAGTATAAGAAATCGAAAAGAGAGCAAAGTAGATCTTATTCCGAATTCGCGTTTGAGCGTTACAACAAGGTAAGTGCCTGGGCTACGAGAGCTGTCGGCGAGATTTCTAGTTCTAAAACCCTAAGACGGCAATAACCTTATTGAGTCGCAGCTCGAATAACAAAAACGGAAATATGCCTAAATTGCTCTAAGTGCTAAGTTTGCTCTGAAAAAGTTCTCCCTTATGCCTCTCGCCTAGGACTCCTTATATACTAGCTCCAAAGTCGGTTTACGCTTTTACTTTTCTGTCCTTAAGCCGTCATAGCAAAAAATAGAGATATTCTATTTTTTTCGATCTTCGTGTTTATCCTCAAAATTTCGTATTTATCCGTGGAAACTTAACATTTATCCTTCCTTGCGCGCCAAGCGTAAACCGTGCTACGGTTTATGGGCTTTTGGTTAAGAAATCATAGGATGGGCCTCGAGTCGTGTTTTAGGTCCCTTTGGGCCGTCTTCCGACTCGAAGCGTTTACTGCGACTTCTTTCGATAAAGAATGAACTTTCCGCAGTTTTAATCCGCAAAGTTTGATCGATGATTTAGAATGGCGGAAAACATGAACCGAGTTCACTACGGTCTTTGGGAGATAGCATCGAAGGATAGACGAGAATGCATGGACTGGTGTCGTATCGACGTTTCGGAAGAGCTCGGTCGCTACGTAGCGACCAAGCTTTGGCTCGAGCTCGATCGCTACGTAGCGATCGAGCGGGATGGACGCTCGGTCGCTACGTAGCGACCGAGCGTGGCGCGTTTAGTCGCTGCGTAACGACCTTTTTCGAGCTCTCGTCGGACGTCTCGTTTTTCCTCCGCTTTTCCTCCGCAAAGCTTTTCGTAAGAAAGAATCTATTTCGAAAAAGTATTTATCGGAGAAAATTCTCAGTTTCTTTCTTGGTCGTTTTGAATGTTAACTTCGTCGTAACCGTTTTTGACCCCAACACTACAGAGTCCCTCTCTCGACTCACTGCACTATCTACGGGTTCGAAAACGAACGTCAGCACGCATCGTACCTGAATTCCCAGGGATTTCGACATTCTGGGAGCACATAGCTACCAGTTACTTCGAGTCCGCCAAGACTCTTTAGACAGACATCCGTCACCCGACTCTGCGCTACCTTATGAAGGTCCTTGCTAACACTCTGTTGTGCAAAATGGAACCTATTAAGGTTCGGATGCACGAGCTCACATTAGCCTTTTACACGGTGAGGAGTTTGGTTCACATGGAGGATATAGAGGTGCCCGCGGATGACGTGTGGCCCAACATTGGAGCAGTCTTTGCTGAGCATCTGGTCAAGCTTAAGATGAAGCTGTTTCAGTCACATGGAAGGAAGAAGGAGACGATCGGGAGCCTGCTTACCCCGACTTTCGTACATTGCGGAGTTCAAATAGACGATGCTGAGATGGATGACCGGATCGTCTACATGGACGCAGCTGCATCTCACGAGTACTCAATGGCTCAAGGGAGACCGTGACTGGTGCTTCAGAGACGAGAACGGCACGCATTTGGTGAGGTTGCCACTTCGTACACTCACGGAGTTTGACCACGGCCTTGCTAGCATTCAGTTCCGCCCTGACCCACGCCTCCTCCGTGTCCCAGCTACCATGCCGCGACGTTACACGGTTCAGCGACCTAGAGGACCTCAGCCGCATCAGTCCGAGGCCGCACTCCCGTCATTCCCACCTATGCCAGACTTGTCTACACGCCCTGGTGAGATTTTCAGCGCGTCCTAGTCGATGCTGTCACTGCCATCTGGGCCAGAGTATCGAGATGTTGCTTTTCAAGCAGGAGTAGTGTGCGAGCCAGCTCACCGTTGGTAGCAGGACCATCACGCCAGCACAGAGGCACCTCCAGCGACGACACCACTGATGAGGACTATCCCTATCTAGTTATGTATTTTTTTACTTTCGTACTATTAGGATTTACTTTCGAACTTATTATTCTATGTTATGACTGGAGTTTATCTATTTTTCTACCTTGCATGTGTTTGGATTGTCTGACAGAGCTAATCTAGCTGACTGATACTTATGGGTTAGATACACTAACACGATGCAGCTAGCACATAATTTCTTTTTGTCTTCGCGCTATCGATCGACGCAAGATCCTTACGTCGATCGACTGTGATGCGTTTATGTCGATCGATCGAGTGTCTTATATATCGATCTACACTAGAGATTGATGGGTACGAACATTCTTTTCTCTTTTCTAATATTTTAACTTAGTAGTTATTATTAATTTTCTAACCAACCAATCTTAGACTGAATATCACTGGGGACGGTGAAGTTTAAGTCTGGGGAAGGTACTTACTGATATTAGTTTATTCATGAATTTTTAAATCATATTTTCAAACAAAAAGTTTTCATTTAGTCAAGAAGGGAATATTGATCTTATTAGATTTTTGATTGTTATCTAACCACGCTTTTAGCACCAAAGTGGATCAACATGTCAACTGTCCACATTTGCTGAGATTGTTTAAAGGAACTAAAGCTGACCTCCAACACTAAACTTGACACAACTGCTTGTTAACAGTTGGGAGAAATAGCTAGATTCAGGTATATTCTCAAGTATGATAAGTAAAACTTAATTTGGGTTTTGAGGGGTTTATTGATGTTAATCATTCTTGAATTCAAACTTTAGATATAATCAGTCTGATTATCTAATATGGATCTCGGATTTCAACTCTCGTATGTTAATCACGAGAAAGTTTCGATCGATAATTCTTAATGAATATCGATGGATACATCTTTCAAAATATCGATCAACAGGGCTATCGTCTGTATCTAGTCAGTTAGATCATACTAGTTATTTTCAGGTATTGAGTTAAGTAATGGCTTGATCCCAATTAATCTTAAGATCTAAATTTAAAGGGTGATCAATCCTAAACTTAGCTTTAAGCATAACTAGATGAAAGAAATACATTTCTAAACACCCTAACAATTGTTGTTATCAGTAATACATTTATCAATCTATTGAGAAACCTAAATCTAACAATAAAGATTACTCAGTCATATTCATGGAACACATAGTTATGATGGTCTGAATAATACTTAATTAAAATGAGTGAGTAGAGTATGCAACAAAATGAATAAAAGCAAAGGAGTTCAAGATCTTCTATGTGTTGCAGTGTTGATTGATCTTTCCAATTCTAAGCTCTCCCCTTTCAATGGTGGCTTCTTGCTTCCTCAAAACTAGGTCTAAAAAAGTCTCTAGGCAAGTCTGCCTCTAAAATAATACAAAACCCTAATAAATAGCCTAACAGGCGGCCATAGACTTAAAATATAATTATTGAAACTTTTGTGAAACTTTAATCCTTCTAATTTGTCATTAACTCTCGGTCGATATTCTGACAAATAATCGACCATCCAATAAAGCTCAAAAAGTCTCCAAATAGCTCCAAATACATCATTTTCTTCCAGATAGTACATGAACCTGCAATTACTCTAGATAAACTTTGTATAGTAATAATATATTTTAAAACACTCATAAACCATGGTTAAAAATGGGTAAAATCTATGGTCTATCAACTCCCCCAAACTTACTCTTTTGTTGTCCTCAAGCAAAATACAATAGAGCAGTCTCTCTGAGAGAGGTTTAAAAACATCAGGAACTCACATGATTTAAAACAGAATCATCACCTCTACAATATTGCAATACATATCTAAAAAGTCTAATCACAAAAGCACCTTATACCATATCCTAACTTAGCAACCAAATTCATCTAGCCAGCAACTTAAACAAATCTTGTTTGACATTCCCCTCTACTAACCTCATTTCTTTGCATAATTAAAAGTGTAGGCTTTACCTTGGGAGTATCGATCACTGGATGCAAGGATTTTCAAACAAGTATCTGAATCTGCAAGTAAAAGTTAGTTCCTATCTTTTCTCTCTACTAATTTATCTCTTTACTCAAAGTCTGCTTATTGCAGGTTCATTGACCAAGATTGGACATGCTTCCATGAATCAAGCCTTAATGGTGGTTGCCACCAAGTCCTGTTCACTTATTTTTGACTTATATCCAAGAATTCATATGAATCGAACCTTGATGATTACCGCCACCAAGTCCCGTTCGAATTCGTTTTGTTGAAATCCTTATGAAGCAAGCCTTAATGGTTGTAGCCACCAAGTCCTGTTTGGATTCCACCTAACTAAAACCTATTTAATATATAATATATAAAATAATAAAAATATAAATATATATATATATATATATATTTTTTCTAGTTATAAATCTAGGGTCGAAATAGAAAGAGAAAAGGTCACAAATCTACACAAGGCTTTACCTTCCAGACTTGTTTGAAGAATCAGATCTCATGTATACCAAGCCCCAAACAATTAAGCAATACACTTGCTCACCACTCCATTAACTGCTTTAAAACTTATAAACCATTTAATCTAGATTTATTCCAAGACCAAAATATATTGTGTAATACTAGAGTCTTTGTGGATTCAATCCCTAAGTACTACATCCCTACCTCTTATTTGAGAGAGTAATTTACTCTTTAGGGTAATTTGAGTGATATCAAAAATACACACAATGAACATCAACCCAAAATATGTAAGAGTGCTACAAGAAATCAGTGGCCACAAAAAACAAATTAAACCATACACAGATGAGAAACACGAAAAGTATGAAACTTTAATAGCAAAATCGATGACATAAATCAAAAAGAATAAAACTTTGATAACATAGAATCCTAAATTATTCACATAAACTAAAATCGAAACCACAAGTCTAGGGCTGGGCAAATAAACTAAATCCAAAAATCCGAACCAAACCCGATCCGATAAAAATGAATCCGAACAGATCCAAACCCGACATAAATACCGAATGGATCTTGTTTTTTGATATTTTGGGTTATGGGTATTATCCGAACCGAACCCGGACCTAAATGGATATCCGACAGAACCCGAAACATTTAAAATCACAAAAAAAAATTCTACCAAATATGATCTTAATTTTTAATATGTATCCAAAATACTTTAAGATATTATTAAAATTCTAAAATAATTATCTATTACATGAAGGTTGATGGTGGAATGTGGCGGTTGAAGCCTGAAGTTTTTAGATTTTGGTTTTGTTTTCATTGAATAATGTTTCTCATTTCATGAGAACTCACTTTTTGTTTTATGATTTCATTTATCTGGTTTTCTTTCTATCACTAACTATGTTTATCTTTCGCTTGATTTTGAATGATCACGTTTGATGTTTTTTCTTATTTTTGAATCAATTTTACTTATGTTTTGGCTATTGAAATATGCACAAATCATGTATTTTAAATCCGAAGAACCGATTTCATGTATGTTTTAGTTACAAAATATGTACAAATGGGGTATTTTAAAACCGAAGAACCGATTGGGACCCGAACCCGAAAGTACAATGGGTTATACCGGTTTTTTGAAGATTTACTAACCCTGACCCGAACCCGATAGAATCCGAACCGGTCCCAAACCGAACTTTTATATAACCCGAATGGGACTGATTTTGATAAATCCAAAAAACTAAAACCCGAATGGATAAAAGCGAAACCCGATTGGGACCCCGAATGCCCATGCCTACACAGGTCCTTATACAAACCTGAAATTCTCGACTTCTTTGCTTGAAACTAGAGCTGAGAGAGTGTATTGCAGAGTGGTGAGGCACGAGCTTGAGTTTCCGGTGAGGTACGAGCTTTAATTTTTGCGAGTTACTTAAGAACGAGACTTGAAGTGCGCACGACTGAGACTTCGATTAAGAAGAAGAAGAACACCGGCAGGGTCCTAGCGGAAAGAAGGAACACCGGCGGAGTCTTAGCGGGAAGAAGGAACACCGGCGACGGCGACCTCTGACAAACCAGTGACTTCGAATCGTCTTTTCTCTCTCTCTTTTTTTAAGGAGGAGGTGAAAAAGGATGTGTAATTAGGGTTCCATACACACGATTTGGGGATAAAACAGTTTTGCCGCTTTTGTTTTTTTTTTTTAACTTTTAAATTTTAAAATAATTAAATTAACATAAATCATTTTGGATTTAGATTAGGGGTTTAATTAGATTTACAGAAAAAAATTATGCTAAGTGGACAACTTATACTTCATTTTATGGCATAGGGACAATGTACATATATTATTTTGTTCTATATTTCCAATTTTCCCTTTTATCCTTGTAACCAATTATTCACCGTGGTTGGACTTTTGACAATTTCTTTTAGGATGAGCCAAAAAAGACAAAGCGTGGACAATAAACCTAAAATGGATTTTTCTCAGCATTATAAATTTCTTCTTTTTTCGGTTTCTCAAGGTTTTGTATTTTTGCTTATATTTTAATGAGAACTGTTCTACCTACCGTATGTTTAGATAAGCACATGAAATGGAAGAAGGAAAAAGAAATGGAGGACTTCGGAAATGCATGAAACCATATATATGTTTCTTCCGGTTTTGATATTTTTTTGGCTTTCATCTTTTAATGATCTGTAGTGGATTATATCTTTAGTTTTGACATGCACTTTGATAGTACAAACAGGAAAATGATAATATAGAGACTGAATAAGCTTTAATACAGTTGAGAATAAAGAAAATTAACATTGCTCAAATTCTCGAAAAAATTGGGAGCTTCATACAGACCCAAGTTGTTATGCTACTTTTCCTGCATTTGCTCATAGTTTAGGAAGCATTACAATATGCCTATCAAGTCTAAGTTCTTCATCAGTTATGCTTTTTCTGTCGGTTTCTAACTTGCTATAATCAGGAAAAAATATAGCTCAAGGAACTCAGTAACCAATTCAAACAACGCTTGATCATGTGAGATTGAGAATAACTAGAACCTATCCTGTTTATGTGTTTACTATACACTGAAAAGTTTATACACTCATACGAATATAATGTTTCACACATGATGCAGATTGACAAGAACATATTTGGCATGAGGAGATCAGGAGTTGTGTGTTTGGTCATTTTCTATAATCACAGATATGCAGCACATCAAGAGCTACATGTCACAACTATACACAGAAAAATAATTCACAAAATAAATGAGGCACTGAGGTATATGGGTAATCAGAAGAAATCTTTTTTTTTTTTGGGTCAAATCAGAAGAAATCTTTTATGTAATCTGATTTCCAGCTTAGAGATTTTTCTTAAATTTAAGCTTCTTATAAACCAAACTAATTCTAACCTTTAAAATTAAATTAGTTCATATATATTAAACCATTGACGCAATTTAATCCTAAAAATCCCTATTTGTTCGCTTCCAAATCAAAATTTGGGAAAGCATTATATGCAATGTATCAAAAAATAGGAAACAATATTGACCATTATATTTGACCATAAACTTAAGCGGATCAAATTGATTAAATTGACTAATTATTTTTATGTCAACATTTATGATGATTTCTTAATCAAAAAGTCTTGGTGCTTAATTTAAGGGATTGCATGTAACTTAAAATAGACTTCCTTTTTGAACGTATTGGACAATCAGTCAAGATTTCGTTTACAATATAAATCTTATAGTCCCAGATGACATGTTCTTTATACGACATATAACTCCCAACTTAGTGAGTCACGTATCAAATAAAACGAAAAAGGAGTATGTTATTATTAAATTATGAAAGTCTAGATATTAATATATATTGATATGTGTTTCATATACGTGCCATAATTAAGTTGACACTATATAAAAGTAGTAAAACAAAGACACGACACATTATCCACATTCACCAGAACACCTATTTTGTGGACAGTAGGAAGATCTACATAATATAATTTTCAATCTTTAGGTATTAAAAATAATATAATTATTTGTAAAACTATTTTTTTGTAGACAGTGAACCATATCAACTATATAATATAATTATTTTGTATATAGTTATAAAGATAATATAATTATTTTTTGACAAACAGTATGACCATATCAACTATATACTATAATTATTTTGTATATATTTATATAACTATATAATTTAGTTTATATATGTGCGGTTTATGTAGACATTGTAAACACGTTTTAGAAACATAACCATGATAAAGAATCGTTGATGCATCTAACGATTACAAATGTCTACTAAGGTTGGTAATACATGTAATTATGCTAAAATAGGGCTTTTAATTAAAACTTAAAAGTTAAAAGTGTGAGAAAAGCTCTTGTGATGACACATAGGAAATGAAATTTTGGTTAATAACACATGAGAATAAAGTTAGTTTATGGAAATTCTTCTCTTTTAATAAAAAGCGAATGTAGATAAAATTGGCTTATTGGAGGGATTTGAGAGTTTATCAAATTTTCATATTATATTTAGAATTTATAAAAATGATATAAAATTCAAGTTTATTGATTTAATCATTTATATAGATTTTCAAAATATCACCTCTTATGGTAGTATATAAATTTTAAATAGACTATTCAATTCTTTCTACTTGATCACCAAATAAATTACTGAAAGAAGAAAATACAAATAATACATGGAATTAATTGTTAAGTTATTATATATTTGATAAAATAATATATATATATATAATATTTTAAAGGATAAAATATTATTTAAATAATCTTAATGTTAAAATGTAACTTCAAATGACTTTAAAGTTTAGAACAGTAATTTTGCAAAACGACTCAATTCTCATATTTCATTGAATTTATTATCTATTCAAATTCTAACTCCCTGGTCCAAATCATTAATGCTAAGTTCTCATATTCAGATCTCCTTTTGTTATTAACTGCATATATGTTACCAAATTTAGGTAAACTAGTTACATAATGCATATGCAAAAAGTCGTTATGTAAGAAAATCGGTCAAAGCAATAAAAGTAATAAAGACCATATCTTTTTGAACATAATTAAGACCATATTTTTTCTTATGTGTATATATATTCAGTACATTTTTCTTAATCATATATGCACATAAGAAAAAGTTTAAGAAATATGAATATGAAGAAATGCATTTTATTGATGATGATGGTATCAATAATAATTTTGACCATGGAAAGAAAAGTAGAAGGCACTGCATGCATGACCAAATGTTTGTTCTTGTGCGGACTTTTCTTTCAACATCCAGTAGCATGCGAAGACAAATGTGAGCTCAAATGCCATCCACCTCTTTCATCTCAATCATCACAGTAATGGCCTCTTCCCTTATTCTGTTGAGTTTGATTACTTTTTGTTGTGTGTTGGTCAGTTCCTGTTTAAAATTGTTTTTTTTTTCTTTGACTAATTGTTCAGAATTATTTATTGTTAAACTATTATGACTGTTTTTAAGAGATTTAAAGAGAAACAGTTATTATTGTTTTTAAGAGATTTTTCTATCTTCCAGTTTTGAAAATTCAATATATATGCTACATGTATAACAGTCATGAATGTTTTTTTTTTTGTGTGTTTTACGCAATCATTACTCATCAACAAGTAAATATACATACCAACTTAAATAGTTGCATTTAATAACCATACAAATATGCATGCATTTTATTATGTTAGTGGCATGTGTGCATAGAAAAGCTGACATCTTTTATATGGGGAAATTGCAGGATGGAGACTATGGGAATGAGAAACATAAGAGGATAAATATATCAAGCAAATAATTATGATATTTGTTAGAACGTTTTTTATTTACGCTCGCTATGTTCCTAACTCTATACACATATGAATGTTTAAAAAAAAAAAAGAACTCTATACATTAATAAAAGGACAGGGCTGATGATATTGGATCTCAAAAAAAAAATTTGTTGCGTACCAAAATATTTAACATTTAACTAATAATCTTAAAAACGAAATTTTATGGTTTAGGTGGTTTTATTCAATGATGTATTTTAATAGAGTATACATCTAAACAAAATTTCATGTTTTTCGAATGATGATTATAAACTATATTTTAAAATCTAGTATTATTCAATAAATGATTTAAATCTGGTTTTTTAATCTAGTGTTTATTCAACTTTTAAGGATTTTTTTTTTTAATGTTTTGGATTGATTTCAAATTATCTTTTATGGAATATCATGAATAAATGATTGAATTTAAAATCCAATGTATACTGCAGAGATTTTAGAATCTATCAACTTAAATTTATTTAAAATTAATTTGATAGATTACAAATAATTAATAATTAATTTTAAATCACTAGTATTTGCATTGCATAACCGTTAAAAATTATAATTTAATATATATACACATAACAAAACCATGGTTATAATATTCTGTATATACTATGTAATATTACAAATCCTATCCATTGATTCATTTCATCTTCATCTTCATCTTTCTCTTTCTTCTTTTGTTTATTTTTGCTTCTCCGTCATATTTTATTTAATCTATGCTTTCAATATAAATATGATTAACTGAAAAATATATTAAAAAACATACACATTTTTTGCATATGATATATTTTAAAAAATTAAACGGACATGAATTTTTCACAAATCTATACTATACCTCCTCTTCCTACTCTTAACATTGCATTGTTGATATGAATTCCTATTCTTTCTTCTTCCTCTTCTCCTAATATTTTGTTGTTGAATTTGATTCAGATTATCTGTACTATTTATTTAATAAAAGAGTATAGTGTATTACATATGTATTAGCTTCTTTGTCATCCTCACATCCACATGATTTGAAGTATCTAAAATTGTCTCATTTATTGGATGTTACTGTTAAATAGCTATATTTTTTTATTTTTCGGTCTTTTATGAATATAGAGTAAAATTACCCATATTGTTATCGATTAAGGGCAGTAAAATAAACCCTAAGATGGTTACACCAAGCTTAGTAGAGACCAGATTACACTTTAACAAGAAGAAGTTAACATCTGTTGTGAACAGCCACAAATTAAGCAAGAAGATAATAGAGAACAAAACGTATTGAGGCAAATACTCGTTTAAGGTTTCTTATTATCGTGTGAATGAATAATCTTACAAACTCTTAGACCCATATTTATAGCAGCCTCAAAAAATCCGATTTTCTTTTTCCTTTAGGAATACATACTTATCTAGAAATAGTAAATTTCTTAATGAAGGGCATACCATACCACGGAGGCCTACGGTCCCCACACCCTCAGATGTCAACCTTGATAGCGAGTTTATCTTCCTTGCGCCTTCGTCCGACCCACGAGTGTTGAGCTTTTACTGGTGCACAGAGATTTAAGACACACAGATGCAATAAACACCACCTTGACGAAAAATCTCTACAAAACTCTTTATCATGTCTATCTTCTGAGCGGAACCTCCTTTGCTTCTCAGCATTGGCAAACACGGAGCAGATCCAAGCAATGCTTGAACTTCTCCATTGTAACAGGCTTGGTCAACATGTTAACAGGATTCTCTGACGTATGCACCTTTTCCAACAAGACTTCTCCAGAAGCTGCCAACTCCCTTATCTTGTGAAACCTTATACGAATGTGCTTTGTCCTCTCATGATACACTTGATTTTTAGCCAAACATAATGCACTTTGACTATCACAGTGTAGCTGAACACCTTCTTGATCAGCACCCAATTAGGATACAAGACCTTGTACCCATACTGCTTCCTTAGCTGCTTCCCCAAGTGCCATGTATTCAGCTTCAGTGGTCGACATCGCTACAATAGGTTGTTGTACCGATCTCAAGCATATAGGTGCTCCTTCAAAGAGTAAATACATACCTTGTAGTCGACCTGCTATTATCAAGGTCTCCACCATAATCTTAATCCACGAACTCAATAACTGAATCCCGCACTTCTCCTCCAAACATAAGCCCATAGTCACTTGTCCCTCACATGTACCTTAGGATCCACTTCACAGAATCTCAATGTTTTCTTCCAGGATTCGACATGTACTTACTGACTTGACTAACTGCTTGTGCTAGATCCGGCCTTGTACACACCATTGCATACATCAAACAGCCAACTGCGCTAGCATAAGGAACCTCTGCCATATCCTTTAGCTCTTCAGCAGACTTTGGACTTTGCTCTGCTGAAAGTATGAAGTGCTTCGCCAATGGTGTAGAATACTAGAGACTGATTTTGACTTCCATATGTCAAAACGTTCTAATACCTTCTCGATGTAACTCTTCTGAGAAAGCCATAATCTCTTAGAGCTTCTATCCCTGCGAATCTCCATTCCAAGAATCTTCATTGCAGCACCAAGATCCTTCATCTCAAATTCTTCTCCCAGTAACCCCTTCAAACGATTTATGTCCCCCATATCGTTTGAAACAATGAGCATATCATCAACATATAACAGCAGGAATATGGGAGAATGATCGTCAAGAGACTTGACATAAACACAACAATCATACTCACACCTTTGAAAACCAATCTTCAACATATATGAATCAAACCGTTTGTACTACTGCCTTGGAGCTTGCTTCAAACCGTAGAGAGACTTCTTCAATCTACACACCAGATGCTTTTCAACAAGCTTAACCAAACCTTCAGGTTGCTCCATATATATTTCTTTCTCCAACTCTCCATGAAAGAAGGCCGTTTTCACATCCATCTGCTCAATATGCAAATCCCAAACAGCTACCAAACCCAACATAGCTCATATGGAAGTGTGTCGTACTACAGGCGAGAATATCTCGTCATAGTCTATACCTTTCTTTTGCGAGCACTAAAGGAAATGTAGGTATTAATAGCATCAGATTATAGCGTTTATGACAGTTCTGCTATTGTATACCAACACTGACTTTTTTAATAGCGTTTATAAATTTAAAATGCTATGTTTGGTATCGCGGGAAATTAAAAAGTTTTGCGGCGTTAATTTACTAAGGGCCTGACTGGTTCAAACGCAGCGGCTACGGTTGCGGAAGTTTGTGGATGCGGGCGGTTGCGGTTTCTAGCGGTTTTAAGAGATTTGTACGACTGGTACTGCGGTTAAAAATTGGTGCTTTTGCGGGTGACTTATGACTGGTTAACTACCAAATGCGGTAACAGTCAAATAATAAATTAATAATATTTACATTTATTATAATTATAAAAATATCAAAAATCATAAAATTATAATAAATATAAAATTTATATTTAGAAAGTTATAATTTTAATTTTTGAAAATTTATTGAAATAGTTTTTATTATAAAATTTTATAATATTAATTAAAATACAATAGATATATTTTAATATTTTCATAATTTCAATTTTAAAATTTTTATTAAATATTTTTAGTTTTGTATATATATTGTTTTTAAAAAAAGAAAAAAAATTTACTCTCCCGCAACCGCAAACGCTAGCTGGAGCCAGCTTTTGAATTTATGAGATTTGGAGCGGTTTGAACTGGTTTAGAGCGATTTGAGTGATTGTTGCAAACCGCCGACAACCGCTACCAACCGCAAAAGCTGCGTTTGCGGGTGGTAGCGGGAAAACCAGTCGCCCCCTAAGTATATGCGCCTTCCAAAATTAAACGCTATGGTAAATGTTAAATATCTCAAATTTTAATCAAAAATACTTTAAGTTAAGGGGAATTGGGGCCTATAGCCATGAAAAAACGTTAATTAGAGGACTAGCACTTTACCCTAACGGATCGATACACGCCGTGATATATACATAATATTACTGTAAGACCCTCTCTAATTTACCGGCTCACCTGCTATGAAAAAAAATTAAAAATCATTTTCCTTTAATCTCCAAGTAAATCATGTCTCTTCCCTTTCCACACAATCTCCATTCCCACTTTCTTCATCTAAGGTTCTTCCCCCTCCATACGCTTCTCTCGCAAATCTTCTCCACCCGCTCGCCTCCGTCTCCGTCGTTCTCGCTTCAGATCGTCTCCGTCTTCTATTTTGCTTCTCGGTGAATAGTGCAAACCAGTACCCATTCCAATTCCAATCATCGATTCTTCTCAGATCTCTTCAGTTCCGTTACGTTCTCAGGTTTTAACCTTCGATTCTCATTCATCTCCTGTAATTTTATTTCATATTTGCGCTATACTGAGAACTAGGGTACTCTTTTAGTAAATCTACAGTCTCGTTGCCGTTGCATGTCGTGTCTGGAACGAAGTTCTCTAATTGATTTAGGGGTTGGGTGATTTGGGGTTGGGGTTTCCCCAGCTGTTCTTAGTCTTTGTTAAATTTGAATTTTGTTTTCCTAGCGAATACCATCTGCGATAGATAGGTTTGTCTGTGTTGACATAGTATGATATCTTTCGTTCCTATTCTATTTGATATGGTATAGGTTAGCATGCGTGTGAACATAGTACGAGATCATTCATTACTATTCTAGTCGACATGGTCTAGTATAACTGTATGTAAACATATTTTATTTGAGATTGAATTGAGTGGTTGCTACTGCAGTATTTTGTATTCCATTTAATTTATTTGCATTAAGTACTCTGTCTTAACCGTGTTTACCTCCTACCTTCATCCTTCAGATCTGGCATGGACGATTTAAACCTTGCGAGTAGATTGTTTGAGACAGGCTTTGAACCCACTGGAAACAAAAGTTTTAACAACTATTTCAACCTCTGTCATCGCCATGCCCATCCGCACACGTGCGCTTCTACATAACACATTTATTCTGTTAGAGCACCTATTATATGTTTCTATTATATTTTGATCATGTAAAATGAAAAATCATCTTATTTGCATTCATGCTATAAATTGAAACGTTTAATATCACTTTATTTTGCTTCTGAATTCATACAAATTTAATACTTGCGTGTTTTGATATATGGGTTGGGGTTTATATTTTCGTGTAGGGTTTCGTGATGATTGGATAGGGTTTAGTTTCTGGAATATTGGGTTCACCATTGGGAAAGCATTACTTGTTTCTATTATGTTTGGATATGGAATAGAACACTTCTGAACTTTCATATCATGTGTTTTAATTTTGGTGATATAGAATTGGCATATTACATAATATAATTTAATATAACGTAATTTAATTTAATATTACATACCATTATGTATTTTTTAGATTTTGATATATGAGTTTAGGGTTTATATTTGGGTTATGATTTAGTGATTAGATTTTAGGGTTTAGTTTTTATCTGATATAGAATAGAACTTAGATGATATGGAATATAACTCTCGATGCTTATGTATGTGATCAATAAAGTTATACGTGGATGACTTTTTCTTCTTTCAAAAAACCACAAATACATACCTCCAATATTATAAGAGGTGGATTTAATTTCCCGAAGGTTTGGTTTGCCTATGTTTTGGGGTTTATATTTACTTAACTTGGGTTTAGTGTTAAATGTCAAGTGTTCTATTACCATCCCCATTAACTTTGTATTTCATGTTGCTCATGAGGACTGTAAATACATGTCTCCAGTATTATGGAAGGTGGATTGGGGTTTATGTTTCCCTAATTTGGGTTTAGTGTTCACTGTCAAATATTCTATTACCATCCCATTAGCTTTGTATTTCATGTTGGTCAAACATGGATTGACTATGTACATAGTACCATTTTAAATAGTACGGGTTAGATAGAATAGAAGTATTCTCGTAATAGATTGTGCGACTGTGTACGTAACTCTATAAGACTTATAATTATTAACTTACTCAGTTATACTTTAGTATATGGAATAGTTCGCCGCTAAATAAAATAGTATACTTCAATTTTTTTTATTAGTAGTTGTTAAATGGAAATTAACTTTCTTTGTAGTCCTTAGAAATATAAGACGGTCTACTATCATTTTCTTTTGCTTAAACATTGATTGTGTCAAAGGTTTCTATTTCTAAGTTGGGTTTAGTGATTTAGTTCATTAGTTTATTTCTAAATTTTCAGTGTTTCTGCTCTTTCAATTGGAATTGGATTTACAGTGATACTATTCTACCCAAATTAGTATGGAACGCTTGCAATCGGTATAGAATATACGTTTCATTATCTTCTATTTCGCCGTTTCATTTCACGCGCTTCCAAAATTCGCTCATTATTACTATGGGTCACAAAATCACCACGTCGTTTTCTTTATGTGAAGGAACCGGGTACCTGTTACTAACAAGGATATAACCGGCTGAAATGATGGTAAAAAGACAGTCACTACATTCTGTCAAAATCATATCTATTCTCTTGATTTTCTTTTGAAATATGGCTATTAAGCCAATAAGCCCTTAAGTTAACCTTTAACCAGGCTTGATACAAGGACGAAAAAAATCAATTCTCTCCTCTGTCACATTACGAGAAATCGAACGACCAGCTTCTCTGTCTTTTGACGAATCTTCCTCCTCCTTTCAATGTCACGCTCGCTGTCCCACCACCACCACCACCACACCACGTTTCGATCC
Source organism: Brassica napus (assembly GCF_020379485.1). Classification (NCBI taxonomy): domain Eukaryota; kingdom Viridiplantae; phylum Streptophyta; class Magnoliopsida; order Brassicales; family Brassicaceae; genus Brassica; species Brassica napus. Next base: position 14,296,611 of record NC_063434.1, read on the forward strand.
TCTCTCTCTCTTTGTTGTTGTGTTTTGAATCTTACCTCATCTCGATCTGTCGAATATCATTCTCAGCCAAAAAGACTTCTCCTTAATCCACACAGGAGTTTCCAGCTTATATAGATATGTTGGTGTTGTTCTTGGAGTTTGGCTATTTTCAGGGAATTGTAGAGGACACAGAGAGAAAGGTCTCTTGTGTATGGGCTCAAGGTCTCCTTGGATATCTTGAGATTGTAATTGGAGCTTTGCGAAGAAGTTCAATGAAGGTTTCAAGAGACGTTTCAACATATTCGATACAGTCCGGAGCATCTACGATGGGATTCATAGAGATTCCTGTGTTTTCTGGTGATGATTTGAGACCATGGATTAATTGGATGGAGAATCGATTTGCGGTGGAAGACTTCACGGATGATCAGAAGATGGCGTTGGCTTACGCTGTCATCAGAGGAGAAACTGAGTCTTGGTACAACAATCGAGTATCGCGGCGTCCTTTTCAAAATTGGAAAGACCTCAAGGATGCGATGTTGCTCGGTATGGAAACCATGACGATCCATAGCGAATTGTTTTTTTTGCTTGGAGTTGGAAAGAAAGTGGCAAGAAACAGAGGTGATGAGGCCATCACCATCGTTCGTGGTAACTGATTCAATTCCAGAGGCTGATGCGAGTAACATAGAAGCAACAGATTCATGTTTGGTGACTGATTGTGATCATGACAACGATGATAACGATCATGATGATTCTGGTTTCGTGCAAGAAGCTCTACACTATGAAGAAACGATTCTGGCAGAGGAGGAGGAGGTAGAATCGAAGCCAGAGGACAGAGGACAGAACAAGATGAGTTTAGCTCCTAAGTCTTAGATGTTTAAATTCAGTGCGTGAGTCTGATGTACCGAGATGGTTTGAACCTTTCGAGGAAGACGTTTCTGGTTCTGAAAAACACTGGTCAGATATTTCAACTTGGATCTACGAAGACGCAAAATGAACTTCAAGACCTGAGAAAATCGAACCAAGCTCACTTAGAGCATCTCCAAAAGACACTCTATGAAGTTTTTTGCTTTCCAAAAAGGAACTTTAAAACTTTAAATTTGAAGTTTTGAGTAGTGAAACTCTATATTTGAAGTTTCACTACTCAAAATTTCAAATTTGAAGTTTTATATTTTTATTTGCATTTTGGTCCCTACAATTACACATCACATTTATGATTCATAAATAAATATTTTCTTGTTTATTGTTTAATCCTTATAAAAATTATATCACATAAATATTTTAAGTTTTGTTTACAAAATTTAAGTTTACACAAAAAATAAATAAAACTTTAGAATAAGATTTAAAATATTTAAAACTAGATTTAGATAACAAAAGTATACAAAAGAAACTTAACAAAAAAGCTTTTAAAAAAATACATGAAGACATAACTATTACAAAAATTTAAATATTACAACGACACTAATAGTCAGGTAAGTTTAATCCGGAACCTTCAAAATTTTCAAATATTGTCCAATTTTTTTTTGGACTTTTTGCAAAATTGACTTACAACTTAAAGTCAAACACAAAACTAACATCCCTTTTTTTTGAAAATTGGTTTTGCCCTATTCACCCCACAAGTTCATATAATTTACAAAAATGCCATCAATTTTTTTTTTTCGAAAATGACATTTTTACTCTCTCACCCTCATCATCTTCAAGTAATTACAAGATTGCCATTGTCATCAATACCACAACCACCATGAACAACCAATTTGAAGCTCTTAATGCTCCCAAAATCGATTTACCCTTCTTCTTTTTCCATTCTTGTGAACTAAACACAACATATCTCTCACTTTCTCTCCACAATGAGCTAAAAAAACCCAAGATTTTGATTCTAAAATTTTTATGGTTCATAGAGTCATAGAAGCTAACGATTCTGGATGGGTTACTTTCGTTTGTGCTTCTGTGTGCTTGGAGAAGCCTTATGTATGCTAAGGAACTTATCTCACCAATTTAAGGTATGACATCGAGTTTTTTTCCAGATCTGTTCGTCAGACAACTTACTTGGGAAGTCGTCTGGCTGTAGACGACTTACCTGGAAGTCGTCTATCTGTAGACGACTTACCTGGAAGTCGTCTGGTCAACGCAGAGGTTATTTTTGCAATTGACTTTGAAATCTGTAACCTGAGACGACTGAAAGTTAAGTCGTCTACTATTGTTTGGTTGCAAAAAAATTTCCAAAGAACCTAGACGACTTACATTTCAGTCGTCATAGGTTAGTTTTGCATTTGACTGGATAATTTCAGAAGTTTGACTTCCCCAGACGACTTACATTTCAGTCGTCTGGCGAAAATTAAAATAATAATATTTTTTTTAAAGTAAACGACTTACAATTAAGTAATCATAGGTTAGTTTTGCAATTGAAAAAAAAAACTTCAAGATTTAATTATACACAGACGACTTATAATTCAGTCGTCCACCAGACGACTTAATTGTAAGTCGTCCAAGATTTTTTTCCGAGATTCTGGTCAAACCTGGTAAATCCTGGACGACTTACGTTTCAGTCGTCTCGTGGACGACTGAATTATAAGTCGTCTGTATATAATTAAATCTTGAAGTTTTTTTTTTCAATTGCAAAACTAACCTATGACGACTTAACTGTAAGTCGTCTACTTTTAAAAAAATATTATTATTTTAATTTTCACTAGACGACTGAAATGTAAGTCGTCCAAAAAGTCAAACTTTTGAAATAATCCAGTCAAATGCAAAACTAACCTCTGACGACTGAAATGTAAGTCGTCTAGCTTTTTTGGAGTTTATTTTTTAACCAAACAATAGTAGACGACTTAACTTTCAGTCGTCCAAAATAACAGATTTCAAAGTCAATTGCAAAAATAACCTCTGCGTTGACCAGACGACGTATAGTTTAGTCGTCTAGACAACTTAGATTGAAGTAATCCGCTTAGATCTATTAATAAACTTTCGTTTTCTTTGTTCTAAGTTTGCTAATGTGTTTTATTTTGACTTTTTTAGATGATGCGTCAGTTACATGCAGTGTATGGAGAATGGTTGTTGAAAGATGGATGTTGGAATTTTGTGGTTGATCATTTCAAAGGAGCGAGAATGTTATTTTTGAATGAAAGTTCGACACATGCTGATCTTGTTGCAATGGCTCAAGAAGATTATAACCTGGACATGAACACAGAGTCTGTGGAGCTAACCTACTCATTACAACAGATGGCTCCAGACCTTCCTCCTATTCATGTTACAAGTGATAGACAAGTTCGGAACTTGCTCGAGATAACTAAAACGCATGAAATACGTCTTTGTGTATCAAGCTTTAGCAAGATGAGAACGGTTTCAGAGGAAAGGGATGAAGATCATGTGGGGGATAAAGCTGAGGAGGGGGATGAAGCTGATGTGAGCGATGAAGATGAAGAGGGGGATGAAGCTGAGGAGGGGGATGAAGCTGAGGAGGGGCATGAAGCTGAAGAGGGGGATGAAGCTGAGGATCATGATGGGGAGGAGGATGCTGACATCCCTGTTGTTGCTGATGCTGAGGATTATAGTGAGTATGGAAAGGTTAAAGATGAGGATGAGGAAGAAGAAGATGAAATCTGTTTTGATGATTACAAAGGGGCATATGGTTGTGAAGGAGAAGGATCATCTGCAGACAGAATCTATGTCAACCAGAGTATTGCTAGTAAGGATGCACTGCTTTCAGAGTTGCGGTTGACAGCGGTGAGGCGTAGGTTCTCCTTCAGAATATTCAAGTCAACGAAAACTCTGTTTGTGGCAACATGTCGTGTTAGTGGTTTTCAATGGAAGGTCCGAGCAAGTGTGAAACATGGGACTAAAACGTTTTGGGTAACCAAGTATTTCGCAACTCATACATGTTCCATCCCAGACAGAATCACTCAGCGGAAACGTTGTACTCCGAAGTACATTGGTCGACTTTTCATAGATCGAGTTGGAATCATTGATGGGTTGAATCCGCAGCATATCAAAGATGCAATGAAGAACATGTTTGGCATGACACTTGATTACACCACTTCATACAGAGCATTGTTATATGCGCAAAAAATGGTGAGAGGATCAGCGGAAGATGGGTATGAGCGACTGCCTTCATATTTGGAGCAAATCAAGGCAGCAAATCCGGGTTCTATCACAGCTATAGAACTCGATTCTCTGAATAGATTTAAGTATCTATTTCTTGCTTTTTGAGCTTCGATCAGAGGATTTAAGTATCAGAGAAGGGTCATTGTGGTAGATGGGACTCACCTAAGTGGGAAGTATGGGGGTACTATGTTCGTTGCAGCCGCACAAGACGGCAATTTTCAGATATATCCATTGGCTTTTGGGATCGTAGATGGTGAGAATGATGAATCTTGGGAATGGTTTTTCACAAAATTGGCGAGCTGTGTATCTGATGAGTATCCTCTGGTGATAGTCTCCGACAGGCACACCTCCATTATAAATGCGTGTGAAAAGGTGTTTCCTTGGGCAACCCGAGGAATATGTTATTATCACCTTCAAGAGAATATTGTCAAAAAGTATAAAGGGAAGCATCTCTTGTACTTGGTGAAAGGTGCTGCTTATGCTCATACACTTTACGATTTTGATCGGTACATGGATGAGATACGGAGTGCAAATCCGGATCTTGCTGAGTATCTGGAGGAAGCCGATGTGACCCTATGGTCTAGGGTTCATTGTCAGGGAGACAGGTACAACTTAAAAACGAGCAATATCGCTGAATCAATTAACTCCGCACTGAAGCGAGCAAGAGGATTTCCTATTCAGTTCCTGCTGGAGTTCATAAGGGAGAAGCTAGGAAGGTGGTACTGGAAAAGGAGAGGAGATGCTTTGAGTCTTACAACTCAACATAGTCGGGGTGTTGAACACTTGCTTGCTGTCCGAGAGGAGAACGCGTATACTCTGAGAGTCCAACAAATTGATGGATGAAAGTTCTTTGTGAAAGGTGGCAATAGGGACTGTAATGTTGATCTGGAACTTCAAAAGTGTGATTGTGGTGTCTATCAAGTCGAGAAAATACCTTGCTCTCATGCTATAGCAGCTGGAACAGCAGCTGGTGTGCATATCTCCACACTTGTGTGGCCGGTCTACTCAAAGGATACTTTGTTTGCAGGATACTCAGAGAATATATATCCTTGTGTTGGACAACTTGTTGAGGCACGCACATGCTTTCCTCCAGAAGTAAAGCGTGGTCCGGGGAGACAGAAGAAATCAAGATGGCAATCTTGGTTGGAGCTATCCAGGATGAGAGGACGCAAACCCCGGAAGCAACACAGGGTTTATAGGTGCTCAGTCTGCAAAGAAACTGGCCATAAGCGTCCACAATGTAAGAACTGATGTGGAAGACCTTTAAGTAAGTCGTCCAGAAGACCTTTAAGTAAGTCGTCCAACGTCTTAACTAGAATTTTCTTCTGGTTAGTCGTCCAGAAGACCTTTAAGTAAGTCGTCCAGAAGAACTTCTGCTTAGTCGTCCAGAAGACCTTTAAGTAAGTCGTCCAGAAGACCTTCTGGTTAGTCGTCCAACGTCTTAACTAGAATTTTCTTCTGGTTAGTCGTCCAGAAGACCTTTAAGTAAGTCGTCCACAATGATTTTCTATGTTTTATGAACTTCTCTGTAGTCGTCCACAATGATTTTCTATGTTTTATGAACTTCTCTGTAGACTCTATGTTATGAATTTATATGTTTTATGAACTTTTCTTTGTAGACCTTCGATGTTAAATCGTCCAAACTAATTCCAACAGTGCAATTTAAAAAAGACAAGTTAAACATTACATATTCCGAAAGGTTACTGCACTACCAAACTAATTTCCTACGGAATTCTAGTTTGGTATGAGGATAGGTTACAAAAAACATCATCCTATCCTGACCCTGTTAACATCCCCTAATCTACCTAACAACAGTACACAAAAGCATCAAGTTCAAATACAATCGCAACAGCACACAATAACACATCCAATATCTAATCATACGTTGCCAGGTTCTCATCATTGTCTTGGTTTTCCCATTCATGGCACATAGGAAGCTCTCGAAATATATCCAGCACCATCTTCTCCCTGATGGTCTTCCCGTGTTTTTTGTCAAACGCGGTGGGAAATTCTATCCCAAGAGCATGACATTCGATGTACTTCAGAGTGAAGGTGCCACAATCACCAGCTCGGCACTGAGGTACTCCAACGGTTTGTCTCGCATATGTGTATGGCTCCAATGTGTATTGAACCTTTTGTTCGTCAGAGAGCGCGCACTCAACAAGCAGATAAGGGACCATTGTGACAAAAGGCTCCATTACCTCATCGAGTTCTTCAGAGCTAATATGAGAGACAATGCTGTCCCAGACGACGATGTGCCTCTTAGGGATCGATATCCATATAGCAATCCAATGCTGGTTCTTGAAGTTCACAGGTGCATAGATATCATCCACATCCACCCCCCAAACCTTCTTAGATTGGCAAAAAGAAGGTATCAAGCCTGCATGATAATTCCACGCCCCACCAGGGAGTCTTCTTCCTAAACCGTTGGCATCAGGAGCGTCGCTCTTAAAATCAGGGTAGGAGGCCCTCCACTGCCGAGAAAATACATGATCAAGAAAGCACATTCTGTCGCTCCTGAAATGTTCTGGATGGTTTTGGTACCGTTGCCTCAGTAGATTAATAAAAGCATCCATTTGCTGCATATAAAACAATACAAGTCAAAAAAACTTACAGACGACTTACGTAAAATAACTACCAGACGACTTAGAGACGACTTCCAGACGACTTACGTAAGATAACTACCAGACGACTTACAGACGACTTACAGACGACTTAGAGACGACTTAGAGAAGACTTAGAGACGACTTACAGACGACTTACGTAAGATAACTACCAGACGACTTACAGACGACTTAGAGACGACTTAGAGAAGACTTAGAGACGACTTACAGACGACTTACGTAAGATAACTACCAGACGACTTATAGACGACTCACAGACGACTCACAGACGACTCACAGACGACTTATACAAATGACTAAAGTACCAGATAACTACCAGACGACTTATATAAGAGTAAGAAAATAGCAGAAGACTTACATGGTCGGTCAGCCATTCTAAGGGGGTTCGGAGGACCTGATAAAATCGACTTGGACATCTACGTGGTTTTTTTTTTCAGAGGCAGTTTATAAGAACTGCAAACACAAAATGTAAATAATCAAATGGAAGCTTTTTTTAATCAAATATAAATAAGCATATTTTTAACAGCAACTTACGGATCTTTTTGCACCCATGCAGTGAGCTCCTTCGACTTCATCTTGTCATAGGGTGCAAAAGGATCATAGCCTCCGGCAACCTGTTTGTTTGGAATGATCTGTTTGGCAGTGCTGTTTCCCTTAAAAGGAGTTTGCTGTGTGGGAGCAAGCTTCCTTTCTCGCACACTTTTTTTACGGAGATTCACCAAAGCAGTCTCCTTCTTTGTCTGCCTTCTAGCTTCTTCAACGAGTAAATCTGAAGCGGTGGAAACTTGTTTTTCCAATATAAGAAGGCTAGGATCATCACTCGGTAAGTTGTCTGCAGGACTCACAAGACAGAGCTCTCTCGAGGAACTCGGTTCTGTAGTAAGACTCGGTTCTTTGGCTTCCTTCTGTCCTGCTTTCGCCCCATTCACACTTTCACTCTGCAATTTCGAGTTCACAGTGTGTTTAAAAACTATTAACAAAAGCCCTTACAGCAAAGATCAAATTCACACTAGAAACAAAGCACACATGTTCAGAATCAAGGCATACAGTGGTTCATCAAAGCACACTAGAAACAAAGCACACATGTTCATCAAAGCACACAAGAAACAAAGCACATCAGTCCTGACTCTTCCTAACACTTTGCCTAGTGACTCTCTTCTCTGCAATTTTGGGAGAGGTTTTGGTACTAACGCCGGGTTCTTCAACAGGTTTTGGTGGATTTGAAGTGGTTGTAAGTTGACGATCATCAGATGAACCCCCTCTGTTGGTGATTCCCACCTTCTTCTCCACAGCTACCATCCTATCCGCCAGTAACTTGAGCTCCTTAAGGCACGTCCCAAAGCCAAGATTAATGGCATCAGTGTTGGGGTCAAAAACGGTTACGACGGAATTACCACCTGAAAATCCTCGGAGATTGTATTTCTGAAAGAGATAGTAAAAGGAGAGATGTAATTTTCGTAAAAATTACCGATACGAAGTTTTTACGAAGAAGTATCCTTTGGGATTCAAACCGAACAAGCCAAGCTCGGTCACCGCGTACACACGCCGTCCGGTCGCTATGCCGCAACCAAACCCGAGCCAAGCTCGGTCGCTATGTAGCGACCAAGCGCTCGTCCTGCTCGGTCGCTACGTAGCGACCGAGCGATCGTTCTGCTCGGTCGCTACGTAGCGACCGAGCTCGAGCCAAAGCTCGGTCGCTACGTAGCGACCGAGCGATCGTCCCGCTCGGTCGTAAAGTAGCGACCGAGCTCGAGCCAAAGCTCGGTCGCTACGTAGCGACCGAGCGGTCGCTACGTAGCGACCGGGCTCGAGCCAAACCTCGGTCGCTACGTAGCGACCGAGCGATCGTCCCGCTCGGTCGCTACGTAGCGACCGAGCTCGAGCCAAAGCTCGGTCGCTACGTAGCGACCGAGCACTCGTCTCGCTCGGTCGCTAGGTAGCGACCGGGCTCGAGCCAAAGCTCGGACGCTACGTAGCGACCGAGCGATCGTCCCGCTCGGTCGCTACGTAGCGACCAAGCTCGGCCAAGCTCGGTCGCTACGTAGCGACCGAGCGATCGACCCGCTCGGTCGCTACGTAGCGACCGAGCTCGAGCCAAAGCTCGGTCGCTAAGTAGCGACCGAGCACTCGTCTCGCTCGGTCGCTACGTAGCGACCGGGCTCGAGCCAAAGCTCGGTCGCTACGTAGCGACCGAGCGATCGTCCCGCCCGGTCGCTACGTAGCGACCGGGCTCGAGCCAAAGTTCGGTCGCTGTGTAGAGATTGAACCTTTCCGAACATCGATACGACACCAGTCTTTGCATTCTCGTCAAACCTTCGAATGCTATCTCTCGAAGACCGTAGCAAGCTCGGTCCATGTTTCCCGCTATTCTAATTCATCGATCAAACTTCGCGGATTAGAAACCGCGGAAAACTCGTAGTAAACGTGTCGAGTCGGAAGACGGCCCAAAGGGACCTAAACCACGACTCGAGGCCCATCCTACGATTTTTCCTAACCAAAAGCCCGTGAACCACAGCATGGTTCACGCTTGGCCCACGAGGAAGGATAAATGTCAAGTTTCCGCAGATAAATACGGAAGTTTTGAAGATAATTGTGAAGATCGGGAAAAATGGAATATCTCCATTTTTATGCTATGACGGCTTAAGGGCAGAAGAGTAAAAGCGTAAACCGACCTTGGAGCAAGTATATAAGGAGTCCTAGGCGAGGAGCAGAGGAAAAACTTTTTCAGAGCAAACTTAGCACTTAGAGCAATTTAGGCAATTTTCAGTTTTTGTTATTTCGAGCTGCGACTCAATTAGGTTTAGCCGTCTTAGGGTTGCTAGAACTAGGAATCTCGCCGACAGCTCTCGAGCCCAGGCTTATACCTTGTTGTAACGCTCATACGCAGATTCGGAATAAGATCTACTTTGCTCTCTTTTCGATTTCTTATTTTTATCGTTGTTATTCTCGTGTTCTGATTGCTTGACGTGTGGTAATTAACAGATATCCGGGTCCTCTGGGAAATTAGGGTTTTCCTAGTTTCCTTATTTAAACGGAAATCGACAGTGTGAATTTCGGTTCCCACAGTTTGGCGCTAGAAGGAGGGGGCCTTACGGATCAATCTAACCCGCAAAAGCCACACACAGTCAGACATGTCAACCAACGACGCGGATAACGTGCAAACTCCTCTTAACGGAGGCAGCGGCACCGATCTCCACACTCCAGTAGCGGACGTATCCGCGGCCAACGCGCAAGCCAACGCCGCGACGCTCGAGGAGTTCAAAAAGATGTTCGCCACCTATGAGAAAAGGTCGGAAGAACAGGATAAGCTCGTGAATACCTTGACTGAACAGGTTGAAACCTTAACGGCAAGGACCCAAGCTATCCGTCCCCGCGGAACCACCAAAATCCGCGGGAAGAGGCTCGACTTCGCCACCCCACTCGATAGAACAGGAGTCGCGCGAGAACGACCTTCCGGTCAAAACCCTAGCGAGAAATCTCCCATCGAAAAGGGGAACTCTGAAAGTCTTCCGCCCCCTGCAAAGGACTCGGAGGATAACGAAGCCGAACACATTGACCTGGATCCTAGCGATGTCTCCAACGACACCGACGAGGATGTCGACAGACATCCAAGAAGGACCAGGAGCCGATCTGCTCGGGAAGGCTCCCCGTTCGAAAAACCAATGACGGAAGAAGAAGAAGTCGCCTATTGGAACGAACAAGAGGAGCTGGCCGAAAGGCAAACCGAGCTCACTCGCAGTAAACGCCGACAGGCTCGGAAATCTACTGACGAGACATCGGATATCCGCGATCTTCGCGACTACATCACTAAGACTGCGGCAGAAGTGAGAGCCGTAAAGTCTCAAATCCATCATGCTACTAGAGCTGCCCCCGAGATCGATCGACTGCTAGAAGGAGCTCGAAAGACCCCCTTTACCAGTCGCATTTCGGACATGAGGGTGTCCGATCCGGGAAAGATCAAAGTACCGAAGTACGATGGTACGGCCGATCCAAAAGCGCACCTTCAGGCTTTCCACATCGCGATGGGAAGAGCAAGACTGAAGGACGGCGAAAAAGATGCCGGCTATTGCCGCCTGTTCGTCGAAAATCTTGAAGGAGCAGCGCTCGAATGGTTCGCACGCCTTCGTCGCAACACCATCGGGAGTTTTCGACAGCTCGCATCGGAATTCCTCAAACAGTACTCTGTATTCATAGACAGAGAAACCTCCGATGTTGACCTCTGGAGTCTCTCCCAGAGGGAAGACGAACCCCTCCGCGAGTTTATCAGTCGGTTCAAGCTGATAATGTCCAGGGTCAGCGGGATAAGCGACAAAGTGGCCATCGACGCGCTGAGAAAGACGCTCTGGTACAAGTCGAAATTCAGAAAATGGATAACTCTCGACAAACCGCGAACGATCCAGGACGCCCTCCACAAAGCAACGGACTACATCATAGTCGAGGAAGAAACTAAAGTCTTATCGCAAAAACATAAGCCGGCAAGACCATCCTCGAAAGACGCAGATCCGAAGGGGAAAAAGAAGAACTCTCGTAACGACAAGTACGTCCATCACGAGGGGGAAGATCTCCAAGGGGCGCATAACTATGCGATCAATTCGGATCAAGGCCGGACCACGGGCAACACATGGACTCGCAATCAAGGGTATGACGAAAACACCTTCTGCGAGTTCCACCAATCCCGAGGACACTCCACGACCAACTGCAAAGTCTTGGGAGCAAGACTGGCCGCGAAGCTACTCGCTGGAGAGCTTTCGGAAGTAACTAGCGTCAAGGATCTCATCCTCGATTCTGATCGGCCTCCAAAGACGGATAGAAATCCGCCCGCTGAAAAATCCCCTCAACGAAACCAACCTGGGGATAAACGCGGTAGGAGGCCGGATGACAAAGGGAACGATAACAATCGTCGCAGAGTCAATATGATCATCGGAGGATCACAATACTGCGGCGATACCGTGTCGGCCATCAAGGCTTACCAACGGAAGGCAGAGTCAAGTGCAAATTGGCCTACATGGTCTCCTCCTCGAGACGGCCAAAGTTGCTCGATCACCTTCACAGAGGAAGAAGCCGGCGGTATCGACCAACCTCACTGCGACCCGCTCGTCATAGATCTCGTCATACGAGATTTAGAAGTCGGAAGGGTACTCGTCGACACGGGAAGCACGGTCAACGTAATCTTCCGCGATACTCTCAAGCGGATGAGTATCGAACTCGGAGAAGTAATTCCGACGCCAAAACCGCTCACGGGTTTTTCAGGCGAAGTGTCGATGACTCTCGGATCAATCCAATTGCCAGTCATGGCCAAGGAGATCACGAAAATCGTCGAATTCGCGGTAGTCGATCATCCCGCTATCTACAACGTGATCATGGGAACCCCATGGCTCAACGCCATGCAGGCAGTTCCGTCAACCTACCACCTGGGTCTCAAGTTCCCAACGCCGAGCGGAGTCGCGGCCATCTGGGGATGCCAAAAACAGTCGCGACTATGCTTCCTCGCGGAGCATAAGTTAAGGCAAATCACGGCGTCTGCAAATGGCAAACGCGCGAAGATAGATCGATCTTCAGCCAAAAGCGCCCCAGGAGAAGACGAAGTAAAATCGTCTATCGACGCAAACGCATCGGACGTCGAAGCTCGACACAAATCCGAAGCCCACGCGACAACTCAACCGGAACATCCGGAAAATAGCGCCGACCCAGCCACGATCGACACGGTCAAGGCGAACATCGCGACATCTACCGCCGAGTAAGAACACTCGCGGCATGAAACAGAACTACGAGATGGCTTGATCCTCGAAAGAGGTACGTAGGCAGCTCGTCAAAAGACGAGTTCAGCTATCCCCCTCTCTAAAAAGGGGGGGGAGTGGGTGCGTATACTCCCACAATCGCCATTATTGTAATCAAGTTTTTAGAAACTTCAAAAACTTTTACAATATACGTTGTCCTTTTTATCGAAAACGTTTACGCTTCAGTAAAACACAAAAGAAACTTTCAGGACACGCCTGAAAACGTTAAGACTCTTGTCTACGGCCCCTTCCGGCCCAAAAATCGTAAAGATTATCATCTTTCAAACACACAAATACACACGTATAATCCTTGAAATAACTGCGAGACGTCGCAAAAGTTAAAATTCAAGGATAATACTAACAAATTGTCCAAACGCGACCATAAAAACCTTACACCCCGTTCGTCGATTGGCCCCGACGAACACGCCAGCCGTCTTAAACAAACGCAATTCGATCACTCTTTTGATCTTTAAAAAAAACGTCCAGCACAAGGACAAAAGCGCGCTACAACAAAAATCCGAAATTTTGGTTTAGTACTTCCAGTTGGTTCTGAGAAGATGCTCGATTCGTACCATACAAGTCATATAAGCCGAGAACATATCGCGGACTTTAAATCGATGCGAATCAGGAAGAAATCGCAACAGGAAAAACGATAGCCGGCTAGTCACCGCACAAACCTTAACCGAAAGTAAACCTAGGTCTTGCCCTAAACCCAACGCTCTGGTCTCAAACATCTCAAGGCATGATATCTAAAAGATACGAGATCCTAAACCATGTCTCTCCGTTCATATCTCAATGTTCTCGAAAATCGTAAAGATAAGTAAATTTTTACGAAAATCACGAACGAACCAACAGATTGAACGTCTAATCAGAACTAAATACGAGACGACAACTCGTATTTACTTCAACCCTACTCAGGAAAACTCGAAACAAAACATTTATCATATAAATAAACCGCGTAAAGCGGCAAGGGATTCGAAGCCACCAACGGCCAGTCCCGGTAAATACAAATACGGCCATCTAGGCCTAAACAAAATCCAAATTCAAAGGGCCACGCTTGGCCGAAAACAGATAAAAGGATAACTAATCCACCCCTCATAATCCAAAGTCAAAGTCCCCGGACAACGAAGCACCGAACGCATCTGCGGGACGATCCACTTCCTCGCCACCATCGGGAAACCCGGTCGGGACCTCCTCGGTATCAGGGGAAACCGGGATGGAATCCCAGAACCCTTGAATCCTCTCGTCGATCGGAGGGATAAGTGCCTCAGCATGGGCACGTTCACTCATCCCACTCTTCATCAAGCTCATTTCCTGTTCAAACACATAGTCATCGGCTCGCGTCCTCCAAAGACTTCCGACCGAACCGCGGCACTCGCGAAAGTCACCCACCGAGGTAAAGGCATTCTTGAGGTTCCCATACTCAACCTGGAATTGAGATGCGCGAGTCTTCATCACCTCGACGATTTCTCTTTTGCCTTTCCTCTCCGCTTTACGAACAGCCCGCACATGATCACGAGTAAGTTGCGCCTCTCGCTCCAGCATCTCGCCTTGCACGCGAGCGTGATCCCGCTCCGCTTTCTCCGCTTTGAAGCGGTAGACCATGGCTTCTCTATGGCCCGCCTCAATGGCCGAGCCCAGCAGGCTCAGGCCCTGCAAAATCGATTGATATGTTATAAATATATACATAGGACAATCACCAAAAAATTCTCAAAAAACCAACCCCATTGATGATGCGAGATCCTCCCGCAACGACTCTCGGCCTCGCCGATTCTTTCATAGGAGGAGGAGCATCGAAACCCGGTGGCAGTCCAGCAAAGAAATCATCGAAATCCGGAATAGGGGCCTCACTCGAACCACTCCCATCACCGTAAGCAAGGTTTGGATCCCATCCTGGAAGCATAGAGTCATCCATCGAAAATTCTATGTCGCCAAGATCGACGTCTTTTCCCTTCCAAGAGCTCGACTCCGGCACAGCTTTTGGAGCTTCGACGGGATTCTGGTCGTCAGGTTCGGAGTCGCTTCCCGTGTTCGCAGGCGAAGCAGGACCGGGTTGCATGAATCTCAATGCCCTCCGAACCCTCTTCGGCGTAAGGAGTCCAGAAGAAAGGACCGTTCCTGAGAAGATCTCTCACCGCAATGATGTCCTCGGGGAACGGAGCAAGAGGGTTGATAAAGGGACGATCATTCGGCAACCTCCGGAACAGTGGAATGCAACTCTCTTCGACGGACGCAGCGTCTATACGAACAAAGAAAAAGAACTTCTTCCATGAGTTGAAGTTCGAAATGAACTTCTTAACCACTGACATAAATTTCCGAGGGACCAACCTATGCTTATCCGTATCCGTGACAAGTTGAAGCCTCAAAAGCGCTTCATAATGATCCACGGAAAGGGAAAGGCCATGCTCGTAGCTTAGGATCAGGATCCCAATAAGATGCTGAATGGCAAGGGGAGTCTACTGACTTATCGCAACTTCGAAACGATCCAACACTCGGACGAGAATTTCGGGTATGGGGAACCATAGGCGACAACGCACTACGAACGCCTCATAGCAAGTAAAGAAACCCTCCGGGGGGCTGTTAGCACATTCCCCGTGGCGGGGAACCCGGAACTCCACAGCATCCGGGATATGGTAGAACGATCGCATCATCGCAAGAAACTCGTCGGTAGTCCTGCTCGCATCCTCTTCCTCGACTCCACGATGGACCCGGACCGGGAACGGCTTCTCCTTGGGAGGGGACAACGAGCCGTAATGAGCAACCCACCACGCCTCGTTCTCGGCAGGATGCACCGAGTGAGGCACGAACTCCATCTTCGGAACGATGAGCTCTTCATAAGGACTCGCGGACGAAGACCCTTTTTTCGCAATCTTTTTCTTGCTCGACATCTTTACACTTCTCCTGAGAGAATAAAGGAAAAGGGTGGAGAGAAAGATCTTAAGAAAGATCTTAGAGAAAGACAAGAAAGTGAAAAAATTATGGAATAAGTTACCTCCCTTCTTATAGGCATGAGGATTTACAATTCAAGCTCGGACTTTCGGATATTAATTCCATCCATCACGCCTAACTTGCCAAACATGCCTAACCGCACGCTAGGATCCAACGATACATGATCCTAACGGGCTGGAGGGCTAACTGTTGGGGTCAAAAACGGTTACGACGGAATTACAACCTGAAAATCCTCGGAGATCGTATTTCCGAAAGAGATAGTAAAAGGAGAGATGTAATTTTCGTAAAAATTACCGATACGAAGTTTTTACGAAGAAGTATCCTTTGGGATTCAAACCGAACAAGCCAAGCTCGGTCACCGCGTACACACGCCGTCCGGTCGCTATGCCGCAACCAAACCCGAGCCAAGCTCGGTCGCTATGTAGCGACCAAGCGCTCGTCCTGCTCGGTCGCTACGTAGCGACCGAGCTCGAGCCAAAGCTCGGTCGCTACGTAGCGACCGGGCTCGAGCCAAAGCTCGGTCGCTACGTAGCGACCGAGCGATCGTCCCGCTCGGTCGCTACGTAGCGACCGAGCGATCGTCCCGCTCGGTCGCTACGTAGCGACCGAGCTCGAGCCAAAGCTCGGTCGCTACGTAGCGACCGAGCGATCGTCCCGCTCGGTCGCTACGTAGCGACCGGGCTCGAGCCAAAGTTCGGTCGCTGTGTAGCGATTGAACCTTTCCGAACATCGATACGACACCAGTCTTTGCATTCTCGTCAAACCTTCGAATGCTATCTCCCGAAGACCGTAGAAGCTCGGTCCATGTTTCCCGCTATTCTAATTCATCGATCAAACTTCGCGGATTAGAAACCGCGGAAAACTCGTAGTAAACATGTCGAGTCGGAAGACGGCCCAAAGGGACCTAAAACACGACTCGAGGCCCATCCTACGATTTTTCCTAACCAAAAGCCCGTGAACCACAGCATGGTTCACGCTTGGCCCACGAGGAAGGATAAATGTCAAGTTTCCGCGGATAAATATGGAAGTTTTGAAGATAATTGTGAAGATCGGGAAAAATGGAATATCTCCATTTTTATGCTATGACGGCTTAAGGGCAGAAGAGTAAAAGCGTAAACCGACCTTGGAGCTAGTATATAAGGAGTCCTAGGCGAGGAGCAGAGGAAAAACTTTTTCAGAGCAAACTTAGCACTTAGAGCAATTTAGGCGATTTTCCGTTTTTGTTATTTCGAGCTGCGACTCAATTAGGTTTAGCCGTCTTAGGGTTGCTAGAACTAGGAATCTCGCCGACAGCTATCGAGCCCAGGCTTATACCTTGTTGTAACGCTCATACACAGATTCGGAATAAAGATCTACTTTGCTCTCTTTTCGATTTCTTATTTTTATCGTTGTTATTCTCGTGTTCTGATTGCTTGACGTGTGGTAATTAACAGATATCCGTGTCCTCTGGGAAATTAGGGTTTTCCTAGTTTCCTTATTTAAACGGAAATCGACAGTGTGAATTTCGGTTCCCACAATCAGATATGTCCTTCAAGGACTTTTCAATCTGCTGATGCGTCATCCCTTCACTACCCGCCGCAGGTGTCTCAGCAGAAACAGAAGACCTTTTACGAGCTTTCTTCCGAGGTCTGCTACTTTCTTCCTTCACAACACTCTCTGACTTCACGGGACTCACTTCATTCTTCACTGGACTCACTTCCATCTTCACAACCTTGCGAGTACCGGTGACTGGCCAGCATTCCATGGTCCACTCCCATCCAGGATCATTAAACATGACTTTAATTATGTTATCCGCGGCAGGGTCATCTACGTCTCCGTCTCATTTTGGAAACATTTCATCAAAATCCTTCTGAACGAAGTTCTTCACGATAGTCTGCAATAAATAAAAGATATAAACTTAGTTAAGTCGTCTGAGAAGTATTTTATTCTCAGACTACTTAAAGTTAAGTCGTCTGAGAAGTATTTTGTTCACAGACGACTTAAAGTTAAGTCGTCTGGAAGTCTTCCAACAAAAAGACCACTCAGACGACTTAAAAGTAAGTCGTCTGAGTGGTCTTGTGTTGGAAGACTTCCCACACGACTTAACTTTAAGTCGTCTGAGAAGTCTTAGGAGTGAAGTTAAGTACCTGTTTATTGATAGCAGCCTTAAAAAATTTGCGTTGTCTTTTGCCACCCTTGTAAGCCAGCAACAGTAGAGACGGTCTGTTTGGTATGGGAGACCCATAATTAGCACCCAATTCTGGCAGAGCATAGTACGCCCACACTTGGAGCACTTGTATGAACCCATCAACAGTGTAACCAGTTTGCGTCAAGTCTTTTGCCTTCAGAGAATCCATCAGCACCTTAAACGCCACTCTCCCCCATGGATAATTCTCAAATTTTTCTAAATCCATCACTAGCCTTGCAAGACTAGCTGATGTAGCGGATGAGAAATTTTTCCCTTCGATGTACCCTGCGTAGATGGCAAGGTATCCCAGCCGCATGCGATCATCCCGAGATAACGGCAGAACACGACTACGGTAGGGTTTTCGTCTTATTGCCTTCGAAATCGCCGTTGGAGAGAAACGGCGCTAGGGTTTCGTAAAGTTGTGAAATAGTGAAAAAATAGCTTTTATATGTCCGGTAAATGATCCGGTTAGGTTAAAACGTACATTGGTAAAATTAAAGGTTCGGTACGATGTGGACGACTGAAATATACGTCGTCCGTGTAAATTATTCAACAGACTACTGAAATATAAGTCGTCCACACCCTAAACATAACCCCTAAACTTATTTATCTAATTAAACACTTCATAAAATCAAATCAAACTTGAAAAGTGTTTACTATACACATAAATAAACACATATAGGTGAAAACTAATTTTTGAAAAAAACATTTTAGTTTTCCAAGATCTAACCCTAACAATACATACAATACTACAACATATGTTTGCCAAACTCCTAAACCAAAGAATATCATGATTCACTACTTCCACTCATCTATCTTCAAAACAAATCAATTTTATCATATCTTAATTTATATCACTTAAAATTGTTTATAATCACCTGATTTTTATTTTTCACGCATCAAAATATTTTTTTACAAGATTTATAAATTATTTTTAAAATAAACTGGTACCAGACGACTTAAAATTCAGTCGTCCAGACGACTTCCAACAATTCAGACGACTCAGACGATTTACTGGGGCTATATTCGTAGAAATGGCTTCTGTTTTTTTGTTTGGTCACAAGGGGCTGAACTGTAATTTCACTAGGCTTTTAGGTTAGTTTTGCATTTGATTCAAGTTTGGGTATAGGTTTGGGTTTAAAATCAAGTTGTAGGTTAGTTTTGGCAAAAACCCCTTTTTTTTTGTGTAACTGAAGATGGTGGTTGTTGTTATTGTTGATGATGTATTTTCGTACAATTCTTTCTTATTCATATTGAATATATTCACGCGTATTAATATCATCGATAAAAGTTAGTCTTTTAGCAATATTTTATGTTTCTCTTTTACTTTCTTGTTCTAATCTAATGTATTTACAAGTATTAATATCACTCATTTCAACAATTTTTATCTTTAATCTACAAATTAAAAATAGGAGAGCCATTTTTACTTCGAAATGCACTAGTATATCATATATCATTACGAAAATCACTTTATGGAATAATATGGTATTTTGCTTGAAGTTTAATATTAATTAAGTTATTTTTAAAAAAAAATTATATTTTAATATAATATTTTATTAATTAATGTTCTTGTAATATATTTATATATGTCCTAGTTATTTACAAAAGTTTTGTGAATTCAAATTAGTTATGAAAAATATAAGGACCATATTATAAAATACAAATAGTTTTGAAATTGAGTTTGAAGTTTTGCTTTTGGAGAATAACATCTTTAAACTTCAAATATAGAGTTTTGAAAACTTCAAAATAGAGTTCATTTTTGGAGATGCTCTTATCAAAGTTCGTATGTAGAAAGTGGATGAGATTTCAATACACATTTTCATGTATTGACTTTGTGTGTTTTAAATTTTTAATGGAAAACTATAGAAAACTATATCACGTCCAAATTATATTTATTAATGATTTACTTGTGTTTTATTAGAGCGAGTTATATTTATTATTGATTTTAAAAACAATAATTAATGAATAAAATTTGAGTAAGCTCTAAATTTTTAATATCTCATCATAAAATCTAAAGATAACACAAAAAATAAAATGATAAAAAGAAAATCCAACACTAATAATATATTAGAAAAAAAAGAACATTTTTCACCTTAAGTTCTAAACCCTAACTACATATATCAAACCCTATATCTTAAATTCTATTATATATATAAATCTTCAACTTTAAACATTTTAATCCAAACACTCAGATTATATATCATACAGAAATATTCAACTTTAAACATTATAATACAAACCCTACATATACCCCTAGCCCTACTTATAACTCCAAACCCTATATCATATTCCAAACTCTATACAAAAAGTATTAAATCATAACATTTTGAATTTATAACACTTATTTATACTAAATTATAAAATTATAAAAACTATAAAATCTAAATAAAACCAGTATATTCATAATATAATTTCAATCCCTAAACTCCAAACTACATACCTCATATTAACCTATCACATAAAACATTAAATCTTAATTTTTAATCAATCACACAATTTGAAAATTTAAATACAAAATACAGATTAAAAATTTTAAATTATGATATGAAATTATTTAAAGCTTAAATAGATTAACAATTATTATAAATAAATAAAAGATAATATGTACTGTTTTTCTAAGCCATTGATTGATTTTTAAATCAAAGGTCCAAAATCAATCTCCTATCTATCTTCACCTTTGTTTTATATTGGTTTGGCGCGGATCACCATCTGCACCATTAGATCATACTGAATCAACGCTTGAGATTTGTTTTTTTTTTCAATTATTTTCTGAGAACAGATCTTGTGTTTGAGAGAGAGAAAGAGAGAGAGGCGATTGGGTAAAGCTGTGCTCGACGCCTTAGCAAACCTCGGCCTCCTTCTCTTCCTCTTCCTCTTCCTCGTCGGCCTCGAGATCAGACCCGTCTTTGACCGTGTGCTAGGAGTTCTTATGCACAGGGCCCCAACTATTTTTTAAATTTTTCTTTGTGTATTTAGGGCCCTAAATTTAGAAAACAATTGTGAAAATGTCCATTTTTTTTATATTTGATCAATATGAACCCTAAAATTGGTTTAAGATAATGAGTTTGTACAGGGTCCATGTTTACTTTAAGACGGACCTGCTCGAGATTGATCTGAAATCTCTCCGCCGCACCAGCCAAAAAGTGATTTCCATCGCAGCCGCCAGAATGCTCCTCTCTTTCGCGATGGGCGTCGTCACCTCTTCGCTTTCCCGGAAGTTTCTTCACCGGAATCTGTACCTTCACCAGCGCATACCACAGTGGTCGGGATGACTCGAAGCCAATCAGACTAGGCCTTCCAGAGGCTTCTCAAGGAGATGTCCGGTTCCAAGAAGGCCGTTCCTGTTGCTGCCAAGCTGCAAGCAGTTCAGATTCGTCTGAGGAAGATTCTGATGAGGTTAGTTTCTGTTCTTTAGAGATCAATAAAAAGCTTTTGATGACAAGGAAACATTGTTGGTGTTATGATCATGGGGAAATTTGTGTTGTTGGTGTTTGTTGAACTTGATACATTTGGAAGGAAGTGTATTTGTAAACTTTTCATGTTTAATGTAAAATTTGCAATTTCATTTTTGTTTTTCTAAATTAAATTGTATTTATAAAATTAAATGGAATAAAAACGCTACAATTAAAAAAGCCAAATCAGTAAAATGGATGACAAAATGCTATTACTAAAAATCAGATTGATTAGTTTTAATAACATTTATATCACGTTATTATAACTATTAATAATTGCATAGATAATAACGCTATCGTTATTTACTTAACTATATAGCATACAACAGATCCGCTATCAAAAGGGTTGGACCTACGATAACGGGCGCTGTCAATGTTATCGTTATTTACTTAAGTATATAGCATACAATAGATCCGCTATCAAAAGGGTCGGACCTACGATAACGGGTGCTGTCAGAGCGTTTTAGGGAACGCTATTAAAACGAACTAATAGCGTTTAATGCCAGCTATTAATACCCACATTTCCTGTAGTGTCGAGTATCCTCCTTTTGCCACCACTCTAGACTTGAACTTCTTAGGTTCTTTCACAGACATCCCTTCCTTCTTCTTATAGATCCACTTGCAACCAATTGCTCTCTTCCCTTCAGGTAACTCCACAAGATCCCAAGTCTGGTTTTTATCCAGACTTTCCGCCTCTTCCGTCATAGATCCAATCCATTCCTCCCTCTCATCCCTATTAATAGCTTCTCGATAGCTGGTAGGATCATCCATCTCGATATAAAAGCATAATTGACCATGTCTTCAAACCCGAATCTCACTGGAGCCTTTGTTGCACGTTTAGGTCTCCTAGAAGCCAAACTCTCCTCAGTTCCATGTTGAGCTTCTTTCTGCACTACTTCCACAGACCGCTCATCACTAACTTCATCTGGTTTATCCCCACCAGACTCCTCCTGAGTAGCTTCAGAATCTGTGATAGTCTCAATGGTCACATGCACTCGGTCTGATATCGCCCGCTGCACCATATACTGCTCGTCAAAGACCACATCTCGACTAAACATCCTCTTCCTTGCCTCAGGATCCCATAACTTGAACCCTTTAATACCTTTCTCAAAGCCTAGAAAGATGCACTTCTTGGATCTCAAATCCAGCTTTGATCTTTCGTCTCCCAAAACTAGTATGTAAGCTGGACATCCAAATATCCTCAAGTTTGATAAATCAATATCTACCCCAGTCCATACCTCTTCTGAGACCTTCCCTCCTAAGGAACTCCTTGGCGATCTATTGATGAGATAGACTGCCATGTTTACTGCTTCCGCCCAGAACTGTTTTGATAACCCTACATTCAACCTCAAACACCTTGTTTTCTCTGCAATCGAACGGTTCATTCTTTCACTAACACCGTTTTGCTGAGGTGTTTTACGCACTGTAAAGTGCCTCTGAATACCATGCTCCTCAAAGAACTTCTGGAACTTCCCATCAGTATACTCTGTGCCACTATCCGATCTCAAGTACTTCATCTTTCTCTCCGGTTGATTTTCAACTTCAGCTTTCCAAATCTTGAAGTTTTCGAACACCTCAGATTTCTGCTTCATGAAGTACACCCAAACCATCCTAGAGAAGTCATTGATGAATAAAACGAAGTATCTTGATCCTCCCAATGACTGCACCCGAGTTGGCCCCCACACATCAGAATGGCATAGTCAATAAGACCTTTTGTCGTGTGTTGACCCGTCTTAAAAGATACCTTAGACTGTTTTCCCATCATACAGAACTTGCAAAACTCCATCTTGCAGTCCTTTAACCCGTCCAGAAGACCCCTTCTCAGGAGTTCTTTCAAACCGTGTTCGCCAATGTGACCCATACGCATATGCCACAAAGTTGTACAATCTGACTCAGAAACTGCAGCTGCGGCACCACGTACTGCCACGTTCCCTATCAACCGATATACGCTTCCAGCTGTCATATGTGCCTTCATCACCATCATAGAACCTTTGAAAACCTTCAACACTTCACCATCATCAGATTTGAACTTGAAGCCGTTTCTATGTAGCATCCCAAGAGATATTAGATTCTTCTTCATGACTGGTATATCTGAAACTTGACTTGTCCAATGCCCACAACACCACATACTTTGTCATCCGCAAGTCGAACAGAGCCCATGTTTCCAAACTTGTATGTTTCAAACCACTCCTTGTTAGGAGTCATGTGGAATGAAGTGCATGTATCCAATATCCAGGAATCCGAGTGATCACCTGACGTAACAGCAAGCATATCCGAATCAGCTGATCCTTCTGAGTCATCATTCTAATGAACTATGTTTGCAGAGTTCGTTGTCGCCTTCGAATTCTGCCCTTTTTCGGGACAGTCTCTCCTATAGTGACTAGGCTTGCCACACCTATAGCAGACTATCTTCTTCTCGAACTTTTACTTTGATCTTTTCCTGCTAGTACCATCCTGCTGCTTCCCCTGCTGCCTTCCTCTATCATGACCGACATATAATCCGTCACTTTGAGAGTTGTCACCCACCCCAGTATTCTGCCTTCTCTCATGATGAGAGAGTAATACGGCAGAAACATTCTCAAGCTTTGTAGTCGTTTTGTCGACTGTTAGAGCTGTTGGCAACGTCTAATATTGAGGAGGCAGAGAACACAACAAGATCATGGCATGATCTTCGTCCTCAATCTTCACATCCACACGTACCAGATCCTCGATGATTTGATTGAAGTTGTTGACGTGTGCGACTAGATCTCCGTTCTCAGACATCTTCAAACCAAACAACCTCTGCTTGAGGTATAGTTGGCTAGATAATGATTTCGACATATACATCTTTTCCAACTTATCCCACATCTATTTACAAGTTCTGAGGTCCATCACCTGATGTGTTATGTCATCCGATAAGCAAAGTCGAATAGTTGAGACGAACGCTTCCGGTTTCGACTCGAACAAAGCCTTCTTCATCCTTGCTGCATAAGCAAATCCTTAACTCGCCATTGCCATAGACCAAAGTTTCCCTTCCCATAGAATCTCGGAACGTCGAACTTGAGAGAACTACCTCCGGTCATTCTTTAGGGTTTTCGTAACCTAAAGTTCTGATACCAGTTGTTGTGAACAGCCTTAAATTAAGCAAGAAGACAATAGAGAACAAAACGTATTGAGGCAAATACCCATTTAGGGTTTCTTATTATTTTGTGAATGAATAATCTTACAAACCCTTAGACCCATATTTATAGCAGCCTCAAAAAATCCGATTTCCTTTTTCTTTTAGGAATACATACTTATCTAGAAAAAGTAAATTTCCTAATGGAAGGCATACCGTACCACGGGGGCCTACGGCCCCCGCATCCCCAGATTTCAACCTTGATAGCGAGTTTATCTTCCTTGCGCCTTTGTCCGACCTACGAGTGCTGGGCTTTTACTGGTGCACAGATATTTAAGACACACAGATGCAACAATATCAATAATTTTCATGTGTTTTTTGGATCCTTCACATCTTCATGTGATGCTTTTGGGAAAGACGAAATCTCCTCCACATATTTCACTATTGCATCTATCAATATTTCTTTCCAAATACTTCATCGCTTTCAAAGAAAGCTTGAAACTTCTTAATCAAATCCACCAAATAGCTACATCAAATCTTCTCCTTAGGTCATGAATAGATTTGAATCTGATTCATTGCATAATTGAACCACATTAAACTGAAACATAATTTGTAACATCCCCGATCCTAGATAGGATCATCGGGAGGTGTCATGGTTAAAGGAAACGTACTAGCCAGTCGTGTGACTAAAAGGCAAGTGTTCCATGGCCAAAATAAAAGGTTAAGTGCATGAGGAGGCTGAGACTTAACCAAACACAAATGAAAATGAAGATAAGGGAGTTGGACGAGTTATACGGTAACTGCGCGATGCAGACAGGAAGCTCGACCAGCTAGGCAAAGTTCGGTTAAGCTCAGTCTAAATCGGTCCATGTTAAGCCAGCTCAACTAGCTAGACTACTAGCTCACTCAGCTGGGTTAGCTGGGAGTCAGCTCACTCAGCTGGCCGAGTCTTCACGTCTTGGTCCGGACCATGGTCAGGCAGGTTGGTCAGTCTAGGTTGGCTATGTGCTGGTGGAGCCTTGGGTCAGACCTTGGGGACTTGCGTAACCGGTTAGGCCTGAATATCGCCCAACAGGGAGTGGTTACAGGCGGTTATAGGCGATGGGGGGGGGGGGGGAGTGGTTCAGGTTGCATCCATTCGCCCACCAAGTCGTACATATTCGCCTAGCATGTTGTGCCCAATCGCCCAAGGCAGTTGGCAAACCCTTCTTCTATATATTGGGGGTCCTGGAGTCGATTTTAGGCATCAGTTTCAGAGTAAAAACAGAGAGAAATACCGAGAGAGAGAGAGAGAGAGAGAGAGAGAGTGAGTGAGAGAGAGAGAGAGATCGGCCAAAGAGAGGATGATTGTGGTGGTATTTACTTCTCCGGCGAGGGTGATCGTGTGGGAGAGAGAAACATGTTAAGAATTAAAGGCACAAGCAAGGAGAAACAAGTGGGGACGCGTGAGCGTGGTTCCATGGTACGGGATGTGACCAGCGATTCATCGGACTAGACAATCGGCCAGTTTGGTCGGGCAGTCTGATCAGTTATGGGTACATCCGCCCTCCTCTATTCTTATTTCAATTAATTTTCCTTCTTCTCTTTCTGTCAATATGTAAAAAGGCACAAGTGGGTTTGTTGGTGTTAAAGCAAGGCCTAAGCCGGTTCAGCCACACACGATCCTTGGCCATCGGTTGGATGCATGGGTGGTTGGTCTGACCGCGGTATAGCGTTGCAAGGTCCGATCGGTTGCAAGGCAAACAGAATGGGTTATGACCTGACTAGGTTACATGGATCCAGGCCTTGGGACGGATCAGGTAAGAGGGTCCATGTTCCTATGGGCCGGACTTATAGGATGGCCGATCGATCCTAGATCCCAACCGTGTGGTCGGGTTAGATCATGGGCGATCCGAATATGTGGTTCAAGTAGTTTTGGTTTGGGGTTGGGCTTAGACATGGTCTGGGCTTGGCCTATTGTTTTCTGAATGATTTAGTAGAGGTTTATGATTAGTTAGAGGAACCAAACCATGCATTGTTAGAATCAACCGTTAGGATATCAGATTATGGTTGAGTGAATGGTTTATGGTTTCAGGATCTGAGGCTGATCCCGCAAAACTAAGGGTCCGTGAAGACTCAATCAACATGAAGTTGTGTGGTGTGTGGGTAGATATAATTAGGAATATGATAGCCTATAGTGCAACTTAACATATGTATTGAATATCATTTTATGATTAATAAAGAAACCGATTTACCTTTTCTTTATACATGTATTCAGCGATTGAACTAAACCTCAATTGATGGAAAATGACATAGAAAATATTGGTCTTAAAAATGAACAAATAGTTGAATTGCATTAGTGTAAGGCCGCAGATCATAAGAGGCTCAGAAGCCCAGATTCGGGTGTTACAAAAGGACTTGTCGGATGACTATTATAACACGACGAGAAGATCCATTTTTTTGTACTCCACTAAAATAAGTCTGAAACATTTTGAATCTCTGAACTTGGAGAAACTACACTCAAAGGATAATCCATAAGGAGAGCGACGAATTTACACAACTAATTAAAAAGAATCAAGCAAACAATAAATAAAAAAGTTCAAACAATGCGGAACTTAAACCCAAAACTAGTCGGAGCTTTAACCTAAAAATAAGACCGGGATCGAGAAACAAAGCCAATCTAAAGACCAAAGCTTAGAGCACTAGCAGTGGTTACTTTTTGACATGAGTCTCTAGCTACATTAGTATTAAAAAGAATAGTATGAGAGGGGGAAGGAAAATAATGAGAATCATCCCTTTTTTAAGTACTTTCTCGTTGTCTCTAATAAATCATCTGCCATGTGTCTTTCATTTATTGCATGATTTATCTTTTTACTTTAAATTTTAATTACTCAACTAAATTTTCACTAGAAATTAATATAAATATGTTAAGAGACTATGTGAGAGACTTATCGTTGATGATGCCCTTACATTGAAACGTTCCTATGAAAATCAATATAAATTTTCTTTTTTCTCTCATCATTATGAAAGATGGGAATGGGTGAACACGAAAAAGAGAAAGAACATGGGATAACTATTATATATTTAAGTAAATGGGTGCAAATTTTTATATGAACTGTTGCAATTGTTTATATGAACAATTGCAACTATATAAATGAAAGCTTGCAACTATTGATGATTACAACCTTTGGTAATAACCATATTGATGATTGCAATCTTTGGTGATTAACCATTGTAACTCTTCGTTAATGTTTGCAACTTTTGGTTTAACCATTGCAACTATTAGTTGCAACTCTTCACTCTCTATATAAGGAGATGTAGACACTGACAAATGGATATAGAAAAATCATAAACTAATAGTGTGTGTGTGTGTGTGTGTGTGTGTGAGAGAGAGAGAGAGAGAGAGAGAGAGAGAGAGAGAGAGAGAGAGAGAGAGAGAGAGAGAGAGAGAGAGAGAGAGAGAGAGAGAGAGAGAGAGAGAGAGAGAGAGAGAGAGAGAGATTCATTGTTCAAAAATTATCAACGACGTTGAAGAAACACATATAAACACTAAAGCTCTATTTGTTTCTCTTGTATCTTAGCCTAGAACAAGAGTGAGATTTTGATTGTCTTATCCTACAAAGGAATTTTGTGTAACCCAAGGCTTGGAATAGGGTCGAAACACTCTTTAAAGAAAGCGTGGCGATTAAATTATTATCCCATTTATTATCCAAATATATAATTCACAACTTTTTTATTTACAACCCAACTTAACAAACAATCTTAAAGTGTATTTTCTTGTGAATTATGACTGGTGTGTTTGTGCGAGAGATGACATCGAAGTTTGGAAAGTTAGATAAGTTTGAGGGAGTTGACTTTCGAAGATTGCAAAAGAAGATGCATTTTCTCCTCACAAATCTGAATTTAGTGTATGTTCTAAGCTTGCACATGCCTAATGTGTTGAAGGATGCTGAGAACGAGTATTTGGATGAGACAAGGAGGCAACTTAAATGGAAAACAACTATTACGTATGCCGTGGCCATATTCCCAAAGGTATATCAGATCCTCTCTTTGATGTTTATCATAATGTCAAATACGCAAAAGAGTTGTGGGATGCATTATAATCGAAGTACATGGCTGAGGATGCTTCTAGTAAGAAGTTCCTTGTTAGTAATTTTAATCATTGTAAGATGTCTGATTCCAGGCCAGTTATGGAGAAACAATGAATTCCTTTGTATACTACGTCAATTTGCGCAACACACCATAAAGATGGACAAATCCATCTCAGTATTGAGTATCATCGATAAGTTATCACCTTTATGGTGAGACTTTAAACACATGATAAACACACACAAAAGGAAGAGGTGTCTTTTGTACAACTTGACAACCATTTGCGCATAGAAGAATCTCTAAGGGCACAAGAGTAAGGAAAACCCAAAAATAATGAGGCTGGTACTTAAGCCGTGATTGCCGAGCAGGAAAGGATAAGAGCAAAACAATACAAAACCATTTGGGAAAAGGGTCTAAGGACCAAGGTTAAGGTCAAATCTCTAATTTTCAATCATATTCTGATGCGAATCATGTATCAAAGATGTATGAGGCCTTTTATGTGTAGGATGATAAAGCGGCATGGTGGATTGACTCGGGTGCAACAACACATTTTTGCAGGGATCGTGAATGGTTCACTATATATGAGCAAGTTCAAGATGGATCCGTACTTCATATGGGAAACGAGTCAACTGCCCCTATCTTAGATTGTGGCAAAGTGCTGTTAGAATTTAGTTCTGTAAAATCTTGATCTCAAGGATGTACTTCATGTACCCAAAATTAGAAAAAAAAACTTAGTATCTGGTTGTGTTTTAAATAATGTGGTTTTAAAAAAACTATATGAATCCGAAGTACATATTATTGAAATATGGTGTATTTGTTGGATTTAGATATTTCTACAATGGAATGTTTATACTTAATATTAATAAATTTGTCAATTCTTATATGGCAATTTCTAGTAAAAATGATCTTTCGCTATGGCAAGTGTGGGAACCGAAATTCGCACTGTCGATTTCCGTTTAAATAAGGAAACTAGGAAAACCCTAATTTCCCAGAGGACCCGGATATCTGCTAATTACCACACGTCAAGCAATCAGAATACGAGAATAACAACGATAAAGTATAAGAAATCGAAAAAGAGAGCAAAGAAGATCTTATTCCGAATTTGCGTATGAGCGTTTACAACAAGGTATAAGCCTGGACTCGAGAGCTGTCGGCGAGATTCCTAGTTCTAGCAACCCTAAGACGGCTAAACCTAATTGAGTCGCAGCTCGAAATAACAAAAAACGGAAAATTGCCTAAATTGCTCTAAGTGCTAAGTTTGCTCTGAAAAAGTTTTCTCTTCATGCTCCTCGCCTAGGACTCCTTATATACTAGCTCCAAGGTCGGTTTACGCGTTTACTCTTCTGCCCTTAAGCCGTCATAGCATAAAAATTGAGATATTCCATTTTTCCCGATCTTCACAATTATCTTCAAAACTTCCGTGTTTATCCGCGGAAACTTGACATTTATCCTTCCTTGTGGACCAAGCGTAAACCGTGCTGTGGTTTACGGGCTTTTGGTTAAGAAATCGTAGGATGGGCCTCGAGTCGTGTTTTAGGTCCCTTTGGGCCGTCTTCCGACTCGACACGTTTACTACGAATTCTTTCGATAAAGAACGAACTTTCCGCGGTTTTTAATTCGCAAAGTTTGATCGATGATTTAGAATAGCGAAAACATACACTGAGCTTGCTACGGTCTTCGGGAGATAGCATTTGATGGTTTGACGAGAATGCATGGATTGATGTCTGTCGATGTTCGGAAGGGTTCAATCACTACACAGCAACCGAACTTTGGCTCGAGCCCGGTTGCTACGTAGCGACCGAGCGGGACGAGCGCTCGGTCGCTACGTAGCGACCGAGCTTGACCGAGCTCGGTCGCTACGTAGCGACCGCGCGGGACGAGCGCTCGGTCACTACGTAGCGACCGAGCTTCGGCTCGGTCGCTACGTAGCGACCGAGCGGGACGAGCGCTCGGTCGCTATGTAGCGACCGAGCTTTGGCTCGAGCTCGGTCGTTACGCAGCGACCGAATGGGTCGGACGTTCGGTCGCTATGTAGCGGCCGATATCGGCCCGGACTTGGTTGCTACGTAGCGACCGGACGGCGTGTATGCGCGGTAATTACGCAACGACCAAGCTTGATTTGTTTGGTTTGAATCTTCAAGGATACTTCTTCGCAAAAACTTCGTTTTTGGTTACATTTTACGAAAGTTACATCTTTCTTTTTACTATCTTTTTCGGAAATACGATCTCCGAGGATTTTTCGGGTGGTAATTCCGTCGTAACCGTTTTTGACCCCAACAGCAAGCTAGATTAGATCATGTACATTATAATCATAAGTTAATATGTCTAAAGAAGGGTTGATTCATACTTTTGATAAATATTTAGAAAATTGTAGTACTTGCATGTTAACAAAGATAATTAGGCAACCATTTAAAGCATTGAAAAAAATATGTAATGCCAGGACTTATACATTGTTACATTGGAACAAAATGTTAACAAATATAATTAGGCAACAATATCTTTGTTAGGAAAAAACTTACCCCTTATGAACTTTGGTATAAGAGAAAGCCAAACTTAAATTATTTTCGAATTTGAGGATGTAGGGCTGTTTTAAGACTACCCCCAACCCAAGATTAAAATTTTGAGAGACAGAGGTATTGATTGCATTTTTATTGGATCTGCAGAGCATTCTAAGGCTTATAGGTTTTATGTATAGAACACAATGATTCAATAGCAGTTCACACTGTAATTGAATCAAGAGATGCAATATTTGATGAAACTCATTTTTTATATATACATGTGTCAAAGGCTTTGGTTCCAAGTTCAAGTGTAACTACTAAAAGAGATTAAACTTTTGTGTCTCCTAACATGTCACATATGCTTTGTAGGAGCAAGCGAGGAAGGATTGAAAACTCATTTGGTCTTGATTTTCAAATATATTTAGTTGAACGATAAAGAGATGAGATGGGTATCCAACACTCATATTGTTATCATATTGATAATGATCCAAGAATTTATAGTGAGGCTACAAAATCTCAAGATGTTGTTTTTTGGAATGAAACAATAAATGATGAGATGTACTCCATCATGGATAATAATACTTGGATTTTGTCGAATATCCCACCTGGTTGCAAGCTTTTGGGCTACAAATGAATCTTCAAAAGGATGATGAAAGTCGATGGAACAATCGACAAGTTTAAAGCTTGATTGATTATTTAAGGCTTTAAACAAAGGCAATGTATTGATTATTTTGATAAATATGCTCTAGTTGCTAGGATCTCTTCTATAAGATTATTAATTGTTTTAGCAGAATTGATAACTTTGTGATTCACCAAATGGATGTTAAGACAGCGTTCTTAAATGGTATTTTGGAAGATGAGTTGTATATGAAGCAACCTGTAGGTTTTATTATGCCTGGTAATCGGCATAAGATGTGTAAGATGATCAAGTCATTGTATGGGCTAAAGCAATCACCTGCGCAGTGGCATCAAAAGCTTGATGAGGTTGTCTTATCAAGTGCTTTCAAATAAAACCAATCAGATAAATGTTTATATTGAAATATTGATGAATTTGGTAACAGATTAGTATTTGTCTGTATGTTAATGACATGTTGATATTTAGTACTGACCTTAGACAAATAGAGCTTTGAAAAGCTTTTATTGTCATCAAATTTGCTATGAAAGACATGGGGAAATCAAATGTGATTCTTAGAATCAAACGTGAAAACAAAGAACTATTTTTGACACAATCTCATTACATTGAGAAAGTTCTTAAGAAGTTCAATTGGGAGAACTGTTCTCCAATGAGTACTTTCATGGCTGCGAGTGTGAAGCTTATGCCTAATACATGAGAAGCAGTATCACAACTCAAGTGTTCACAAGTGATTGGCTCTTTTATGTATCATTTAGTTGTTTTAAATTCTTTGTAAATATTCCTTACATTGTATAGCCTCAACTTTTATATGGTAATATCAAATTATTTAATGATATATTCATTTGTTATTTTATATTATTGAATACAAATTTTCATTTATTTTAAAATAAATATTTTTTATAGATATTTTGATTTTCTATAAATATTAAATTAAGAGGTTGATTAGACATATTTTGAGGGTTGTTATAATTTTTAAGTTTACATAAACTGATTAAAGTTTTCATTTTTTGAAATCTTTTTAGAAATTTTGTTATTTTACTAAGAATTAATTAATATTGGGATATTTCATATTTTAATTGGTGTTTTAAAATAGGTAAACATTCTCAATAATATATAACTTCTATACTGAAAATCTCATGTCTTTTAAATTCAAGTATTCTTATTTTTTTTCTTGTAATTCTTGTATTCTTTACAAAATAATTTTCAATTTTTCAGTTAATTTTTTAATTATTTTAATATATTTATATTTAGTTATTTTCCTATTTGTTAGTTTAACTTATTTGATACTGATTTTTAGGCTTTTTTAATATTTATTTTAAAAAGATAAACAGACAGAAATTAAGATAATGATTTGCTATATTTTGATTAGTGATTTTAACTTTCATGTAGAGATGATCAATGTCTTATAAATTTTATAGAGTAATATTAAGTTAGTTTTTAGTTATATTTTTCCATTTGTTAGTTTAAATTAGTTGATATATATTTTAATTTATTTGAAAGAAATATTTTTATCTGGAATTTTTGATATTCTATGAGTAAAACATTAAGATGTTGATTGAAATATTTAATTGATTTTAAAATTTATCTGAACATTCTAAACTTTGATGTAGAGATGTTCAATGGCTTATAAATTTTATAGAGTAATATTAAGTTATTTTTTAGTGATTTTTTTCCTTTGTTAGTTTACATTATTTGATATAGAATTTAATTTTGTTGAAAGAATTATTTTTATCTGGAATTTTTTTATATTCTATCAGTATTACATTAAGATGTTGATGAAATATTTAATTGATGTTTTAAAATTTATCTGAACATTCTAAATAACGTATAACTTTATTTTTTCTGAAATTATTGTATTCTTTACAAGTAATTTGAACTTTAATTTCAGCTGATTTTATTATAATTTTTTTCAAGATTGGGTATATTTTTAAGTTATTTTTTCAGTTTTGGAATATTTTCTGGAAATATCAATATTTTAAAAGTAAAAACTAATATGATGATTTTTCAATTGGTAATTTGTTAAATTCTATGTGGATATTCTCCATCACTTACGTGTTTGTAAGAGCAAACATTTAATAATCAGATACCATTTTTAACTGTTGGCAACATATAACCAATTGTTTTTTGTTTTGGTGATTAAACAATTCAAGTGGACAGACAACACGTACCATAGATAAACTAGGCTTATATATACGGTACCCAAGTCCAAAAGAAAAACACAAGTTCACAAGAAAAAATCTTGAAGACTTTGAATAATCAAGAGATGCAAAAGATGATGATGATACTTCTTTTACTGTCAATAATTTGTGTTACCATTCTCTTCTTGAAAAAACAGTCAACAGGGAAGAAAATCAGTACACCAAGGTCACCGTCGACAGTTCCGGTTATCGGGAACCTTCATCAGCTCGGCCGCTACCCTCACCGATCACTATGCTCTCTCAGCCATCGTTATGGTCCTCGCATGCTCCTTCACTTTGGCCGTGTCCCTGTTCTTGTAGTCTCTTCAGCGGACGCGGCTCAAGATGTTTTGAAGACCCACGACCGCGTTTTTGCGAGCCGTCCACGATCGAAAATCTTCCGAAAGCTGCACTACGACGGGCGTGATGTAGGCTTAGCTCCTTATGGAGAGTATTGGAGACAAATGAAGAGTGTGTGTGTCCTTCATCTCCTAAGCAACAAGATGGTACGGTCCTTTCGAGACGTACGAAAAGAAGAGATCAGAATATTGATGGAAAATGTCAGGAAATCAAATTCTTCGCGGATTAATCTAAGCAAGCTATTGGCGAGTTTAACTAACGATGTAATATGTAGAGTTGCTTTTGGAAAGAAATACGGTGGTGACACAGATTTTATGGAGTTAATAGAGAGGTTCGAGAAGCTGTTGGGATCATTTAGTATCGGAACTTATGTACCATGGCTTGCATGGCTTGATTGGATCAGCGGTTTGGATGCTGAAGTAGAAAAGACGAAAAATGATTTTGATGAATTCTTAGAGAGAGTTGTACAAGATCATGTAGATGGTGGCAGAGATAAGAATGATTTTGTCCATGTATTGCTAGCAATTCAGAGAGAGAAGAGCATCGGGTTTGAAATCGACCGAATAAGCATAAAGGCTATTATCATGGTAATAAAATCGTATTCAGATGCAATTAAGTTTTAGTACACAACCTTACTCCATATTTCTTGTTTTGGCTTTCACTTTTCAGAATATTTTTGTGGGTGGTACGGACACATCTTTTACAGTTATGGAATGGGCAATGACAGAGCTTTTACGTCACCCAGAGTGTCTGAACATCCTTCAAGAAGAAGTCCATGGGATTTGTAAGGGAAAATCGAATGTATCAGAAGAAGAAATTCAAGACATGAAATACTTAAAAGCTGTGATCAAAGAGACAATGAGGTTACATCCTCCACTTCCGTTGTTGGTTCCTCATGAATCAACACATGATGTCCAATTAAGAGATTACTATATACCAACCGGTACGCAGGTTATGATCAATGTTTGGGCCATTGGGAGAGAGGCTGCAACCTGGGGACCAGACGCAGAGTTGTTTAGACCGGAGAGGCATTTAGATACGTCTGTTGATTTCCGGGGTCAGGATTTTCATTTGATTCCGTTTGGTGCAGGAAGAAGAATTTGCCCAGCGATATCGTTCGCTACGGTGCTGATTGAGTTGGTTTTAGCTAACTTAGTGCATCAATTTGATTGGAGATCCACAGATGATGATCAGACTGATGTTCCTGAAGCAATTGGCATTGGGATTCGCCGCATGCTGCCTCTTTATGCCATTGCGTCTTCTACTACTTAACTTGGGGCGTTATATAATGATTTATTTTATGTAAGGGGGTTACCTTTTTCTGCGCCAGGGTATCTGGTTTTATTTGTTTTTTTCTTCCTAAAGTTGTTTTCACCTATTGTCAAGTGATTTTGTTTTAAATCACTTATTTTGTTTTCTCTATCATATTCAAAAGAACTCGTGTTTGATAAAATAAGAATCTGCGTTTCACAAAAAAATACATAAAACGGTCCTGAAAGAGCACACGTTTTTTTGGTGCATTGAGAAAATGGGTCTTTATTTTTTATATTAAAATGTCATTTCATTACTAAAACATGAAGTGATCAGTAAAGCTATAACGAAAACAACTAACAAAACAAAGTTTTCTATAAAAAAACTCTAACATTTCTATGAGAACTGGTTTTTAAAACTATGTGGATTAGAAGAAAAACATATTAATGAACCTTTAAATTAATAAAAAAATATTAACGGACGAGGGATTCATCGAACACTCCGCTTCTTACACAAAAGTTTTAAAGTTCAAAAAAGTGTCACGTGAACCTTGTTTCAAAGAGAAACTGGAGCTTAAAAATGACGTGGGTCTAAAGAAAAGTGGAAAAAGAAACGAGCTTAGAATTCAAAAACGGGTCACGTGTGCCTTGTTTCAAAGAGAAACCGAAGACTTGGAAATGACGTGGGTTTATAGCAAAAGATGGTAACAGAAAACTCATGCGCCTAGAATTGCACGGTGAGATAGAAACAGGTGGGTATTTATGCGGAAACCACATTCATCTTAAGACATGATATATTATGGTTCGAGTCTTTTACGAGTCTTTGTAGATTCAGGTACGGTTGGACAAAAATGAAGAGTCTAGAGCACTCTCGAACTTAGAGAAAATTGGAGATGAAACCCGAAGTTGGAATCAATTTTTGGAGTTGGTGTCGATCGACACCCACAATCGTGTTCGTCGACACCTATCGTTGACTGAAATTCCTCACATGTTTTTATCAAGTTTCAAGAATTAAACAATTCCCAAAGTTTCTGCTTATTTGCAGTTTAAGTCTTTAACGTGTTTTAGACCTATGTCTATTATTTTTAAATTATTATTAGGCTAATCCTATGGTGATCTTATGTGTTTATCCCTTTTCTCACAAAAATATTTTTCTAAACATGAAAAAATTGGTTACAAGGAAATTGCTGGAGATCCGGTCTTTGCTGTTTATGAAGATGAAGGCCTGATTCCAATGGAATACTGAGTCGACGACGATCAAGTTCAAGAGAACGTTGATGAAGTTTGTCTTCACATGATGGAAAATGTGCAACTTGAGCCAACAAAGGACATTCACATTAATAACAAAGTTGATGAGAGGAGTTATAATCTCTTGGAATCGCTTGATGCAGAATCTTATGAAAAGATTAATGAGATTGAAGTTTGGAATAATTACGTCAGATGGTTTGAAAATTTTTATCAATGGATAAAGAAGAAGAAGAAAAACGAGATAAAAACAATGGTTAAGATTTGAGGAAAAATCTTCTTCGATCCGGAAAAAAATGATGTAAATAAATGTTTGGAATATTTTCAAATATTGTTTTAGATAATTATCTTTATTATTTTAGGATTTTATGGTTTTCTTATATATAGTATTTTAGTTTTAAGTTTGTGATTTTCATGTGTAACATTGCAGCATCATGAGCAACAAGGAAACACAACTTTTGAATATTTCAACTTAGGAGTTGCTTGACTTACAACGCACTAACCGAAATCAAAGAAATCTATAAAGATGGTTGATGCAGTCATAGCAGTTGTTGATGCTGAAGGAGTTTTAAGAGACCAAGAGGGCCATACAAGGAAGAAAGAAGGACACAACATTGGTGCACAAGGAGCTTTGATCCCTGGTACAGTGGTTATTGCTAGCGATGACTAGAATGCTGGAGTTGTTCATGGAAGAACACAAAGACTACATTAGGTCTGATTAGTTCTATGCTAAGAGGTCTGCCTTTAGACTTCATTCCAGAGGAATGATTTTGAGCTGAAACATGTGTACTACACTCTTGTGGGTCAACATCCTTTCCATGTCAACTCCATTTTCCGAAAATGTTTTCAAATACTTGTCTTTATATTCATATATTTTTATGTTGTTTTATACATTAATCACCCTTTTAAAGGAGACTCAAGTGCTATTCGGCGGACACAAATGAAACGGCGCCTTCAACCAATTCTCTTTCTTACCCTCTCCTTCTGGTTAATCGTTTCTTTCTCGCCAATACGAAAGTTCTCCGTCGCCACATATGACATCTGCATCTCAGGTTTGAGCCCCATGAAATTGCTTCTGGTTGCAGTTGGACTCTCTACTCAACTGTAGGTGTCCAAGCCTTTCCAGTGGATCTCCTTACTCATAAGAAAATTATTTCCTCCCCGTTTCTGAAGAGATTTGAACCCAGATTCCTACCGCTTTCTCCTGATTCGTCAACCGGCACCAGATTTCAGATCTTTTTGTTGTAAGATCCGAATTCTTTTGAAACCCTTTGCTCTCCTTGTCGTTCAAGTTTCTGGTCATTCTCTCTGCGTGGATGTGCTCGCTACCATCGTCAAAGCATTTCCGGCGGTCTAGACCCACCGAAAAACGTATGAAGACTGAGCTGCATTGCTCATATAACTGGGCCCAGGCCATTAGACTTATAATATTTCGCAGCCAGTTTTTCTCCACCAAATCTCATATCCATGGAGATGGATTCATACCAATCCATTTTGGCCTTGATACGGTTGGCTAGTCCATTTAAGAATTCTGGTGGATTCACCAGGGTCTTTAATTTTTTTTGCTTATTGTCATATTCATTTTTTATGAAGAAATTATCGGCAGGTTCACCTGACTTGATTACACATTCATCATTATTCTCTATCAAGGAGTGTTTACCATTACCATACTTTCTTTCTTTGAAATAAGAAGATTTGTCGGATCAATACTCGAGATTTAGTTTTAGTTTACACACCAGCTTATTTTCTTGTGAAGCAGTCTGTAAGGGGCTGTAAAAAGCAACCGAGATTACTTCAGTTTTTCTCGTAGGTGTGGACTGTTTTTCAACATCACTACTTTATGTGTCTAACTCTTGTAGCAGTCTGACTTTGTTTCTCGACGCATTCAAACTTTGTCTCAAAATCACTACTAAACTATTTTACTTATTTGCTTCTACTATTGTATTGTATTTTGCTTATCAAGTATGATGTATAATCCTCTCTGCGTTTTAGTCCCAAAAGTTAAGCTTTGTTGACAAAGTTGTTGTGATGCCCCGACCGCCCACGGCAAATGTACCTTCCATGCTAGCTCTCTCGGCCTATGGGGCCCATTTGTGCATTAATCTTTCTGAGGCTTGAAAGTATTGTTTACTGACCCTATAGTCACCAAATGATTTTTCTCCGTGTTTTGGCGCACTCACACGATACCGCAAGTGACTTTTTGGTAGGTCACTCATCCTTCTACTACTAAAGCTCAAGCACACTTAACCCTGAAGTTTTAAATGGATGTGTGACCGAAAAGCTAAGTGCACTTTGGTGACATAGGTAGTCAAATCAATTCTCTTTCCATATACCACAAACCGAAATGTTACAATTCACACTCTCTCAAAGAACACAACATCCTAGTTCGCTCCAAGATCGTTACCTATTTTAGTGTGAACCTTTCCACCGGTCCCCACACTGGTCTGAGTTTGTCCCTGATACCACTTGTAACGCCATGACTTCTCATGGCTAATGGACCTATCACGCCCACACACTCGGCTCATAGATCCCATTCCATGCGACGGGGGGTGCATTAATTTTCAGAGGCTTGATAGGCTTGTTTACTGACCCTGCAATCACCACATGACTTTTCCATTTGTTTTGGCCTCATTCACATGATAATGCGAATGACTGCCATGTAGGTCACCCATCATTCTACTACTCCAATTCAAGCACGCTTAACCATGGAGTTCTAAACGGATGTGTGACAAAAAGATAATAAATGCACTTTGGTGACATAGGTAATCAAATCAATTCTTTTAAACATTTTCATAAACCACAAATCGACCGGGATGTTACAGTTATGTTCGAAAGAAAAAACACAGTTTGCTACATAATGAGCAGAAGCTGAAGATAGAAAAGAGATGAGTGAGGGACCAGAGAACCTCACCAACTCGTACTACTAGTTGATATGGTAGAGAGTGATCGGAGCTAGAAGTTTTCTAGACTTTAAACAATAAACGAAGTTATAACGAGACTAGAGTGATGTATGAGAGGATCTCATAAAATGTAGATTAATTTTTCGTGTCCACCTAGGCTTCGTAGACTCCGGTTTCCACGATGACATACTGTAGTTTAGAGCATTTTTGAAGTTCTTTAGTTGGTTTGATTGGTCTCCCACTTCCGCTCATTTGTGAAAATGAATCTTCAAATAAGTCATTTTGATCAAAAAGAGCAAATTGGTATCCTATATTCTCATACTATCTTCCTTAAGCAGTCCAATCTATACATTTAATAGAATATAACTGATTTGGTATGTTCTTTAGAGTGAACAGATAGGGATTGCTGAAATTTTGGTAAACTAGTAGTTGGGGAAGGATTCCAAGATGTAACAAACATGAGGCAGTCATCCACATGCCATATACCCTTTTAGATTTTACCCATTTGAGTGTTTCATTTAAATTGTGAAATATACAAGAACACTCTTCTATTTTCTGGATATAATGCAACACTTTCTTTCCCTTGTGCCAAAAAAAAGCAAGAGAGATGAAAAATCTGTTTAGTGATATTTTCCTTTTTGTCATGATCCTTGATCCATCCCTACGGTTACTACTACTCACTTCATTCAAAGAAAAGATCCAGAAATTTTTTATCCCAACAAGTCCAAAAACTATTATGAACTCTCTCCCTATATTATAAGTAAATTACAAATTTACACACACACACACACTTCTCTCTTCTTTTAGGAATAGAACAAAAGCATCAGAAACAACAAATTCAAGAAACAGAGTGACACCTTCTCTTCTGAAACATGAAGCGTTTCTCCGAGTTTGTCTTCTCCTCGGTATGTTTACCATTACCGGCAATACTTTGGCTTCTTCTAAATCTCAACATGATTGCGTTCAACTTGTTCAGACCTCTAGAGAGCTTCCTAAAGAGTCCATAACGAGTTCTTCTGCTCGGCTTCACGAATTCTCTCTTCATCGAAACATGATCCTTCTCGAGATCAGTCAGCCTCATCCTCATCCTCGCGACCTCAAGCCTAAGCTCTCTGTTCTCTCTTCTCACGGATGCGTAGTTGTCCCGGGGCGAAATCGCCCCACTTGCCATCCCGCTTCCTGAACGGTTGGGAAACTGTCCCGGGAACAAGAAGAACTGGCTCTGACTCGAACCACATGCACCACTACCACTGGTCATCGTGTTCTTGAGCCGCGTCTGTTCGTAGAACAGGACTTGAACAGCTATCTGGATAGGAAGTCTCTCGTTCTGTGCCGCATGGCTGCTTGCGTCTTGAGACAGTTTCTGACAGCTAATTGTCTTGCAGAGACGGTAACGCTCTGAATCTTTCATGTTCGGATGAACCTAACTCAACCAGCAAAAAAAAAAAAACAGTCAAACCAAAACTCACGTTAAAGAGATAATCTTAGCTTTACAGTTACCTTAAGAAATAAATCAATGGCTCGGTAAAGACAATCGCAGACGACGCGGGCATGGTCCGGGAGAAGCTCAGCGAGAGCTATGAACTTCAAAGGAGGGAGGTTGGAGTCGAGAGCCACCTCAGCTAGATAACTATCCATTAGCTTGGAGACCTTGAAGATAGAGCTCTGTTTCGGAGACTCAGGCCCCTCGAAATCGTACATAGCCATCTCGCTCTCGTCCACCACATCTCCATCGTCGTCATCTTCGTAGTCGCACTCGTCAAGATTCAGAAACATGGAGAAGATTCTTTGCACCGAGTCAGTGTCGTACATGGCGCCGCCGACGTTCGCAGGAATCAAGATGTCTTCGAGAATCGCTTGGTCCAGCTGGTGGCTTATCCTTCTCTCCAGATCCGATCGACATGAGACAGAGGTTCCGGATCCTATGGCTGTCTTCAACAAGGTGGATAGGAACGAGACAGGTATCGAGTTCTTGTTGGCTTGTGTCGGGAGGAGACCAACGATCACTTCGAGGACGATTCTTTGTTTCTTCTGCGGATCCGAATCAAGAATCACACTTCCTTTGACGAGACTCGGTTCTCTGATGATCTGCAGTGACTTACGAGCGTAGCTCATCAGTATATCGCTGATGATCTCATGATTCAGACCTTTGGACTTCATGGCGGAGACAACTCTCTGGAAGAAATCGAGCTTGAGGATGAGCAGAGACCTTCCCCACCAATCAGAAGGTTTCTCCGTCGTCTCCGGCGCCAACCTCTCAAACTTCTGATCAAGCTTGAGCAAACCAGAGACGAGCTGTTCTTTACAAGCGTTCACAGCGATGGCGTTCACGAGCCTTCCGACAAGGCTAATCTCTTCAGCTACAGGTAGTAGCTTCTCGATGGAGTGAAGAACAGTGATGGAGTTGGAGATGTCGTTAAGGATCGAGTCTTTCAGGTAAGCCTCTGTTCTCACCTCCAGGTTCTTCTCTGATAACTCCTCCGTCATTTCCAGGTAATGAGCCACGCATCGCAAGGACGCGATGTTTGCCGACGTGAACTGTAGAACGACGCCGTAGCAGAATTTCGCTGCGAGCTCAAAGGCCTCTGACCCGCCGGGAACTCCGGGTAGGTTGAGGTGGTAAGTGTTCTTCGTTTCTTTTGATTCAAGAAGAAGCTTCCTGATTCTTCCACTCCGAGAGACGAGAGGAAACTGAAAACAAAAACAGAGACAATGGTTTGCCTTTCGTCTTCCCATTCACTAGTTTAGTTCGAATTTCTTTACCTTATGAAGTGAAAAGCTTGCAGAGCCGACTTCTATGGTCAAGTCACTCGTAACGTCCGAGACCGGCCTGGAAACACATACACAAGTTTTTGAGGACCCATAAGCCAAAAACGTTAAAATCATTCTTGTCTGAAAGAAAGAACGAAAGTAAAAGAGATTAGTACCATTGAGGAGTGTGTCTGATGCTTGAACTTGGGCGAAATGCTTTTTTGCCAGAGACACTTTGCTTTGACTCAGGAACAGTAACAACACCCATTTTATCTCTTCTTTTACAAAACAGATCCAAACTTTCTTTTTGGTTTTGGTTTTGGTGTTTCTTATCAGACAAAATTTAGCAAACCAATGTTATCGCAAAGACCTGCACATATGCTTTTGTGTTTCTACCAAGATTGTTCTTTCTGTCGGCTGCAAATGCTCTCTGTGTCTCTGTCTCCCTTTACAATATGAAAGATTGTGCGGAGGAGTGAGTAAAGAATTCAAATAATGAATACTATTGTTTCATGGACATTTAAATTAATTAATATAAAAGTTATATTAATGCTACTTTATCTTCCGGAAATTAGGACACTAATCCCGCTTACTATAGGTAGACTGAGACTATGGGTATTGAGTGTTTGATCTCATGTCACAGTGGTTTTCATCCAATTATTACTAGTCGGTAATTATTTTTTTGGGCCACATGTGGTGATAATAGTTTTTAGCTGATGATTGATTTGTATGATTTTGTTAAAAAAATAGTAATTCTTAAATTGACCCTATGTGGTGAATCTATAGGTTCAACCCCTCTATATTAACCAATAAAAATCTGCTACATCTTATATTTT
Source organism: Brassica napus (assembly GCF_020379485.1). Taxonomy (NCBI): domain Eukaryota; kingdom Viridiplantae; phylum Streptophyta; class Magnoliopsida; order Brassicales; family Brassicaceae; genus Brassica; species Brassica napus. Next base: position 14,339,473 of record NC_063434.1, read on the forward strand.
GTTTATGAAAAACAAAAAAAAAAGTAGAAAATAATTTCAATTGCAGAATTTTTTTTTGACATTGCAATATTTTAAATCCTAAAACATAGAATTTTAATTCTGAACACTAAACCCTAAATTCTAAGATTAACACTAAATCCTATAGTTCAAACTCTAAACACTAAATCCTAAACTTTAAACCCTAAATCGTAGGGTTAACCCTAAACCCTAGTATCTAAAGTTTAGGGTCTAAATCCTACAATTTAGGGATAATCCTAAGTTTAGTATTATTCCTAGAGTTTAGAGTTTAGGGTTTAGTGTTTAGAGTATGAGCTATAGGGTTTACTATTAGCACTAGTATTTAAAGTTTAGTGTTTAATTTGAGTTATAAAGTTTAAGGTTTATCAAATTTTATAATGTCAATTTTTTTTGTTAGCAATTAATATTGTTTTTTATTTTTTATTTTTACGATAAATAAAATATGACACTTGACAGTTTTTTATTGGTTAACATTTATGGGGTGAACCTATAAGTCTACTTTACGGGGCTCAACCCAAGAATTACTCAAAAAAGATAGAACATAGACTATCTAAAACACTTCAGTTTATGATAACTATTTATTAATCACGAAATGCTAATAATATAAGACTTCTTAGTAAGTATATATATATATATATATTCTTAAACACATTTATATTATTAAGATTGAAGTATTTTTTGGTATTGTTTAGAAACATGGATAACTGTATAAAAAATAAAATGTTGTTTGGACACATAGATAGTAATATATTAAGAAAAAATAATGGACTTCGTTATTAAAAAAAATGGAAGTCTACTATATTATGAGAAACTCTCTATCTGAGTGTTTTAAAATATACTAAAATGGTTTAATCTAATTAACTAAAAACATATTTTGTCTAAAATAATCATAAAACAAAATTTAAACTTTATATACATATTTCAAATCAAAATAATAATTTAAAATTGATTTATATCAAAAATTGATTCAAAAGTATACATATTTCAAATTTTGATTTTTGCTAAAATATTTTACAATAACCATTGTAAAACAAATTCAATATATATAAGAAAAATACAAAAGAAAGTTCAATTTAAAACACCAACTTAAATTATGATTTTTATATTTCACATTAAATTGTAAAAATATAATATATGTAATTATTTATATAGCTGACAAAAAAGATTATTTATATGATGATACGTATAAAATATTATTAATTATATGAGTTTTTATATAGTGGTACGCATAGAATACGATTAATTATATGATGACACATGATATATATAATAGACACATGAAAAAAAAATAACAAAAATTTTTTTAAAAATATATCTGCATGAGCACCCGGATCGCCCGGATCAAATTCCAGTGACTTATTTATACTTGAGTCGTTAACGTAAAAATAGGACAATTTCGTAAAAAAAATGCTATGAATTGTCATAAACAGAAGTTTATACTACCGCTAATTCGATATATACCAAGAGAAACTAATCTAGTGGCGGACAAACTTGCATGAGGTGCTCAGAGTTCCCCTTCAGCTGTGTTTTATATTGATTCTATCTTACCGGTTTAGTTTTCCGAGCCGGTATGTTTATTATCATAGTTTAGTTATTGTTGTCAAAAAAAATACTATTGCTGATTATATATGTATATAATTAATTATATAACCGCAATCTATGACTGAATATTTTTCACTTTTTGTACTGATTAAAAAGTAATATTTAGTTGATTATGGAGTAAAAAAAAGTCAATTAAGTGTGCTGTTTATTACTTATGCTTTTCGGTGAAAAGTTCGAAAGGTTTCTTATCTTGTCTTTTATTTACACGGTATGCTTTTAATTTAAAAAAAAAAAACAAAAGAAAACAATCAATTGCATGTAGTGTGAATGGTTGCAGTTGCATTGCTTTTGGGGGTTATAATCATACCTCTATGTTTTTTTTTCAACCCCGCAAAGATTTTTGTTTTAAAGTAGCTTAGACAAGAAAACAAATACTAGATAAAGTATAGTAGTAGATTAAATTAAAGTTACCATAAAAGAAGCTTCGCCTATCCTACTCAAAATTATATAATGTCATACATGATTCGCTAAAAGATTATCTCAATCAGCCAAAGTTTTTTTTTTTCTCAATCAGCCAAAGTTAAATGTTTGCTATGTGTTCTCTTTAGGCATGGGCATTCGGGGTCCCAATCGGATTTTGGTTTTATCCATTCGGGTTTCGGTTTTTCGGGTTTATCAAAATCAACCCCATTCGGGTTATATAAAATTTTGGTTCGGGACCGGTTTGGGTTCTATCGGATTTGGGTCGGGGTTAGTAAATCTTCAAGGAACCGGTATAACCCATTGTACTTTTGGGTTCGGGTCCCAATTGGTTCTTCGGTTTAAAAATAACTCATTTGTACATATTTTGTAACTAAAACATAAATGAAATCGGTTCTTCGGATTTAAAATACATGATTTGTACATATTTTAATAGCCAAAACATAAGTAAAATCGATTCAAAATAAGAAAAAAACATCAAACAAAGATAAATATAGTTAGTGATAGAAAGAAGACCAGATAAATGAAATCATAAAACAAAAATTAAGTTCTCATGAAATGAGAAACATTATTCAATGAAAACAAAACCAAAATCTAAAAACTTCAGGCTTCAACCGCCACATTCCAACATCAACATTCATGTAATAGATAATTATTTTAGAATTTCAATAATATCCAAATATTTTTGGATACATATTAAGAATTAAGATAATATTGGTAGAAGTTCTTTTTGTGATTTTAAATGTTTCGGGTTCTATCGGATATCCATTTAGGTCCGGGTTCGGTTCAGATAATACTCATAACCTAAAATACCAAAAAACAGGATCCATTCGGTATTTATGTCGGGTTCGGATCAGTTCGGATTCATTTTTATCGGATCGGATTCGGTTCGGATTTTCGGATTCGGTTTATTTGCTCAGCCCTAGTTCTCTTATTGTTAAATTTGCACAAGTTGTCTTGATCAACGTAATAACTGTAACTTTGCGTTCATTTGCGTTCATCTTCTTTGTGAAAGGAAGATTGTCTACCTTGTTGTATAGGACTAGTTATATCCTTTTAACGTCCCAAACTTCGAACTATAGTACAACCTAGCATGAAGAGAATGTTTCCACATAGTTTGATTAAAGAAGTGATGTTCCACTTAAATAATCAGATATCATTTTGTATACCTACACTCCACTAGAACAACATTCAGCCACTCTGCTTAATTGTTTACCATTTGCAAATACAATAAATGAAATTATAGCCCAAACTAGAGTATACATAGGACCATGCATATGAAACTCGGTACTATTTATACTGAATCATATTGACAAAAAAAGAAAAAAGGAAAAAAGAAAGAAAGAGAGACTTTTTATACCACTTTTGCGATGATATGATCAATTCTAGGATTAGTGCGCTGAAAGAACGGCTAGTGCGTTTCCACTCATTGCTTGTTCCCTCTTAACGCCATTGCATCATCTATATTGTATCCGAATATCAATATTTTTCTAAATCAAGATTTTTACTACCCATATCTTGATTTCCTGAAGAATCGGCACCAGAAGCTTACCCATATCAAAACAAAAATAGACCAAATTTCCTTAACCCCAACATTTAATGACATGTGGTTGCTTCTAATTAGACCAACATGAAGTCAACAAGTTGAGAAATGTACCAATATTTTTTCCTTGTCCACTAATTTCGGGTTTACCAAAATATTTTGATCCCCGATATATTGCTAATCGTAAGATTCATGTTTCTTTAACTTTGTATAATGATTATATATATTGGAACTCTTGTTAAGAAATGCATATCCATACGATCGGGTAATACCTAGCACTAAATCAGTTATTCAGAAATTAAAAGAAAACTAATGACAGATTTGGTTTAGTTTTATTTATATAATATATTTATTAAATAAAAAAATGTTTGAAGATTGTATAATTTGTGGCTGCACCAGTGTGTAATAATTTTTTTTTTTGTCATCCAAACATTCATTCCAAACTTAAAGGGGTTCGTACAAGTTAGCCTCTATAGCTAACCTAATCGGATCCTTTACTTCATAGAAGCTGAAGCATTGCTCGCGTGCTCGGGCCTCTTTGGCAAGAGTATCCGCACGGACATTTGCTGAGCGAGAGATAAACATAAGAGATAAGTCTTTAAAGAGAGCATTCATAACTTTAATTTCGTCCAGAACCGGTTCTAGAGCAGGCCAGTGTTTCTTCCGTTGTATTATGTGCACGAGCTGTTGACAATCAGATTCAAAGTTTATGTGCAGGCATCCTCGGTTGTTGACTTCTTTCATCGCCCAACATAAGCTCTCGGCCTCTGCGTGTAGTGGTGACTCTGTTTGTGGTCCTTTGCACCGTCCTCTTAACACCTCCACTTCCTGTTCAAACAAGACAAAACCCATTCCTATTCCATCGCTTGCCTCCACCCATGACGCATCTACTTGACATCTCGATTGATGCGTTAAGTTGGGTGCTGGGGTAGGATCTCTCCTCTGATTGTTTTCTTCATCTATCGTGAAGGTCGTCTCAACGACCTGCGCCGTCTTCCAAGCTTCCGCCTCCTGCCTTGCCAGTTGCAAAAACATCCAAAGCTATAGTGTCTAAGTTACTAAAGCACTTGTTGTTTCGAGCCTTCCATTGATACCACATGATCCATGGAAATATCGAAGAGATGTCTCCGATAAGTAGGCTCTTTACAGTACCTTAGGAAAGTATCGACATTAACACCAGTGTGTAATAATTATTGACATCCCACATAGTCTTAACTGCATTGTATAATGAAGAAATAGCAGATTTTAAGCTTCTTTAATGCATACATAATGATATTTTAATTCATTTTTACTACACAAGGTAAAATGGTAAAATTCATCCATGATTTATTTTTATTTTTTTTGTGCGTAGCCATTATTGTTGTACACTAAAAATTCCATAAATTAATAATGTTGTAACTATCGTATTATATTAATTTATTAAGTTATTAATTTACAAAAGGCTTCCTTTTAGATTTATCTATTTTGAAATATAATTTTTATAAAATAAAAAATATTACCATATGTACATTAATTAAAATTTTGAAATCAGACTTTTATATATATTTATTATATTTTTGGTGTATATGAAATATGTTTCATATAATTTAAATGTGGTTTTAGATATGACTTTACTAAATGTCAACAAAATATATTGAAATATTAAGAAAATATAAAGATGATTCTATTATGAATATAAAAAATAATTCAATAGTTTGTTTGTACTTATATAAATATATATATATATATATATATATATATATATATTATTAATTTATGATTTTAGTGAGGCCATATATTTACTTTAGATTTTTTTAAAAATATTATCTTATTATCTTATCGATTTGTGTATATTTTGAACCATCCCAATTTGAGACCTAATTTTTTTTATTAATTTACTGTGTTTCTGAATTTACTGAATATTAATTTGTATAGTTTCTACCGTAACTCAAACTTCGACCAATTTAATCACAAACTAAAAAAGATTTAACATTAGAATGATAAAATAATATGTAATACACACGATTTCGAGTCATGATCATCAAAATTTGTGTTTTTATTTATTTTATTTTCCACCATCATGACTTTTCACCATTGGACGCATAACCGCAAGGTAAATAGCTTCCACACTCGTGTTTACATGGACTAGGTAATGGTCCACGCTGTGTGCAGAGTGAAATAGTTGATTATATTATTTATTTTACATTATACTAAGTATTTATCGTATAACTTACTATGGATGGACTTTAAATATCCGATCGGATTCAATTTATCTATTGGGATTTAGAATTGAGGTAAAAATTTAATATGATTCAGATATTACAAATTTTGGTTTGAATTTAGTCTTGGTTTGATTAGAATGATTGTGAGTTCGGTTCGGGTTCGAGTTCATGTATCCATTTTAATTATGTAATTTTTTAAACAAAAATCTAAATATACTGAAGTTCGCAAAATCCAAAATAATATTAATATAAAATATAAAAATTTGAATTATGTAAGACTAAATATTTAAATTTACATAAGAATTAGTGAAATTTAAATATTTGGATGGAGAACAAATAGATATTTTCAGTATTTTGAATTTGTTTTTGTTATTTTAGATATTTACTTTTGACTACTTTGATAATTTTTAGAATATATAATAGATATAAAATTAAAATAATTAATATATTTAAGTATATATTTGTTTGTGATTTAGATATTTTCAATATATTTTAATTTGGATCATAAAATAATATGATCTCTTCACTCAGAACATGAATTATGTTTTCAATCGATTTTGCGAATTTTCTCTCCTTTTAAAGCTTTTTCTGATTTCTGATTTTTTTTTCTTGAAATTTGATTCTATTTCTAATTCTTGGTCTGATATGAAAACTCTATAATGAAAAGCATTATTTGGCTAAACTAAAGATCTGACTTTGTGTGTGGTGTTTTTCACCTTAGTTTCCTTAATTCCTAACTAATCACAATTATTTTTTGCCTTTGTGTATAGAAACCTCAACCATGGCCTAGTTCAACAAGGTAAGAAACTTTCAATTTCTAAAAACATTCTCATTCCAACATTTTAGTTGATGCGATTCTTAATGATTTTGAAATTTGTTTCTTTCAACAATGATATTATTCGGTAGTTGCATGAAGACAGCTTCAATTAACAAATACAAAGATTACATGAACTAAAAATGAACTGATTAAAAAAATTATTGTGTGAACACGTTCAATTGTATGTGCTGGAGTTAAGAAAATTAGTGTGTGACCACATTAATTTTAAAAAGATTGTGAGATTGCAACATCAGCATTCTGGCTGCCACATGTCATTTAGTGTGTGAACACATTTATTACAAATGCTTATGTCTTAATATATAAGAGATTATAACATAGTAACTCAAGCGAAGAATATTTTTTTATTCTTTTTTCATAAAATGTTATTTTGACGTTTTTATTACACAAAATGTTATTTTAGAATTTCAATGTAGTTTATACAAATTTTAGCGAAAACTTTAAAAAACACGAAAACAGGTCGAGGACCGAAATATATGTGTCAGAGCCAAGACAATCCCGAATTTGTGAGTATTAAGAACATCCGTAGTGGAGAGGGAAAATACTACTCAAATACAACTTGTTTACATGACCATTCAAATAAAAACGACTTGTTATAAAACTCTTCGACTTTTTTTTAATATACAAATATACCCGGAAGCCGGAGGCAGGAACCCAGAACATGGACGTTCAGGTTCATATCAAATATTCAAAATTTGGGTACCATGTTCATAAATTTCATTCAGACGTTTCTAAATTTTAGGAAGGCCTTAAGTTTAATTTCTTCGGAATTTGGATTCACTAGCCTCTCTCATATCTGATCAATGAAAAGTAAAGGAACATGATTTTTCCTAGTCACATCATTCAACTTCATGTTATCAATGCACATCTTATACCCTGTCATTGTCCTTGTAGGAATCAACTCGTTCTTCTCATTCTTCACCACTGTGACTCCTCCTTTCTTAGGAATCACATGACCCAATTACTGTTTGAAATCGGATAGATGATCCCAGCTTCCAAGACCTTCATGATCTCCCTCTTGACAACTTCTTTCAAGTTTGAGTCCAGCCTCCTCTATTTCTCGATCGAGGACTTTGACTCATCCGCCAAGGGGATCCTGTGCATGCACAAATGCGGAGACATACCTGAAATGTCATCAAGAGAATAGAAAAGAGCTTTGCGATACTTGTGCAGCTTATTTAGTTGTAAAGTGAGTTCTGTTTTATTCAAGTTAGCATTAACAACAACATGGTAAGAGTTCTCACAGAGAAACACATACTTCAACCCTACTGATAGTTGTTTTGAGCTCAACCTTAGGTGCTTTTTCCAAACTGTTGGTGGTGCCTAGTGACACCAGATGGGTACTAATAGATTCCTTTTCGTCGTTTCGAGTGATTCATTAGCGACCAAATGCATCCCTTTCTTGCTTGCATCCATTATCTTGATGTACTAAACAATCCTGTCATCCGGATACATCCTTCTGGTTCAAATTCAGTCAAAGCACTCTCCAAAGGATCCGTAGAACACATCTCTTGGAAAATCTCCTCAACAAGCTCGGTGTAGTGATGCACAAAGAATTTCTGACCGTCGATCATGGGTCTCTTGACCAGCTTGTCCATGCCAAATTTCATCACCAAATCACCCACATTCAAACTGATGCATCCTCTCTTCACATCAATAATGACACCATCTGTGGCCAAAAATGGTCTTCCTCGAATAAGAGGGTTATTATGTTCCTGCCCATGCTTCAGTACCACAAAGTCTGTGGGTATCAAGCAATTACTTATTCTTATGGGTAAATTTTCTAGAACACATTCTGGAATTAGAAAACTATCACACAAAAAATCAGAAATTATCAAAATTAACCAAAAATACTAAAAATATTTAAATTACTCGAAAATACCATAAAATTATCCAAACTACCTAAAGTATTCGAAATAAAGTATCTCGAAGTAATTGGAAGTATCTGAATTTACCAAAACATGTTATGAAAATTACTATACTCTCCAAAAATACTCAAAGATATCTAAATTATCCAAAATTAAATAAAATGAGTTAATAAGTTTAGTTAACTTTAGATTTGGTTGATATTATTTAGAATTCGCTTCAGATTATGTAATTTCCAATATTCAATATTCAAAGTAATGAACCCTTAGATTTCATTCAGTTTTCTTTTAAACGGTTTGCATCAGATTCAAGTTTCCTTATTCGGATCCTAATTTAGATTTTGAGTTTGATTACAAACATCCATGCCTAAATCGAATTTTATTATTTATACACATGTTGAAAGTCAGCAAGCTCATCGCTGGAGAGTGCATCAAACGTTTTATAAGCCTATATTTCTTCTTCAGTCAAGGGATCAAGCTTTAGATAAGCGTTGATCACAATGGAGAAAATTCAAATGCGAATTGACAACCCAGCATTTCCACTTTTTCCTTGGAGGCATTAGAAATCTCGTTTGGAATTCCTGCATAGAACTCCTTAATGAGCTCCAGAATGTAGCCCACAAGACATGTCACTGTTTTAACATTTTTATTTTAGTGTATTTGAAAACTATTTAGTTATATTATTTTATTTATATTAAATATTAAAGTTCTATAAGATATTATTTAATTTTGTTTTTAATTATTTTAATCTGTTTTGTTATTAACTTTTAATAAAATTTCTGTAGTTAGTTTGATTAATTGTGTGACATATACTTATTTGATCATTTTTAATATAAAACTTAGTTGATGTCAATTTACTGATTCTAACATTTTATTTGTTTGATATAAAATTAATTAAATTAATAAATAATTTTACTAATATTTTCATAAACAGAAATTGCATTCATTTAAACTCAGTAAAACTTTCATATTAGATTCTTATTCTTAGATTTTGTTTCTTAAAAGTATATAATTAATAATTATATACGCGATATTATGTTTAGTTTAAGTTAACATCAAATAAGTTTAAATAAATAAAATGTTAATAAATTAACGTCAAATAAAATAAGTATATATCACACAATTTTGAATCTTGATCAATGACATCTTCCTTGCTTTACTTAACCCTTTAATTGTGTGTTTTCTTGGACAGTCTCTGATGATTGCTGGTTGGCTTTGCATATCATTTGCAAAAGTGAGTGTCTGTTGTTTTCCAGTATCTTTATTTGACCTCATTCTGAAAATGTTAGATTGGCCTTCTTGCATCATACTGGTTTTGTAGGATACTTCTTTTCTTTACAGGGAAGACTTTTAGAAGGCTTTGGTGTTGGGATTATTTAGTGGATATTATTCCTTAGATCTGGCTTACTTAGATCTCAATGGAACATCTATCAGTGGCTATATCATTTGTATTGCTCTAACAGATGTGTTATGTTTGGTTATTACACAGGAGAGAGGTTTAAAGAAGCATATGAAGAGGCTCAATGCTCCTAAACATAGGATGCTTGACAAACTTGGTGGTGCATTTGTATATCTTCTGCTACGAGAACTTCCATCTTCTCTATTATACCAAGGAATGTTTGGTTAATATTATTTAAATTTACAAAATAGAGAAAATAATTGTTTTAATTTACCACAAAATGATTGTAAATAAACAAAAGTGATTTATTTCATGTTCGAAATTGTGCTAGGTGCAAGTCGGGCAGTCCACCCGGGCCTAGCGACTTAACATAAAATCGGAGATAAATCAGAGAGTAATCGGAGATTTTTTTAAGGTTTTATTGATAAAAGCGGCAAAATATATTTTATATGCATAGAGAACAAAAAGATTTGGCTAGTGTGGTTGTGGAAATTTCATTTTCTATGTCCCTGGTCGTGGGTTCGACCGTAGGTAAGTGTTTTTGTTTATTTTTTTGGTTTTTTAATTAAAGAGGGACATAAAGGTAACTTTAACTCATCTTCCTGATAGCTTTGAAATTCTAAACCCTAAAAAATACATCAGCTGTTTGTGTTAAGTCATTTTTCTTCGATTTAACCCTTTTTTCATTTACTCCCTTACTCATTACTTGTAGATTCAGCATATATTAATCGATTTAAAGCCTAAAAGGTACAAAAATCAAGTTTTCAAAGTCAACCGATTCTTAACCGATTTCACCATATTCGCATCTGTCTCTTACGGAACAACGAGTTTCCGGCGCGTAAGTAAGCGGCCGCGTAGCCCGCATTTTTGAACATGGGATTTATTTAATTTATGTATTTGTGTTAATTTAATTATATATGAAAAAGTTAATAGTTTTCAATTATTCAATACATATTTATTAATTTGTTTTATAATATATAAAAAGTTAAACAAATGATAATAAATAAAAATAATTTGTATATAAAATGTTCATTCTATGTAATGTGCGGGTGTTAAACTAGTTTATAGTAAGATAAATAGTCTTGTGGACCTTGTGACTATTAAAAATATATCTCAAAAGGTAACTGTAACATGATAAAAGAAATATATTTTTTATATTATTTTATCAAGGATATTTTTTATATATTATATTTTATGAAAAATAAAGTATATATATTAGGCAGTAAATAATTTCTGTGGACCTTGTGACTAGTAAAAGTTGTAACAAATAAGGTATTTGAAACATAATAAAGTAATATATATATATATTTTTTTGTTTGGTCAAAGTCATTTTTGTTCATCTTATATATAAAAAGCAAAAAAATCATGTCAATTTTCTTAGGTGTCATACCATATTGAGAGATTCCCTTAGCTTTTATATATAGATTTTGAGAGAATTATATTGAATCAAAAATAGAAGAAAATTTGACTGGTCCGTCGTAACGTAACGTGCATAAACTTGGATTCTATATTAAGTCCACAAGAAGAGCACAAAGATCACGAGAAACACTTGAAGAATCCAAGTTACAAAATATGGTCATGATACTTCTCTTGTGCTTGATATTTTTCATTACCATTCTCTTCTTCATAAAACAGAGGGCATGGAAGAAAAGCAACACAATCCCATCGCCACCGGGACTTCCGTTGATCGGAAACATGCACCAGCTTGGCCAATATCCCCACCAATCACTACGCTCCCTCAGCCAGCATTACGGACCTCTCATGCTCCTTCACTTTGGCACTGTCCCCGTTCTTGTAGCCTCTTCTGCGGACGCTGCTAGAGACATTTTGAAGACGCACGACCGCGTCTTTGCGAGTCGTCCACATTCCAAAATCTACGACAAGCTTCTTTACGGGAGCCGTAATTTGGCCTCAGCCCCGTACGGAGAGTATTGGAGACAAATGAAGAGTCTGAGTGTCCTCCATCTTCTCAGCAACAAAATGGTACGAACCTTTCGAGACGTGAGACAAGAAGAGATCTGTCTGATGATGGAAACGATCCGGAAACAGGGTTCTTCCCCTATGAATCTAAGCAAAATCATGATGACTTGTACTAGCGATGTTATATGTAGAGTTGCTTTGGGAAGGAAATACGGTGCTGAAACAGATTTAAAAGAGTTGACGGACAGGCTCGTGAGGCAATTGGGTACCTTTACTTTCGGGAGTTTTGTACCGTGTCTTTCATGGATTGATTGGATTTGCGGTTTGGAGCGTCAACTGGAGAAGACGGCAAACGATTTTGATGAGATATTGGAGAAAGTCGTTCAGGATCATGAAGATGGAGACGGTGGTAAGGCTGATTTCGCAGATGTTTTACTCGCCCTTCAGAGAGACAAGAGTGTGGGGTTTGAGGTCAGCCGAATGAGCATAAAGGCAATCATCTTGGTAATGGAGAGAAAAAAACAAAAAACAAATTGGAATTCACATCCAATAATGTTTTAGTATATAACCATTGTTCTTGTTTTGGTTTTCAATTTTCAGGATGCTTTTGTGGGTGGTACAGACACATCCTCCACGCTTTTGGAATGGGAAATGTCAGAGCTTTTAAGTCACCCAGAGTGTCTGAAAAGACTTCAAGAAGAAGTCCGTACCGTTAGTAAAGGAAAATCAAGCGTATCAGAAGACGACATCCAAGACATGTACTACTTAAAAGCTGTGATCAAAGAGACACTCAGGCTACATCCTCCATTTCCATTGACGGTTCCTCATGTATCAACAGAAGATGTCAACCTAAGAGGTTACCACATACCAGCCGGCACACAGGTTATGATCAATCTTTATGCGGTCGGGAGAGAGGTTGCAACATGGGGACCAGATGCGGATGACTTTAAACCGGAGAGGCATTTAAATTCGCCTGTTGATTTCTTAGGTCAGGATTTTGAGCTGATTCCATTTGGAGCAGGGAGAAGAATGTGCCCAGGGATATCGTTTGCTGCGGTGTTGAATGAGGTGGCTTTGGCTAACTTAATGCTTGGATTTGATTGGCAGTCCACAGAAGATCAGACAGAGAATCATGTTCCTGAATCAATCGGTGTTGTGATTCGCCGCATGTTTCCTCTTATCGTCACTGCGTCTCCTGCTTTTTGATTAAGGCATTATATATGATAAATGCCTACTATTATGTTATGTTTACAAATAGAAATTGTTCTCTCATATGAACGTTGCACTTCTAAAGAGATGTTTAAGATTTAAGGTTTTGAGTTTTTATAACTAATTAAGAACGCCAAGTGAGCTTGCTTAATTTGTTGTTCTGTACAACTGGATGTCATGATTCCCTTTCAATTGTCGTCACGGCTGGTTATGCATTTATTTGAAACAATGCAATAACTCACTGAACAAGCAATGTTAAAAAGGAACATCAAACGAATCCGATATGTGGAATATGCGAAGTTGAGTTTTGGAGTCTGGACACTAGGATTTGAAGTTTGGATTTAAGGTATTAAAACAAGAATCGAAGTTATAATTTTGTATAAGTGTTGGATATAAGTTTTAGGTACATTATTATAGTATTTATATCTTATATATTAAAACAGAAGTCACAACTTTAATTCATGTGTGATTTTTTTAAAAAATGGACATATTCATAGAAAACCATGTTATATTTAATCTTTAATATTATCATTTAAATTTTGGTCTACCGGAATTTTTTATTGAGCTATCAATAATTGGATTTATAGATAATATAAATTAAATAGATATAATTTAATATTATAATACTATACCTCCATATGTCAAATATTTAAATATTTGTCGATGTTAACTTTTAAAACTATAAAGATTTTTTTTAAATAACAAAAATCATATTATCTAACAATGATTAATCTTTACTACCTTAAACCAATGAAAACCAAATTTTAAACTATATAGCTTATTTTAAAAATTAAACAAAAACTAAATTTTTAATTATTTACTCGATAATATAAGTTTATGAAGCGAAAAGTTTAAATTTTTAAAAACTTTCTAAATGTTGTGAAATGTTACAATATCTTTGAATATGACAATAAAAAATATTTTACTAATCTTTATATATATAGTTACGATTTTAATAATGAAATAATAATCCGAAAATATATATATATAAGAAGATACAAATACATGTGAAAGTTTAAAACAATCTATTCAATGAAAAAAATATAACGTAAACTTATTATTTTTTAAAAATTGATAGACACATATATTATAATATATACCAATTTAGAATTGAAAACAAAATATTTATATAAAAATAAATGAAAACAAAAACCTGCGCGGTTGCATGGGTCGAGATCTAATATTACTTAGGGCCTGACTGGTTTAACCGCAGCGGTTGCGGTTGCGGGAGTTTGCGGATGCGGGTGGTTGCGGTTTCTAGCGGTTTTAAGAGATTTGTACGACTGGTTCTGCGATTAGAAATTTGTGCGTTTGCGAGATACTTATGACTGGTTAACTACCAAATGCAGCAGCTGTTAAATAATAAATTAATAATATTTACATTTTATACAATTATAAAAATATCAAAAATAATAATATTATAATAAATATAAAATTTATATTTAGAAAGTTATAGTTTAAATATAGAAAATATTTTTATTTTAAAGTTTTATAATATTAATTAAAATTTAATTGATATATTTTAGCATTTTTATAATTTCACTTTAATTTTTTTATTGAATTTTTTTATTTTTGTATTTATATTGTTTTGGAAAAAAAAAAATTTTTTTTTATCCTCCCGCAAACGCCCGCAACCGCTAACGCTAGCTGAAACCAGCTTTTGAATTTATGAGGTTCAGAGCGATTTGGAGCGATTTGGAGCGGTTTAGAGCGGTTTGAGCGATTGTTGCAAAACGCCAGCAACTGCTACTAACTGCAAAAGCTGCGTTTGCGGGTGGTAGCGGGAAAACCAGTCATACCCTTAAAAGTTTACGGTTTGATATCTATGATTTAAAAAATGGAGTTTTGAATATCGTGTTTGGAGTTTAGGTTTAAGATCTTAAATTAATGTATGAAATTTTAAATTTGAGTTTTAGTTGAAAAGCATGGATGTGTGTTTTACCTTACTCTAAATTCGATTCAAAAATCCGGCTCAATAGTCTGAAGGTCCACTAGGATGACGCCCAAACCATAAAAGAACCGTGGCCCATTACAATCCCAAAAAAAAAAGTCAATCCTAGCTTGAAAGAGTCAATCAAAAATGTATAAGAAATTAAGGCAGTAAAGGAGATCATGCAGGATCCTCGTCCGAGTTCATGCTGTCGTTACAAATTCTCATACAACTAGATATAAAAGAAGAAAGAAGAGGAAAGAGAAGGTGATATTGACCTCTTGCACCAATTCTATAAACCTTTTGTACTTTGATTTACTTACAATCATATATTTTATTTTCATCTTCATTGTATCAATATTCATACTCAATAAGAAACACATTTTCATCTTCGACTCATAATAAAAGAGTTTTTATTCATTTTTATTCAACACGTTAGTTCAAATCCTAACCCTATATTTTGAGTGGATTTTGGGAACACAAAACAACCCTCTTAAGATCCAAAGTGAAAACACACATCAAAATGACTAGAGTAAACATATCCGACTTCGCATTTGTATCAAACCCCACAGGTCACATGTTAGAGAGTGCATGTCATATGGCACGAATCACGTTTTCGTGATGACCTTCTGGGGACCAACGTGTCACCGTCGAGGATGCTCGCGACCGAGCTTTAAGGTGCATGGAAATAGAGGTAGAAAAGAAGACACTCGCCGAGTTATACTTTCTAACCTAGAGCTCCAAAGATAAAAAATCAAGAAGACAATAACAGACCACGAAGACACCATGGCAGAACCAAAGGAGAAAGAGAAAGACATGTTGAAACTCGTTTTAGACAAAGTGGTGTGGACCAATTTTCTGATGGGGTTTCGACAGAGACGTCTGTCGGAAGGACCGAAATTTTTGCACGATGTAATCGTCACCGTGAACACTATGAATTAGTGTATTTGTTGGTCAAAATCAGAATTGTGTTGAATAAGAAATAGAAGTCCAAAATAAATGATGTGCAAAGCTTATAAATTTTTAAATTTGGCTAAATATAAAACATTTAGCAAATTGATCATTTTGGATATTTGGGTTGAATATGAACTTAAATTTGTTGATTATTATGTCAATTAACCTATTTTTAATATTACTAGTTTTTTTAACCGCGCTACGCGCGGATAAGATATTATATGTATTTCTCAATTCTAAAAAAATAATGTATAATATTGTATTACATTATTTAAAGAATATAAAATAATACTACATAACATAAATATATTTTTTTAATTTTCTTTGTGGAAATCATTATGTTGTTTGATTGTTGTACTTGATTCACATATTTGCATAGTTATTTGTGATAGATGAATAACTATATTTTTATTATCAGTAAATAATATATATTTATTATATAATATAAGAAAAATAAAATTATTTACTTTTAAAACAAACTTATCTCATGTTGGGGACTCGGTTATAGACATATCATATTCGAAAGAGACATTTTTACAGTTATCAATCTTCTTAACAGTCAAGAAATAAATCTGAATATCAAAACAATATCTCATACGATCTCTTTATGGAATAACTGCTCTGAAGAAATTGAATTTATGCATCAAAAATGACTGAAAATGGATGAGCAGATGTGTTATCTAAGTCAGATTTACAAAATACTATTCATAGTTCATATATCATTTATGTCCATCCTATTTTTTTGTCCATCCTTTCTTAAACATCTTGAAATAACTAATGCTAATTAATAATAAACTTTTTGCTGGAAAAAAAAATCAAATTTGTCTAATTATCGCTTAATTTGTCTAACTGATATATATGTATTTCTCAATTCTAAAAAAATAATGTATAATATTGTATGACATTATTTAAAGAATGTAAAATAAGACTACCTAACATAAATATATTTTTTAAATTTTTTTTGTGGAAATCACTATGTTGTTTGATTGTTGTACTTGATTCACATATTTGTATAGATATTTGTGATAGATGAATAAATATATTTTTATTATCAGTAAATAATATATATTTATTATATAATATAAGAAAAATGAAATTATTTACTTTTTAAACAAAGTTGTCTCATGTTGGGGATTCGGTTATAGACATATAATATTCGGAGGAGACATTTTTACAGCTATCAATCTTCTTAACAGTCAAGAAACAAATCTGAAAATCAAAACAATATCTCATACGATCTCTTTGTGGAATAACTGCTCTGAAGAAATTGAATTTAGGCATAAAAAATGACTGAAAATGATGTGCAGATGTGTTATCTAAGTCAGCTTTACAAAGTACTACTATTCATAGTTCATATATCATTTAAGTCCATCTTTCTTAAACATCTTGAAATAACTGATGCTAATTAATAATAAACTTTTGGCTGGCAAAAAAAAATCAAATTTGTCTAATTATCGCTTAAATATTTTATTAATATTGTCTAAGAAGCTTTCAGTTGATATCATAATTTAATTTTTATTAGTTTTTTTGTTAATTTATAGAGTTTTTTGTATTTAAGATTTTTTTTCCATATTAAGCTTATATTTCTTTCACATAATATATATATGTCATAAAAATTACCATCAAATCGGTTTTACTTATTTATTATTTTGTTTTTAATGAAAATACACTTTTTAAATAATTTAAAATAAAATTATATATTAATTTGTTGTATTCTAATAATTTAATTTATTTAATTAATTTGCTTTGGTGGATAACTTAAAAAGTTTTCATATGAATCGGGGAAAGCAAGCTTATGTTGTTATATTATATTTATTTGTGTACATGGAATCCATATATAATGCTAGTGTAATAAAGAAATAACATTATTTTTTTGTAACTTCAAAAAAATACATTATTACAATTTGAAATTAATCAAAATTGAATAAAATGGTAACTAAATAAATCTAATTGCTTTTTATCTTGTTTAGTTGGATTCTCATGAAAAGAAATCGATAGGTTAAAAAAATGTTTCAAAATTTGTTGTGTTATTGTTTTGTCTATAAATTACAAAATGTATTGAATTGATATATTTAATTATTGCACCCTTAAAAAATATTTTATTAAGACATTAGAGAACTATGTTTTGAGTTGTTTTGTCAAAATTGTACAAAAATCTATGTTGTTTTCATATTTGTCACGAAAATTTATATGTTAAACTTACTTTTACAAAATTCTTAACTTTGTCACGAAAACAAAAATCTATGCTTTTTCATATTTCTCAATGTTCTCACTTTCAAAGAATATATTAGCTTAGTCACTTACTTATTTTTTTTTACAAAACAAAGTATTGAAAGTTGAATCCATATTATTGTAAATTTACATAAGAGTTTGTGATTACATATTTAGTGATTCTTGTATATGTGTCCAAGAAGGTTCAATGGCTTAGTGGTATATGCTCTATATTTATGTCGTACTAACCCGGGTTCGATCCTTTCCTTTGCATTATTTTATTCATTTTTTACGAAAAAATAAATGAGATGACGTGGCAAGTTCGAACTCTCTGATTGGACGATTTTTTGTGCTTACGTGGACACCCTAAGAGGAGCTTATATCCCCTTTTAGTATAGTATAGATTTTGCATAATAATATTATACATATTTATTTAAATATGTAAACCCAAGAAAAGTATATTAATGGTTGTTGATTTGGTCAAAGCCACAATATTACTTTGCAAACTTAACGTGCATGAATCGTGGAAATCAATTCCATTATGACATTCAATTGGTACGTTAAGTGGACTCATTCAATTACATAACCCAGCAAAAGCTTACAATCTCTCTTTTTTTTCTCTCTCTTTGATTTTTCTTTTGGTGTCTGAGAATAAACATTAAACTAGTTTCGTCAGGCTTCTGATAAAACGACGCAAATCAGAAGATTTTTTGCAGTTGTATCTTTGGACTCATTACGTTATCGAACCGTCACACTATGGGACTTATTTTGAGTTGAGGAAAGAGATAATATATCGCCTCTGCAGTTGAATCATCATTTTCTTAATCTTTGGTATAATCTTATCAAATTTATTCTTTGCAATATTCAGCTCTTCGTAGTTTATATAATACAGTCACTACAAAAAAAAACATTGAATTGTATCACTTAAATTGTATCACAAAAATAAGTGATACCATTTTAAATCACTTATTCAGAACTGAAACAAATATTTATACTTTTAAATCATTTATAGTAATTGATGTTATTATTAATTAATTTAACATCAGTTCGATATAAGTGATGTCTTTTCTTTTAATTTGTATCATTTTAACAAAAATGATACAATTATATAAAATTATATCAATTACACAATTGATGCATATATTATTTTGTTTAGTATCACTTATTTAAATGATCTATAATTTACATCAGTAAAATAATTGATGCTAATAAAAATTATATATATATATATATTAGCATCGGTCTAATAAAAATGATATTGTTTTTAATCTTATTTTGCATCTGTTGAAATATATTATCTAGTACAAAATTAGTTTGGATCTATAAAATAATTAATAAATATAATATAATTGTATAATTATATACTAAACAGGATCTATTATAGTTCCCCAAAAAAAGGAACCACAATCCCACATAAAACGTGAACTAATCAGTTAAAAAGTAGGGATTACGAGAAGTAGTATAATATTCTTGTGATTTTAATTTTTTGTTAGCTTTAATTTTACTGGATCATAATTTTCTATAACTGTTTCACTTCAATATTTTCATCTTCGTCTCTTTTTCATCTTTTCTCTGTTTCAGTTTCTTAAACTTTTGTTCAGAGCTTAAAATTTGTTGTTTTGGTTATTTGATCAGAAACAGATTTCAACAATATCAAGCATTATATGAGTCACGATGACAAATGCGTTTCTTTTCATGAAAGGGTTTAAAGATTGCTGAAGTTTGCTAATCAAACGACTCTGATTAAACTTTTGAGAGGTATTATTTCTTTTTTCTTTCTCTATTCTCAAACTTTTTGAAAACTACAAGTTCTTATATTTTTTGTTTATGTCTTAATAATCATTCTCTATTAGGATCAGAATAATTCAGAGATATATGAAGACACGACAAGAGTGATTTGAAATGTGGAGGAAAATCGATAGAGATTGAAGATGAAAAAAGAAGATGCAAAGAATGAGAAGAAAGAAGAAGAATCTGGATATAATTGCTAGTATTTTTTTTGTATCTCCGCATTCTTCATGTTTTTTTCTTTCTCATAACTAGTAATTTGTTTAACTTTCTATAGTCTTTTTTTCTTCTCTGTACCTTTTTTATTTTTCTTGTTTTCTTGGCTACGTTATATTTCAATGGAAAATTAATAAATTGTTACAAAATAATATTTTATTTTATATGTATTTTCTACTCTACAAATGATTCTAATATTTAAAACAATAACTATAAATAGTAAAACTATTAAAATATTTTTTAATAAATCGATATTAATTTATTAAATTATTAATTAATATTTTATTAACTAAATCAGTTATTTTAATTGATGTCAATACTAATATCATTTGGAAAAATTGATGTAATTGTTAATATCGTTTTTTACAATTGATATATATATTGACATCACATAAAGTAACTGATGAAAATATAATAATTTCTTACATCATTTGTTAATAAAATGATGTAAATTATTTGTATCACCACTTTCAGAGTCATTTATTTAAGTGATGTAAAATTATTTTACATCATTTATAACTAATGCAAAAATATAAATTAAATGATGCTAAATGACTCTTTTTTTGTAGTGAGTTTTATCAGTATTAACTCAAAATATCCATTTATTGCTTTGCACTTAACATTATTGTAAAAGAGTTTTTTTTAAGAACAGGTGTTGGTCGATCAAGAACAGGTTCCCATTCAAAACTCCCAAAAATAACTTGTACCAAATATGATCTCAATTCCTAATATGTATTCAAAATATATTGAACATCTAAAATAATTATCTATTATATGAAGATTGATGGTTGAAGGTGGCGGTTGAAGGTTAAAGTTTTTAAATTTTGATTTTGTTTTCGTTGAATAATGTTTTTTATTTCATGAGAACTTGGTTTTTGTTTTATGCTTTCATTTATTTGGTTTTCTTTCGATCAATAACTATGTTTACCTTTCATTTGATTTTGAATGATCATATTTGATGTTCCTTTCTTTTTTTATGAACTGATTTTATTTATGTTTTAGTTACAAAATAGGTACAAATCAAGTATTTTAAAACCGAAGAACCTATTCTACTTATTTTTTTTTTGTTACGAAGTAGATATAAATCAGGTACATTTAAACCTAAGAATTGATTGGGATCCGAACCCGAAAGTACATCGGGTTGTACCGGTTCTTCGAAGATTTACTAACCTCGACCCGAACCCGATAGAACCCGAACCGGTCCCGAACCGAATTTTCATATAATCCGAATGAGGCTGATTTTGATAAACCCGAAAAACCGAAATCCGATTGGACTAAACCAAAACCCGATTGTGCCCCGAATGTCCATGCCTACTCAGCTCTTCTCGTTATTAACTTTAGTCGCTTTAAGTTGATATTGTTGATTCGGGTTTATCGGTTGTTCTTAAAAGGAAAAAAATAATAATAAATCTTTTGATCTGAAATACTCGTTCCATTAGAGCTTCTGGGTTTATGCGACTTTGTCTTTTACTTCTCTGTTTCGTAAAAGAATAGAAAGCTTTTTTTTTTCCATCTATTATTATTATATTAAGGGGATAAGGGTGTTTCAAAAAAAAAAAATATATATATATATATGAAGGGGATAAGGTCCAATTGGACCAAGCCCAAAACCATTACAACGGAGCCCAAAAAACATGCCCATAAAACTATCCTAAAACCCATCCAAGGGATATACGCCCAAAGACCCGGCCCGAACAACAATGCCTAAAAACGGCACCGCCCCAAACGCCAACACGATGGCACACGTGTTGAGATCTCAACTGCGAAATACACGTGTCACCAAATCCCTTCTCCTTCCTCCAACGCCAGAGAGAACACGCAACTATCACTGGAAACCGCACCCGATCACCACCACCATCCACGGCTGAGCTCCTTTCGCAGAGAGCTTCCATCCACCGACGTCGAGATCTCATCCTGAGCCACCAAGCCGCCAATCACGAGATTAAAGAAATCCCACACCTCCTCTTGTTTGTCGTCAACACCATCGCTTCATCGCCATCAAAGAGATTCAATAGATCTATTCGAGATCTCTTCTGAAGGAATCAAACCGAGAACACATAAAACATGGGCAAAGCTACAGTCACACCCTTCAGGAAAGGGGTGACGATCAAAAGCCGATGGCGTAAGGCTCAGAACCTCCACGCCCGGAGTCATAAGCCGGTGAGACCGGAGCCAGAGAAGCCTCCTTCTCCCGGAAACAGAGCCAGCAAAACCTGCAAAGAGAGCAACGGCTAGCCGGACCCAAAGAACGGGAATCAAAACCACCGATAGAGCACCGAAGAAAGTTTCATTTCATCTCACAGAGGAGAGAGAGAAGTCCCGGTCTCCGTCTTTCCTCTTTTGATTGAATAGAAAGCTTTTCAGTTTGTGTTATTTGTTAAAAAAAGGTTAAGCTTGTGTCGTGGTTCTTTTTTAGTTAACCGGTTTCAGCTCTTGGTTTAATTTAATTATCCACCAGCATTGATGTTTCGTTTGTCTTGTTTATCTATACTATTATTTATGAAGTGATTTTGCTTATTTTTCATATTCTCCATGATTTTAGGTAATTTTACTTACTTGTCATATTTTTATTAGGTTTTAGCTAAATCATTGATTTATTATTTGTTATTAGCTGAGTCATTAATAAATTAATTTAAAATTATCCTTAATGAATCTTGTATATAATTAAAAATGAATGTTAATAATATTAAATTTTTATGTTATATTAAAAACGAATTTAAACAATATCTTTACTGAATTTGATATATAATTAAAAATGAATTTTATTTTAATAGTATAAAGTTTATATGTTATATGTTACATTAAATAATTGATTATAAAATAATATAATAGAATTATAAAAAATAAGATTATTCTTATATATATTGTGTTGCTATCTGAAAACAATATTTTATTATAAAAGTTAAAAAAGTTAAGATAAAAAAACAATTGATAATTAAATATTAGTCAAGCAAGAAAATTATATAAAGATATTTTCTAAACTATTTCTAAGATATGAGTGTTTTAAAAAAAATTAACACAAAAGTAAGTATATATTTTGATAAAAAAATATTTGACATATATAAATACTTTGATGTTTGATTTAACTATTTAAAACCATAAATAATAACTTAGTACGTTGGTTTTAGATTAATAAAACATAAACTAATAAGTATTCATAAGAAGTTTATGCCCGCATATACGGGCAAAACACCTAGTTAATAATTATTGACTTTGATTCGTGCGCATTATATTAAAGATGCAGATTTTAAATTTTCTGATTTTTGATTAGACTTAATCGTTTGACATTTATTAAAATTGTTGAAACTATTTGTGTTTGGTATTGAAATATACTAATCTTTTGTTGGGTTTTGTGAGCAGATTCAAAATTCAAGTATGTCTTACAACACAAGTTTATCTATCTTGGATAGATCAAATGGTGTGATCGGCAATGGATTAAATGAGTTGACGCCTCAAATTAAGTTTGAGAGTGGTTTGCCATTTTTAATTTCATTTGCTATGAGAACTGAAATATCTGCTGGAATTAATCTGAGCATTCATATTGAAAATTACATGTGTGCTATGGTCACAGAAGTCAGTACGATTAAAAATAATTCAAAAGACTGGTGGTATGACACAGGTGCCACCACTCATATATGCATTGATAAGAACATGTTTAGTACCTATCAAAAATGCAATGATGAGGAGCGGTTGTTAATGAGTAACACCGGCTCGTTCGTTATTGAAGGTTGTGGCGAAGTGAAACTTGCGCTAACTTTTGGACAAGAGATAATTCTAAAAAATGTGAAATATGTCTCAGATATGCGAAAGAATCTTATTTCCGGTTCGCTACTAAGCAAAGCTGGATTTGTAGTAACTTTCGAGTCTGATAAACTTGTGATAAAGAAAAATGATATTTTCTTGGGCAAATGATTTGTTGAGGATAGACTGGTCAAAATGTGTATTAAGACAGTCTTATTCACAAATAAACCAAATGCTTATTTGGTTGAACCGTTCAAAGTTTGGTATGAAAGATTGGAGCATGTAAATTATAAATCTGTTCAAAGATTGATTAATTTAAACCTAATTCCGAAATGCAAATTGAGCAAAGAGAAATGTGAAGTATGGGTACAAGCAAAACTCACAAAAACCCCATTCTCTCATGTTGAGAGAACAACTGAGCCTCTTGGTTTAATTCATACAGATTTGTGTGATTTAAAATTTGTTCAAACTAGAAATGGAAAAACATATTTTGTGATTTTCATAGATGATTGTACAAAATATTGTTATGTCTATTTGCTAAGAAGCAAAGATGAAGCCTTGAGAAAATTCAAAGAGTATAAACTCAAGGTTGAAAACCAACTCGATAGAACTATAAAGATAGTTCGAATTGATAGAAGAGGCGAGTATGATGGACCATTTGATGTGTTCTGTAAAGAGCATGGCATTATTCATCAAAACCACCGCTCCATATTCACCTGAATCTAACGGTGTTGCAGAGCGTAAAAACCGAACTCTTAAAGAGATGATGAATTCGATGTTGCAGGAATCTGGGTTAGCCCAGAACATGTGGGGGGAAGCTTTGCTTACCACAAATTATATCCTCAATAAAATACCAAACTAAGTCACTAGTAAAACACCATATGAACTTTAGATAGTATAGATTAAATAGATATAATTTAATGTTGTAATACTATACCTCTTTATGCTAAATATTTAAATATTTGTCCATGTTAGCTTTTAAAATTATAAAGATTTTTTTTAAATAAAAAAAATCATATTATCTAAAATGATTAATCTTTACTACCTTAAACCAGTGTTTTAAACTATATCCTTTATTTTAAAAATTAAACAAAAACTAAATATTTAATTATTTACTCGATAATATAAATCTATGAAGCGAAAAGTTAAATTTTTTTAAAAAATTTCTAACTTTGTGAAATGTTACAATATCTTTGAATATGACAATAAAATAATATTTTACCAATCTTTATATATATACTTACGATTTTAATAATGAAACAATAATCCAAATATATATATATATATAATAAGATACAAATATATGTGAAAGTTTGAAACAATCTATTCAATGAAAAAAATATACAGTAAACTTATTATGTTTTAAAAATTGAAAGACACATATATATATTATAATATATACTAATTTAGAGTTGAAAACAAAATATTTATATAAAAATAAATGAAAATAAAAATCTGCGCGGTTGCGCAGGTCAAGATCTAGTGTTAATTAATTGGTCTAAAAGATCCTTTGGTAACTTGTTTTTTTTTATTAATGGCATAAGCATTATTAAACATTCTTCTTCCTAAAGACATCTTGTAAGTTTACTGCAGCTTTTTCCATGGTTATCATTTGAGTTTTTTCAACAATATTAATAACCTAGCCTTTTCTTTATTGTTTTATCAGCAAAATATAAAAAATGATATTTTAGATGAAACCATTTGTTAGCCTTGTAAAGCGAAATGGCCATGGTTGTTGCTCACCGCCGACAGGTTGTGTTTTCAAACTATAATATAAAATGATTACTAAAAGAAAATAAAGAAAAACTGTAAAAGGAAGTAAGTGAGAGATCATGGGTCCCATCCATATCGTATGCTTCGAGGAAGTTATTACGAAGTTACGGTTGAACAATATTCTAGATACAATTATATTTTAGATACAGTTATATTTTAAATTAGACACAACCTTTTATAACCAATCATGGTTGTTTTAATAGAATAGACTAAATTTTGATCTGCGCTACAAAACGCGGGTATATTTTTTGTTTTGCAATGCTGGTTTATTTTTTGTTTTTATTTCTGTAAAAAAATATTTCTTATATTTTAAAGAATTTTAATTTATATATTTGTGTTTGATATTTTTTTAAAATTATTATTAAAACTTTTTGATAATTATATTGAATTTCTGATGTTGCATAACTATACATTTGTGCCAAAACTATTTCACACATTAATTGTGTACTTTTATCATTAAACACTGATATAACTTTTTGAAAAACTAACCGTATTTTTACAATTTTGTTTAATAATCAATATTATTAATCTCCTGTATTAAAATTCAATTAGCCCATCAACCTTTATCAGATTTGATGTAATCTATTATCTTTTTACAGTTTATCGTATTATTTATGCATCAAACATATATGTGTTACTTAGCAATCAATTTCTAACATCTAAAACGACAAAAAGTATTTTTTTGTGACAAATCCAATTTTTTGACCGACTATGAAGAAATCGCAACGGCGGGTCACCGTTGAGCATTCCGCCACCGTTTAAACATGGATTTATATGTATGGAGTTTGACCGGGTAGGCTTTTAATAATATGCACATCTTTTTTTATTCAGACGAACAAAAAATTAAGAAGGCATAAGTAACACACCGAGAATAAATTTATTGATGAATGTAATTATATTTTTTGGTTTAGTTAACCGCCGATTAAGTAGTGTTGGTCTAAATGCAAAATGACCATATTACCATTAATGAAGGGTAAAGCCTTGTTTGAAAACGTGATGGCATAAAAAGTAATATGCCAAGTAATTGTAGGGGTAAATATTACTAATGATCCTAAATTAGTAATATTGATATTAACTGAAAATAATTGTCTGCTGCAGAGATAGAGAAGAGTTTCTAGAATTAGATTAAAGTGCTTCACAGTTTCATGACATGGTTCTGTAAGCAAGAAGCCTACAAATAGGTACTTGATCATGAGGAGGTTCAACCAATTAGTAAAAATCAAAACTGTTGTTCATCTTAGGAACTTATTCACAAATTAACAGAGTATCCCACCTGCCAAGTACGACATACGAGATTATATATCATTTGGTATAAAGATTTGTGTTAGTTGAATACTGTTATGCTTTGGTGAAGCAATTTAGAATGTATTAGTTTTGGATAACGTATATTGTATGTTTTCTTTGTTTCACATCACAATACTCTGCAATAAAGTATCTGCCTAGCTTGAGAACGAAGTAATATGTTAAAATATCTGCTGATGGAAATGAAACCTAAAACCATTCGATTGTTAAGATTTGGCTACCACTTGTGAAATTTGTGGGGAAAATGGTAGATATTTACTCTTTGGTTTAGAATGCTAACTGTAATTTTTGATATTGTTTGCAAAGGAAAGAGTTGTGCATGGGCAGGAGATGGTCTAACGGTGGTCACGAGCCGGAGAAGCCACGGTAGTTGCATCGGTGGTTTTACATGTCTTCTTTTAATATTGATATTGAATTGTTGAAAATGGTAATGTTTTCATACTTTCATGAGATGAACAGAGCATACGCTCCATTGGATGTTGTCATAAGTTGTAACATATGATAGGTGTTATTAACAATATATTTTCTTTTTTTTTGGGGTGAAATTACAATATTATGTTATATATTTATATTTGTTATCATATAAATAAAGATGTACTTACACGCTAGCAAACTCTCGTCAAAAAATTTCAATTATAATTTCTAGAGTTATATCAATACCTTCAAAAATGTTAGGAGATATATTGAATTGTGTACGCAATGATTTTTAGTAGGTGATGTCAAGCAAATCGGGTTGAGTAAGTTTTGCCATTTTGGTGTTATATAATTAAAAAAATGAAAATTTTTAATACCTCAAAACTATAAAAATATATCTTATAATGATAAATTACATTATTTTATTATTATTTTATACTTGAAAATTAAATCTGTTTATTAAATATTTTAAATAAATTTAAACAGCCTTTTCATCAGAAATCCTAACAAATAATAAATTTGTTAAATTTATATTTCAATTATTATCAAATAATAATTTACTTTTAAATAAATATAAATTCAATAACAAACGTCTTCTTCATCAACATCTACTGCATGTATCCTGTTCAAAAACGCGCTCTAGGCGGACGTTTAATCGCCGCAAATCCGTTACACGACCATCAACCGTGGCGAGTTGACCATGTTCGCTCTATTACTCGGGCTGTGTAAAAAGTTTACGATTTTGAAGTTTTTAATTTCAAAATAACATGCTATGTAGAGATCTGATGAATTTTGATTAAATCTTAGAAGATTAAGGAGATAAAACCTTGAAATCGTCAAAATAAATAAAACGTAAAACGGCTGCAGCTTCAGAAAACAAAGGTTGAAGATGAAGGCTGTGTATTTTACTCATTAACCCTAAAATTGAAAAAAAAAAGGACAAAAAGTAATAATCTGGCATCGAACCGCTCAACTCTACATCATTAAAGCCAAAATAAACCAATAGGCCGACCTGAACAATTAGTTAACTTCCCATATTTAAATATATAGCCATTGAAATTATATAAAATCCATGTAATTACTCCCCGCTTAATCCCCGTATAATCCCCGAATAACAGATTCGGCGCTAGGCGGTACCTCACTGCACGCGTTACCCCTAGCGCGATTCCGAACAGGACATGTATGCTAAATCCTTATAATAGACAATTTACATAATTCAACAATGTATATTTATATATATCTAATTAACAAAAGAAATGATTATATTGTTGTATAATAAAATTATTGTGAGGATCATAATATATAAGATTCATTAAAATTTTTTGAAAAATTTAATTTTTATATTTAGGTTTTTATAATCATATTTTTGTTTAATCTATTCTATTAAAACAAGAACATGACCTATTGATATAGTTTTAGTCCAACTAATTTAATACAATTATTAAAATCTCTTACTAATTATTTAAGAAAAATATTTTACACAATATGATTACAAAAAAAAACACAAATATGATTAAAAAAATTAAATTTCTAAAAAAATGTAAAACAAAAAATATACCAACCCTTTCAAGTGGACTATATAAAGCAAAATCTAGTGGACTATATAAAGCAAAACACAAAGTCCGATTATAAACAAAAGCCCAAACAAATTACAAACCAAAATAAATGAACCGCATCATCTATACTATACTAAAAGGGAGATATAAGCTCCTCTTAGAGTGTCCAGGTAGGCACAAAAAATCGTCCAATCAGAGAGTCCGAAGTTGCCACATCATCTCATTTATTTTTTTCGTAAAAAATGAAAAAACAATGCAAAGGAAAGGATCGAACCCGGGTTAGTATGACATAAATATATGAAAGATACCACTAAGCCATTGAAACTTTCTTGGACACATATACAAGAATCACAAAATATGTAATCATATTTGTCAATGTTCTCACACTTTCAAAGAATATATTAGCTTAGTCACTTACTTATTTTTTTTTACAAAACAAAGTAAAAAAGCATAGATTTTTGTTTTCGTGACAAAGTTAAGAATTTTGTAAAAGTAAATTTAACATATAAATTTTCGTGACAAATATGAAAAAGCATAGATTTTTGTACAATTTTGACAAAAAGCTCAAAACATAGTTCTCTAATGTCTTAATAAAATATTATTTAAGGGTACAATATAGACAAAACAATAACACAACAAATTTTGAAACATTTGTTTAGCCTATCGATTTCTTTTCATAAGAATCCAACTAAACAAGATAAAAACAATTAAATTTATGTAATTACCATTTTACTCAATTTTGATTAATTTCAAATTGTAATAATGTATCTTTTTGAAGTTACAAAATAATAATGTTCTTTCTTTATTACACTAGCATTATATATAGATTTCATATACACAAATAAATATAATATAACAACATAAGCTTGCTTTCCCCGATTCATATGAAAACTTTTTAAGTTATCCACCAAAGCAAATTAATTAAATAAATCAAATTGTTAGAATACAACAAATTAATATATAACTTTATTTTAAATTAAATTATTTAAAAAGTGTATTTTCATTAAAAAAAATAATAAATAAGTAAAACTGATTTGATGGTAATTTTTATGACATATATATATTATGTGAAAGAAATATAAGCTTAATATGGAAAAAAATCTTAAATACAAAAAACTCTAAAATTAACAAAAAAAACTAATAAAAATTAAACTATGATATCAATTGAAAGCTTCTTAGACAATATTAATAAAATATTTAAGCGATAATTAGACAAATTTGATTTTTTTTGCCAGCCAAAAGTTTATTATTAATTAGCATCAGTTATTTCAAGATGTTTAAGAAAGGATGAACTTAAATGATATATGAACTATGAATAGTAGTACTTTGTAAAGCTGACTTAGATAACACATCTGCACATCATTTCCAGTCCTTTT
Source organism: Brassica napus (assembly GCF_020379485.1). NCBI lineage: Eukaryota > Viridiplantae > Streptophyta > Magnoliopsida > Brassicales > Brassicaceae > Brassica > Brassica napus. The sequence goes on from NC_063434.1 coordinate 14,369,746, forward strand.
TGATGCCTAAATTCAATTTCTTCAGAGTAGTTATTCCCCAAAGAGATCGTATGAGATATTGTTTTGATATTCAGATTTTTTTCTTGACTGTTAAGAAGATTGATAACTGTAAAAATGTCTCATTCGAATATTATATGTCTATAATCGAATCCCCAACATGAGACAACTTTGTTTAAAAAGTAAATAATTTCATTTTTCTTATATTATATAATAAATATATATTATTTACTAATAATAAAAATATAGTTATTCTTCTATCACAAATATCTATGCAAATATGTGAATCAAGTACAACAATCAAACAACATAATGATTTCCACAAAGAAAATTTTAAAAATATATTTATGTTATGTAGTCTTATTTTATATTCTCTAAATAATGTAATTCAATACTATACATTATTTTTTTAGAATTGAGAAATACATATAATATCTTATCCGCACGTATCGCGGTTAAAAAATCTAGTTTTGTTAAAGTGGACAGTTGTTGCTTCCAGAATGTTCGAATTAATGATGTTGCATCACCATGTGTGAGAAAACTCTAATTTATATATAGACTAGGGTTGGCCCATCCTACGGACTGAATATATTTTACTTGTGATCTGGGTTATTATTTTTTATATGATTTTGTGATTTGTATTTTAGGTTTACCTTTGCAAGAGATGTGTATGAGATATACTATTTTATTAATTTAAGTTGTTGGTTAGTTTGTTTGTAAGTAATTTTTATTTTGAATTTTTACTTATATGGCATCACCATGATTGAGTTGTTATGTCAATTATCAGTTGAATGATTTGAATCTAACAACTAATGTATATGAATCTTTTTGATGTTCTCGCCAGCCGTAAGGCATTTATAATTTCAAAAAATAATATTTCAACTTTGGTGAAAAACTGGTAATCAAAAGATTAGCCATCCAGTTGGATTGGAAATGGTGTTCCTGGTGTTCATCGGTCTCATTTCTTAAGTTTATTACCGGGTGATACTTGGTTTTAGTAAAATAAACTCTATTGTTTCTTAGGAACAAATATGAGCATCTCTAGAACATTTCTTGCTTGGTCTTAATTCTTAAGCATAAGATTTCAGATGATAGGGGAAGAAATTCATAATTGTTTCTATGTTCCATTCGAGATCAACTACCAAGATGTTTTTGTTGTCAAGATTTGGAGGACCCATTGGTAGAAATTAGCACTATTTGTATTTTCATTACAGAAATACTAAAACTTTGACATGGTTTGCAGAAATTTTAAACATATTTATATTGTAAACTATGTATTTATTTTACACATTTCTGTATATTTTTTATTAGTCAAATATTTTTGCAAAGAAATTTTCATTTTTAGTCATTGAGGTTTTAAAATTTTATTAATATAGGTTATGATAATATTTACAACCAAATAAATTGGAATATAATCTCTTATAAGATTTCAACAACATGATATACAATCTACGTTTTGACACATCAATACTTACCATCAATTAGCATCGTTAATTTTCTGTTATTTACTTTTTTTTATATATATAAAATTTGATTTTCATAATAAAATATGAGAAGGTATGAATTATCAGCGGTAAGATGCATTATGAGATAAAAATATTTATTTAGAAATATATGGTTATATAGTATGAATGAATTATTATTTTTATGATTGCTTATTTTTATTTTATAAACTATATGATTAGCTGAAGCTTTACTATATACTATATCCGAAAAGAGTAGAACGATGATCATATCATACTTTGATAATTTCTTCAGATATAGAACGATGATCATATCATACTTTGATAATTTCTTCAGATATCGCTCGCATAGGTTAGACGCCAATTATCAGGATCCAAATATTTAGTGTGTCAAACAGCTTAGGAGCATATCCTTTCTCATGATGGCCCTCGAAATAGCATTTGTGGAGAGAATCTTTCAAATCAAGAAACTCACTAAGCCATTTTCCAGCATGTGTCATTTCAACTTATCATTGAAATCTACGTAATAGAACCCAAACCTCATTTTATAACCTCTCTCCCACTCCAAGGTGTCCATTAACGACCATATGTAGTACCCCTTTAACCTCACATCGTGCAGCCAGCGAACCATCCATCACATGTGTGATATAAAAGTATTTTTCTATGCCTTCAGTTAATTATTATAAAAATATTTTTAGTAACCATATTAGTTTGTAATATATACATTATGGCTTTACTCATGATTAAGATGTGACTCTTGATAAATTATTTTCTCCCGTAGTCGCTTGTGGCTTCGGCCAAGGTCTTGGTTCTGTTGTCGATTTCGTCCATCCCTACCAATTTAATTTTAGTTAGCATATTGGTCTTTCCAAAAGATTACATATAAAATTAATATAAAACATAAAATAAATAGTAAAATGGTATAATCTTAAAAATCTGTTATTAAATAAATACTTTACTTCATTATGTTTACCGATCAAAATATGCTTCATTTTATTAACAATTATTCTTTTGTGATTTTATATTTTGTAAAATAAGTAGATGTTATTAAAGTTAACCAAGAATTATAAAGGATGTGTAATATGACCAAATTAACTTGTGTTATAAGGAAGTGTTTATATGAGTATTGCTGGAATATGAATAAATTTTATTTGTCATATTTCAGAGGACATTTTACCCCTATAATATGTCATTTTATTTCTTATGATTTAGTTAACTAAGAAGAAATGCATGAATGTTTAGACTTTCACTGGCCGGGATATGTATTTGTGGTAGTTTAATTTTTGTTTATTATAGGTAGGCGATTTATCTACATATAGTTTTATCGTGTTTGTTTTCAAAGGTGTTAGTATTATTTAAATTTTGATTTAACATGTCATTTTCTTTATTCGTTCAGTAAGGAAATTGGATGTGTTTCTGATATTTGATAAGACTTAAAATTGTGCTTGGACCATACATTTCCTATGCAACTGTTCTAAAGTTTTTCTACACTTGACACAGAAATTTTATTTTATTTTATTTTTATTGCTGATTTATTATACTATTTCTGAACCTTGGTTGTGGTCTTCCAATAGTTTGTTGTTAATTTCCTTTTTCTTGAATTTTGCCACCATAAAAGACAGAAAATTCCAGAAGATCCAATACTTTTCTTTTAAATTTTTTTCCGCTTGGTTAGATTCAACGCGAAAAAGCAATATTCATAAATATTTTTTTTGTCATCATCATAAATATTTTTGATTTTTGGTTTTATGAGTTTTTCCTATGTATTCTTGAAAATTATTTAATTTGGGTTATATAGTGGATTTTTATTATATTATGTATTTCCAATATTTGTAATTGTTTTATCCTCCTTATGTTGGTTATTTTTATTTTTCTAAGTATTTGTTCTTCAAATTGTGTTTTATCCATCATTTTTTCTTATTAATTTCTAAGAACATCAGTCTGGTGATTAAAAATAGAAAAGGTTATGTAAGATTCACTCCTTTTTATTTTTTTGTTTTCTCTGGTTTGATAAACGTAAAAACAAATATCATAAATAAACTTTCCCTTTTAATTATTTTTGATTTTTCTATGTATGCTTAAAATTTATGTATTTTAAAGTATATTATGTATTTTTATTAAATTATTAATTGTTGACTAATTTTACAAAGTTCAAGTTATATTTTGTATGTTCACTATTTTTTTTCATTTTAAAAACTTTTTGTTTATTAGATTTCTGTTTTTCTTATATATTAATCATTAGTTGTGATTTTTCATTTTCTTGTTAATTTATGTATGCTTGAGTTTGGGGAACAAAAAATAATTTTGTATGTAAGAAGCACTTTTTATTTTGTTAAGGTGCATTTGATGAAACATGAAAAATAGCGTAAATGAATTTTTCATCTTTTATTCTTATTATTTTATTTTTTCATAAAATCTATATATTTTGAATTATATTATGTATTTATTATATGTTCAAAGAAAGTTTGGTAAAAAGAATTTGGTTAGATTGAAAATAAACTGTTGGTTAGAAATAATTTATCAATTGTTAAATGTGTTGTTAATAGATTTGATCTAAATAATAAAAAGATGAAAATGTAGATTAGTTTTCAATTTTTAATATTATAAAGTAACAAATTTCTAGATAGCTTCTTAATGGAGTGGTAACATTAAAAGGGAGAGTTGAAGTATATTTTATATTCATAGATTGTTGTAGCATTCTTGTTGTCAAATGTAAGTGATCTCCTTGATTTCCACGCTATCTAGATTAAACCACCGCAAGCGTTTTAGATACTGCAACGACTGAAAAAGCTCTGCAGCTTTGACCTGAAACCACCGCAAGCGTTTTAGATACTGCAACGACTGAAAAAGATCTAGTTGCTTCCACTCGAAGGTTGTGGTTCTTTCCTCCACGACTACTTAATCTTGGGAATTGGGAATGCACTCTCATAGCTTTTGAGATTGAGAATGTCTAGGCATCCATCTGTTCAGATCCATAGAGGCTCATTTGTTTGTGTAAGGCCCTGTTCGTTTGTAGGATGCATCCAGATGGTCCATCTAGATGTCTTATCCAGATGAACCATCTGAATGCAACTATGTTCGTTTGCTTTTCATTTTTTAAATTTCATTTGCATCAAGATAGACTTGTTAATAAAATGACTAAAATATAAATTTTTTCGTTTCAGCGGAAAAATAGCATTTTTACGGTTTTGGCCGAAAATATTTTTGCGGTTTTTGAGGAAATATGTGTTTTTCGTGAAAATGTGCATTTTTATGGTTTTGGCAGAAAAATACGTTTTATGGGTTTAGCGGAAAAATATGTTTTTGCGGTTTGGACGGAAAAAGTGTGTTCTGAAGTTTTGGTGAGAAAAATATTTTTGACGGAAAAAGTTTTTTTCACGATTTTGGCGGGAAAAGTTTTTTTCGCGATTTTTGCGGGAAATTTTTTTTCGCGATTTTGGCGGGAAAAGCATTTTTACGGTTTTGGCGGAAAAATGCGTTTTCCGGTTTTGGCGGAAAAATACGTTTTTCCGGTTTTTCCGGAAAAATGCATTTTCCAGTTTTAGCGGGAAATGCGTTTTTCCGGTTTTGGCGGGAAAATGCGTTTTCCGGTTTTACCGGGAAAATGTGTTTTCCGGTTTTGGCGGGAAAATTTCATTTTCTAGTTTTGGTGGTAAAATTATGTTTTTCAGTTTTGGCGGAAAAATGCATTTTTCCAGTTTTGTCGGGAAAATTCAGTTTTCCGGTTTTGGTGGGAAAATTGTGTTTTCCGGTTTTGGCGAGAAAATGAGTTTTTTCAGTTTTGGCGGGAAAATTGTGTGTTTTCCGGTTTTGGCGAGAAAATGCTTTTTGCGGTTTTGGCCGGAAAATGCTTTTTGGAGTTTTGGCGGGAATATGCGTTTTTTGGGTTTTGGCGGGAAATTCAGGTTTGGTCGAAAAGTGTGGTTTTACTGGTTTAACCGAAAAATGTGTTTTTATGAAATTTGTTTTATGTTTTTTGCAGAAAAATGCATCTTGCGGTTTTGGCAGAAAAGTGTGTTTTTCAGTTTTTGCAAGAAAATGCATTTTTTGGTTATAGCGGAAAATTTGTATGCAAAAAATAGAAATTTACAGTTTGAAAATAATATTTTGATTTTAAAAGGTCATTTTGTCATTTATCATTTTGGACTGAACTAGATGCATGCATCCAGATGCACCTGCATCCAGATGCACCATCAAGACTCACCTTCATTTGGGTGAAAATTTGAGATGAATTTTTAAAAATTCAGCTGTGTGATACATCTGGATGTAGCATTATAATGTACAAAACGAACATCAATTTGCATCTTCACCCATATGGATCACCTGGGTGAGCAAACGAACAGGGCCTAAGCCTAAGATATTCTTCCATAGCGGGTCACAGCATTGTTGGTCATCCGAGACTTATCCATGTCTGAGATAACAAAGTTTGGTAGAGACAGTAAACTCGAGGCAGCCATTGAAGAACAACTTGATGGAAAGAGGGTTTCATAAAGAAAAAGCTAGAACCTCTTCTCTAAGCTTTTTTGATTCGAAGCTTCTGTTTAAGTCTTCATGAACACAGGTGTGGCAAATGGTGTGTGTTTGAGAGCTTCTCTAATGGAAATGTTTTCGCAACAAATCCTATCATTCTCTTTCTTGAGTGCATAATTATCAGCTCTCTCGTGTTGCGCCTGCTAGAAGAAACGATGGAGAAGCAAAACTAAGGACTTCTTTTTTTTTGGAAAAGAGAAGAAGGGAGGAAGAGAGAAAGTAAAAACTTCAAAACCTTCTTATGTTTTCTTCGGTTCTGAAACCAAAACTTGATCTGTCTTGGAGCCAAACCCAACTCTCTCCTAAGTTGCATCCTCTGTGTCTCATCTGGAGGTTGACACTCATTGAAAGCTCTGCAAACAAAACCATAAGCGAAAAGAAAGAAAGAAAGAGCTGGAGAAAACAATTGTGTAGAGAAAAAGAGAGTATACAATTCAAGCCGTCCGATCTGGTGAGGTGTGTGGCAGTGGAGAGTGGAAACGCTTCTTGTCCAACATTGATGAGCTTAAATCCCTTGATCTCACCTCCTCTTAACATTCGGACCTTCCAAAAGAGAGATGTAGTGGGAGGATTGATTGAAGGATCTTTAATGGGCATCTTAATATATATCTGCCTTGCATGATCATTGCAGCTTCCCAACAAAGCCTGAGGTAGACCTCATCTATATTCTTCAATTGCCTAAAACACGTTTGTATCTAGCTCAGCCTACAAAGCGACTAAACTATATAATCTCTTCTCCAGATACAAATAACGCTAATTTACATTTCATATTAATTAAATTGATAAACCAACAGACCCTAATCTAACGAAACTTCCAATCAAAGTCAGTCATATAATCAAACCACTAACAAAGGATCTAAACCCAGAAACCATCCAAAGAGGAGTTAGCCATTTTCCAGAAACTTATGAATCAGAAGCTTGAACGGATGTATTACCTTTTTATAGTCGAAAATTCTGAGATAAGAAAGTAAATGGGGATGCATTCAATAGATGATGAATGCTCTGAAGACGACGCTTCGCTTCTGTGTAACTCTTGTAATGGTTTCTGACTGTCCTAGTCGGGAAGATGAACGAAAGCATATTCTGAAGTTAACTTCAGACGGCGTAACTAAGACCATGGGCCACCAATAAGGAATAACCCAGCCCAAGCAAATCTAATTGTTACAAATACATTACAAACCCAGTTAGAAGACCGACGTAAACAAAGATTTCAAACTTTAAAAACAACATGTGACACTCCAAGAAGAGAATAATTGATGACATGGCAGCCCGAGGACCGAGAGAACTGTATTTTATACTAGGTGGGTTTCTACGCTTCGTGCAGAATATTATTTAATTATGGTTAAATATGATGTTTTTGGATGATGTAATTATGTGGTCAGTATTTATTTGTGAAGAATATGATTTAGTATTTTATTGTGTTATGTAGTATTAGGTTATACGTTAATATATTATGTGTTCGTCTTTTCAATAATGTATTGTTGTGTGTATAGTAGTGTTTGTTAATGGTGAATTGAGCTTCTGATATAAAGTATATTGAATTTCAATCACTTTGAATTTAAGCATTTGTTGATTCTAACATTAACGGTTTCAGCGTCAAAATTGTATTTCATATTTTCATATTTGTGAACATTATTCTTTTTCTTAACAACATTGAACATTATTCTTCTAAAAAAATTGTTCCGCATATTTTGACTTGAGCCGTCACCATCTATGTATTTTATTTAAATTTCCGGTATGCAGTGTTTCTTACCATCACTGGAAAAAGACTCACATTTGTTGCTCTTGTTTATTTCGTCTTCTTCTCTTGTGAGATTATCTGATATTTGTTGTAGATCAGGTTTATGAGTTCTCAGTTGTGCGGTTGTGTCTCATGATGTTGTAGGCTGTTCTGGTCAATATTTTTCCTATTCTTCCTTAGATTTGGCTAATGTTAGGAACTACATCTCCTTGGGTTGGGTCAGAGTTTAGTTTTCTTCCTCGTAGTTGGCTTGCCGCTGATAGTCCCTGCTCGTCTTGGTTTTCAAGATCTGGGTTTTGGTGATCTGACTTTTATGTTCTCTTCATAGCTCGAGGATGGCTCCACAGTTTGCTGATTTTGTGTAGTCTCTTTTTCTTTCTTTGTTTTCTCATCTCGTTGCAGTTTTCATCGCTGGTAGCGTTTCTGGTGGCTCGCCGTTTCATCATGTTTGCCACTCCAGGTTTGGATAGTGTTTTCTTTCGTGTATGTTTTGTGGGCTTGGAAGATTATTTCCTGTCTCAAACTTGAGCTCTGGTTTCTCTGTGGTTGGCTTCGATTCTTCCTTCCTTATGTTGCTTTTCTTCTTTCCATGCTTCCCTTAGTATAGGTTTGTGGAGCTAGTCTTTTGGTGCTTTGGTCTCTTCTATTCATAGTTTTGTGGTTCTTCATTGGCATGGGCTCTTTGTTTTACTTTTTAGCTGGTGGTTGTGCTTTATGCATATGTTTTTCTGCTTCGTGGTGACTTTGGTCTTCCGGTGATTATTCTTCCTCTGATCCTTTTTTTGGTGTTTTGGGTTAGTGCTTGATCGTGTTCGTTTGTGTTCCAGAGTTAGTGTTACTATAGTATTTTATTTTTTCTTTGTAATTGTGGAGATTTAAATTTAGATTATGTGTCTTACTCTGTTTTTTTTTTAGTTTAGTTATTTTATGATTTTGAATAGTAGATAATAAAATAGTAAAAGTTTATGTTAGTTTTAGTTGTGAATAAATAAAATATTGAAAATCTATTTGTATTATTTTATTTTTTCCTTATTCATCTTCAATTTTATTGACCAATAAAATATATTATGAAACTTCATATAATAATGGTTAGTGCGAGAAAAATTATAGTGCACAATTAAACAGTACTAAGCCAAATTGTAATAGTGTAAAAAAAGAATGACCTAAAATGTAAAACAAAAAAATACATCGGGACACATGTCATAAGATCCCCTTGCCATTTGTCATAAGAAAGAAAAAAGCTAATTATATATATATATATATATATATATATATAGATAGATAGATAAATATAGATGTATACTAAATTAAAACATTTAGGTAATTTGTGTATTTTAGCATTGTTCATTAAAACAAAATTAACTCGTATTACATTTGTCATCTATGCCAGTAATTATCCACGAAAAACCTTACAATTTTTGATAAAATTGATCATATTTCAAAGAGTATGTATAAAATTAAATATTTAATATTTTATGATATTGTTGAATAAATCGTGTATACATAAAAAGGTGAAAAATAATTTATAGAGAAATAAGCCATTTTCCCAACAAACTCAACCCACCTTGCAAATCATCCAATTGAAACAAATTAAAAACTTAGTGGGTCCAGAATGTTAAAAAGAATCTCAAAATATTTGAAGCTCACGGCCAACTTGAAAACCTAGTGTCTTTCAAGTTTTCAACTATAGCGGACCATGGATTACATCCAACATGCCAAAATACACTGGAAGATTTTATTTTAAGAAAATAATAGACAGGAAGAGAAAGTAGGAGAGAGGGGGTGTTTTTTTTTTTTTTTTTGAATGAATGTTAAATTTATTCAAAAAAGCCTTTATACAACAAGTGCATACTGTATACTAGAATTAACCACTAGCTACCTTTTCAAATATGAACTGAAGCCTATTTACATTCTAGTATAAAACCAGTATTGCATTAATCTCTCCATACCCTTAGCCCCACTTCTACTCATCAACGTGATCTTGTTGCGTATCCCTTTATCAACCATCCTTTTAATAACTGACAACTGCATCTTCTTCTCCCCATGAATTACCTTATTACGCTCTCTCCAAATTGCATAGAGCACAATCTGAAACGCATAACGAAGGCAAAACCGGCTCATCTTCTCCCTTTTCTCATCTGAAATGATCGCAATGATTCCAGACCAATCTGTAGTATAGGAACTACACAATATCCCTTTTGTAACATACTCCCATACCTGAGACGAGTATTCACACTGGAAGAACAGATGGCTTCTCGATTCAGAGGCATTTTTACATAATACACATACTGTATCAAGTCCCCTACTCCATATAGCCATCTTATCTAACGTTGGCATTCTATCTCTGATAGACACCCACGCCATAAAAGCAAATTTAGGAGTAGCATGAGGAAACCAGATAGCACGTGCCCATGAGACTGGATTCTTACTCTCTCTCAGCAAATACCAAGTTTCCATCGTAGAGAATTTCTGTTTAAAACCAGTTTTACCTCTCCACAGATTACTATCCTCCTTCTCAGGCACAAGATTACTTGCAATGATGTGCAGTTCCGCTTCTATAACATTTAACACACCTGTGCGATGTCTTCTTCTCCTTCGAACAGCTAATACTGCTTCCTCCAGTGTCGCATCCCTTCTCACACCCAACTCAATCACACCTCGCGGACCCAAAACATCAAACAAAGCTCCTTTATCTGACCAACTATCGAACCAAAAGGAAATATGTCTTCCATTACCCACCTCTCTCCTGTAAAACCTCTTAGCCACTTCCCTCAATTTCAACGTTTTCCTCCATATCCAAGAACCTACCTGAGTTGTAGACTTCACCTCCCAAAAATTTTTCCCTTTAAGTAAGTTTGCTTTGATCCATTTACCCCATAATGAATCACCAGTTAACAGTCTCCAGATCAGCTTCAGCCCATTCACTCTATTTACTTCTCTTAAGTTCCTTATACCCAATCCACCTTCATTCTTAGTGCAACAAACATCACTCCATGCTACTTTAGCACTCTTTGTTTTAAGGCTTGGTCCAGTCCAAAGAAAAGCAGCACAGATTTGCTCCACTTCCTTCACACAAGCACTAGGAAGTCTGAATACCGCCAACCAAAAGTTTGCAATACTCAGTAGCACAGAGTTTATAAGCTGTAATCTTCCGGCATATGACATAAACCTACACGTCCATGAGCATACTTTACTTCTGATCCTTTCCAACAGCGGAAGCCAATCTTGCGATCTCATACTTTGGGTCATAAGAGGGAGACCTAAGTATCGCACTGGTAACTCACCAACCGCAAACGGAAAATTCGTCATGATACTACACTTCTCAACCTCCTCTACACCCGCCATATATATCGTTGACTTCTCCAGACTAATCCGTAATCCTGACCAAACTTCAAACTCTTCAAAAACAGAAAGAGCACCTTCTATTGACCTCTTTGAACCCTCAACAAATACCATTAAATCGTCAGCGAAGCAAAGATGCGTTATAGAGAGACTCTTACAACCCGGATGGAACTTGAACTTCTTTTCTTCTACTGCTTTGTCAATCTTCATAGATAAAACATTCATACAGAGCACAAAAAGATATGGTGACAAAGAACAACCTTGACGAAGTCCCCTTGAGCTCTGAAAATAGCCTGCAAGATCCCCATTGACTTGCACTGAAAAAGAAGGGCTTGTAATACAAAGCTTTATCCAATGTATGTACTTCTCCGGAAATCCCAATACGCTCAAACTCTTCAGAACAAAATCCCACTGCACTGAATCAAATGCCTTTGAGATGTCAATCTTCATTAAGCACCTAGGAGTAACCGTGTCTTTGTGATAATTCTTTACAAGCTCTGAGGCAAGAAGCACGTTTTCCATGAGAAGCCTACCCTTTACAAACGCAGATTGAGTCTCAGCAATGATTCTTGGCAGCAAAACCTTAAGCCGATTAGCCAATATTTTCGAGACAACCTTGTAAAGAACATTACAACATGCTATCGGACGGTAATCCTTCATCTCCATCGAGTCTAGCTTCTTAGGAACAAGAGCAAGAATAGTAGAGTTGACTCCTTTTGGTAGAAACCCAAATCTGAAAACTGACTGCACTGCTATCACAAAATCTTGAGAGATGATCGACCAAGAGGTTTTAAAGAATTCGCAGGAAAAACCCATCAGGACCCGGAGATTTATAGCTAGGCATAGCAAATAGGACCTTTCTAATCTCTTCTGCAGTAACTTCAGCTTCCAACAGATTACAATCATCCATAGAACATCTGAACTTGAGTAAATCTTCCAACTCATCCTCATTTACTCCCTTATAATTCTCCGGAATCTGATTAAGAAAATGAGCAAAGAAATCCTCTGCCTCCTTCTTAATTTCTGAATGCTGATTCACCACACATCCATTCGCACATCTGATTTCTCTGATCATATTTTGAGCTTGACGAGATTTTATGGCTCTATGAAAAGTCTTGTTGTTTTTGTCTCCAACGTCAAGCCAGAACAACTTTGCCCTTTGCTTCAAAAAGTCCTCCTCAAGGCTTGCAACATGTAGCCATTTACCATACGCTTCTGCCTCTTCTTTAACCGCCCCTTCACTTGGGTTCACTAAAGTAACATTCTGCCTCTCACATAACAAATCAAATGCCTCCTTTGCACGCTTTGTTAAATTTCCCAGCTTCTCTCTACCCAACTCCCTAATCAACGGTTTTAGACCCTTTAACTTTTTCGAGAATCTGAACATAGCAGATGTTGAATGAAAAAGTCTCTCAGTAGAATCCCAATACGTCTGAACCATAGGGAGAAAAGATGGAATGCTACCAATTGCGTTTATATACTTAAACGGACGCTTGATCTTCTCACTTGATGCCAGCAACTGCACCTTACACCTCATATGATCCGAGCAACCTCCAGCTTCAAATACTGAATACGCGTTACTGAATCTTCTCAATGCCACTTCATTGAGCAGAACTCTATCCAGTTTCTTACAGATTACCCCATTCTCCCTCTTATTACACCACGTGTATTTTGGTCCTTGATAAGCCATATCCGTGAGTTGACAATGCAGAATCAAACTCTGAAACTCTCTCATACCACCAGTAATCCTACCCATATTCTCAAATCTTGAACTCTCAACCCCATCCAGTATTTCATTGAAGTCACCCATAATCATCCAAGATTTATTTCTAAAACTCGGAGAATCATGGTGAAATGCAAGATCCTCCCATAAGACCTTCCTCTCCTCCACTTGATTACTCGCATAGATACAAGATACATAGAACTCTTCCTCCCCTTCCATCTCAACCAAACATGTGATAATCTGGTCCGATTTATATACAGGAGACATACGGACCGAATCTCTCCATAATAACCAAATTCTACCTCCCTGACTGTCCTCATAATTAGTAATTGATGACCAATCCCTGAACACCTTTTTTAAAATTTTCTCTGATTTTCCTTCCTTCACCCTAGTTTCCAGAATGCAACCAAATCTCATCTCCTTATTCTTCACCCACTCAGATACAACGGAATGTTTCAAATCTTTATTAAACCCACGAACATTCCAGAAGAAGCACGCCATAATTAGAGTTTTCGTCGAGAAGACCGTTTGCTCTTAGGTTGAGCCTCTTGAGCTTTTGTCTTCTGACCTCTTCTACTCCCTTTTTGCATAGCTGCCTTATCTTTTTCTTTTGTATGTTGACACAATATCTCATCTTCCAACAATTCCCCTTCTAAAATATCCATGGCTTCAACATCCATACTTTCTTCTTCCTCTACCTCCAATGTTTCTGCAATTTCTCCTTCCTCTACTTCATCAACTGATAATACAGAATACTTCGACGCCGAAATAAGAACTTCCCCAGCATCTCTCAGCGGAGTTTGAACTCTCCCTACTTTATCCCCCGAGACAGTTAACCAATCATTTCCTTCCTTCCTTACAGTAGCAGAACCATCATCCAAATCAGAATCTGTGCCAGCCTTGAGCTCCAATCCCACAACTTGATCTTCCTTCACTGGACTAGCATCTAAAATCTGCACCTCAGCTACTTCCTTTTCTATCTTCTTTCCTGATTCATTCGCAACAACACTCTTTGCTTCCTTTTCCCCTGTCTTATAATCTCTTTTCTTCATACTACAAACCGTCTCAGTATGTCCCCATTTCTCACACTGAGCACACCGAGATGGCAACCAAGGATAGTAGAATTCCGCAGTGAACTCTTTACCCCCCATCATAAAATCTATCTCCTTTGGCAAATGCTTTGAAACATCAACCTTTACAAACACTTTCGCCTCTTCAAAATTTGAACAGGCTATGGTCTCAGGATGAAGTCGAACAGGGAATCCCACTGTGCTTGTCATAAAGCTAAGAGCCTCCCATGAGAACGTATGAAGAGGAATTTTACGCAGATGCACCCACATCGGTATAGCTTCCTCCTCAGGCGTCTCTTCCTCTGCCTTCGGCGTCCATTTTTTCACCACCATTGGAACCCCTGCAATATTCCACATCCCTCTTCTGATTACTTTCTCCCTAGCCTTCATACTTGTAATCTTGAATCGCATAGTCTTAGCATCCACATCATAAACCTCCACTTTTGAACTTGAATCCCCGTAACTCCAGATCTTATTCACCACCATATGAACCTTGGCTATATGAGGCGCGAGATCTAGAAACTTCCCTACAACAAATTCCTCCCACAATGGTGTTGTTTCCGAAAGAATATCCTCAGGAAACTCCACCTTATTCTTCCCATCCTTCAAAACGATTTCAACCTCATATTTCCTCAAAGCCCGTTTATCCTTCACTTTCGATGCCCAGCTTGGAATCCCTTTCTGCAAAACGTCAACCTCCGAATCCCGAACTACCCCTGTAGCTTCCCCTACCACTTTAACCTCCCGATCTATCTCCGGTGGATCAGATGAGCTCGGCGAAGCCACCGAAATCATCGCGAATACCAGTCTCGAAAGTCGCACTCAAAATCACCCCATGTAAAAGAAAACGTTAGATCGGGGGTGTTTTTAGTTAGTTAGTGAATTTTTTTTTTTTTGTGTCTACTGGGTGCAATTTCCCTTGATATATTTTAGTTTTGTATTGGTATATTTCTTTGAGCAACATCTACTCTTAAGTATTGCTCGACATGAATGCTCGTTATCTGCCTTGTACGCGCTATTTGTTATGTACTCAGTTTAACTTTTCAAGGATTCATTGTTCTCAACTCGAATATCAAACCGTGAAGTGTTGTTATTTACGAGTACAAGACAAGTAATAACTATTTAAAAAATTAAGTGACTCAGTTTAATACTATTTGCTACTTTCTTTTATAATAAGATAAATAAAATATTTGATAAGTTATATTATTTATGTTATAATTAGAAAATACATGATAACCAGACCAGACCATAAGAACAGAATTTCAGACCCAGAAAATATATTTTTGATGTAAGAAATAGACAACACAATCCTGTCGAGAAGTTCATTTGGTTGCTTTTTTTTTAATATAGACAAATATTTTGTTTAAAGTAATAGTCGTGCTTTTCTCTAGAATAAATAAAAAAAAACTCTCGTGTCCTCCGGCAAATACAAGTAATCTTTTAGTAAGTAATTTTTGGAAACTCAAAACAATTTATAAACAATTCACAAGTATTCAGAATGAGCAAATAATAGAACACTAGGTGAAGATCCCGTGCCTTGCAAGGAATAAAGACGTGGAATGAATATTATATATAAAAATTACTTTTACATATTATTATTTATTTTGTGTTCATTACGTATATGAAATAATAAATATATTGAATAATTAAAAAGCAAGTAACTAATATGTATATAATTAAATTGGAATAATCACATAAATCAAAATAATTCTTCTTGTTTATTTATAATAACTTTTATTGGTAAATAAATAAATAAAAGATTTTATTAATTTTATATGTTATATAATTAAATTGAAATGATATTGAAATAGATATATAGTATATTTTAATATGAATATTTATTAATAGAGGCTTCATACTCATACAATTTTACTAACATTTGTATATTTGTTGTACCAAAAAAATTAACATATTTCTGTGTTTATATATATATATATATATAAAATCTGAATATCTATTATTAAATGAAACTTCTTATTCATAAGATTTTATGATCATTTGCATCTTGTTATAACAAAAAAATTAAACCATTCATCAAAAAAATATTAATGTGAGACTTTTAACAATATTAATATTTTATATTCGTTTTAAAAAATTCAAAATAAAATATATAAGAAAAAATATAATATTTTTTATTATACGGTTATTGTGATTGTTTAGTTTCTTTACAAAAAATAAAATTAAACAAAAATAGTGAAGGATACACAAATTGTTATCAAATCTTTATTATTCAAAATCATTAATTTTCATATATATATGTTAATCGTATTTGGTAATTCTGTATATTTTATTTAAGGAAAGAAAAAAAATATTTTTGTGTACACTACTATAAATTAAATATTTAGTTTAATAAAAAGTATAATATATGTTTAGTTGAACTAAGTAATTTTTCTAAAAATTCTCAGAATGATCATAGTGATGACACGTCGGTACAAAAGAATGTTGTAATTCTCCTCAATTAATATATAAGAGATGTCGAATAACTTACAAGTAACTCATCTTTGGAAAATACTTGAATTAACAAATTCTCATTTTTGATAAATCAAGTACAAATCCAAATTAATACTAAACTGAATATTAATTATACATAAAATACCAAGTACTCGGTATCCACACCTACTCTTACCACCGGCCCTGCTATCAACAACAAGAGAAACAAAACTTCCTTCCATATTCTTAATTTATTTTTGTTGTTATTGAAATATAGAAATAAAGAATGTAATATTAGGAGATATATAGTTTTGTGGACTTTTTGACTTTTTAAAATCTAAGAAATAAGGTAATTAAAACATTAGAAAAGTGGAATCTTTTTCTGAATGGTCAAATATTTTGTTTTATATATATTTCTTTATTTTCAAATAATGTATATATCTAATAGGAAGTAAATCTTGTATGCTGACCTTCTGACCTTGTGATTACTATAAAAAATATTGCAATAAGGTATTTGAAACATTATAGAGTAACATATCATTTTTTTTTCTTTTGTTTGGTCAAAGACATTTTTCTTTATTTTATATTTACATAGCAAAATGTAATCGTGTCAATCTAACTGTTGGGTGTCATACTATATTGAGAGATTCCCTTAGCTTTTATACATGGATTTTTGAAAGATTTATATTGAGTCAAATGTATTTCTAACTGAAGCAAAAATAGAAAAAAAAAATTTTTGAGTGGACAGTAGTAACGTAACGTATAGAAACTTGGCTTATATATTCAGTCCACAAGAAGAACACAAAGATCACGAGAAACATTTGAAGAATCTAAATTTACAAAATATGATCATGATATTTCTCTTGTGCTTGATATTTTTCATTACCATTCTCGTCTTCATAAAACAGACTACATGGAAGAAAAGTAACACATTCCCATCACCACCAAGACTTCCGTTGATCGGAAACATGCATCAGCTCGGCAATCATCCTCACCGATCACTACTCTCCCTCAGCCAACGTTACGGAGACCTCATGCTACTTCACTTTGGCACTGTCCCTGTTCTTGTAGCCTCTTCCGCTGACGCTGCTAGAGACGTTTTGAAGACGCATGACCGGGTCTTTGCGAGTCGTCCACATTCCAAAATCTACGACAAGCTTCTTTATGGGAGCAGTAATATGGCCTCAGCCCCATATGGAGAATATTGGAGACAAATGAAGAGTGTGAGTGTCATCCATCTCCTCAGCAACAAAATGGTGCGGACCTTTCGAGAAGTGAGACAAGAAGAGATCAGTCTGATGATGGAAACGGTCCGGAAACAGAGTTCTTCACCGATGAATATAAGCAAGATCACTACTACTTTAACAAACGATGTTATATGTAGAGTTGCTTTGGGACAAAAATATGGTGCTGGAACAGATTTCAAAGAGTTGATAGACAGGCTTATGAGGCAATTGGGTACGTTTACTTTCGGGAGTTACGTACCGTCACTTGCGTGGATTGATTGGATTTGCGGTTTGGAGGGTAAACTGGAAAAGACGGCAAACGATTTTGATAAGCTCTTGGAGAAAATTGTTCAGGATCATGAAGATGGAGCCGGTGATAAAGCTGATTTTGCGGATGTATTACTTGGCGTTCAGAGAGACAAGAGTGTGGGGTTTGAGGTCAGCCGGATGAGCATTAAGGCTATCATCTTGGTAATGGAGAACCAAAAAAAAAAATCTAAGTCAGATCCAATAATTATTTTGTATAAAACCAATTTTGTAGCCGACTTTCACATTTCTTGTTTTGGTTTTCACTTTTCAGGATGCTTTTGTGGGTGGTACAGACACTTCCTCCACACTTTTGGAATGGGAAATGCAAGAGCTTCTAAATCACCCAAAGTGTCTGAAAAGACTTCAAGAAGAAGTCCGTACCGTCTGTAAGGGAAAATCAAGTGTATCAGAAGACGACATTCAAGACATGGACTACTTAAGGGCTGTGATCAAAGAGACACTTAGGCTACATCCTCCAGTTCCATTGATGGTACCTCACATATCAACAGAAGATGCCAACTTAAGAGGTCACCACATACCCGCCGGTACGCAGGTTATGATAAATCTTTTTGCGGTCGGGAGAGAGGTTGCGACGTGGGGACCAGATGCGGATGAGTTCAAACCAGAGAGGCATTTAAACTCATCTGCTGATTTCCGAGGTCAGGATTTTGAGCTAATTCCGTTTGGAGCAGGTAGAAGGATGTGCCCCGGAACATCATTTGCTGTGGTGTTGAATGAGGTAGCTTTGGCTAACTTAATGCTTGGATTTGATTGGAAATCTACAGAAGATCAGACCAAGACCGATGTTCCTGAATCAATCGGTGCTGTGATTCGCCGCATGAACCCTCTTTATGTCATTGCGTCGCCTGCTACTTGATTAAGGCGCATTCTATATAATGAATGCTTACTGTTATATTATGTTTACAAATAAAAATGTTTCTTCATTTGAAAGTTGTACTAGCAAAGAAATGTTTGAGATTTATGGTTTCGAATTTCAATAATAATTAAGAACGCCAAGTGAGCTTGCTTGATTTACTGTTCTGTTAAACTGGATGTCATAGTTTCCTCTCAATGGGCATCACCAGGATTCTAAAAAAGGTTTAGGCGGGCCTAGATGACAAATCGATCATAACCAGAATGATTTCCTAAAAATATATTTTATGCGATTTAAATGGATTTAAATTGTCTAAATCAGTTAAAAACAATCTAAATCGATTTAAATCAATTTAAAGTCCACATCTCTTAAATCTATACTATTATTTGCGAAGTAAATTTTTGGAATCGAGCTCTCATGTTAAAAGTTAGAGTGGTTAATATCGTTTATACCCTTAATGAATAAAATATATAACTAAATTAAAAAATAAAAATGAAATTTTAATTGATTTGATTAGATATTGATTTATATTAATAATAGTAAGAATTATCCAAAATCTGAAAATATAATTTAAGAAAGTGATAATTTCTGTATATATTGTATTATTATCTGAAAAAATCTTTTAGTAAAAAATTAAAAACATAAATTATATAACTAAATATTAATCAAATAAAATTCTTAATTATATAAAATAAAATATTGAATTATCCAAAATCTAAAATATAATTAAAAAAAGAAGATAATTTCTATATATATATTGTATTGTTATCTGAAAAAGTATTTTAGTAAAACGTTAAGAACATAAATTATATAATTAAATATTAATCAAATAAAGTAAATTTTTGGAATCGAGCTCTCACGTTCAAATTTAGAGTGGTTTATATCGTTTATACCCTTAATGAATAAAATATATAAATAAATTGAAAAATAAAAAAAAATTAATTGATTTGATTTGATAATTTACTAATATTAATAATAGTAAAAATTATCCAAATTCTGAAAATATAATTTAAAAAGGAGATAATTTATGTATATATTGTATTGTTATTTGAAAAACTCTAGATGTTATTGAGTTATTTTAAGATTTATTTTAGTAATGAATATAGTGTACAAAGAACTTTTCAAAAATGTTTAAGCCCGCATCGCGGGCAAAACACCTAGACGATTAATTATGTTATTACAACGATGAAAAATATTAAATAGATGATTCTACAGCCGACAATTCTACCATCATATGAGAATGTACGTCTGACTGCATCGTTTCAAGCCGCCATATGAAACCAATGTTCGATGATACGCCCTTGCACCATGCTGAAGACCTCTTGTAACCATTTTTCTCCATGATCCGCATAATTTGCATTTTCTGGGATTTGAACCTCAGGCCTCCTGGTATAGAAGTATTAATAAACATTTAGTCAAACTACCGGACTAAGGGGACTTCCACAATTTTTTTATTTTGTTTAAGCAAATCTTTATTCGTTAGAGAGCATTCCATATATTATGAAATTTGCTGCATATGATTTTTTGTAAACGACCAAATACTTTCCTACATAATTTTGTTTGAGCACCACATTGCAACTTCTTTTGAATGCTTACATTATTGTTTTCCTTAGGAAAGATAATCCTTCTTAAACTTTTACAAAAAAGAATTTGCACAAATCACTACATATAGATTATGATATAACATTTTGCATAACTGTTACTTGTTATACCTATCGAACAAAAATCTATAAATCTACATTATAATGTGGCACTTTGCTCACTTCTCATTATTAATTGACTTTGTATCACATAATGAATAGATGCGAATATCGTAGGTCCTTTTTTATTATTAACAATAATCTTCTAAATGTAAGAAAAAAAAAGAATGGATGAAGATAAAATGCAAAAGAAGTTACATGTTTGTCTTTGTGTAAAACAAAAAAAAAAATACTATATGTAAAACGAAAAGGAAGAGGTAGAAGAAAAAGAGTGAAGCTGGAAGAAAGAGAGTGTCAGATGAGGGAACATACTGTATGGCGAGAGTGTCAGAAACATAGCAGAAGAAAGAGCGTAAGATGGGCAAAATTGTTCAGTCCGAAGCACAATTGTAATGAAATTTGGGAAATCACCTAATATGGATCTCAATTTTGGATAGTTCACTAAATCTCCCTCAAAAAGTTATCTACAAGCCCAGACACGTATTAGCCCCTTTGAACCTTAATGAAACGTTGATGACAAAATAAAATTTATCTACGGATGATTTATTATTTCTATCTTTAAAATTTTTCATTAATTGACTACACCTCAACTCTATAAGTTAATATTGGAACTATAAATATTTATTAATTTTTAAAGTTATTAATTTACAAAAAAAAAATTAATTTTTTTATATTTTAGAACATATATTTTATAAAATAAGAATATCTGATTTCTATATTATTAAACATTATAAATCCGACTTTCATTTATTTTAATTATATTATTAGTCTATAAAAATATATATACAACTTAAATTTGTTTTATATATAATTTTATTAAGTATTATCAAATATTTTGAAATGTTAAGAAAAAAATCAGATAAACTCCATTATGAAAATAAAATACACAATGCAATGTTTTATTTGTAGTTATTAATTTATAATTTTATTAGGATCACATATTTACATATAAATTTTTAAACTTTATTATATTATTATTTTATCTGTTTGTTTCATATATTGAACTGGTCCAATTTGGAACTGATAAATTTATTAATTTATTTTTTTATTAATTTATCAATTATAATTTTTTTTATGTACTAGTGGTTTTCCGGCGCTACGCGCCGGGTTTGTCTGTTTTATTCTTAAATGAATTTACAATTTAGTTTATGGTTTCAGTAAAGAAAATGTGTTTAAAAAATTTGAAGATGAATATATGTAGAAAGAGAATGATATTTTTTTTCTGATCCATTTGATAGTGTTTTGCGACAGTAGTGTATTATTTGGTTTTGAAATTTCTTAGGTCAGTGTAGAATAGCATAAGTGGTTGTGAGTTGTGACTGATTGATTCAATAAAAGTAGTATAAAAAGCTGATAGTCGTAACAAAGTAAATTCAGTTGAAATTTAAACATAAAGTAAAGTTGATGTCTGAAAAGGAAACATGTAAATGCTTGTGTTTGTTTTGTGATTATCTTGTTTGAAGGAAGATAATAAATTGTTTCATCATCTTAAACTATTAACAATATTCGCATACTTTATATATGTCAAAGATATGGCAATTTGTTGGAGGCTTCATTTCATACAATTTATTTTAAATTTTATCATTTTACATTATTTACATATTTTGTATATATTAAAGTTTATTATTAAAATATAAATCATTAGACAGGTTTTGAATTTTTTTAATTTTTTTTTAACTTTTTTGGTCTATTAGATTTGAATGTTTACTACTCAAAATTTGTTATGCTTATTATTGTAAATTATATATCACGTGATGAAAAACATATAAAAATGATTTAAGCTTAGCTTAATCTCAATATTTTTATCGTACTTATTTAAGTTTAGTTAAAATATTTTTAAAATGAAAAATCCGTTCAAAATTTATTTTGGCTTTTGAACCATTAAATTTATAGCTTTTAAAGGTATTAGAACATTTATCCCTTTTTTTCCTCGTCCTCCATCTATGTTGATTTATTTGATATATATATATATATTTAGTTTGAGTAATGTTCATAATCGTATTTGCATAATACTGTTATTTTCTGAGAATGAGTTGGTGATCAAAATAATTATTAATAAAGTATAACAAATTTTGTGTAGTTAAATATTTATATTATAGTTGTCTTTGGATATCACATGCTAATACATGATATGTAACTGAACGTCTTTCTCATATATATATATATATATATGTACACACACAAAATAGGCTTGCATTGTCATTGTATATATATCATCCATCGATTACAAAGCAATAATTTAAATTTGTGTTGCTCGTACTATGCAAATAGTATATTGATTAAATGCTTAGATGGGTGGATTTCTATTGATACAGCGCAGTGATTTCTATTGCTCCATATTTGACTTTTACTTCTTCTTTTATTTTAAGAGATTCGCCAAAGTTCATGCAGATAGATCACAAATGTGTTGTGATGTAAACAAGAAACGAAAACATCGTTTTTTAAAACAAAGATAGATTTGCGGACGAAGTCCCAAAAATCTATAAACATAAATCGGTGTGGAGGATGATAGAAGAGAGTATACCAAAGTTTTGAGTGCTATGTTGGAATATATTGCAATCTTTAAGCCATACATCTAAAATTTGTAACATTAAGATGTAAATGTGTTTAAACGTGCCGTAAATTAGTAGTGAAGGAGGTTTACTTTTTTTTAGCTTAATGAAAATGCACCAAGTATTTTCTACCACTGTGCACTTATGTCGACTTCTTCTCGCTGCACCATTTAGGTAGTTGTAACTAAAAATAATTTAAATCAGGTTGGTTGTTGAAATTTTTTTTTAATCAGGGACATTTTAATTAATTTATCTTGCTTGAATATACCTTTCTACGATGATAGATCACTGCAGATTTATTAAACAAATTAATAAACTAAAGGTTTTTTAATTCAAAATAATCTTCTATATTATAGTGTATATCCTTAATTTTATTCTTACACCAGTTTACAATAGAAAATCTAATGAAAAGATAAGTGACTGTAATCAAAAACTTATATATAGATAAACCTGAGGGTTGATAAAAAAATATGGTGATAAACCTGAGTAGATCATATTATGGATGGACTGAAGAGGGCATGGAGATAAAAAAGAAAAGATGAATGTCAACAGTCACTTTACTGAAAACTGATAATTCTTCTTGGTGAGCATCCAAAGCTAAAGCACTTGATGTGCCATGCCAAAATCAGCTTTTGGATTATTCGTTGTGGAAACTGCAAGATCCCAAGTCTCTGACAAACTACAAATAGTGATGGACGCCACTGGTGTTGGATCAGCGTGTTGGCTACACCATCATTGTTCACACGTGCTTTGACTGTGGTCAATGGGTTAATAACTTTTCTGACTACTTTCAGCTTCTACTTGGTTAGACTTGAGTGAATTACAATCTTCTCTGTATATATTCATGGCATCAGTAATGCAGCCTTATGATCATTAAACCTTAAAACAGTAGGGTCTGAACTGAGAAAGCAAACCTAGACTGAGGTTGGTAGAATCTTCCATGTAGCCTTCTTAGATTAGCCTGATCTAAGAAAAGAGATAGGTTTGGCTCTTTAAGAAAAGATCGAAATGCTCTCGAAATTTCTTAGTAAGTATATGTAGAAGCTAGAGCTAGAAACTGTGCTCACCATTCCATACATGAAGCTTGCCATTACGTATTTATCATAAGTTTTCAGTGTCTTCAAGCTAGAGAAGGAAGTAACAAATTATAGAGCTAAAAAGAGAAAAGTAAAAAGAATTTTCAGATATGTTTCAGTCGTTTGCTAACCACGTAAGGGATGAAGATATATTTACATGAGACGGGTTTAAGTTTCCTCTGAGCCGCAAAATAACAATTGGAGGGAAACATCGCCACAATATTGTAAGTGAATCCAAAGAGAAAGAGATAAAACATTGTGACATAAACGAAGTCATTGTACGATGTTAGCATTACCTTAAGACTACTGAACAAACACCTTGGCCCAAGTTATATAGATGTTATTCAATAAAGAGAGACTACTGAACAAACATATAACAACTGGGAATTGAGAAACAGTTTGAGTCGATAGAACATGATGAATCTCATAGATTGAAACTAAGAGAGCACTACCAATTAATGAAATTGTTGAGATGAAACATCACTTTAGCTTCGAAGAAAGTATGAACCTGTTCTTGTTTTCAAATCAAACAAACCGGCTCCTAGGTTACGTTTAAGGCAACAATGTTATAAAGCTAAGTAATAGTAAGCAGATTTACTTTTTCAGGTAGCTACAGCTAAGCTTCTTGGAGGATTTTTACCATGAAATATAACACCATCCATTATCAGTTTGAATCCCGATCAGCTTGCTGGTACACAGAACAATCAAACTCAGTTGACTGTGATAAATGAAAGACAATGACAATCAGATGGATCAAGTTACAGTGTTTAGAATTGTACTTGCTTTTGGAACATGGTTTTCCAAAAGATTTAGCTACAGCCTTGGTATGAGCAACTTCACCACTATTATTTCATGCTCCATCCCGTTTTCAACTTCGTCCATGCATGTCACTCAGATAGCAGATGATATCCATGTAACCACAAATCAAAGAGTGATTTATAGAAAATGTACAGTAGAGACAGGAAATAGAAAAGAATTCAACTTTTTTTGAGGGTGCCATTCTCGACAGCTCATTGATCTTTTCCTTAGAATGAGGCTCAGCATCATCATGCATCACCTTTGGAGCCCCTTTTGGTATCCATGAAACTGCAGTTATCATTCTGAAAAATCAACTGAGCAGAGAAAATTTTTTTTGAAATTCACTTTTGCAGTTCAGTCATAAAAGAAAAACCCAACAACAGACTCGAGGAAAATTTCAGGCAAATGCTAACCTAAAAAACACAGTCTAAAACTTTACCATGATGTTTCACTCACAACTTGAGATCATAACACAAGTTTTAAAGAAAGCTTACCATCAGAAACAAAAACTACAACACTCACTGGTCCAAGACGAGAGCAGCGTTGATGAGCGTCCCCTGGGAAAGAATGAACCAGTTAACAAAAACCTAAAACACTCAATTAATAATTGAAATAAGGATCCGACAAACTTCGTATCAATAAGTACTATATCAATGTCCATCAGCTCCCCGCCTTTCTTCACATGACGGCCCTTTTTCCAAAATCAAATTAGTCTGATGTGAACTCCAAGAAATGTACTTGAAAAGTCGCCATGGTTGAACGTTTCACTGAGAATAAACAGAAGCTAGGAATTAGGGAAAGCAAAAGGATTATACTTTGTCTCTCATACGGTTTGTATTTATATGCAACGAAGGTGGTCATGAAGGCTGAATTAATAAAGCATTGAAGCACAGTCTAAAACTTTACCATGATGTTTCACTCACAACGTGAAAAGTGAAGCTAGGGCTCCGCCAAAGACAATATCAAGTGGGCCATAGCTAAACGGTACACTAATTTAGCGAAGCCCAAACAATAAGTGACAAAGCCCTGATCAAAAATGCTTTTGTCGCCCATTACTTTCCGAAAGAATAAAGCAACGGATGACTTGACGCAACACCAGAATGAACTTTATATGAGATGCCACGTGGCAGAAAAAGCCCTATGCTTCCTGATGATGTGGATAGCCTAAGGAGAGAGACAACTCTCCTTTATTGTATAAGATATGGACAAGCAATGTTCCACTTTCACATATGAAAACATGCAACTTAAAAACAATTTGGTTTCTTTTTACATTGGGCTATAGGCTGAGGCTGTGTACATATTGTATCTCCCATTTAGCACTGCAACGTAACTTATCTTTACAACTAAATCTTCAAATTTTTAAGTGTTTTAATCTGTAATCCGCTGTTAAATGTTCAGATATGCTTGTGTATTTGAAGGCATATAAAATATATCGTTTGGTTTATTGCATGGATAACATTCTTTGTTTTTCTTGAACTTTAAACGTTCTTTAAACCAAATCAACCACATGGACCAACATATTGATAAAAAAATCAATTTAAATAAATTCAAAAAGACAATACACGTACATGAACATTCCGACTTTGCAATTATATCCATAGAGTTTTTGTGTTTCATCTCATCCAGTTTGAAGTTTATATTTATAATATTTTAACATGAGCAATAATTTCTATGAATTGTATTCAATCGAGAGTTTAGGATAATTTGTATTAAGATAATAAATTGTTATTCAGTTATGAATTCTACCATCTCATTTAAAATTTAGTGTCACTGAATTCATATGAAATATTAAAATATACTGTTACTGGAAATATTTTAAGTTAGTAATTTTTCTTAGAAAATTTAGTGATTTAGAGAGTTTTAGTGGATTTCTTATTATGTAACAAAAAATTTAAATCTCATAGTTTTAAATATAATTATAAATTAAGTTAAAATAATATTAAATTCTCTAATCCACCTAAAATATTTTAAAATTCATTAAAATAAATTATTTCTAATTATTTTAAATTTTTAAAGTGAATACACCCTCTAAATATTTAAAATTAGTAATGGTAGGCATGGCACATTTTGGATGGATGAATGACTGACTGCAATGCAATTCCACCATTTTTCAAGTTACCAATCATAATCAAAGACTTCACGACCTACCATGTTGATAATGACATTAGTAAATACATTAAGTTGAATAATGCTTCTTGGAACAATTATTTTTCAAACTTAAATTTACATTAGAAAATTAAGGAATATTTACATGTGTCAACCATTTTGTTAGATCAACAAAGTATTTATTCACAGGAACTATCATATACCATCAGATGTTTTCGAATTATAACTTTATTTTACATATTTCCGTATTAAAAGTTTTAAATTTAACTTTTCATGAGATAATAGTTTGACACATATACCCTTGTGTCTTTAAAGTTCGAAATCTAAAAATCCATAGACCAGATAATATTTGGTCTCCTGTTTCTAATGTCTTTACTACATGCACATTTTGGTTTAAAAAAGCGCTCGCTTACATCAAGGCGAAGTGTAGCGATGTCCCTATCTCAGCACCTCAAGGCGTGACAACATACACAAAGCAAACACTTTCTTACTAAAAAAAACTCTATTTTGAAGTTTCCAAAACTTTATATTTGAAGTTTAAAGGTGTTTTTCTCCAAAAGCAAAACTTCAAACTCAACTTCAAAACTATTTGTATTTTATAATATGGTCCTTATATTGTAAATAACTAACAGATATATAAACATATTACAACAATATTAATTAATAAAATATTCTATTAAAATATAAAAATTTAAATAAAAATAACTGAATTAATATTGAACTTCAAACAAAATACAATATTATTCTATAAAATGATTTTTCGTAATGCATATATGATATATTAGTGCATATCGAAGTAAAAATGGCTCTCCTCATTTTTACTTTGTAGATTACGAGCTAAAAATTGTTGAAATCGAGTGATATTGATACTTGTAAATACATTAGATCGGAACAAGAAAATAAAAGAGAAACATAAAATATTGCTAAAAGACTAATTTATTTTCGATGATATTAATACTCGTGAATATATTTGATATGAACAAGAAAAATTGTACCAAAAATACATCAAAAACAACAACAACAACCATCTTAAGTTACACAAAAAAATTTGGACAATATTTGAAAATTTTGAAGTTTCTGGATCAAACTTACTTGACTATTAGTGTTGTTGTAATATTTAAATTTGTGTAATAGTTATGTCTTCATGTAACTTTTTAAAAAAAATTGTTAAGTTTCGTTTGTAGATTATTGTTGTCTAAATCTAGTTTAAAATATTTTAAATCTTATTTAAAGTTTTATTTAATTTTATGTGTAAAATTTAAAATCCGTAAAAAAAATTTAAAATATTTATGAGATATATTTTTTTTTAAAGATTAAAACAATAAACGAAGAAATATTTATGAATCATAAAAGTGGTGTGTGATTGTATGGACCAAAATGTAAATAAAATATGAAACTTCAAATTTAAAGTTTTGAATAGTGAAACTTCAAATATAGAGTTTCACTCTTCAAAACTTCAAATTTGAAGTTTTGAAGTTTCTTTTTGGAGAACAAAAAACTTCATATTTGAAGTTATAGAGTGTCTTTTAGAGATGGTCTAAGTGGCATTGTGCATAAAGCGACACTTTACTGTTTTTGATTCAAACCGAATTGGTTTGTCAAAATTAGAATATTAAACCGAATTACAATCGAAAAGAACACATACCGGGTTTTCTGCTATTCTCCTCATTATTCACGTGAATTCAAGGCTTTGGTTTCTGATGTTTCTTCTCCTCTTTCTACACTCGTGATTACTCTTCTTTTATGTTTTGCTTTTAACTTCTATTGTATCTATGCCTATGTATATGCATTACCGTTTTATTGTTTCATACACAAAGTGCTAGTTTTGTGTCGCAGTGGCGCAAGGTGAGACCGTGAGAGGCGAGTCACCCATTGCCTCACTACGCCATGCGCCATTTAAAACCAAGATGCACCTTGGCTCCTGAAAATTTGGAGGTGACTTGCACATTTAATCACCCAACCTGATCCCACAACTATTGGAGGGACCTGACTCTCCATCTTTTCATGGTAATAATGGTGGAGAGTCATGACGGTTCCCATGTTGGAATCGACACCAAGCTTCGGAAGCTAACATAACTGATACCTTTTGTCTCTATAGTGTGGGTTTGAGTTTTCGTTACAAAAATGTTTAGGTAGATTATACTCTCCAAACAATATCTATGTGGCAAGCCTATAGACAAATGGAGCCTGCATGTGTTCTTTCATTGGTCGTTTACTCGTCTTAACCTTTCTACTGGATTTTGCTTTTAAAGTTCATATTGGATGTGATGGGTGTTCTGTTCCAGATTGCACGGGCTGAAACTGCAATTAGTTTAAGTTTTGAACAAGGATAGTGAATGCTTTGTTTCTTCGCAATGGTTTTTGAAGCCCGTAAGTCTTAAGTAATCATGTATTTTATGCAGTATGACATGCTTACAAAGGACATTGTCTCAAATATTTTGTATTATAAAACCAAGAAGCAGCAAGAACAACGTATATTAATTTATGTACACAAATGTAGCCAAAGCAAAGTTGAATAGAGAAACTCAACGAAGAAGAAAGAAGTTTGCAACAAGCTTATAATGAACAAAGATTGAAAACTACTCCGCTCACCGGTTCTGCTTCCTTATCAGTGTTTTCTTCAAAAAAAGACCCGAACCATATTTTAACGGAAGCAAAGCCATTTCTTCTGCAAACATATAAGTACCTTATATCACGTGAGTAGTCAAGATTGGGTTTGTGAGGTATGTATGAGGAAGAAAAGAAGAACATACCTTTTCTCGTGGGATATGGGAATTACGTTTATTATGATGGTTTTTGTTCTGATGGTTATGATGGTTGTGGTTTTTCTGATGAGACTCATTGTTTATCGGAGGTGTAACCAGACTCTCAGGTCCTGCAACAGCTGTTTTCTTGGTCTTCTTGTCGTCACGAGCGTTGTTGAAAATGACGGTGAATCCTTGGGCGGCGCCTGGACTACTCGCGTCCCATTCCCCAAACTTTGGCAGTTGTCTTCCTCTATTTCCCTACACACCGCCAAAATAAAATGAGATTAGCCTCTCTTGATAAGCCAAAGTTTGAGACCTTTTTCAAGATAAAATTAAGGACAAAAATTGTATCACGATGTGAAGATGTATATTGTTTTTACCGTTGCCATTATCGATATTAGAACAGATGATCTCGGTTCTAGCAGAGACAGGGAATGATGATGATGATGATGGTGATGATGATGATGATGATGATGATGATCTGGGAAAAAGGAAATGAGGTTGTAATATAGAGGAGGAGAGAGGAAGAACACGTCGTCCTTGTGAAAACAGCAACAATCTCCTTTTTTCATACACACCTTTCTCTATCCCGCGGCTTTCCCAACAGAAATAACTAAACTAAATTAGTAAATATTAAAAATAAAAGATATTGAAGAACAAAGACTAAAAACATGGAGCATGGCAAAGTTTCAGCAGCCTTTAAAGATTTTTAGGATTTTTTAGGTTGGTAGTATTTATATATTTTTCTTCTAAGAAATCACTTGAGTTTTTAATTAAGTGATTTATTGGCAATTTTTAGGCTAAAACAATTAGTCTGCGGACGGAGTGCATTTACATTTTGGTTTTTTTTTAGGTGGAATATGTATACAAGCAAGGTAAGGCCAATGAGTTTGTTAGACCATGACTAACCTCAGTATCTTAACTGGGATTCTTATCTTCGGATAAGAGACTTCTTAGTTTTTCTTAGATTTTAACTAAGAAAAACTAAAAACGGTCTATTAAATAAGAGATATAAGAGTCGTCTCTTAACAGAAAAATGTAAAAAATAAAATAAAATCATGAGTTAAGAATTCCGACTAAAAGATTAGGGTTAATCATGCTCTTAAATCCCTACATCATCTCTCATAGGGTCATTTATTAAAATAATTATGTAATACTACTAAAAAAAAGTTTAAGATGGGTCAAAGTAAAGGTTCGAACTAGTGTCATGGGGGTCAAGCTAATGGATCTCAACCAAATGTTCCAGCCAAAATCAGTCATACATAAGCTAAACTCATTTATTTGCAGAAGTCATGTGGGTCAACTGACCCCCTCTCCACCATATGGCTCCGCCACTGGCCACAAAAACGTCAGCAAGCTTTTGTATAGAATAGAGCCTTCTCACAGACCCACATGTCACACTACAAGAAAACGTAGCAGTAACAACGGCGTTTTACGACGAAATTATTTCCTCGTAAATTTACATCAGCTTTACAACGCAATTACGACGCAACTAACTCAGGAGTCTCCCGATGGATTACCCGTCACATTGTCCACCGAAGAAGCCGACAGAATCTTCGAAGAGGTAGTACAACTAGAAATTTTTGTTTACATTATTTTTAATAACTATATTAATATATGTTTTAATTTTATAGCTGGCTCCTAGAAAGAAGGGACGAATAGTCGGTATAGGCTCTGTTAACGAAGTTGCAAGGGCAACTTCGTCATACACTTCGAGACGGGATGAAGAGACTTTTCAGATGAAAGCTCGAATGGATAGCCAGCAGGTTCGTTTAGACTCTCTTGAGGATTTGCTAGACGTGATGGCCGTGGGAAATCCGCTTATGCAGAGAATGTTGAGTGACAGACGAGCCGCTCTTGGGTTGCCAGTACGAGATCCCCAAGAGTCCGATCCAACCCGTCAACAGCCGAGCAACCCTACCGACTACTTCGATGATATGTAGTTTTTTTAATATTTCGGTTTGTATTATGAATTTAAATATTATGACTTTTAAATGCTTTTTTAATATATGTTTTTTATTTTCATATTTCGTTTTAAAATTAAAATAATTTAAAATTCCGAATTTTAAATAAATTCAAATATATATTATAAAATTAAATATATTTGAGGTTAAAAAAATATTCAAAATCTATATTATAAAACGAAACGTCGATGTAAACTCGACGTAAATATTTACGACTGATTACCGTCGAAACATTTACGTGGAGTTTACATCGAAATATTTACGAGGGTTTTACATCGAAATGTTTACGTGTTCGTTACAACGAAAGTATTTACGTCTGCTTTACATCGAATCCATTACGTTGAGTTTACTACGAATTATTACGTCTCGTTTACGATGAAACTATGCCCTGCGCTTTACGAGGAATATATTTTGTCTTAAAGTTAACAAGTCATTTACGACGAAACTTCGGTTACGACGGACGTTTTACGACGAAACGTGTTTCGAGGTTAATGCGTCGTAACATCCCGTTTACGACGAAGGTACAACGTATATTTCCCTCGTAAAAAATATGTTTTCTTGTAGTGTCACGTACAAGCACCTGCAAAAGCAGCATCGATGTGTCTCACTTGCAGATAGAAACGTTCTTAAATTTCTAAGTTGGTTACAACAAGTGAAATCAGATTTTGATTGATACATGTCAAATATTATTTTTAAAGTAATACCAACTAGTTGTAGCCTCTAGACAATAATTTGACCCACGCCCCTAGAAAGAAAGAAATGATCCATGTATACTTTGCCCTTTGTTATTGTCTACAGCCACTACAATGCCTTCTGAGTCGTACGTTTCAAATTTCTGAAGATAGAAAAGATATCCAAAACTCAGTACAACTTCAAATGCACTTGAAACATTCTGATGACTAAAGATAATACTGACCTGTAAGGACTTGAGTCAAGAGTCAAACATATTCTCTTTAGATGTGAAAAATCAAGTAGATGTCCATGAAAGTAAATGAAGAACAAGAGAGATAATGCTTAAGAACAAGAGAGAGAGAGAGAGAGAGAGTAACTCAAGAGTAAGAGAGTTAGAGTAAAGAAGGATTTTGTTTCCTTAATTTTTTAGTTCACAATTTTACAATACTTAAAAGGCTCAGAGATTAGATACAAACAAAGAGAGAAATAATAAAGAATGGTGCTTCAAGATAAGCTGAAAGGGACAGCACCTCAACAACTCTTTTTTCCTTTCTCCTCTATATAGATCATGTGACTTTAAATTATTTAGAACTTCAACTTGTCTCTGATCTTGCCAACGGTCTGGTTGACCTTCGAACACATCTTGGACGAGTTTGAACTTGTAAGACTGCTTCTCAAGTCTGGTTCTCAAGTCAAGTCTGGTTCTCAAGTTTGGTTCTATATTTATGTCAATATTCCCCCTCAAGCTTAACCATAAGGTATGGTTGAGCTTGGAACCATGAAGATATCCCTCATTAAAAACTCTTGTGTGAAAAATCCAATGGGACAAAAACACACAAGAAGAAAAAGAGTAGATGATTCATGGATTTAGAGGATCATGATCTAGGCAAGTCTATGAGTCCCAATCTTGGATGGATGAACTCACAGAATTTGGTGTTTGCTCCTTTGGTGAAGATATCTGCTAGCTGGTCTTCACTTCTAGTGTAGCAAGGTAGAATGATTTTCTGCTCCAGAACTTGTCTAACCTTGTGACAATCCACTTCAATATGCTTTGTCCTCTCATGAAACACTGAGTTTGAAGCTATATGAATGGCTGCTTGGTTATCACAGTGCATTGTAACTGGTGTTGTTGTCTCTATGCCCAAGTCCCTTAGAAAGTTTATGATCCAAATGAGCTCACTGGTCAGCTTCCTCATTGCTCTATATTCTGCTTCAACACTTGAATATGATACCACATTCTGCTTCTTGCTCTTTCAAGTAACCAGATTGCCCCCTATAAAGGTGCAATAACCAGTAGTAGACCTCCTGTCCACTCTATCTCCAATCTAATCTGCATCACAATATCCCACAATTTCAGTGCTCTTGTTGCAACCCATCCAAACACCTTGACCAGGAGCCTCCCTTAGATATCTCATGATCCTCTCCACCATATTCCAATGGTGAACCTTTGGTGCTTGCATATACTGGCTGGCTTGATTCTCAGCAAAGCAGATGTCTGGTCTTGTAATGGTGAGATAGATCAGCTTCCCAACCATTCTTCTATAGAGCTTAAAGTCGCCAAAAGGAGTGTCCTCAATCTCCCCCTCACGCAAGACTTTGTAACCCTCTTCAAGTGTTGTCTTAGCTACTCTTGCTCCAAGCTTTCCTGCCTCATTTAAAAGATCAAGTGTGCACTTTCTTTGAGATAAGAAAAGCCCCTCTTTAGAACGGCATATTTCTATCCCTAGAAAGTACTTTAGCTCACCCAAATCTTTAATATCAAAGCTAGATTTAAGAAAAGCTTTAGTAGAGATGATACTTTCCTTGTTGCTTCATGTGATGATGATATCATCCACATAGATCAGAATCACTACAATTCCTTGCTTGCTTGTAAGGGTGAAGAGAGTATGATCAGCTTCTGATTTTACAAACCCTCTTCCATTGAGAGTTGTACTCAGCTTGTGATACCAGGCTCTTGGTGATTGTTTTAAACCATAGATGGCCTTCTTTAATCTTAGGACATTTCCTGGCTTGACCAGGTCTTCCATACCAGGTGGTGGTCTCATGTAAACCTCATCCTCTAGCTCTCCTTGTAGAAAAACATTCTTGACATCCATCTGCCATAAATCTCATTCCAAGTTCACAGCAAGGAGAGAACAATCCTTATGGTGTGGAGCTTAACTACTGGTGCAAAAGTATCCATATAGTCTTCTCCATAGACTTGAGTGTATCCTCTTGCAACTAGCCTTGTCTTTCTCCTTTCTGGCTTTCCATTTGCCAAGTACTTGATGGTGAAGAGTAGGCGACTGGTGACTGCTTTCTTCCCTTTAGGAAGCTCAGTTTCATGCCAAGTATCATTCTTGATCATGGCTCCAACTTCATCTCCAACAGACTCTCTCCACTCATCTTCCTCCATAGCTTCTTCATAAGTCTTTGGAGCATATTTTTGATCTAGGTTGGTGATGAAAGCTATATGATCTTGAGGATAGCTTGCAAAGAGCATGTTGCTTGGATAGGATGAGCCACTGCATTACTGTTGAAGTATACTCTGGTGTCGACCCACTTGGATGTTTTTTTCACTCTAGTACTCCTCCTCAATGGTTGAATCTGCTCTTCTACCACTGCTTCTTCCTGTCCTTGATCACCATCATATTGATCTCCAGATTCAGCTCCATCTTGATCATGAACTGATGCTGAATCATCTTCTGGTGTTTCTGGTGTTGATTCATGATCATTGTCCCCCTCGGGATCAGGATGGACTGGCTCAACAATTGGTACTGCTTCTTCAATGGTTACATCCACTGGTGTTGATGGAGAAGTTCTAGGCGCCTCACTGCTCTGAGGCTTACTGATTCCTAAACTTTCCAGGATGATCTTCAGGTTGTTTGCTCTATCAGTGAGAGATCCCTAAGGTTTTCCCAGCTCTTCTCATCATAGTACCCCTTTGATTCCACAAACTTGGCATCCCTTGAGACCATTACCCTTCTTGAGTCTGGCAGGTAACACTTGTATCCTTTATGTGTGTGAGAGTATCCTATGAACATAGCTTTGATATTCTTGGGATCAAGCTTAGTCCTTTGCTCACCTGTTAGCAACACATAGCACATACACCCAAACACAGTGGGAACATTTTAAGATACCACTTCTCAATTAAGAGATTATATAAACTCCTTAGATATCAAAACGATACTTGTATTACATATCTTTATAGATATCTAAAATTAATAATTTAACTTAATTATACAAAATGTATTAATACTTAGGGCTGTTCAATATGGTAAAACCGAACCGTACCGAACCGAACCTAACCGAAATAGACAATATGGTTTGGTTTTGGTATATACCATATAAACCGAATGGATATAATTTTATAAAAACCGTAGGATTTGGATATGGTTTGGTATGTAACCGATTAAACCGAATAAACCGAACAAAACCGATTAAAAGTAGAAACATGTAAATATATATTTATTTTATAACAATACATGAAAATCTATTTGTTACATAAGTTAAATTTGTGTTAATAACTATTACCATAATTTTATAGTAATAAAAAACCATAATTTGTAAAACACTTGAACTATAATTAAATAACAATACATCGCAATTCAGACATCTTATTTTCTAAGTCTTTTTTTGATCTTTTTGATTTATTTTAGTCTTCACTAAATTAATATGAAGATTATAAATTTGATGGACAATAATTAATGTAAAATTTTCAATTGAAAAAGCATGACTTTAATGAACACTAAATATGAAAGAGTGGAAAAACTTTTATTTCATGTTTCTATTTTGTTTTATATTTTTATTTTCAAAATTTAAAGCTTTGATTATAGTTATAAATTTGATTATTTTATTTTATGATAGAAGCATTTTTATTTTTTTGTTCATTTATTTGAACATGTAATATATTTTTAATAAATTACTGTGTTGACAATATGACTCTAAAATTCATATAATATGATCTCAAACAAAATAATTATGTTTTTTGATATAAAACCGAATAAACCGAAAACCGACGGTATATAAACCGAACCGAACCGAAGTAAATATGGATTTAGAATGGTAGTTATATTTTACTAACCGAAATACCGAAAACCGAAAAAAACCGAACCGAAACCGAACCGATATCCGGATTGAACACCCCTATTAATACTATATTATTAAGAAACCTTCAAAGTTTTTTTAACTGATGGGTAGAGCCTATTTACTATATTTATAAGATCAGAAGTGATTTGGAGATAAGTGATGATTTTGGAACATTTTGGAGATATTTGGAGCAAGCACCCAAGATGACCATCGAGTTCGACCATCGGTCGATATTGGAGAAGAATAATCGATCGATGTTCATATCATGACATCGATCGACAGCGAAGCTCGCAGGAAGCCCGTTTGGTCACAGCCGACTTGAAGTCCAAGTCTTCACCAATTTACAAGATTACCCCTGATGAGTTTTAACCTAATTATATAAGCTTTGCCACCATGTTAAAGGCAAAGTGTGCTTTTCAAGTTTTATTATTTCACAGCAAGATTTTTGATAGATTGGAGAGAAGATCCAAAATTATAATTTGTGATTGGAACTCCATTAATATATATTTATTATTCTAATGAATTTTTCTTACCTAATTGTTGTTATGAATTGCTTAGACATGTCTGAGTAGTTTCATTGTTAGATTTTAGGGTTTAAATAGGTTAAAAGGGATTAGCCTCAACTATAGATTGTTGAGTTGTGGTAATTGTTATTAGGATTGTTCACTAATGCATGTCTCTAGATTAGCTACCTAGAACCTGCCCTAGGATTGATAGATAAAAGCGAGAGCTTCATTCTCATCCTGAAAACATTCTAACTGAGCTAAGTTTCTTGCTATGAGTAAGGCGAGAGCTGATCTAGTGAGCTTAGTAAGCATTCATTCAACCCGCGCATAAAGCTTAACTAGAAGCGCGTCGATCAGTGGCGGAGCCAGAAAATTTTTGTACCGGGGTCGGAAAAAAATCAAAAATATAATTTATATACCACAAAAACTACATGTACTCTAGGCACACTCCATTTTCTGTTGAATGTAAAAATTTATTCAAACAAAAAAACGTTTGTACAATGACCGCTTCTTTGTTTAGAGTGTTCTGTATTTTTAAAGTTTTCAAGAAAAGAATAGCAAAAACGAATAAAAACAAAGCTCTATCTCTATCTCTAAGATCTTCTCAGACCGAACCACATGATTATTGCAGTTCTACTCTACGCACACTTATAGCTTAAAACTTTTTTATAACAGTTTTATTGGCTAAAAATATAAAAAACCAACCTAAAATTTAACTAAAAAATAATTATAGAGCACGAGTTAAGAGTCTGCCGTCATCTTCTGTTCCCGAGGAAGAGGAACATATTTTCTTTTCTTTTTATGTTTACTTGTTTTATAATATTTCTATATTGTAAATTAGATGGACCTAATACAATTTGGGAGTAAACTAACATATTACTAAAGATTAAAATAACAAAACATATTTAGGGATTTTATATTTTTGGATAATTATCAAAAAATGAGTTTAAAACTAATATAACTCCAAAGTTTCAATGATATAAAGTATAATTATTTTAGTTGAATAATTAAATTTTATCTTCAGTGTTTAGTAATTATTTTTTTTGGGTCAAAATTATTTTTTTAGTGGGGTCAACATAAATTTTGCTTAAAACAAAACAATATTTTTTTTAAAGTAATGGGGTCAGCTGACCCCCCTCCTCATATGCTGCCTCCGCCCCTGGCGTCGATCGATATCATTATTGAATAATCGATCGACGGAGCAAAAGCTGTATCGATCGATATCCCTATAGGATCATCGATCGACACTTTCTATTGGTCGACATACGATAGTTGAGATCATTAGATCTAGTTAATAGACAAGTCCAAACATTGCAAACGCTGATGGACTTGTTGACTAAGTAGTTAAACTTTACATTATCATGCATGCAACTCATTAGCCATCTATATTTTTTTAACTTAAATTAAAATATTAAATAACTAAAGTCAACCTTTTAAATTTGAAGTTCCTACTATATTTATATAACTATATTATATAATGTACATATAGTTATACTACTATATTTTAATTAATCAGTTTCTTCGGTTTATATACCAAATCATGTCCATATACTGCAGTTTTTTAAAAAATAAAAACCATTTGGCAGATTCGATATTAGCAAACCCAAACCATTTTCTCTAGTTCGGTTTGGTTTTAATCGATTTTACCGGACCGAACACCCTAAATTTGAGAATTTGTGATTGACCTTTATCACTTCAATGTTGTTTCTTAGTTCTTTAAGGTCTCAGCCACCGGAAACGTGATTTTTGTGGGAATCTGAAAGCCATCAAGAGATAATTGAAACTAATTTTTTATCCCCTTTTCTTTTGATATTTTGTTTGCTAAACTTCGACATATTTTTGAAGGAAAGACATCTTCTAGATGACTCAATACAATTTGCTGAAATAATTGCTTTGCTAAAATAGTTAATTGTCTACAATAAGAAATAAAAGACTCAAACTAACCTTTAGACAATGTCGATTTATAAGTTTGTTTATATGATTAGATATTGATTTTATTAAAACATAAATATATATAAGTTTTTTAATAGAAAATTTATTTTATTTTATTATTTAAAATAATTAGAAATTTTTTTTTAAGTTTATAATAATAATTTTTATAAACTAAAATAAGAAAGTAGTAATATGATTATATTATTAAATAACTGAATTAGCACACATATATAAAAGTTGTGTTTTATTTGGTTTGATTAAAAAGGAAAATACAACTTGTAACTTAAATTAAAATATTAAATTACTAAAGTCAACCTTTTAAATATGAAGTTCCTACTATATTTATATAACTATATTATATAATTTACATATAGTTATACTACTATATTTTAATTAATCAGTTTATTCAATTTATATACCAAATTATATCCATATACCGCAGTTTCTTAAAAATAACAACCATTTGGTAGATTCGATATTAGCAAACCCAAACCATTTTCTCTAGTTCAGTTTGGTTTTAATCGATTTTACCAGACCGAACACCCTAAATTTGAGAATTTGTGATTGACCTTTATCACTTCAATGTTGTTTCTTAGTTCTTTAAGGTCTTAGCCACCGGAAACGTGATTTTTGTGGGAGTGGGAATCAGAAATCCAACAAGAGATAATTGAAATTAATTTGTTATCCACTTTTCTTCTGATATTTCGTTTGCTAAACTTTCGACATATTTCTGAAGGAAAGACATCTTCTAGATGACTCAATACAATTTTCTGAAATAATTGCTTTGCTAGAATAGTTAATTGTCTACAATAAGAAATAAAAGACTTAAACTAACTTTTAGACAATGTCGATTTATAAGTTTGTTTTCCAATGTATTCGTAACCATATCAATACATTATAAACGAAGGATTAAAAGAAACCTATTGATATACGGGTATTGATAGTAGAGGAGATCAGTTGGTTTTTCAGAAAGATGATTGACTGAAAGAAATTCCACGCGAACAATAAATTAAGAAATAACTTGGTTGGAGAGGAAACAAATGTGAAAAAAATGAGATGGTCTAAAAAGTAAAAATGCAGAGCAGTAACAAAAGATTGAATAGAATGAAGAACAATGATATGTGAAGAGATAATGAAACCAAATATAATTTGTTACAAATTTCTGTTAAAAATCAACACAATCTTTACCCAGACCTTACAGTGGATTCGCTTATTGATCCTCATTTGCGACGATAGAATTCGCCGGCGATCCAGGCTTTGCTGGACCCACAGGATGTGAAATTAATAGAAAGTATACCATTGAGTAGAACTCGGATGGCAGACAAAGATGGATATTATTTCAAAAATAATGGAAAATACACGGTTAAATCTGGATATCAGGTTAAATCTGGATATCCAGATAAGGAAAAACCACCAGTAGTGTTTGGACACACAGTGGATATTTTGAAGGCATATTGCTGGAAAATACAAGATTAAGCATTTTCTAGATACCCAACATTTTGGAAAAAAGGTAAGAGCTTTATGCAATAAGAAGTTACCTAATGAAGAAAAATAAGACATGGAGACTTACCAAAACGCTCAATCTGTTATAAAGGAGGAGACATGAGAGAAGACTCTGTTAGAAGACTTCCACAAAGTCTTCTGGTGCATTATATTTTAAAAGACTTTCGAGAAAACTTTCCAGAAGTCTTCCAGAGTTAAATCCAGATCTGAAAAACCTGCATATCCATAAAGGTTTTAATGGCTTCAAAATAGAGAAAATGAATGGAATATAGATAGATTTACCTTTATAAAACACACAAAAATAGATATCCAAAATTTATAGATTTACCTTTAAATGAGTGGAAGATCATGTGATAAAAAATAGAGAAATTAGGCTTCATGTACACTAAAAAAACCAATATTTGCAAAATACCCTAGGACTAATTTTGACACTGTTGATATTTTTATAATACATAATTACCCCTGCCCTAACTATCTGAATCATTCTCTATCTTGTGTCTTCTTATAATTTTCTGCCCAGAACAATCTTCTTATTTCTCTCTCTCTCTCTCTTGTATTTTCTTAAAATCACCAAACACAATTTTTTTCCTATTAATCTACAAATGTTTTTTTTTCATATCTTTTCTATTTCCAACGATCGATGTGAATCAGCAACAGGTACGAAAATTTTAATTAATACAGAGTATGAATCTAATGAGTACTATCCTCACATGAGTTTTTCTATCTGTCATCTCTATCCTTTTACTCAATTTAACCGTGATATGAAGTCTAAGAAATTTTGTTTAATATACATGTGAGATCTCTTCGATTCATTCGCTGGTAAAATCATATGGTTGTATTGATGGTTTGTATAATCAAGAAATATAGAGATTTCCCGACATTGATGAAACTTGAATCTAACATTTAAGTTATTTGTGCTTGTAGTCGATATTTATTAAGTTAACGGATAATTGTTTGATTACATGCTACAAATCAAATATTGTGAGCATATGCATGTTTGGTTAGTTGTTAATAAGCCGGTGGATGCTGATTTTTTCACAAAATATAAATGTTGATAAATGTTTACTTAGCTGTTGTAAAACATGTTAACAGCCTTTTAAAACGGTTTGTCATTTAAAAAAAATAGCTTGTCTTGGCTGTTAAATAGTTTGTTAGATGCTATTAAATAAGTTAGTAGGTTAAAACAAGTCAAATAATAGTTTACGTTGAAACTTTGTATTCATGTTATATATAACATATTATGATTAGTTGATATATGTTTGGTTAACTGTTACAAAATATGTTATCGCTTTTTACATTGTTTGGTAAAATGGTTAAAGTAGCAATCATCTATTACACAGCTGAGGTGTTGGCTGTTAAATAGTTTGTCTTGGCTGTTAAATAGTTTGTTAGATGCTATGAAATAAGTTAGTAGGTTAAAACAAGTCACATAACAGTTTACGTTGAAACTTTGTATTCATGTTATATATAACATATTATGATTAGTTGATACATATTTGGTTAACTGTTACAAAATATGTTATCGCTTTTTACATTGTTTGGTAAAATGGTTAAATTAGCAATCATTAACTAATATATATATATATATATATTATGTTAGAAGTTACAAATTATGTTAACGTGTTAACTTAATCATTATCTATTCAACTAGTATTATCCTAGCGGTTAACAATTATTGTAGCATATATAATCAAAATTTAGGGTAAGAAAGAGAAACATATAAAAATTTAGGGCAGGGGTAAAACGAGAAAGGGAAACAAAAATATCTACAGTGGACATGAGTTTTTCTTGCTTTAGGGTAGTTTCTTAATTTCTTGGTGATTTAGGTATATTCAGCCAGTTGTCTCTAAAAAGTTATGCAATAACAAGTTAAATTAGTGAGAAAGATATGATAAAAAAAATGAAAATTTGATAAAAAGTTTGGTGTTTTTAAGTTTAAAAAGATTAGAAAGAGGTTGGGAACTGTTAGTTTGGAAAAATGTAAGAGCTTTATTCAATAAAATGTTACCAAATTGAAAAAAATCAGACATGAAGATTTACCATAATGCTCAGATATGTTATGAAAGAGGAGACATGGAAAAAGACAAGAAGTCTTCTACGCATAATATTTTAGAAGACTCCGAGAAGACTTCTCAAAAGTCTTCCAGACTCTTATCCAGATTTGAGAAACATGCATAGCTAAACATACTGTATATCAAAAAACGTTCAAATGACTTTAAAAAGAAAAAAATGAGGGAAATATTAGATATATCTATCTTTATAGAACACGAAAAAAATAGATATCCAAAATTTATAGATTTAAATTTAAAGGAGTGGAAGACGAGAACAATGTGATAAAAAATCAGCAAAAACAAGATAAATTAGTGAGATGAGACAAAAAAGTGAAATATTCATATAAAGTTTGATGTTTTTAAGTTCAAAGAGATTAGAGAGAGATTGGAGAATTATAGTGAGAATCATTACATTTTTGTGGAAAAACGGCCGATTAGTACATGAACTAGGGTCATATTGCCTAATCAATACCCAAACTATTTTAATGTGCGTATTTATACCTGATCTCACAAATATTTGAATTTGATACCTGGATTTGTAGAAAATGGCTTTTACGTACCCACGACTGACACCGTGTCATTTGACCAGTCATCATGCTGATGTGGCACAGAGTTACGGTCAAACGTTTCAACGATGTCCTTTCCATTAAAAAAAAAATAAATGGAGCTTCCTAGCGTCGAACCCGGGTCTGAAGCTTTAACTCGAACATCCTAAACGATTTGTGCTACTAAATAAACTTTGTTCATATACACACCTAATACCTATGACGTCGTTTAGAAAATATTAAAAAAAAAGCTAACTGAGTATCAAACCCGGAACTCTAAACAATTACAATGACATTATATACCAGTTTTGCTAGTGGAGATACATTGTTTCCTCATGTAACGACAACTATATGACTTTGTTAAACGCCTATTAGAATTTAAAACAATCAGTTAAACTCTCCTC
Source organism: Brassica napus (assembly GCF_020379485.1). Classification (NCBI taxonomy): domain Eukaryota; kingdom Viridiplantae; phylum Streptophyta; class Magnoliopsida; order Brassicales; family Brassicaceae; genus Brassica; species Brassica napus. The sequence continues at coordinate 14,413,075 of NC_063434.1, forward strand.
ACCGAAATTCTCTTCCTTTCCCCAATTCGATGAATCCTAAATAAAATCACGAGTGAGATTATGTGTAATCATGAGGCGTTGATTGGTTTGGAGCGATTCGATCGAGTTTAGTACAGAACAATCGACACTAAGGGCGTTTTAATCCTTCGAAAATGGGGTAAAATTTATGACCATAAACGTCATTACATAACTGTAGTTTTTTGGTTCTAATACGGTTATGTAATGACGTTTATGGTACTTTGATGATGCTTTTGGACTTGAATGAATGTAATGATGCTTATTAAACAAGAAGACCTAGATTATAATCTTATAGTTCTTGTTTTGTCAATTGAAAGATTTAAATGTAGCTTCACAAGAAGAAGATAAAGAATAAAAATAAATTATATTTCCTCGATCTAACATATATTATTATTAGTTGCATATATGAACAAAGTTTATTCCGTAGCACAAATGGTTTAGGATGTTCGAGTTAAAGCTTCAGACCCGGGTTCGACGCTAGGAAGCTCCATTTATTTTATTTAAATTGAAACGACATCGTTTGAAACGTTTGACCGTAATTCTGTGTCACATCAGCATGATAACCGATTAGATGAATAGTCAACTGACATGGTGTCGGTCGTATGTATGTAAAAGCTGTTTTCTATAAGTCCAGGTATCAAATTCAAATATTTGTTAGATCAGATACAAATACGCACAGTGAAATAGTTTGGGTATTGATTAATCAATATGATCCTAGTTCAGGTACTAATCGGCCGTTTTTCCCATTTTTGTTGCAGCCACTTTGAGAGAACGTATAAAATTTTTTGATATATGTTTCCAAAAATTTTCATTTACGTTAAATATTTTTGATTCATAAGATTTTTAGAGAAGTCTTCTATTAGACGACTTCATGGAAGTCTTCTACTAGACGACTTTATGGAAGTCTCTACCTCTAAATATGCTACTTGCACAGAAGATTTACAGGAAGTCTTCTAGACCCTAAATTTATACCCTAAACTTAAATAACTAACTAAATAGAAAACAAAACACTTCACTAAACTTAAAATAAACTTTGAAAGTGTTTAATATACACGAAACTAAACACATAGAGGTCAAATTTTAATTTTCCAAAAAAAAAATGTTTAGCTTCCAAAATCTAACCCTAAAAATACAAATAATACTACAACATATGTTACAAAACCCAAAATCAAAGAATAAAACGACTTACTATATTCATCCGTCTGTGTTGAAAACTTTTCAAATTTGCTATCTTTTAATTTATATCATTTATAAATTTTTATAATTACATGATTTCAATTTTATCCCTCAAAACATATTTTAAAAAATCTATAAATTATTTTTAAAATATACAATATGAGAAGACTACCTAGAAATTTTATCGCAAAAGATATATTCGTAAAAAATACATTCTTTTTTTTTTGGTCATAAAATGCTATTTGTAATTTTACTAGCTTTTTGAATTAGTTTTATATTTAATTTAAATTGGGGTATACTTTTGTGTTTAAAACTAAGTTTTGAGTCATATTTGGCAATTTTCCCTTGATATTTTGAAGGTTTAGAACTATTAGTCCATCTCCTACTTGGGGTCTTTAGTGATAAATGAAAAACTCTTATGGTAAAAACAAAATGTTTTAATAAATAGGGGGTTAATCCATAAGTGAAACAAACGTCTCTTCTTCACTGCAAATGAAATAATATAAACCCCTTCCTTATCCACACACACACACAGACTTGTTCACTCTCTTAAACCCCTGAAGAAGAAGAAGAAGAGGAAGGCGAATCATGCAGATTTGCCAAGCAACGCTAACCTTCACCTTCACGAACCCAACAAACCCTAATTTCTGCAAACCCAAACCTCTCTTCCCAAGCTTCCAACCCCCTCGCCGCGTCGCCTTGCCGCCATGCCGCGGCTTCAGCTCCGACGAGTTCCCCGTCGACGAAACCTTCCTCGAGAAATTCGGACCCAAGGACAAAGACACGGAGGACGAAGCTCGCCGACGCAACTGGATCGAGCGGGGCTGGGCTCCCTGGGAGGAGATTCTCACCCCCGAAGCCGATTTCGCGAGAAAGTCTCTGAACGAAGGCGAGGAGGTTCCGCTTCAGTCGCCGGAAGCAATCGAGGCGTTCAAGATGCTGAGACCTTCCTACCGGAAGAAGAAGATCAAGGAGATGGGTATAACGGAGGATGAATGGTACGCTAAGCAGTTCGAGATCAGAGGTGATAAACCGCCGCCTCTCGACACCTCCTGGGCTGGTCCGTTGGTGGTTAGGCAGATTCCGCCGCGTGATTGGCCGCCCAGAGGTTGGGAGGTTGATAGGAAGGAGCTTGAGTTCATAAGGGAAGCTCATAAGTTGATGGCTGAGAGGGTTTGGTTAGAGGATTTGGATAAGGATTTGAAGGTGGGAGAGGATGCTACTGTTGATAACATGTGTTTGGAGAGGTTTCAGGTTTTCTTGAAGCAATACAATGAATGGGTCGACGCTAATAAAGACAGGCTTGAGGAAGAATCTTACAAGGTGGGAGAGGATGCTACTGTTACTGTCTGAGAGATGGATTGTCTAATCAAGATAACGTTTTTATTTGTGCAGTATGATCAAGATTTTTATCCAGGTAGAAGGATCAGAGGGAAGGATTATAAAGAGGATATGGTAAAAATCCTACTCTTTGTTTGATTATTTGACTTAGATTGCTAGCTAAATAAATACTCTTATCTTTGTTTGCAGTATGAGCTTCCCTTTTACTATCCAGGGATGGTAAGAATCCTACTCCTAGTCCTTTTGTTAACTGTTGGTCATCACTCATCAGATGATTTTGGTTATATGAGCAATGTCCATGCAGATTTGTGAAGGCACAGTCACCACTTTGCATCTGTACCAGGGAGCATTTGTTGACATTGGAGGTGTTCATGAAGGGTATATCTACTTGCTGTTGTTTACTTAAAAACTTTCTTTGATTGTCGTCTCTTGTCAATGAAAGAAGTTTCATATGCTCATTCTCATTGGTTTGCAGGTGGGTTCCTATCAAAGGTAATGATTGGTTTTGGATCAGGCATTTCATAAGAGTTGGGATGCATGTTATCGTTGAGATCACGGTATTCTTTAGACAGACCTCTCTTTTGCACGTTCATAAAGCTACTATGGCAATCTTCCATGCTCATGTTTCTTCTTCTTCTTCTGTCTGTTTTTCCAGGCAAAAAGAGATCCATACCGGTTTCGGTTTCCCTTAGAGTTGCGCTTCGTCCATCCTAATATAGATCACATGATGTATGCAACTCACACATCTTTATTTTCCCTTCTCTTTTCAAATGGCTTTGGTTCATATATGTGTTTTGACGGGGTTTTTTTCTCCAATCTTGCTTCAGCTTTAATAAGTTTGACTTTCCACCAATATTCCATCGCGATGGGGACACTAATCCAGATGAGATACGGGTTAGTGGAACCCTTTCTTCAAATGTCATTCATCTCTCTTTTAAGCTTCTCCCTTTATCTCTATATACATTATCATGTGCAGCGAGATTGTGGAAGACCTCCTGAGCCTAGAAAAGATCCAGGATCAAAGCCAGAAGAGGAAGGGCTACTCTCTGATCACCCATATGTTGACAAGGTATACGTGTTGGTTATGAGTTGTTGGCTTTTTGAAAATCACCAATGTTGATATCTCTTCTTCTTCTTCTTCTTCTTTCTTGTTTTGCAGTTGTGGCAGTTACATGTAGCTGAGCAAATGATTTTGGATGATTACGAAGCTAACCCTGAAAAGTACAAAGGCAAAAAACTGTCAGATCTATCTGATGACGAAGGCTTTGATGAACAAAAGGAAATCGAGCATGGCGAAGCTTATTTTAAGAAAACCAAATTGCCAAAAGTTATTCTGGTAAGAAATTTCTACTGGTGTGTTGGTGAAACCATACTGTCTCAATTATGTGATTTTATGTTTTCTTGTTTTTTCACAGAAAACCAGTGTCAAGGAACTTGACTTAGAGGCTGCCTTGATAGAGCGCAAGGTTGATTTCTCCCTAACTACTTAATATTTTAACTCTGTCTTGGTAATGCAACCGTGAGAGATTCAGTTAGTTGTATGAATCTTTTATACTGACAATGGTTAAATGTCTTCTATTGTGTTGTGCAGTACCATAATAAACTAATGATGGAGGCTAAAGCAAGAGGAGAAGGATACAAAATCGACAAGCTAAGAAGAAACATTGAGATGGACGAGTATGATGCTTTACACTGGCGCAGATCTTTGGAGGAAAGAGAAGCATTGCTTAGAGATATCAGCTCGTAAGTAACAAAACATATCATGACACTACAAGTTCAATCAAAAAGCTGATAAAGTGAGAGATTTATGTTCAAGTTGTTGAAAAGGGTGTTGATGTTCTTAAAATTATGTCTTTGCAGTCGTCAAGCACGTGGTTTACCACTGGAGGAACCAGGGAGGTATAAGCCAGGAAGTTTCTTTGGGAAAGACCAATATGATCCGACAAGCGCATTGTACCAATATGACTACTGGGGAGAGCCAAAGAACTCAGAGATTAGCAAGCAAGAGAGAATGAAGGATGCACACAACAAATCCATCGTTGGGAAAGGGAATGTGTGGTATGATATGTCTTACGATGATGCCATTAAGCAGACAATTGAAAGAAGGAAAGATGGGTCTAACGTGGTGAGTCAAAAAGAGGAAGAAACAGAGTCTAAGGAGGAAGAAGAAGACGATGATGATGAGTATGAATTTGACGATTTTGATTATAGCATTTTGAGTGATGAGAGTAGTATTGGTTACTCGGAACAACAACCTCTTGTTAACGGTACTCAGGTTTTCACAGATTGATCTTTAGACGAAATGCAAAAAAGAAGAACATGTCTTCTTATTTCTTTGGAATTTGGATGGTTAATTGAAGAAAACACTTGCTTAGTTTACACAATGATTTTCGTAACTTAGATGAGAAACGATTATTGATTCTTTGATCATTTTATCAATTTAACTATAACTTGCTCAATGTTAGTTAGCATCTCAATCTTGTTATATTAAAAAGAAAATTTTCGGTCTAATAAAACATGTTCGTAATTGCTATTTCTTTTGTCACAAAAATGATCACTAACTAAATTCACCATCCTCTTTGGCAAACAGCTTGGCCTTGTTGGATCAAATATTTATAAGCCCATGGCTTTATATATATCTGAGGAATATGTGAATAGAATTGGGCCATTCAGTGGCCTTAAGAAGTTAAATGAATGAGAAGGGACAGAGTCCCACATCGGTTAAAAGGAGAGGAGTCGTGATGTATATATATGTGCATGTATCATCAGTGTTCAAACGACTTTAGGAGAGAGGACGGCTCCCCACGCGCGCGCCGCCGCCGCCGTCCGGCCGGCTCGGCTCGGCGTGGGCTTGGGTGTCGGGCCAAAGGCCCGATAAGAACTATTCTTTTTGGACCAAGTTAAGCTCAACGTTTTGCCATTTATTTCGGGAAAAAACAACATACAATTTTATTTAAAACGACAAGTAGTTTGTCTAAAAATTAAAAACGTCATGCATGTTATCTTCTCGAATATTTAAAACGAGATAAGAGAGAGTCTTGAGGAAGAAGTTTCGGAACTCAACTTCCCTCGATCTCCGCGAGATTCTCGCCCACGTGCAGCAGCTGTTGCGGGAAGTGGGTCATCTCCGTCTCTTTAAATTTGGTCTCTCCTCTTCCTTCATTTCTTAACTTTTCCCGTATCTAAATCCAACAGCAAAAATCCCTCTGCGTAAGTCTATTTTGCGAGAGTGTTTCGTAGAGTTTATAGTTCGATAGGGCGATCACGAGTGAGGCGTGATTCGTCTGCCATGGTTTTATCCTGGGACTCTATATTCGTACAGTTCCGTCTCACTAACGGAGCGAATATTTTGAGTTAAGGAAAGAGATCATATCTCGACTCCATGTCTCTTTGCGAATACGATTTTTTATCGTTCTTGTATTCGTCTTTACATTCGTATATTTCCTTAACATCGTTTCTTATTTTATCGTTTATGTCAGTCCGGTTTTCCGGCTTTTACAATCTTAACTCAAAATAGCTTTATTCCTAAAGCTCGAATCGGGTTGAAGAACGATTTATAAAAACGGGTTTTGGAACCGTGTTTGCGATTTGCTTTCTAGCACTTCCGCGAAACGTTTTATTCTTATCTGATAACGATGTTTGCGATTTGCTATACGCTTATCCGCGAAACGTTTCTGTGTTATTCTGAAAACGTGTTTGCGATTTGCTTTATAGCACTTCCGCGAAACGTTTCTATTTCATTACGATTTGCGGATTGCTTTCTAGCATTTTTGCAAAACGTTTTTGATACATTTTCAAAACGTTCTATAAAATGAATCGTTTCAAGACCGCTTTCTTAAGCGAGTTTGTGAAACATTCTAAGTCTACAAAAATGGTTTCTGCGAACGCTTTTAAGCGAGTTTGCAAAACGTTTTCTCAAGACTATATCGATATGATTTGGTTCAAACACCAAAAATGAACATCGATTTTAGACTATTATTTTCTTTAAAATAATATGTTATTTGTTGAATGGAGTACTAATCCGTTTTTTCATGTTTTCTCTACAGAAAAATGACAAACGATAACAACAATCCCATTGGCACCTCCGATGTCATTCAGACTCCACTCAACGCTGCAGCAACTGATGCAACTGGCGTGACAACCGCTGGAAACATCACGGCGTCAACCACTGCAGCAACAACAAGCACTATCCTCCCTGCAGGAAATGCTGCTGATGAAACCACTCGCCGTAGTCTATTCGGTGCTGGTCTTTATCAGACGGGTTCAATTTCAGGAACCGCAAGTGGTCCGGTGGCAGTTCAAACTCCTCCGGCTGTCCCTAGTGTGTTCACTCAAGGACTGATGCCAAACCAGTTTGATGGCAAAGGCTTCAAGACGTGGCAGAAGAAGATGTTGTTCTTCCTGACAACGATGAAGCTAGACAAGTTCATCCAGGAGGATAAGCCCATTATGCCTTACGGGATTGATGATGTTCACAGTCTCGCAACTGTAGACATATGGGTGCATTCGGACTTCATCTGCAAAGGATAAATTTTGGGTCGCCTCATTGACCCATTGTACCGTATCTACTGTGAGTTCCCCACGGCGAAAGAGCTATGGAGATCACTGGACAAGAAGTACAGAGGTGAGGACGCTGGCTGCCAGAAGTATGTGGTTTCAAAATTCCACGACTTCAAAATGGTAGATTCAAAACCCATCATGGATCAGGTGGAAGCGCTTCAGCTCATTTGCCATGAAATCGCTGCTGAAGGAATGTCTATCTGCGAGACATTCACAACTCTCAGCTTCATTGAAAAGCTTCCTCCAAGCTATGCGGATTTCAAGAATTACTTGAAGCACAAGAAGAAGAAGATGGGGCTCGAGGAGCTCATCATGAGGCTTCAGATGGAATCCAGAAACCGAATTGCTGACAAGGTCACTGCTAAGGAGCACAGTGTCAACATGGCTGAGCACAAAGGCAAAGGAAAGGCACACGCCAATTCTCCTGCTAAGCCATCCAAAATTGCTGCAGCCCTGAAGGCTTCTGGAAAAAACTTCAAGAACAAAGGCATCGAGATCAATGCGAATGCGAATGTGGAGAAGTTCAGGGGAAAATGTCACTACTGCCACAAAGTGGGGCACAAGACAGTTGAGTGTCGCAAAAAGATCAAGGATGAGAAGGCTCAGGCAAATCTCACTGAGGAGGATCTCGTTGCTGTGGTGACTGAAGCCAACATGGTTGAAAGCAACAACCCCAAGGAATGGTGGTATGACACTGGTGCAACCACCCACATTTGCACCGATAGGGCGATGTTCAGCACCTATCAGAAAAGCAAGACTGAGGAGAAGCTCAAGATGGGAAACACTGCAGTCTCCAAGATTGAAGGACGCGGCAATGTGATTTTAAAGATGACATCTGGACATGAGGTCACTCTGACGAATGTGAAGCATGTGCCTGACATGAGGAAGAACCTGGTCTCGGGAACCTTGCTCAGCAAGAATGGATTCGCCACAAGTTTTGAGGCGGATAAGCTCGTGATTAGGAAGAATGGGATGTATTTGGGTAGGGGTATGTTAAGGGTGGACTTGTCAAGTTGAATGTAATGACAGTCACTCCAAAAGTTGTAGCTCCAAAAGTTTCAATGAATAAGAAAGAGCCAGTTGCTTATTTGGTTGAGTCTTTTAATATATGGCATGAAAGATTAGGCCATGTAAACTACAAGTCTATACAAAGATTAATGAATTTAAATCTAATTCCTAAATGCAAAACAAGTAAACAAAAATGTGAAGTATGCGTACAGGCTAAGCTCACAAAAACGCCATCACCTCGTGTTGAAAGAACTAATAAACCTCTAGATTTAATTCACACTGATTTATGTGATTTAAAATACTTACAAACTAGAGGTGGTAAAAAGTACTTTGTGACCTTCATAGATGACTGCACAAAATATTGTTATGTTTATTTATTACATAGCAAAGATGAAACCTTAGAAAAATTTAAAGAATTTAAACTCGAGGTTGAAAATCAGCTTAAAACAACTATTAAAGTAGTTAGAAGCGACAGAGGAGGCGAGTATGATGGTCCGTTCAATGCATTCTGTAAAGAACATGGAATAATCCATCAAACTACAGCTCCTTACTCACCAGAATCTAATGGAGTTGCTGAACGAAAAAATCGAACTCTAAAAGAGATGATGAATGCTATGTTGCAGGAATCTGGGTTACCCCAGAACATGTGGGGGGAAGCGTTGCTTACCACTAATTATATCCTCAACAAAATTCCACACAAAATAACTGGCAAAACTCCATATGAATTATGGAAAGGTAATTTACCTTCGTATAAATACCTCAAAGTGTGGGGGTGCCTGGCAAAAGTTGCGGTACCGCCACCAAAGAAGGTCACTATTGGACCTAAAACAGTGGATTGCATCTTCATCGGATATGCACATAACAGTAATGCTTATCGATTTCTGGTACATAAATCTGAAATATCAGATATTCATGAAAATACAGTCATGGAATCAAGAAATGCATCTTTCTTCGAAAATATTTTCCATATAGGGAAAAACAAGGTTCAAAACGAACTCGAGAAGAAAGAGACAATGACAAGAACTCAGAAACTGAGACAAACGTCGAGATTTCTATAAATGATATTTCAGAAAATGAAGAAAAAGATGAACCTCGAAGAAGCAAAAGAGCTCGAAAGGAAAAATCTTTTGGAGAAGATTTCCTAATGGCATTTTTAGTAGAAAATGCTCCAAAAACTTTGGCAGAAGCCATGGCTTCACCAGAAGCTCCATTTTGGAACGAAGCTGTCAGGAGTGAATTAGATTCGATTATGCAAAATTATACGTATTACATAACGGATTTACCACCTGGCTGCAAAGCATTAGGGAATAAATGGATAATGACACGCAAACCTGGTGGAAAATACAAGTCTAGGCTTGTAGTTCAAGGATTCCGACAAAAGGAAGGCCTTGACTATTTTGATACATATTCTCCAGTGACGAGAATAACATCAATAAGACTGATGATAGCAATCGCAGCCTTAAGAGACTTAGAAATCCATCAAATGGATGTAAAAACTGCTTTTCTAAATGGTGATTTAGAAGAGGAAATTTACATGAAACAACCTGAAGGTTTTGTCATTCCCGGACAGGAAGACAAAGTATGTCGACTTGTAAAGTCACTTTATGGGCTTAAACAAGCTCCTAAACAATGGCACGAAAAATTTGACAATACAATGATGTCAAATGGTTTCAAAATAAATGAATGTGACAAATGCATATACTACAAAACTACCAAAAATGCGTATGTTTTGCTATGTCTATATGTAGATGATATGCTCATTATTGGAAGCAATAAAGACATTATCAATCAAACAAAGAACATGCTCAAAGGGACATTTGAGATGAAAGACTTGGGATTAGTAGATGTAATTCTCGGGGTTAAAGTCACAAGAAATTCAAACGGAATTATCTTAACCCAATCTCATTATGCTCAAACAATATTAGAGAGATTTAAAAATTACTCTAATAGTACGGCAAAAACTCCGTTAGATCCCCAAATGCACTTGACAAAGAATTCAGGTGAAGCGGTTTCACAAAACGAGTATGCACGTGTAATTGGAAGTCTCATGTACTTGACCAATTGTACTAGACCGGATCTGGCGCATGCAGTAAACGTACTTAGTCGATATACAAGTAATCCAGGTCATACACACTGGAAAGCTATAACGAGGGTACTCAATTATTTGCGCTACACAAAAGATTTTGGGCTTAACTATGGTAAAGAACCAGCAGTTTTAGAAGGATACAGTGATGCTAACTGGATATCAGATTCTAAAAACTCAAAATCCACGAGTGGATATGTCTTTACACTAGGAGGAGCAGCAATATCATGGAAATCTACCAAACAAACAGTGTTAGCCAGATCTACCATGGAATCTGAGTTCATAGCCTTAGACAAAGCAGCAGAAGAAGCTGAATGGCTTAGAAATTTTTTGGAAGATATTCCTATGTGGGAGAAACCTGTGCCAGCTATACGCATACATTGTGATAGTCAATCAGCAATAGCTCGGGCTCAGAATAATCTCTACAATGGTAAATCTCGTCACATCAGAAGACGACATAAAACCATTAGACAACTTATCTCAACTGGTGTAATCACAATAGACTACATCAAATCGGCTGACAACCTAGCGGATCCATTTACTAAAGGTTTGTCACGAGATGTTGTTGCTAAATCATCAAAAGGAATGGGTTTAAAGCCTATAACGAATGAGGATGCTTGATTGCAACCCTACCTATCATGACTGGAGATCCCAAGACGTAGGTTCAAAGGGAAAACAAAATCAAACAGAATCTAACCAAAGCACTTGAGACAAGTGGTCTCTTCCCAGCTCCTAAGATGATAAAAGTGCTAACAAATGTGAGAAGGATAAGCATAAGCTTTTAATGATTCCATAGCTTCTTAAGCGGAGTATTACTCAATACTTTTCATGGTCAATCACCTAATGAGTGTGAAATGGGGCCGTTTCTAGGAGAATGAATGCAAGGCTATATTCTCTAAGTTCACTCATGAAAACAAGGAATAGTTCAGGGCCACAATGAACACAATAGAGAACTAAGTTCTACGAGAAAATGAAGCTGCGTTATGCCTGTTGTCTCGGTCTACATAAAACACCGGTTGGTTCAAGACATCATGTTCACCTTCTGGTAAAGTAAACCCGACAGATATTAACTATGAGTGGTTCAAGGCTTAAAAATGCCACCAACTCAAACACAGTGAATTTTTCGCAAACACTCTCGATAAGTCTGTCTAGTCTAGTCCAGATTAGAATAAGTATAGTTTTTTAGAGTCTATCGAGTCTGCATTTAGTCTGCATATGTTTAGAGTCATTTCTATTCATGTGGGGGATTGTTGGATCAAATATTTATAAGCCCATGGCTTTATATATATCTGAGGAATATGTGAATAGAATTGGGCCATTCAGTGGCCTTAAGAAGTTAAATGAATGAGAAGGGACAGAGTCCCACATCGGTTAAAAGGAGAGGAGTCGTGATGTATATATATGTGCATGTATCATCAGTGTTCAAACGACTCTAGGAGAGAGGACGGCTCCCCACGCGCGCGCCGCCGCCGCCGTCCGGCCGGCTCGGCTCGGCTCGGCGTGGGCGTGGGCGTGGGCTTGGGCTTGGGCTTGGGCTTGGGTGGAGGGCCTTTGGCCCGATAAGAACTATTCTTTTTGGACCAAGTTAAGCTCAACGTTTTGCCATTTATTTCGGGAAAAAACAACATACAATTTTATTTAAAACGACAAGTAGTTTGTCTAAAAATTAAAAACGTCATGCATGTTATCTTCTCGAATATTTAAAACGAGATAAGAGAGAGTCTTGAGGAAGAAGTTTCGGAACTCAACTTCCCTCGATCTCCGCGAGATTCTCGCCCACGTGCAGCAGCTGTTGCGGGAAGTGGGTCATCTCCGTCTCTTTAAATTTGGTCTCTCCTCTTCCTTCATTTCTTAACTTTTCCCGTATCTAAATCCAACAGCAAAAATCCCTCTGCGTAAGTCTATTTTGCGAGAGTGTTTCGTAGAGTTTATAGTTCGATAGGGCGATCACGAGTGAGGCGTGATTCGTCTGCCATGGTTTTATCCTGGGACTCTATATTCGTACAGTTCCGTCTCACTAACGGAGCGAATATTTTGAGTTAAGGAAAGAGATCATATCTCGACTCCATGTCTCTTTGCGAATACGATTTCTTATCGTTCTTGTATTCGTCTTTACATTCGTATATTTCCTTAACATCGTTTCTTATTTTATCGTTTATGTCAGTCCGGTTTTCCGGCTTTTACAGGCCTGTCCCGTTCCACAGCAGTCTTCAGTTCCAGCGGGTCTCTGTGCGTCGTCCCGTTTGATACTGCGGTCCCGTTAGGGCATTACCAATCCGCTCTGCAATTAACATGGGCTTGGCGGACCGGCTCACGGGACACGATATAACTTCATTCCTTGCAAAAACAAGTCACAACATTAGTAATTTTTCTTAACATGCAAACTAAAACATTAGTAATTTTTCTTAACATGCAAACTAACATATGCTCGACTTATCCTAAACGGGCTGGAAAATGCTACTACATCACATACAATTAGTTTTTTCGTTTATCTATAATAATAATTTGGGGTTTTCTCTCACCTCAGCCCTCCACGTCCTTCTTTTTGATGTGGGCATTTGTCGCCACGTGTCGGCTCTTAACTGGTTACGTCTTTTTTTTTCTTTTCCCATTTCTCTTTTGGATTCTGGCGTTTTCTCTTTTGGGCTCTGGTGTTTTCTTATTTGTTCAATGATCGCAGTCCATCTGAAGCACGCCTAGGGTTTCGACGTCTCATCTTTGTCTTCGTCTTCTACCTTTTCACATCGGCCGCGAGACCACGCAGCGATTCGAGGCTGTTCAGTATGCCTAACGCCTCCGATTTCAATAACTTTGCAGCTCGCCTCCAACCTATGCTGCTGTTTCAGAGCATTCATATATTTAAAATCAAACTACTGCTGAGCTCTTTATTGGTCATTTGGACAATTCTGAGGCTGAGGACAGTTGCAAGGTTTAGTTTTTGCAATCCTTTTGTTTATTTTTCTTTTGGTACTGTTCCTTGAAGAAGTAATATGTCTTCCAACAAGTCGATTCTGTCTTGTCTAGGTAATTTTTGTTTACCTATCATCTTGGTAAGAGACCGATATCAAGATCTTATAAATGTAAAGTACAGAACTTTCTCAGCTGTTGTGGGACCCTTAGTCATCGTTGAAAGAGTGAAGGTATACACATTGATACGAGAAGATTTGCCATTGATATATTGAATTAAAGCTTTGCTATATAGATTCAATGTCCTCAATAACTTATTTTCTTTTTGTTTCAGGTTTTTGAAAAAATTGGCACCGTTCAATCCACTGGAGAGGTATTTACTATGAAAGTCTCTTCTTTTAAAGACTTATAATGTTTTGTTTAACCTTCGATATTTCTGGTGAGTGTTGATTGTGTTCATTGTCTGATCTCTAAAACAAAACAAAAAAGTTGTTGTTGTTTTGAGTTGTGTCGGTAATACTTATAGGAAGCTGAATCAACCCCAGTGAAAGAACTTACCCTGAAGAAATGATTTGTCGCTTTGTTGTTACTTTTTATATTTTATAAAACACAAAACAAAAAAGTTGTTGTTGTTTTGAGTTGTGTCGGTAATACTTATAGGAAGCTGAATCAACCCCAGTGAAAGAACTTATCCTGAAGAAATGATTTGTCGCTTTGTTGTTACTTTTTATATTTTATAAAACATGTCCGCCCATCAGTGTCGCTTTGTTGACACCGCAGGCATAGTGCCAAGATCAGTGTATATATCTAGGAAGTCTTCTTCTGCAGCTGCGTTGACTGCAACTGTGGCTAAAGAACCTGAAACTGGTGAGTTTTGCATTGTAATTTCTGAATTGATGAATTGTTCCTCACAATGAAGTTTACAAGTAACCTAGACTTTGTAGTTTCAATAAACAGAGATGGCCTCTGTTGATGATGTTATTTCTATGTTTTGACTATGACTAAATGCCATCTTACTCTTTAACAGGCTGGTGCTTTGATGCTTGATAATAGATTAGGTTGCGTTCACGAGTTTGACAACCTGAATATCAAAAACCAGGTCAGTGATCATCAATTAGTATAGAGAATTAGTTTCCTGGAATGTTGCTAACTTGAGATTAATGTTACATTTGGGGACTAAGGCTGCTATTCGAGAAGCCATGGAGCAGCCACAATAACCACCTTTCTGTGCGTAGATCCGTCTACTCTCCATGCTCGAGGAATATAACTTATCAGGCAGTCAAGAGAGGAAGAACACCGAGACCTATGGGTGTATACTTATCTTCATTCCATCAGAAAGTTTTGGCCAATATAATATTTTCAAGCTATAGGTTTCTGCATGTTAAAAGATCTGATGAAGCTCCAGGAAACAGCTCATAGCAGAATGCACCAACCAAAGACTTTCCTGGAATGTCAACTGGTGCAGGTGGTGCTGCAACCAGGTGGTGCTGCAACCAACGAAGACTTTCCTTGAGAGCCAGAATACACCAGATTCTTAAACCTAACAAGAAAGCCAATCAGCGCTAGATAGTGGACCTATACCAACCGGTAATTTAGTCTTATAATAAACATTAACTAATATATCATCATAGTGAGTATACATCATCATCTTGGATTGTTACTTTATTTTGGAGTTAATCTCTTGTGGATTTATTCTAATTCCTTTAATCGCAAATATTCATGTAGCATCTCAATGGATCCTTCAGCAGAGGACTTGAAATTGTTGGCGTACAAGTTTAAGAGCAATCTGTTAATAAAGCAGTATAATTTCAGATTACTTGGCATCCAAGTTAAGAAGTTTTGTACTATATTTAGCGAACTTACCTTACGAATTTTTTTTTCAATCTGCTTCTGGAGATTTCTAACTCCTGCTTCTCTGCAGTAGTTTTCTATCAAGAAAAGAAGAGCTGCGTCGCTCACATCAACCTGTTCAGGCTTAATGCCACATTTTCTATGTGCAGTTTTCACCAAATTGTCTCTAAAAATATATTTTATTTGACCTCAGTCCGCTGCAAGAAAATAAGTTGAACATCCACACATAGCTTGACAAACAAGCACCCAACAAGGGAAAAAATTTAACAACATAATTTACAACTACAACAAAGGATCACGATGGACAGTCCAAAATATTAACACCTAAACAAAACTTAGTAAGCCAATGCTGCATACGACAGCCTAGGTGATACAACCAATTAAACATTATGAAAATATAAATACAGTTTATCTATTTAAAATATTACATATAAATTAAACTCAAAAGAATCAAACTACCGAATACTTTTTTTATCCGAAGTAATTAAAAATATAACCAAGAACATTTTAATCTAAAATATCTAAAATTTATCCAAATTATCTGATATTTTAATTGAAAAATACAAAAAACTTTGATTTACCGAATTATCCAAAATTGCACAAAAAAAACAAACCAAAACAGAACTGAAGTAGACTCAAAATTTATTGGATATTAGTCAGTTTCTACCATTTTAAAATAAATAGGAACAAAACCAAAATAGTAAAACTAAAATTTATAAATAACCAAACAGTTCCTCTTTAGAACCGAAAAACCATAAATCAAAATACCAAAAACCAAAAAATAAATCGAAATCGAGCTAAAACCTGAATACCATAGAGGCAACCAAAATGTTTCAGGTGGCATTTAGACAAACTGAAATACTTGAAAATATAGTTGGCCAAACCATACCTGAACCAATCAGGTTGTAGTTTTAGTGTAAACTCACCCGCCCGTAGGGCGGGCCAACCACTAGTACTCTTATAAAGTTCGTCTGTCTAGTTCTAGTTAAGTTAGTCAGTCGAGTCTATATAAGTTTTTTCGAGTCTTGCATATGTTTAGATTATTTCTATTCATGTGGAGATTGTTCAAACTATTTTTACAAGCCTATTGGACTGAGTAAAAATTAAGTATGTGTGAATAGAATTTTACAAGCCTATTAGACTGAGTAAGAAATCTAATCTAATGTGAAGTAAATGCTGTCATTTCTATACGGAAAGTCCATCATATTTTCAAGTCCATGGGCTGAGTAAAATGATTAAAAAGCATTTTACTAAGTTGATGACTAATCTAAGTGTATTTGGTGACAAATGGCTTAAGCTAAAGAAATTTGGTGACTAATGTAACTTAGTGACCAAGCTATGCAACCTAGTGACAAATGGCAAATGATAAAGCGCACTTGGTGTCTAACCTTGATGACTTAGTAACAAGTGTTAACTTTATGTTTTAAATTCAACTATATTTACTTTGATGCAACTATTAGCTATTTATTCTATTTTTATTGAATCGATCAATGTTAACCATTTATGCTATTCTCCTTTGACGTAGAGAAATTAATTGCTCTTCTTCCGTAGCTGGAACTTGGCAAGATGAGAATTTGTTGGACTGGACATATTCCATGACTTTATGACTTGATGAAGGTTTTATGAGATCATAAACGCCTTTAACAGAAAAGGCGCTAGGCTTTTTTGAAAAATATTCATATGGATTTACAAAGGGAAGGGTTGTTTCGGGTAGTTGGTCGCCCGGAACATACTCGATTTCGTATAGGGAATCTATTTTTGAAGAGGAAGAACGGCTTTTACTTCTAGGGAAAGTAGAAATCGCAAACTGAGAATCAATGGATGTAGGGTTTGAGGTAGACATTATGAGAGGATGTTTTCCAGAATTCTTAAAACAATCAGTGATAAACAAGGATTCTATCTATCATAACGCAAGTCTGAGAATTAGGCTCTGATACCATTGTGCCAAGCCGTAAAAACGGCTCGTCGTGTTGACAAAGTCTTATTGACAGACGAGGGCATGGTAATTTCCAAGTATTGGGAGCAATCTGAGCATTACTCTAGCCTAGCTCTACCACCGTTAGGAAATTACCTCCCCACAAAAATCGTGTTGACAGTGTCGTATTGACAGAACCGCTTATGCTTAATTAGTGCAGCAGACATAATCGGGACTTGCGATCGAAGATAGAAAACAAAGCTTATCAAAGATGAGATAAGTTCTGGAAAACTTGGGAATTTAGAAGAACATTGGAGAGAGAAAATATAGAGAGAGGTTTTTATGAAATTATTTGATGATGCAAGGTAGCTGCTATACTTTTTTCTTGCATAGCTGCTCTGATCAGTTGAAGTTGAACCTTAAGCGTCTTTAAGAGATTTTGGTCTTGTAATGAAACATTAAAGTTTGGAAACAGTGTTATGAATACTGTTCCTGCGTTTAATGTTGTTTGAACCGTTCCAATGCACACTTGCTGGTAAGACTTTAATCGAGAGTCGATCAAAGCTATTCGAGCAATGACAGGTAAACCTTTTCTCGCATGTAAAGTTAAACCAACTCTTACTACACCAAAGTGAAGATGAGTATAGCCTTGTTGCTGCCATAACCTAGGATGGTACAGTTCAATTGCAATGTCACCAAATATTAAAATATCATCTTTTATTTCAAAATGTTAAATATTTAATGTGAATTAAAAAATTAAAATATAGTATATATGAATTTATATTTTAAAAATGAATTTTAATATATAAAATTACAAAAATAATATAATATTATCATTAAAGAAATAATTTCTAATTATATTAATATATTTATTTATCTTATTTTTTTTTTATCAAAACTACACTATTTTTTTTATCAAAACCGTACTTTTTTTTATCAAAATTGCATTTATCCCACAAACCACAAAAACTGCAATTGAACTGTACCATACTTCAATTCCGCACCGTTTTTATTACCAAAACGACGGTTACCATTTGTATCCTTAGTTTAATAAACAGCTGCGCATTGTTACCATTGGCACACGTGACATTTTTGGATTATTGCATAGATGATAGGTGTCCCACGTAACATTGGATATCACACTTTCTAAAGCAGGTGTAGAGTCTGTAGACTGTAGTACATTTAAACTGTAGTACAACTTTTATTCTTTACCCTCCTTTTTGTTTCGTTTAATCAACACGTCACTTTTTTATTGGGTTGTCACTCCGTTATATTCCTTGTTTGCTCAAAATGTGAGTGTCGACAAAACAATAAAAGATACAAAAAAAATCAGTTGGACTGAAAAGTATCTTCAAGAAAGTAACAAAAATAAATACTTTCAGTGTTTCAAATCATTTGTAGAAAAATCTGAGTTTTATGAATGGATTCAAGATCTCTCTCAATTATAATCCATCGACAGCTGTATTATTTAATAATGGAAATAGCATTTGGTCAAAGAGGTCGGTTTAGATATCGGATTGAATGGTATCATTGAAATCGTTAAATAAGAGGGGGACATATACCAATCCAAGAATAGAAAACAGTTCAGTCATATTATTCTGTACATCAGTGTTTCAAAACCGGTTCTGTACATTTATGAACTCTACATTTATTTGTAGCGATAGATAACGTACATTTCATGTTGTGGACCACTTTTGGATTTTTCATGGTTGGGCTGTGACGACCCTGCCGTGAAATATGAAACCGGGGATAAACGCATCTAATTTTTTTTATGTTTCCACACTTGCAATTTTCCTTCATTATTTGTCTTTAAACAATAATTATCTCGGAATCTAGAATCAGAAATCCATTAATAAGAAGAAAAAGACGCATTTTTTACAATAACCCTAAACAAAATCTACTCGAGGAAAAGAAAATAAAAGAAGATGGAACATAAACGACATAACTATTATCTTGAAATAACTAGCTAGATAGAAACTAAGTTTTGCAAATGCTTATATTTTTCGAGGATATCATACAATGCAACGATCGGGATCGTTTGTCGCTGATCGTCACTATACTGATCTTACAGTGTACATTTTCACTACCGGTCAAAGGCACAAAGCGGCCTTAACGTCAAGCCTCCAAGCGAAACCTCCATTGTCCATCTTCCAAGCGTCGCAAGGCACCGTGACGGAGCTTCTCTCACGATCTTGACACGTGAACTGTAGTTTCACCCTGCATGTGAAAGCCGGGTACGTTAGCATCGGCCTATCCTTCATCACCAACCGTACGATAACTTGAAAACTATCGCCGCTCATATTCTCCGGTGAACCATCTTCCTCCGGAATATTATCCCTCGCCATCTTTCTGTAAGCGTCGTTTGTCCACGTCACTCTACCTGAACCGTCCGATATGAAACCAGGACACGTGTCTCTCACAAGATTCATCTTCCTTTCTTCGTCAGACCTCCCTAGACCATAGCCGTCCATCCAGGCGTCCGATACACGCTCCACCGTCATACAAGAAGAAATCACCACCTTCCTCCACATAACATCCGTCTGGTAAGCCGGAGTAAACATCCCACCGCCGTCGCTGAAACTCAGCCAAAATGGACCGTGCTGCTTCTCCACCGACGGCACCGACACTTTAAGATCTGTAAAATCACCTTCATCCGGCGTCTCAGGTAACAGAGAAAGTGTCACCTTAGTATGTCCGCCGTGACCGACGGATTTATCTGATCTTCTCCGCGGAGTGCACCTCCTGGCGTTACCACTATTCTCTTTCTGCTGACATTTCCTCTTTCTTCTTCCTCCTTTAAAGGAAACATCAGAGCTTCCGCCACCGCTCTCTCCGCTGGATACGGGCTTTCCTCCGCTGCCGTCGCTAGTTGGTTTGGGAGCTATGGGACGAAACCGAAGCATGATGCGATCTGCTTTAGACAGATCGTAATGGTACGTTCCACCTCCACCGGCGTACCTTGCTATGCAACACCCTCCCCTACTGTCCATCGCTCTCTCTCTCTCTCTGTAGTCTGTATAGAAGAATGTTTGAGAATAAGCTAATAAGATTTTACTGGAAGTGAGGAACATTGAACCAATGGTTAAGGGTTTTATAACGTCTGTGAACTGAACACGTGTTGAGTCTACACTCGTGCTTTGGTCTACAAGGATTGTGATCTATACACGTGTTGTAGCTAAGCACGCTAGTGCTGGGTTTTGTTGGTCTTGAAGGGTTTTGGTTGGTTGCACATGGAAAGTTTTTTATTCTTCTCCCTTCTTCGTTTCTTTTCTGCCTAAGTTATATTCGTAATAAAAAGTTTATATTCGCCCTCGTAATAATAGTATCAGCCACATAGAATGATAAATGTGACGCCGGCAAAGAAAATGGAAAAACGTAAATCTGTATTTGCATTATTGCATTTATATACTTTCTAATCTTCTATAATAGTCTGAGCTTGGTTCGTGCTACGAGCTATCGTCTCGATAATGATAATGAAAATGAAACTACATTCATAGTTTCTTTAGTTATAATGCTAAACGTGGCTCATTATCGTTCCGGTAGAAACAAATATGAACCATAGGTTGTAAAACTCCGCGAGTGAAATAGTGTACTTTGTAAGGTTAAATATTCATTTGCCATCCGGGTGCCAAACCACCTCTGAGCACTAGGTCCAGTGTGAGTAGTAGATAATATACGATGGTGGAATTCCTTATTCACATCCGTTTTATGGGTCAATTGCATGTTTCTAGATAAACAAGGTAACTTATTGATGTCAAAGAATATAATTATAATAACACATTCTTGTTGAACATTTTGTATTTTGGATCAAGCTTTTTGTTATTTCAAAATATTTATTTAACTTAATTAGTTCAAATGTTTTTGGATATTCATTTTATTGGACCACCTCCATTTGGATTTGAATCATTTAAGAATAACTAGTTAAGAAAAATAAAATAAAAATAAAAAGAGAATGAGAATGAGATATCAATTCAAAAGTAAGCATTTATTATTATAACCCTATAAAATACCTTTTTCCGTCTTTCATACATGTTATTTTTAGTGGTTATATTGCTTTAAAAATAATGAACTTTAGTTATATAATGAAAAGAGAATTAAAATATACATAAAATTATTAAGAGCAGCATTAACGCAAGGGGAGGGAGAGTGGGTTTTAATTTTTTTTTATTATTATTATTTTTTTGTTTTGTTCGATTTAAAAAAAAAAAATTAAAAATTGACCAATCACGGGCAGCCACGTGTCAATGGGGCCTGCGAAAAGTGATAAAATCCTCACGAACTCACCTCTTACGGAAGAGGTAGAAGAGGCAGGTTTTAATTAATGGTGGGACCCATATGATTTTAAATTTTTTTTTTTTAGAAGAGTCAGCCTTAAGAGGCACCGATATTAATGCTCTAAGAATCTCTTTTCAGTATTTGTTTGTCCGATGAGGCTGCTCTTATACATATGGAACGGGTAATTAAAAGATTTATGTTTACGTTTTAGGATATTGATCACACAGTCTAACCACGTTTACTTTTATGTACTACGACTTGTTTTTTTTGTCATCTTCCAACCTTTATTAAAGAAACTACTGTGGTCCGTTAAGGTACGCTACTTGAGCGAGCCTATTAGGAACCAAAACATCTACAACTGAGAAGCAATTACCTCGTGATCGTCCCCATTTAGCCAACGAATCCGCACGGAAATTTAAAGTATGAGGAATAAAAGAGAATTCAAGATCTTGAAAATGTGTACTAAGCAGAGTAATCTCGTCCAGCTCGGGTGCAAGAGAGGGCCATCCAGTTTCATTAAGAATGATGTTTATCAGTTGTTGGCAATCTGACTCCACGGTAACTCCATCCCAACCTCGGTTCTTCATTTCACTCAGAGACCATATGAGTGCTTCCGCCTCCGTCTTCAATGGTGATTGCGCACGGTGGGTGCATTTTTGTCCCTGCAAGATTACTACACCAGCCTCGACCAGGGTGAAGCCCATTCCCATCCATTTGTCTTTCTCAGACCAAGATCCATCTACTTGACATTTGTAACGAAGTCCAGTATCTACCTGTACTGGAGCTGTTTGTCGTGTTTCCGCACTAGTTTCGTCTTCTACTTCTTCCAGGATGTCTCCAAGTTGAGCCACTCTCCATGATTCCGCTTCTTGGGATGTTGCATGAAGTGTGTCGAGGGGGGTATATCTTTTTCATTGAAGCATTTCTTGTTTCTCGCTTTCCAGATATACCACACAAGCCATGTGAAAATAGAGAAGCCATCTCTCTGGTTATTCGCTGTCGCAACTTGAGTTAAAAGGAAGTCGGCATTTGAGAATAGAGACGTACACAGGAATAGACCCGGAGCGGAGGGGATCGGTGACAGAGCCCAACACTGAAGTGGTGGTGGACACTCGAAGAGGATATGATTAATATTATCCATTTGAGCACCGCATCTCTGGCACGAAGGATATGTACCACAGTGTCGCTCCACCAGCTTACTTGCCGATGAAACAAAACCTGCTAGGGCCTGCCAAATAAAGTGTTTGATCTTCCTCGCTGTCTTTTTCTTCCAAACTCTTTATTTCAGCGCCATGACACTGGGTTCTACTATCGGCATAGAGTTATGGTTTCGTCTTTGTTCAACTGCGATATCATAGCCTGATTGGACCGTGTATGCTCCCGACGTTGTATGTTTCCAACAATATCCGTCTCTTCTCCCTGATTTGCTAATTTTAATATCCAAGATAGTTGGAATATCGTCTTATTAGGTGGTGCACTCGAAGGTCTGCATCGAAATCCGCTTGAAAAACATTCCAACTTTACGAGCTGGTCTTGCCACTTCTTCCGGGATCCAAGCATCGTCCCATACGCTTGTCTCTGCTCCTGTCCCTATTGTTCTACAGACGTTCTCCTCCAGAATATGTTTTGCAGCCATCAGACTTCTCCAGCCATAAGATGGCGTTGATGCTTTACTAGTTTGCAATGGGTTCAAATGACGGTAGTATCGACCTTTAAGAACACGCGCAAGAAGAGAGTCTGGAAACACTAGCAAGCGTCAGACCTGTTTCGCGAACAGAGCAAGATTGAAGTCTCTAAAGTCTCCAAATCCTAGCCCTCTTTTATCAAGAGAAACACAAATTTTATCTCATGCAATCCAATGTATACCGCGGTTATTATCTTTAGTGCTACACCAAAACCTCGCCACTGCGGCGAATAATTTTTTGCATATACCCTCTTATCTTTGGTAAGATGTATATGAAACACTTTAACTATAATAATAAAAGAAGAAACTTATTAATTTACAAAACACAGGTGATATTTAATTCAAAATTATGTACTTGATTTTTAATTAATATCCGTACTTGAACAAATTAGTATATAATTAACTATTGATCACTTTAGCGCTTGATTTTTTGAACAATTTGATATAGTATTAATTACACTGTGTTGACCCCAATTTTTTTTTTTACTGTAAACAAGGACCGTTGTTATTTACTTGAACTTACTAGTTTGGTTGTCGACAAAAAAAAAAGAACTTACTAGTTTCGTAGCTTTGCGGGGAAGGAAATATTTTAAAACAAGGAAAAGGAAAAGGAAAAGGAAAGGAAAGATATTGAACAAAACTTGGGTTCACCCCCTATGGTGAACTCTAAAATTCACCTCTATAATTAACACCAATCAAACTGCCAGGTAGGATTAAGATAAAAAAGAATATTAAAATTTAGAAAAAAAAAGGAAAAGCTTTTTAAAAAAAAAAAAGAACGTCGCCGTCTCTGTTAACGATGGCTTCCTTCATCGCCGTCTTTGTTAACCACAGAGAAGATGGAAGCTGTGTTTGTCAAGTTGAGTCTCCAATTCTATGCTTTCAAATCGAATTTTGATTTTTTCTCCAATCCAAATCAAGCCATGTACAAACATACCATGACTTACGTACCTCAAATCAAGCCATGTACGTACGGACATCGGATTAGTGTCAAAGGGGTTTAGCTAATAATTATTTGGGAACAGCTTCCTGTTATCAAATTTCAATAGAATTCTCAAAACCTAATTGATGAAACAAAGAATACGTATGTTTCTTTAGTTAACGGAGACGTCAACATTTTTTTTTCTAAAAAGCTATTTTCCTTTTTTTTCTAAGTTTTAATATTCCTTTTTATCCTAATCCTACATGGCAGTTTGATTGGTGTTAATTATAGAGGTGAATTTTAGAGTTCATCATAGGGGGTGAACCCAAGTTTTGTTCAAAGATATTTGTTAATTAGTATTTTTAGATAAAGACAACCTTCTATTACGCCAACATTATGGAAGACAGTTTTTTGTTTTATTATTAACTAAGTAAACTGTACTATATTATATCATAACAATATCAAGCTTCAGTGTCTAAAAAATAATAATTAGTTTTTCTTCTTCCAATAAAATACTGCGAGAAAATATTGTTTCTATTTATATTCCGTTAAATTATTTAAGGCCTTTGTAATTATCGATATTCAAATCTGAAAATATATGTTATGACTATATTCTAAATACTGATGCTCGCGTTTTACGGTATACATTGCGAACGTTTTATAAACAGATCTTTCTTTGTATGTGTAGATTTAGGCTACGTTATCGGATATCAGGTTCTAGAAAGATTGATTTACCACTAATCTTCAAGTCATTGCTTTGTTTTAGGACAACATCAAGAAAATGTTAGGCCGAGCTAAAGGGTAGTACTTTGGTTAAAATGACATCATTCCTATCCTTGTGAACGACATTAATATTCTTGGACTCTTCATATATTTTCTTTACCACACTATTTTAAAATACATATTCCGTCAATTGATAAATTAGATTAAACTATATGTCTTACAAGAATAAAGGTTTTTTTATCAAGCAAGATCAAAAAGATGTGAGGATCGGATTATAATTACAATCATTGACCAAGTCTCAATTTAAGGGAAATGGCATCTTAATTAAATTTAACGTGATTGTGACAAATTAGATCTCAAAGGGGACAAGATGATCTCATGCGTAAGCGTCTTTAAAGATTTAGTGACAATTGGAGTTAGGTAACCGTTCTTGACATAAAGAAGGAATCCATAAATGTAAAACTTATTTTGGGTAGATATATACTATTATGAGTTTACCATATAAGGCGAACTCTGATGCATAAACCATGCATGGACAAAACTTTAATACATCCATCAAATATGGTACTTAAAAATTTCTGATTTTTGAAGATGATTTAGTCAGATCTGAGAAATCATATATATATATATATATATATTATTTTTTATTTTTTTGATAAAGGATTTGAGAAAGACTTATTCTTGGGTTCACTCCCTAGGGTGAACCTCTAGGTTCACCAACCAATAGAATTGTTTTGTTTTATATTCGAAATCTTATAAAAAAGGAAACAAAATATTTTCTCAAACTATAAATTATATTATATTTTTAAAATAAAAAGGTTAAAATAAATAAATTAAAAAAGTAGTAATTAAAAAAATATATTTTTAACATTCTAGAAAAATACTAAACCCTAAATCCTAATCCCTAAACCCTAAATCCTAAACCCTTAGATAAACCTTAAACCCTTGGATAAATCCTAAACTTCAAATCAAAAACACTAAACACTCAAGGGTTTACGGTTTAGGGTTTTAAGATTTAGTGTTTTTGATTTAGAGTATGAATTATCCAAGGGTTTGGAGTTTGCCCAAGGGTTTATAGGGTTTATGATTTAGGGTTTAGTGTTTTGCTGACGACGATAAAAATATTTTTTTTTTAATTCGTTTTTCTCTAACTACTATTTTTTCTAATTTTTTTAACTTTTTTTATTTTAAAAACAGAATATATCTTGATAATATTTTGTTTCCTTTTTTAAAAGATATCGAATTTGAAATAATGAAATCCTATTGGTTGGTGAACCTAGAGGTTCACCCTAGGAGGTGTACCCAAGAATAACTCTTTGAGAAATCATATTATGTAAACGCGTTCGATGGCCGGAGACTTAGGGTGTGACTGGTTTTCCCGCTACCACCCGCAAACGCAGCTTTTGCGGTTGGTAGCGGTTGTTAGCGTTTTGCAACAATCGCTCAAACCGCTTCAAACCGCTCCAAATCGCTCTGAACCTCATAAATTCAAAAGCTGGTTCCAGCTAGCGTTTGCGGTTGCGGGCGGTTGCGGGAGGATAAAAATTTTTTTTTTTTCCAAAACAATATAAATACAAAAATAAAAATATTCAATAAAAAAATTAAATTAGAATTATAAAAATGCTAAAATATATCTATTATATTTTAATTAATATTATAAAACTTTAAAATAAAAATATTTTTTTTAATTTTTAAAAAATTTAAAGTATAACTTTCTAAATATAACTTTTATATTTATTATAATATTATTATTTTTGATATTTTTATAATTGTATAAAATGAAAATATTGTTAATTTATTATTTAACCGCTGCTGCATTTGGTAGTTAACCAGTCATAAGTATCCCGCAAACGCACCAATTTCTAACCGCAGAACCAGTCGTACAAATCTCTTAAAACCGCTAGAAACCGCAACCACCCGCATCCGCAATCTTCCGCAACCGCAACTGCAACCGCTGCGGTTGAACCAGTCAGACCCTTAATAGCTTGTTCGTTTTTTTTTTTTTCTTTTCGTTATAAGCCATTTGGTCTTGTTAACGGCCATAGATATCGATCCAAGTTTTTCCATATGGGATAAAATAAATATTTAACCAGAGGACCTAGGCAATAAGAATAGAGAGAAGAAAAAAAAGAATAGAGAAGAGTTTGATGATTTTTCCGTATTTTAGCATATGATGTTTTTAGAGTAAACTTTATTTTAAACACCAGTTCTAACCCAAAAGGTTGTTTAAAATTATAGTTTTTTTATTGCTAAAATTTGGTGCAATGTTAAAAATTATAGTTATTGATATTTACATTATATTTGGGATAGAGTTCCTAGGTGCGAGGGAATCTAGAAAATGTTATGGATGGGTCGTACTTTGCATGAGAACACGCATGCGGATACGTAAAGAAATCTTATTAGCTGATGATTACAGTGTTACTATACTCCCTCCGTTTTTTAATATAAGTCGTTTTAGAGAAACTTTTTTGTTCCAAATTATATGTCGTTTTCGGTTTTCTATGTAAAATTTATTAATAATTAATGTTGTATGACCAATGGTAATATATCTTCTATTTTTCTATTGGTTGAATTGTGGTTAGGTAAATAATTAATGATGTTTTTGTCTAGAAAATATAAGAAATTAATAGTTTTCTTAATCTACGTGTATAGCTGTAAAACGACTTATATTAAAAAACGGAGGGAGTATTATTTTATAGTAATAACTAATAACTAGGAGTATTGAATTTGGCCCCAAAAAAAACTAGTATTGAAAAAACTCTTTTTAGAAATAAATTAACAAAACTCAGTAGCTAAGCATACCCCCATGACCCGTCTATTTTTATATGGTTTTAAGTACAGCACATTTATAGCTGTAAATGTTTTCACTCTAGATCCAAAATCTTTCTTTGACAGAGACATCAGAGCTCAAATATTCAAATTTAATTCGGTATAAGTCATTGTAATTATGATTATGCACTATAAATATGATAATGTTAGAATGTTTCCTTATAAATATTGGGTTTTAAACGCCGTAAAATAAAGATATATCATCTTTTGTTTAGACCTGGTGACATTTACAAATTGGTATTCCATAAAAAAGTTAGCTTTTGTTTCTTTTCTCCATGAACTATAAACTTAAATAACATATTCTTTAGGAAAATGTATGAAGATTGTCCCTCCATCTCAACAATTAACTATAGCTTTAAAATTTGGTTACTTCATTTTTAAACCCATTATAATATATATAGTGTATAAAAATAAAATATTATCATATTATGGCAATAAAAACGATTATTATATTATTCAAACAAAATTTTATCAGTTTATAAATAAAAAATTTATATATATATATATAAAGATGTGTGTGTGTGTGTGAGCGTGTCAATTCATTATTGGTGGGGGAAATTTAGGTGAATTCATTGATTGGTCGACAAGGCTTGCTGGCTTGGTAACAAAAAATGTTAATCCTCTTTTAATATGCCTTTGGGAGCACGTGGCAAATCCCACACTGGTACCACAATACCTACATAATTTGAATTTTTGGAATGTTTCATCAGATAAGCTTCAAAAATCTTATCAACTCATATTTCTACTAATCTACTTCATTAATAAATTTAAGACTGGATTCAACTATTTGTGATCTTCGGATTAAGACAGGTATGAGGATCATATATAATATATTCAACTTCAAATTTAACTTCAAGATGGTTCTAAATAAAACTATATATTCATGGAAGCCATTACAAAACATGTTGTGTTATTTATCAACTCATATATAAGTATATTATTAAAAAAAAAATATATATATATATATATATATATATATATATATATATATATATATATAAATTGCTTGTTTCGTTTAAGATAAACTTCAATCATAAAGTTTCTGCCCACATATTACGTCTAGTTTCCTATAAAACATTATTCTTGCGTATGAGAGTCTTTAACTTCAATATATAGAGTATTCTCAAATTACACTGTTACTGATATTATATAGAGGTTAAAAAAGTATTAGAAATGATACGACCAAGATTTAAGCCACATATCATGTATTAAGCCTGGTACTTTTATCTGAGATCCGGATTCGATCCGAGATTCGTTCCGAAAATCCGGATATCTGGAGGGGCCAAATCCGAATCCGGATAGTAAAATGTTGGATCCGTCAAAGCCGGATCCGGACCTGGATATCTTAATTTTTTATCTGGATATCCAGATCCATAAGTTTTATTAATAACTATTTCAAAAATAGTAATATCTATATATAAAAATTAATTTTATTTAATGTAATTTCATTTTTATAATAGTATATATAATTTTATGTAAATTTTGTAATATTATACATAGAAATAATTAAAAATATTATATATACTTTTTATTTTTAAATTATTTTAATATTTTATATATATTAATATTATTTATTTATTTATTTTAAGGATCCAAATCCGGATCCGAATATCCGCCGGATATTACAAATTTTTTGAATGATATCCGACACCCGGATATCCGAGAACCCCGAATCTGGATAAAGATAGTAAAATTATAGATCCGCCGGATACCTTAAAATTGTCCGGATATCCAATCTGTCCCTGGCCTATCATGTTTAACGTAAGAAAAATATTCACATCCCCTATACTCTATATATTATAAACATGAAATGGTCCAATAATAAAAAAATGTTGTCCATCTATATATAGTAAATGATATAAATACAATTTCTACTTGATATTTGGAGGGTTTCCCTTTACAGACGTCCCTAGGAATGGTGATTAGAATAACTAGATGGGCCGATTTGCTTTCCAAAAGTAGAAGGTGGACAATATTTTTTTTTTTTTTGAAACACAGACAATATCTTATCTTTAAGAATATAAATATATACTTCCTCTGTTTTTTAAAGTAGGATTTTTTAAATTTATTTTTTGTTCCAAAAAGATATATTTTCTAAAATTTTAAGGTACTTTTAGTAGTTAATGTTGAAAAGTTGTATATTTTTAAGAAACATTAATTGAAAATATTTGAATTGGTTGAATACTATTAGTTGATATTTATTGGAAAATGTATAGTAAAATAAATAATAAATTCAATTGTAAAAAGTTAATTATTTCCTTAATATATGTGAATATTCTAGAAAATCTTTTTTTTTGGGAACAGAAAGAGTATAGTACATTGAAAGATTACATTTTTGAATCTCACCTGCTGCTTTGATACCTAATTGTGTACTAATTATTAATTAGTATCCGATAAGAGTAATACACATTCCGGCCAACAGTTTTTCTAAAATACCATCATCGACATCTTTCTTTTTGTTAATAATTAATGACACCAATGGAGATTGCTCTAGTTAAGAGCAAGCATGTTCTACGAATGAAAGTCCGCCAACTATAGTTAGATATTTGGGAGTTTAAAGAGTTCGTGTGAAGAGAAGAATTAGGTTCGTCTTGAAAGCCGTAAAAGTCACAAAAATCAAGAATCCTAACATGTAAAATAGGCAAATGGTTTGCACCCACGTGTGGGGATTGTAATCTCATTGGCAAACCAGGATGAGTCACATAAGCTACTGTCCACATTAGGGCAAAGCTACTGTCCCCTGTGGGACAATAACTCTTTGCTCCAGTTATACTTATACCAAAGTAGCCACGACTCCCACTTCTCCCATTTTTCAATCTTTACCCCCAAAACTGATCATTTAAGATCACTAAATTCATAACTTATATAAATCTAGCGACCTAATGTTAGTTAAATACGCTAACTTATGACCATTGTTAGAACTCCTTTTCCCATTAAGTTTTCGCCAAAACCATTTTTCAAAATAATCGAATGTTGGACACTATAAAATAGTGTAACCACATGTCAAAATCAAAATGCTTCCATATAGGTTAAAATTTAGAAAAAAGTTTTTACAAAATATTTCATATTCTAATATAAAGTGAATAAGGAAGATACTTGAACTGGTCTCGAATTTCAGGTTTTGCAATTTGATAAATGGACCAATGATTATTCTTTTGTTACAAATTTATTTTTAAATTTGTTGAGAAAAGTAAAAAAAAATATTTTCTAATTTATGTTATTAATATCATTATTATGGAATATGAAGTATACAAAAACCAGTAGTTCTGGTTTATTTGTAAAATAAGTCTTAATATTTGTCAAAATGAGAAATGTGAGAATCAATTCTCTCCACTTTATGACTCTTGTTGACCATATGATTTTGAACCTAAGAATTCTTAATATGGTTATGATCTACAGTCGTATACTCTTATCGAGTGACTTAACCATAAAGTTTCTGTATTATTTGGGAAATTTAGTGATTATGTAATCATAACTAAACATGTCGTTTTATTCACTTATCAACAAAAACAAAATTCAATATCCAAACATCAAAGAGACTCTCCAAGATGATTTTTTCTCTTAACATGGAGTAAATCATCATATAATTTTTATTTCTATTATTTATAATTTTATATTAAAAATAATAATAAATTATCTGTAATATATGCAATATTGATAAACAATTTTACCGATAATTTTAATGCAAAGTTTTCTCTATGACACTTTGATCGACATATGATTATGAGTGTACCACATCCTCGATGGATGTTCTTTACCACACACAACCATAACAAACGGTTTTACCTACAGTACTTTGAAACCTTCGATAAGTTTGCATACTATAATCTGCAAAAAATTACATCACCTAAAAATTGAATCCATACCTGTAATATAACCATTTGAACTTTAAACACTAGTCAATTTTGATTCCACGTATAATTTGATCTTTTCAACAAGCTTTTCAATTTGTCGTAGTTAAGAAAAAAAAGCTCCATTGCTTTAAATACGATTTACAATGAATAAAACCTTAAAAAGTAACAATCTCTAAAATATCTATTTACGAATTTTATATATACTAACAACTTCACATTATGTGGAAGTCCCCTTGATCCAATGGTTTAACTAAAAATTCATTGATTCTTCTACCCCAAGAAGTATGGGTTTCGAGCCCTAGAGAAGACAGAATTATGCGAATTAATGGAGAAAAAGTTTAAAAGAGATCTGCAGCATGATGCAAGGAGTACCGGCCATATTATGCAGTCATGCGTGAACTCTCACAAGGCATATAGAACTGTCGGCTATAGAATCGTCTGTAATATTTTTCATAGTTTGTATTAGCATAACTATTCAGCGTTAAAAAAAAAACAACTTCACAATACATTAATTTCTAGAAAGCTTTTTCTGATGGGTCTTTCGTCAATCTTCTTTGACGGGGTCAATTAGATGGGCCGTTCAATATCGTAAGGTCGTTTGGTGTTATCACCGTCTCTGCTCTCTATATTGTGTTTAACAAATATTGTACTAATTGATTAGTTGACCAACCCATGATTAAAAGAAAACACAAATTTGCTGTAACAGACTACATTCGTCCGCTCTACCAATTGAGCTAAGGTCGGATGGTGATATTGAGTTACATTACTTATATTATTACCATATCATTCTCCTTCAATATACCTAGGAATGTCAAACAGGTTGATCCGTCCAGTCTCGTCCCTTACCGCAGCGGGCTCGTCTTCAAACGGGTCACGGTGGGTCAGGCCCGCGCAGGCTACGGTCCTTAAAATGGCTGACTAAACCCGTACCGCAAAACATGTAGGCTTTTGCGGATCGGTCCGCGGGACATAGAATTACAAACGGACATATGGCTCCTGAACGCTTCAAGACATGATTCATGACGCTTTATCAGTTTCATGACGCATCAGTAAGTGAGTTTAGTCGAGGATTGAACTGGATAAGACAATACCCTTATTAGTTGAAGATTTTAGTTAGATCAAAATACTAGTTTATTTATTTTTGTTAGACTCCAAACATTTTTAAAATAAACAATACTTTAGTTGCTGAATCCAAATATTATAACTCATAAGTTCATAACAAATGCTTTAATTTTCTGAATCCAAAACTAAATAAAACGAACACCAAATCAAAGATGCTAATCCCAAAAATAAATAAAAAAAAAAGACCAATCACACTTTTTGTTCTTCGTCTTTATCAGCAACAAGCGACAAAAAGATGGAAATTTCTCTTCTTCACCATCAACTTCATCTTCTGCAAATAAGAATAATAGAAGTCAGTTAAAGATATATTGAAACCTAAAACTCCAAAATGTATCATAATGTGAACAAATATATATAGGCAAAACTATGAAGAACCCATGGCGGGAACTAGATCTTCTTCTTCGGAAGTAAGTTTTCAAACTTCTTATGATGACTCGAAGAAGGTCCACCGGTGCATCATCGACTCTGAAACCACCATCACCGGAGCTACATAACGCCGAATCACCTTCTCTCTCTCTCTATCTCTCTCTCTCTCTCTCTCTCTCTCTCTCTCTCTCTCTCTCTCTCTCTCTCTCTCTCTCTCTCTCTCTCTCTCTCTCTCAATGTTTAAGGCGAAAGCAGAAATGGGGACTTAGGGTTGCAGGTCTTCAAAATCCCGCAGGTTAAGCCCATCCAGCTTTCGACCAGTCCCGCTTTTGACCCGTCCCGCTTTGAACCCGTCCCACGAGGCCTGCAATTTTGCGGGCTTACCAAATGGAGGCCCAATCCCATCCCGCAGCAAGCCTTTACGGGCCAGGCCCGCGGTCAAGGTCATTGATTGCCATCCCTACTTCAAGACATGCTTTATCAGCTTCATGACGAATCAGTAAGTGAATCTAGTCAAAGATTGAACTGGATAAGGCAATACACTTGTTAGTTGAAGATTTCAGTTGGATCAAAACACTAGTTTAGTTACTTTTGTTACACTCCAAACATATTAATAATAAGCAATGCTTTAGTTGCTGAATCCAAATATTATAACTCATAAGTTCATAACAAATAGAGATGTCAAACAGGTTGGTCCGTCCCGTCCCGTCCCGTACCGCCGCGGGCTCATCATCTCGCGGGTCCAGTTGGGCCCGTCTTGCGCGGGCTGCGGTCTCCAAAAGGTCAGCCCAATCCCGTACCGCCAAAGTGCACAGTCCCTTACAAGCCGTCCCGCGGGCTGGACGCGAAAGGAGTGCAGCATGTAGAATATGAAGAGTGAAGTACGTTTTTGAAAACCTCCAAGGACTGATGATGAAGGAGGTAATAATGTAAGCTTCAAAGCTCTTACATTTTGAAATGTAATAATCCAACAAGTTAAAAGTAGTTTTTGGCTAGTGACTTCAATGTAAAGATGTTGGACCTGATGAATAACATCTAAATGAAGTGATCTTAGATTGTGGGTTATTTTTGAATTCAACAAAATCAATAGATAATTTGATTTTTTATACATAAACAGAATCACCAAAGAGACACAACACATGTTCTCTTTGATCACAACAACTTCTTAACTAAGTTAAAACACAAAGATCGACTTTAGACTACAAATGGCGATGGTGCTGGCACTCAAGAGGAGTAACAGGAAACCTCGAAGCATCAAAACAATAATCATAAATCATATGGTTAGCTAACCCAAATAAGCTGATGATACAGCTTATTAAAGACAGATACACAAGACTGCTAAGGTTCACACGATTGACAGGACTGCTAGATTAGTGACGTACTTGCATTCATACACTCACTGTTGGAACATGAATCAATTGGTATCAATTGCATGTAGAAGATGAAAAGCTAAGTCTCAACCAAAGTAAATTTTAGAAACACACCAAATTGTCTAAATCATAGTACTCAAAACAAAACCATACAACTTAAAGGAGACTCGTCCAGAGAGACTCGCTATTTTCCTCTTGAGTGTGTCTCTCTCGCTTTCATATAGTCTATACACATCTGCTCTTGCTGTGTTTCGACAAATGGTTTGGACATCAGCATTCAAATACTTCCAGGTGTCTCTCACTCTTTCATACTCCACGTACGAGTAAGGTAGATCATGCTGGACTATTGTCTTAGCTACCATCTGCCTAAACACAGTATGATCATACTTGCGAGATACCACTTTCCCTTTGATATTGAGTTGTTGCTGCCTTCCTCGATTCCTTGGATACATTTTATATCTCCCCCGATGTCTTCTCAATGCACTGGTTCCATGCGAGTGAGATTGCCATGCATACTCACGTTTGCAATGATTGCTTGCAGCTTTCAACTTTCCATTGGGTTTTTCGACCACCTTGAAATATTTCCAGACATCTGATCTTTGCCTCTCTTCCCTTTCCTATTCACCGATTTCATCCTCATAAACCTCTTCTTCATCCAGTTCATCACCAAGCTCCGGTATGTCCTCTGCGACATTCTCCTTCTTCTTTTGCGACTGAGTAGGCGAAACCTTCTTCTTTTTCGACTTAGTAGGCGACTTTTTTCTCCCTCCATGAATCACAGAATTCATAGGAACAAACTTCCCCTTACTACACGCCTGTGCAGACGAGCCAACGCCACCATCTATAGTGGATTGCAACATGGGTTTCCTCGTGGCTGTTCCGAAACTGGTCTGTTTGCGAGGCTTGGTTTTTTGGGTTGGTTGACTGATTTCAACATCAGAATCATCAGTATCATCGACAAGACTGATAAGCCTTTTTCTGCTTCCTTGCTGCTTCCCATCAGCACGAGTTACACCAGCTTCCTGAGAAACGATCTGATCAGCAACCTCAGCTGCTGCAGCAAGAGTAGCTAAGACTTCCTGAGTGGCAAAGTCCACAGTATTTGGTGGGGAGTAATGCGGATCAAACGTCGACTGATCTTCGGACTCGCTCCTTGATCCCATGGTCTCTCTCGCTGTCAAGTTTTTTGTGTTTTTTTTTTTCACGCCGTGGAATGAAATAACCTTTTTAGAGTTTCCTAAATTTTGTCTATTTTTTAAAATTTTTGTTAATATATTTTTAAAAATCTGTTAGATTTGTTTATTTTCAAATTTCCAAATTTTATTATACAAGTACAAAAACACAAATCTCTGGTTTAAAATCACGTTCTAAACAACTCAATGTGATTCGAAAAGCAAACCAACGTAAGCAAGCAAAGCAACGTAAACAGCAAGTGATCCGATAACCTACGCAAAGCCATCTAAACAAGTCAATGTTCTATCATCTACGAAAGCAACCTAAACAAGTCAGTGATTTGATAACCTACGCTAAGCCATCTAATCTTGACTGTGTTCTATGGACAACTTACTAACCTGAGGTCATTAAAGCACCTACATCGGACGAAGCTGGTAAATCCTGGAGCAGCTGCTCTATGGACTCTTGTTCTCCTTGTGATAAATCCAATACCTCAAGACAGAAAACAAAAAAAGAAGACGTGTAAACAGTATGATCCACGTACACAATGCAAAGAAGAAAATTATAAGCGGCTGGTTATCAATGTGATTCGACAAGCAGGGACAAAATAAAGTAAGACCATACATGTTCAGTTGGGTCTTGTATCTTCTTCTCTTGAACAAGGAGGCGGCTGGTTATCAATGAACAAGCTGGTGTGCTTATATCATTTTGAGCCTACACCAGCTTTCACAGTGATTACCATCCGCCTCCTTCTCCATCTACATAAACAAAAAACATATAAGAGACTTGATTTCAGATTAAAAAAGCATACATTGGCAATTTTAAAAGTACTAACAACTTACAAGAATTTCAAGTTTCAAATCTGTCTTGTTTACTCTTTTCTTGAACAAGTCAACCTCGGCTGGTAATTACCGGACACGCAGGTGTGCGCTCAACCCATACATCAAGTCAACAATTTAACATGTTATATCGTTTTGAGCCTACTCCTGCGTTCACAGTAATTACCAGCCGGCTCCTTGTTAACCTACAAAAACAAAAGACTAATCAGAGACTGAACACAAATACAAAGAACAGACTGAATCGAGTTAAGACAAGCAGTGACTGAATCGAGTTAAGATAAGCAGTGACTGAATCAACTTCAAGTTAAAACAAGCATAGACTGTATCGAGTTAAGACAAGCAAAGACAACAACACACATTCACATTATTATAGAAGATTTATTACATGGATTTGATCTTGTCTAGATTGTGTAGCGAGTTCAACGAACACATTCACAATTTATAAAAAAAATTAACTAACCTAACCGAGACAGAGACATAACACAACTAAAAAAAAAAACTAAAGATGAGAAATGGAGAAGAAGACGTACATGCATGGACCGCAGGAGAGCCCAGGAGCACCGTCGATGAAGAAACCATGGCGAAGGGTAGACAGGAAGCATCATCGTTGAAGAAAACATGGCCGGAGCTCCATTTCTTGTGGCGGCGACTCCTCTTTCACTCTCTCTCTCTCTCTCTCTTTTGTTTTTCAGGTGGCGGATGAAATGAAGAGAGAAGAAGCTGCGGGACATTAGGGTTAACCGCAGTCTTCTTCGGCCCATCCCACACAAAGCCCATCCCACACAGGTCTATTCCCGCGAGGCCTGCGACATTGCGGGATAACAGATCTTAGGCCCAAGCCCGCCCTGCCACAGGTTTAAACAGGCCTATCCCACGGTCCAAGCCTTCCTTTGACATTCCTAATAACAAATGCTTTAGTTTTCTGAATCCAAAATTAAATAAAACCAAACACCAAATCAAAGATGCTAATCCCAAAAGTAAATAAAAAGAAAATACCAAATCACACTTCTTTGTTTGTTTTGGTTCCTAAATATTTTTGTCTCCTTTATATTTTGTTTGTTTTGGTTCCTAAATATTTTTGTCTCCACTACTTTATGTCTTTATCTGTGTACTGAATGTAAAAATCTAGACCGCCTCTTGGTGAACTCCCAGTTCATCTCTGCTTTCCCTAACAGCACAGCCTACTTTCTACCAGCTTTAACCTCAGACCACTTGCCCTGCCTTATTGACCTATCTTGCCCCCTCCCTGTGGCTGGAACCAAGCATTTCCGTTTCTTCAACTACCTCACCAAGCACCCGCTATTAACCCAGTTGGTTACTGAGACTTTGGAATCACGCCGGAAGCATGGCCATTAACCTTGCAAACCTGTGTTGGAAGTTAAAGAGTGTCAAAGGAATGTTAAAACCACTAAACATACATAATTTTTAAAACATTCAAGTGAGGGTTTTTGAGGCTAACTGTTTGTTGCAAGCTGTGCAGGTACAAGCTCTGGATAATTCTTCTGAAACTAACCTACAGCAGGAACGTGATCTACTTCAAAGGTGGATGTTCCTACGACAGATAAAGGAGAGTTATTTTCGGAAAAGTCAAGGGTCAACTGGCTCAAAGAAGGTGACTTGAATACTGCCTATATCTTCAGAGTGTTCCAAACTAGGCTCAGCTACAACTACATTCGCTCCTTCCAACTCCTCTTGGGAGTTTTTATCGATGATCCTCTAGTCATGAGCCTAAATGCTGTCCAACACTTTCAGAGCATCCTAGGTCCATTGAACTTGGATCCTCCTCCAATCATTTCCACTTTGGAATGGTTCAGCTCCCTCACTGGTTATATCTGTACTATGGACCTTGCTGCTGCTATGACTTTAATCCCTTATGCGGAGGAAATCACTCGAACAATGTTCAAATTGAATCCCAACCAAGCCCCTAGTCTTGATGGCCTTACTGCATGATTCTTCAAAGCAACCTGGAGCCTCTTAGGAGAGGAAGTCATTATATCAATCCAAAATTTCTTCTACTGCTCCTTCTTGCCAGCCACAACTAATGCCATAATCCTAGCTCTAGTCCCAATGCACAATGGTGCTTAGCTCATCATGGAATAACGGCCTATATCATGTTTAAACACTGTTTATAAAGTGGTGTCAAGACTTTTAGTGAAGAGATTGAAGCCTATGCTACGTGCGTTTATAGTCCCCAAACAGACGACATTTGTTAAAGACAGACTACTCGTAGAGAACACAGTCTTAGCGGGAGAACTAGTCAACGAATATCACAAGAGACTCGGTCCTAAAAAGATTACTATCAAAGTGGATATAGCTAAAGCCTTTGACACGCTATCTTGGGACTTTTTGCTAGAAGGTTTGAATGTACCTGCAGCGCTGGTGGGTTGGCTTAAGAAGTGTGTTTGTACAACGAACTTGACTGTAGGGTACAATGGAAGGGTGCAATGATACTTCAAAGGAACCAGAGGGTTGAGACAAGGGATCCACTATCCCCTTACCTCTTTGTCATAGCTATGAATGTCCTCTCGGTCATACTCAACAAGGCAGCATCGGATCTTAAAGTGAAATATCACCATAGATTCTCCTCCTCTAAGCTCACTCACTTATGTTGTGCTGATGATCTTCTGATTTTCATTGATGGCTCACTGTCTTCAGTGCAGAATGTGTTACAGGTCTTGAAAGAGTTTGAGCTTCGCTCGGGGCTCGCGGTCAGTGTCCAAAAATCCTCTTTCTTTGCCTCTGGTCTCACTTAGCAGGAACTAGATACCATCAAAGCGTCTACTGGGATGCACCAAGGCTCTCTGCATGTGCGTTACCTAGGTATTCCTATGTGCACGAAGAAGCTATCTCTCCACAATTGTGAAGTCATCCTGCATCAAATCAAAGGGAAGTTTAGTTCATGGAGTGTGCAGAGCCTTTCCTTTGCAGGAAGACTACTTCTAATCAAGCAGTTATTGCAGGAATAAACAATTTCTGGTGCTCTACATTTCTACTTCTTAAGGAGTGCATTAAGCAAATGAACTCCCTTTGTGGGATGTTTCTATGGAATGGGAATATTGAAGATAGCCACACTACACGGGTCTCTTGGGAAGTGTTCACTAATACTAAGGAGCAGGGATGCCTAGGGATTAAAGACTTGATAACATGGAACAGAGCTTGCTGTTTAAAGCTTATCTGGTTGCTCTTTTTCCAGTCTGGTTCAGTATGGGTGGCTTGGTTTAGGAGTGAGGTTTTGGGTGGTAACATGAGTAACTTCTGGACTGCTACGGTGAATCCAAAAAATTCCTTGCTTGCTAATAAGTTGATCAAAATGAGAGGAGAAGTCTTTACCTGGATAAAGATGCGTGTGGGAAACAGGCGTATATGTCGGTTCTGGACGGACAACTGGTCACCTTATGGATCGATGGAGACCTTCTTACTTAGTACTTCTGAGACTAGACTAGGAATCCCTCGGATTGCTTCCCTTGTTGACTTGAATGACGATGGGAATTGGCTACTTCACCTGCTAGATCAGATGAATGGCTACAACTTCAGATTTACTTAACAACTGTCTCCCTCAATCAAGATCAAGATTACTATGAATGGATACTAGAAGATAAGCCAACCAAGAAGTACAGTACTAGCGATGTCTACAACAAGCTTAGGGGAGATGATCAGTCCGTACCTTGGGCGAAGGTAATCTGGAACAAAGGAGGAATCCCTCGTCACAGTTTCCTAGCCTGGCTCTTTACCCTCAACAGGTGTCCTACTTGCGATCGATTACTTAGCTGGGGACTTCAGAGTGACTCCACTTGCCTCCTCTGTGATGCGGCTGATGAATCGAGGGATCACCTACTCTTCGAATGCTCTTTCTCGTGGAACATGTGGTCTGCAGTGTCATCAAAGTGAAACTTACAACCACAGCGGCAGTGGGTAGATAGTCTAATGCAGATGCCGAGTTTAACTGGGAATAGAATCATCAGACAACTCACCTTACTAGGTTGGCAAGCTGCAATTTACTGGATTTGGACTGAGAGAAACAATAGACTGCATTGCAACCTGTTCTGCTCCACTGATGCGATTCTCCGGTTACTCAGACAGGCAGATAAGGGAAAAGATCCTCAGCCTCAGGATCACTTCACGGGTGACCTCCTCTAGGCTTATGCAAAACTGGCTATGATCGCCTTCGACTACCGTTTCGTTTTCCTCCATCGTTCTCTCTGTCGGAAGCTCTTAGTTTGGGATATTTAGTTCACTTGATCTTTGGTATTGGGTATGGGTTATACTTTAAAATGGCCTTGGGCCGGTAGACTATAGCTCTATGGGTTTGTAATATTTTTACATTTTCTTTTGCATTTTAATATAAAAACCTTCAGTCAAAAAAAATGTAAAAAAAAACTTAGCCCTTTTTGTGGATTTCTTTTAGTGGAGATGACTTTTTCTTGTAATAGACTTTAGAATGATAAACTGATTTGCGTTGGAGAACTTATTAGTGATACGAAATCATCTCATTTATTTTTATTCTTAGGTTTTTGTTTTTAATTTGGCATATTGATATTGCAACCAGTGGCAGAACTAGGTGGGGAGTGGGTGGGGCAGCTGCCTCCCTGACTTTTTTTTGGGTGTAATTTTGCTTAAAATTTTATTAATGCCCTGGATGAAAAATTGAATTTATAAATATATTACTAGTGTTTTGTTTTTTTGCCCCTGCTAGAAATCCATCCTAGATCCGCCACTGATTGCAACTATTGAAATATACAGTTCTATTCAACAATTAAGATTGTGAAGATAAATAAATTTGGATTTGGGGATTAACTTTATAAAAATTGGCTTAATATGTTTTCTTTAAAGATGTATTAGAAATGATTACATAATTTTAGATAAAAATTAAAAGATGCTTTTATAAATTACTTTATGAAGTTTTTTTATAGGCACATATTTTTAGTTATATTCTGATACTAGTTAAAGAAAATATGGATTCGCTACTCCGCCAACAATTTCCTCAAATCTAGTAACCTACCAGATCCGTGCGAGCACAAATTGTATACATGAGCGAAAAATATGCCTTCATTCCTAAAAATGTCTTAGAAATACCATTTTTGCAACAAAATAACAAAAAAAAAAAATTTTAAAACACATTTATTTTCCATTTTCTTCTATAAACTCATTGACCAAGCTTTGAAAATCAATATTTCCAAAAATATATATTAAATTAAAAAATAGCCAAATCACTTAATTTTTCTTCTGACATACTCGAATGAGTACAATATTTTATCAGTTTCAGTTTTGAAAAACTCTTTTCGACATATATAATTGAAATTGTCATCTTTCTATCAACATATAAGATTATGATAATTATTCACGATTTGGCAAACCATAAAAAAATTATTCAAGTAAATAAAAAGTAATTGGAAATAAGAAGCATAATAGCTTAATTATAATTATTTATCAGAAAAAGTGAGATAAAAACTTTGTCAATAAGAAATATTTAATTTTATTGTGATTGTAGTAAAAAAAAGATGGTAAGTCGACAATAGTTTTATGTTTTTTTTTTGCTGCTAATTTGTTATTTAAAATTAATCAAAATATTTAAGTATCTTATTGTTATTTTCATTAATAAACTAATAATGTATTAATTAATAAACTTTTTTTTTAATTATGACCCATATTTAACTATTTAACAATTTAAACTTATTCTCATATAGATATTTTTTAATAGTTAAGATTAGTAACATTAAACTTAAACTGAGGGTCATAAGGTGTTGGCCCCTCCAATAGCTAAAGACCAAGATAACTCAGCCTCGGCCCATGAAGTTAAAACCCTCGTTCAACGGTCGAATGGTGAAAACAGAGGAACGCCAAAACAAGCTGGCTGTACGACTCAAGCATTGATCCTTCGGAACCTTTTTGATCCATTTTTATCTTTATGTCCAACTTAGTTAACTTTCCAGCTGTATAGGCTAGCTGTATGGATAAGGATTCCAGATAGTTCTACTTGGGTCCTTATATACTAGAGCTCAATTGTCTTATGTAATCAAGTTGAATACAATCTTTAAACAGTTTCCCAGTTCATCTTCTTCATATTCATATGGTATCAGAGACACTCTGGCCTTAACATGTGTCAATGCGGATCCTTTGAATCCTTTCCTCTTTCCAAGCAATTTCCATGTCCTTGGGTCAGTGACCTTGAAGCTTAATGACAGCAAGTACTTTCTGAGGAAGACATAGCAAGCCAGAAACATCTAGGTTTTGTGAACGGTGCAGCCCCATTACCAGCTCCGACTCGCATCATGGCTCGTGGCAATGACAAGATCGAAGTAAAAAAAACCCTCTGTACGAGCACTAGTCCTGCACTGATCAGCTAGTCCATTCGTGGATCTTTGGGACTCTGTCCGAAGAGGTCCCTCACACCTTGCTTACTTCATGAGATGTGTGGTTGTGTCTCGCAGAGAACTTCAACAAGAGCCCTCTCTCAAGATATAGCTTGCAACTTCTTACGAAGAAAGACAAGAATTTAATTAGCGGTGTACTGTCGTGAGTTCAAGACTGCATATGACTCGTTGAGTGCCATTAGGAACCCAGTTGAAGAATCAATGGATTTTTTGGCTCTCTCAATGGCCTCAGCAGAGAATATGATCCGACTGCAACAGTGATTCAGAGCTCCTTGTCTAAGTTTCCAGATCCAAAATTTAACGATGTTATCTCATAGATTCAGAGCTTTGATGCAAAACTGTGGTCATATGAAGATGTATGAGAAACTTCACCTCATCTTGCGTTCAATGTTAAGCAAAAAGGTTACAACCAAGAGTACAAGTCCAACGCACCGTCATACAATCCTCATCACCGTGGACGTGGAAGGTCGGGTTTCTCAAGAGTAAGAGGAGGATACACAACACGAGGTAGAGGCTTTACTCAGCATCAAACGGCACCTAACACTCAGGGGGAACGACCCACCTGTCAGATCTGTGGGCGTATTGGCCACACTGCCCTAAAGTGTTATAATCGGTTTGACAACAACTACCAGAGGTCTCAGGCCTACACCTCTGTTCGTGTCACTGATGAAACCAGCAAAGAGTGGTTCCCTGATTCAGGAGCGTCCGCACACATTATTTCCTCAGTCAACAATCTTCAAGAAGCACATTCGTATGAAGGAAATGATGCTGTGAT
The DNA here is from genome assembly GCF_020379485.1 of Brassica napus. Classification (NCBI taxonomy): domain Eukaryota; kingdom Viridiplantae; phylum Streptophyta; class Magnoliopsida; order Brassicales; family Brassicaceae; genus Brassica; species Brassica napus. The sequence continues at coordinate 14,456,237 of NC_063434.1, forward strand.
GGTGGGAGATGGCCTTACTTACCGGTCACACATATTGGTTCCACAACACCTAACTCTTCTTCAGGTATACTATCCTTGAACGAAGATCTAGTCTGTCAAGATATAAAGAAATCTCCGCTGTCTATCTCTACATTGTGTGAAGATTATCTTGTGGGGTCTTCTTTGATGCTGATTATGTTTATGTCATTGGTCTGCAAAAACAAAGGGTGGTGTCAAAAGGACCACAAAATAAAGGTCTCTATGTGTTGAAGGATCATGTGCTGGAGGTGTATTTTTCAAACATGAATGTTGCAGCTTCGGAAGAACTGTGGCATCATCGTTTTGCACATTCCAACAATAGTGTCCTTCAACAACTCATAATCAGTAAGGAGATTGAAGTTAACAAGAGAAGATCATTCCCGGTTTGTCAGCCTTGCCGGAAGGGAAAGAGCAGTAGATTGTATTTTTTTCTTCTTCTAGTTCTAGTGATTCATTGTGATTTATGGGTCCCTCTCCAGTTGGATGATTACACATGTTTTACTTGGTTGATCCTCTTCGTATGAAATCATAGTTCTTTCAAGTCTTTGTTGCCTTTCAGAAGTTAGTTAAAAACCAATTTACTAGAAATATCAATGAATTCAAAAGTGATGGTGACGGCGAGTTTACTAGCATTCAGTTTAAGCTTCACTTACAACAATGTGGGATAAAACACATAATATCTTGTCCTTATACTCCAGAGCAGAATGGAACTGCAATGAAGAAACATAGACATATTGTCGAGTTGGCATTATTTATGATGTTCCACTCTCGTATGCCACTGCAATATTAGTTGGAAACCTTCTTTACTGTGAACTATGTAGTCAATCTCCTTCCATCAAGATCTGCAGTCCATATGAGCTCTTATTCAAAGAAAACCCAAACTACTTCTTCTTAAGAGTATTTGGTGCCGCATGTTATCCATGTCTCCGACCAATCACTGCAAACAAATTTGAGATAAGATCTTTGCAATGTGTGTTTCTCGGGTATAACTCCAACTACAAAGGCTATAGGTGTTTATATCCACCAACTGGTATAGTATACATCTCGATACATGTGGTTTTTAATGAAGATTGCTTACCATTTAAAGACCAGCATAAGCATCTAGTCCTAAATTACAAGACGACTATTCTTCAGGCTTGGCAGAAAGTTAAACCAATACTTGAACAACAAGTTACGTCTCAGGTATCTCGGTCTCTACCTCCTCAACCGACACCACTCCAGTACCAGTTCAAGTAGAGGTTCACGTTAATCTTGAAGTGATCATGGCCATCAGTCTGATGAAGATCTTCATCACAAAGAACCATATGCAGCTGTTAACACACATTCTATGCAGACAGGAGGAAAAGTTGGCATTCACAAACCGAATACAAGATATGTTCTGCTTGCATCAAAGAACAATGCTAAGCTCCTTAAAAACATTGCAGAAGCTGACACATTCGGGTTAGAATGAGTCTGTGTCAGAAAAAATTGGTACTATACACATGGTGGATATTTGGACTCTGGTTCCAATAACAGAGGATATGAATATTCAAAGTGGACATTAGGTCTTCACTATTAAATTCAATCATGATGGAACGGTGCGCAATCTCAAATCCAGGTTGGTTGCTAGAGGTAATGAGAAGGAAGAAGGTTTGGATTATCTGAAAACATTCAGTCCAGTGGTTCGAACAACTACTATACGACTGGTACTTGATGTTCATATCTCCAAATATTGGTCTTTGAGACAACTTGGCATCACTAGTGCTTTTTTCATGGAGAGTTGCTCAAGCATGTTTACATGTATCAACCTCAAAGTTTTGTTGATCCAGAGAAGCCTAATCATGTGTGTAAACTAACCAAAGCACTCTATGGTCTTAAACATGCTCCTAGAGCATGGTTTAACAAATTCAGCCACTTTCTAATGGAATTTGGCTTCACTTGTAGTAAGTCTGATCCTTCTTTGTTCACCTATCACGAAAATAATGAGACATTGCTTATGCTTCTCTATGTAGACGATATATTACTGACTGGAAGTAGTCCTCGCCTTCTCCAACAGTTATTACAGAAACTCCGTGATATGCTCCCCATGAAAGACCTTAGTACTCCTCACTACTCTCTCGGAATATAGATTCAGTCCTATAAAGATGGTCTCTTGCTCCATTAGAGAGCTTATGCTGAAGAGATCCTTCATCAAGCATCATTGTCTGACTGCCAACGCCTCTTCCTCAGCGATTAGAAAAAGTCGATGACACACCATTTGAAGAGCCAACATACTTCAGAAGCTTGGCAGGGAAACTGCAGTATTTAACAATCACACTTCCAGATATTCAGTATGCGGTGAACTTTTTGTGTCAGAGGATGTATCTTCCTATGGTATCAGATTTTTGTCTTCTTAAGAGGATTCTAAGATATGTAAAGGGGACACTAGAGTATGGTTTCACATTAAGAAATATGCTCCACTGTTTCCATCTTCTTACTATGATAGTGACTGGGCTGGTTGTTAACAAACTAGATGATCAACAACGGTTATCTGTATTCTACTTGGATGCAACTTACTATCCTGGTATGCCAAAAAGCAGCCGACTGTTTCAAGGTCGTCTATTGAAGCGGAATATAGAGCCGTCTATTGAAGCGGAATATAGAGACCTTGGGCCTGCTGCTCAAGAAATCACTTGGATCTCCTCTCTTCTTCGTGATATTGGTATTACTCGAGACCAAGCTATCATACTGATGTGTGATAATCTATCGGCTGTGTACCTGAGTGCAAACCTGACTCTCCATAACAGGTCAAAGCACTTCGATACAGATTATCACTATATTCGTGAGCAGGTAGTCTTGGGTTTGATTGAGACTAGACACATACTTGCTTCACAGTAAGTGGCAGACATTTTTACTAAGTCTTTACCTCGTCGAGACTTCCCTGAACTCTGAAACAAATTTGGTGTAGACACCTTTGTCTACACAAGTTTGAGGGGGAATGAGAGTCATAAGGTATTGGGGCATCCGATAGCTAAAGCCCAAGATAACTCAACCTCAGTCCATGAAGTTAAAACCTCTTCGTTCAACGGTCGAAAGGTGAAACAACAAAAAAAGCTGGCTGTACGACTCAAGCGTTAATTCTTCAAAATCGTTTTGATAATCAATTCTTATCGCTATATCCAGCTTAGTTAACTTTCCAATTGTATATGCTAGATGTATGGATAAGGATTCCAAATTATTCTACGTGGATCCTTATATACTAGAGCTCCTTTGTCTTATGTAATCTAGTTGAATACAATCTCTAAACATTTTTTGAATTCATCTCCTTATATTCATAAAACCCATATAGATAATTTTTATTCGTTAAGATTAGAAATTAATTAGATACATGTAATTAAGTGTTTTTATAAAGTAATGCTCTAAGCGATTAAGCCAATGTTTCTTTTTGCATAAAGCACGGCTCTGCTAACCGAGTAAATTAGACCGATAAATCCCTAATAAGCTGACTAAAACTTTTTTGTTTACTTTCTAAAACACTCTTGAGTTTCAAAGTGAAACAATGGCGCATATACATACATTAAGTTGCTGGCACTTGCTCCTATTAAAATTTTAAATTCTTTGTAACATGCCCAAATTTTAACTGCTTTCTTCTACTAAAAATTATATTTTAATCGTAGTTTTAATATTTATGTGTAATTTGCAACCTCAAAAATTTTGTGCTGCATCTACCACTGAAGTGAAATATCATTGGCTGTAAAAAGATTTGGTCCAGTCTAGATTATTGCCTAAAGCAAAATTTTTGTTGTTGTTCCATGTACTTTGAATCGAGAACTTTTAACTCAGTTAAAAAGCACAAAATCACTAGGATATGGACATGTTTTGGTATTTATGATGCCCATAAATATATAAACTAATTTGATGCCTAAAGCTGGTGCTTCTCAAGTTTCAAGGCCGCACTGACCGTAATTAAAAAAAATTATCATTTACTCCCTCTGTTTTTTAAAGATGAATGTTTTAGGATTTTCACACTTATTAAGAAATCATATTAAAACTTAATTATTAATGCATAGTTTTTTGTAATTTTATATTTCTTATATTTTTAAACCAATAGGATTAAAAGAAATGTAATTAATATTTTTGAAACACACAATTTTTCATTATTAGTTGACCAAATATGCTTTGAAAACATAAAAAATACATCTTTTGGAAACAAAATATTTTCCTAAAATATCCATCTTTAAAAAACAGAGGGAGTATTTAACTAAGGTACAAAAATTTTGTGTGAAAATACAGTTTTAGAATTCCATTTCGTAAACCAAAATAAAAAAATCATATAGAGGTGGGATAATACACTTTCAGATAGTTTATCCGCATTATACAGGTCGGCATAATGATCTAAGCCAAATAAATAAATTAAATATTTGGCGCGGACACAAAAGTAGTACTATTAAAGATGAGATGAATGATGATGATACAGATAAGCATGACTTTCACAGAAGGAGACATATTATGATACTCATTGCTTTCCGCTATCACGACCAATACCCAACCAATCCCTGTCGATCTTCCACGTGTCAATAGTTTTCAATCCAACGACTCAGATCTTGAGTGTACTTGAAGGAGTACAATACAACTACACCAGTCTACCGTACCCTTTCCACTAACGACTGGAAGGCAACGAGAAAACATATTATAATTTACACCCAATAAATTTTATTTGTTTCAAATAAGCCCGTATCTTTATGATCCAATAGAAAATTCATGGATTTGTTTGATCAATTAATAACATATAGGGTATAATTCAAAACATTAAAGACATGGGGGTCTTTTGTTTCTTCTGAATTATTCTCCGCGGCGAGATCTCTACTATACGGAGTTTAACTCCAGATGCCCCTTTGACTCACAAAAAATGCTCAAATCTCCCATCAATAAAATATAGTTTTATATTTATTTATTTTAAAATAGGAAAATAGGCTAAATACATCTATAACCCTAACAAAATTACATAATTACATGACCCAACCACTCAAACCCGGCCCACCCAAACAGAAACGGGTATAACCCTTTCCTAAATCTAAACTCCGCGTTTAGACAGAAAAGAAAAAAAAAATTTGTCGTTCTCTCCTCTCTTTCTCCTCGTGTTCTTCGTGTTCTTCCGAACATTCTTTCTGATTTCCAGAAACTCTCGGCTTCATCGTTTCTTCATCTCCTTCGTCTCTTCTTCTGTTCTAATCAAGACTTCATTTTCTGAATCGACATCCTTCATTCGGGTAAGTTATTTTTTGACCTTGATTTCTTTATATCTTGTATCTAGGTCAGATAAAAATTAGGGAAAACTTGTAAATTGTAGTCGAAAAGTTTGGTAGGATCTTAGTAAGCGAGATTGTGGTTTGAAATTGGGGAAAACATCTTGAAACTGTAGAATTGGTATAAATTGAAACAAAAAAACCAAGAGCTCGCGATTTTTATGGGTTCTTTCTTACTGGATCCAATTGGTTTTCCTGGTTTATTATTTGTGATATGAAACCGAAATCTCTTTGACTGTTAGGATAAATGTAAACTGAAATGGAGTAGGTGATTTATTGAATGAATGAAAGGTTTGAGATTAGGCAAAGTAATAATTCTAGATTATGCCTAAATGTGTGTTGTTGTGTTGTTTTTGGATGTTCAGAGGAAGTAGATAATGGCAGGTAACCGTGGAGGAAAAAAAAAGACTACAAAGAAAAGTGGAAAATCCACAACAGCTCCTGTTGCTGAAGAGCATGTGGAAGAGCTATCAGACGGAAACAATAGTGATGATATGTGCGACCCCCCCTCTGAGGTATAATATTCTTTTGGTTTTAGTTGAATAAAGTGTCACTGGTTATGTGTGTATTGGTTTTATTCTAATTAAGTGATGATATGTGTACAGGGAATGAAGGGCTTAAAAAGAAAGCGTCTATTTACTGGAGGTGGAGTCTCCAGTAGAACTAGAGCTAGAAAAGCGGTATCAAATAGGAATGAGCCGGTTAGAGAAGAGAGTAATCCAGTGAGAGGAACGACTGTAGTTTCGCTCTCACTTGATACCGAAAGTGAAGGCATGTCTGCTGTTTCCTCCAAGGTAATTTTTGCATTCATTTTAATCATTTATTTTATTAGTCTTACTAGTAAAAAATGACTAATACATATATATTTGATTGCAGGAAAGACAACCACCACAGCCCCTTGAAATGTACTTCAAAAACACACAGTATCTGAAGACTTGCAAGATTCAGACCAAGTGCCGTGTGAAGAACACAGTTGATGTGATTAAGGAACTTAAGGAGGAGGTCGGCTGGTTCACGAGCCATCCTCAGTTTTGTCATTTCTTCCACATGCCTGATGAAGAATTCCTGAAGCTCCAAGGAATGTGGATGTTACTGCTGCACACCATTCGTATTGAAGGAGAAGATGCTGCATGGTTTGGGGTGAATGGTGTGCCCATCCGCTACTCTATGAGGGAGCATGCCCTCATCTCTGGCTTGGACTGTCACGAGTATCCGAGTGGACATTTGAAGCTCGGAGGTACTAAGTTTATGGATTATTACTTCGGTGATAAGAAGAAGATCACCATAGTAGATGTGAAGCAGAAGCTGCAATCTATGGGGACAGCATGTAATGATAGATTGAAGATGGCTGTCTTGTTCTTCCTTGGTCGGATTATCAGAGGAACGACGAAGGATTCTGCAGCATTAGACCCGTTCATCTTAAGGATAGTGGACGATTTGGATGTTTGCAGAACATTTCCTTGGGGTCGTCTAACATTTCATGATGCAATAAAGGAGATTAAGCATGTAATGGAGCTTCTGAAGGGTGAAGTGCACCATGCAACCGGCTTTAATGGATTCATAATTCCATTAGAGGTAAAGCACACAATTTAGCATTAACTGAAATTTTTGTTATTTATTACTGAAAATCTGACACTATGACACTTCATTTGTGTAGGTTTTGGCTTTTGAGTGTATTCCTAAGCTGGGAAAAAAATTTCGAATCTCTTCAGACGGCGCCAGTGGAGATTGTCCTAGGATGTGCAAAAGTCGGTTTACAAAGAGTAGCATGAAGGGCTATCCTTTGGAAGATATATATGCTGCTTTTGGAAACACAAAGGTATATCTTTATTTCATTTAATAAAAAATAGCAGAATATTTAAACTGATAAAGCAATGAATGTTTTATTTTCAGGTTATTAACAGTGTGTTGGTTCCAACGGTGGATGAGGAAACTTTGCTGGCTCGTATCATTGATCTGGAGCCAGAGTATCAGCGTGAGGGTAGCACAAGTGATAGGTGGAACTATTGGCTAAATGTGAAGCAGAAGAAGATTTGGTGGAAAGAACTTTATGAGTCAGATGTTGCTGCACGAAAGTTTACAAAGACGAAAGACAAAGAAAAGGTGACGATTGTAGAAGGTTCATCTTCTAATTCTAGTTTGGAGTCGATGTTGAAAGGTGTGGAAGAGAGGATTGTGAAGGCTATGGAAGAAGGATTTTCTGGAATTAATTTAACCGTAGAGACAAAGCTGGAGGCTATGAACTTGAGGATGGGTAAACTTGAGAAGAACCAGCGAATTTTGAAGAAAAAGACTAAGAAAATAGAAGACAAGTTGACTTCTATTGAAAGCAAGGGAAATGAGGATGAGGAATATAGACAGTGGAATGATTTTGATTATGGTAGAGATCATGGGAAGGATAGAGAGATGGCTGAGGCAGAGAAGGCTGAGACAGGGAAGAAAATCAGTGAGAAGGGTGAGGAAGATGAGGAAAACAGTGGGAAAGATGAGGAAGACGAGAAAAACAGTGAGAAGGGTGAAGAAGAGAAAGACCAAGAACCTGAAAAAGATAAAGAAAACAGTGACTCTGTTGAGAAAGGCGAAGAATACGTGGAGGAATCAGATGAAGAAAATTCTCTGTTAAGGCTTCATGAAAGAGTGAGAGTACAAGCGGAAGAATTTTGGAGGACAGTTGATGATGAATCTGAGGCTGAGAAAGAGACTGAGAAAGAGGCTGAGAAAGAAGCTGAGGAAGAGGGTGAGAAAGAGGGTGAGGAAGAGGCTGAGAAAGAGGTTCAAGAAGAGAAAGAGGGTGAGGAAGAGGGTGAGAAAGAGGCTGAGAAAGAGGCTGAGAAAGAGGTTCAAGAAGAGAAAGAGGCTGAGAAAGAGGTTCAAGAAGAGAAAGAGGATGAGAAAGAGGCTGAGAAAGAGTCTGAGAAAGAGGTTCAAGAAGAGAAAGAGGCTGAGAAAGAAGAATCCAAGGGAACTCCTACCTCTACCGAAGTAATAGTCATTACACCACGTGGTAGAACTAAGGCAGCAGCTGCGAGGAAAGCAATCTCTATATCACCAGAGATTATTGTGGTAACAGGGATTGCTGAGCTAGCTGAGAAAGAGGTTGAGGTAGAAGCTACTCAGACAGAGCAAGAAGCTATTCAGACTGAGATTGTTGAGAAAGAGGCTGAGGTTACTGAGAAAGATGCTGAGTTAGCTGAAAAAGAGGATCAAGATGTGGATGAAGAGGAGGAAAAAGCAGAGGAAAGTGACAAGAATCCTGATGTCGATCAAGATGTGGAGGAAGAGGAGGAAAAAGCAGAGGAAAGTGACTCTTATCCTGATGTCGATCAAGATGTGGAGGAAGAGGAGGAAAAAACAGAGGAAAGTGAAGATAATCCTGTGGAGAGTCCCTCTGAGAAACATGCTGAGCTAGCTGAGAAGTCAGTTGAATCTGATGTCGATCTAGATGTGGAGGAAGTGGAGAAAAAAGCTGAGGAAATTGAAGATAATCTTGTGGAGAGTCCCGCTAAGAAACAGACTGAGCTAGCTGAGAAGTCAGTTGAGGTAGAATTAAAGACTATGCGCAAGCCTAGGGTCAAGGTCATAGCAGTGCCGTATGGCATTCCCAGAGCTGAGAGACTAGCAAAAATGAGAGCTGAAGCTGAAAAAAAGAAAGCTAGAGCTGAAAAAAAGAAAGCTAAAGCTGATGGTGCACCTAAGAAGAAAGGCAGGCCGAAGAAGACTGAGGCTACATTGAAGCCATGTACGCCGCTGCCGGAGAAGAGAAAAAGTGAACCATCACGGTGGGTGCAGTCTCCTTTCACTGAGGGAAAGACTGATGAGCTAGAAGTGCCAAAGAAGAAGCTTAAAACAAAAACCTAAAATGCTTATGTTATGTATATGTATTATTCAAGTTAGGATGTTATGTTTCTGCCTAAAATGCTTCTTTTGAACTTGTTAGGATGTTATGTTTCTGCTTCTGGATGTTATGTTATGTTTCTGGATGTTTTATGCTTTTTAAACAGGTGTGGTAACTCAAAATTACAGGGGAAACTCTGGTCAAAATTTTGGAAAAATACTTCATAATTTTGAAAAAAATACTTCATAATTTTGAAAAAAACCACATGTAAAACGTGCATGGATAAAAAATACACATGTAAAACGTGCAGCCGTCATATATTTTGATATTATATTTTGATTACACTTAGTAATTCTTGGTAAGCTTCAAGGACTTAGTAATACTACCTTACACATAGTAATCTTTTGGCAATTTTTAGGTTTATCTAGTAAAACCCTGAGAAAATGAGCTTTTTGTAGTAAACCTGATGCTTTTACACTATAATAATCATTAAAGAAGACATTTTCAGGAAGCATTTTCCAGGAATACGTATTTTTTTAGATTTTCCTTACTATGGTCTAACCATTCATACAATAACAATGAAAGTTAAGAGAGTTTTTTGAAAAAATGAAAAGATTTTTCTTAAACTGCTGAAATAATCATAAAAATTAGTCTTAATATATATTTAGTAAGTAACTAGTTTACAAATTGATAATAATCATAAAATATATATCGATTCTACATACTAAACATAAATACTCATACTAATATATATGTAGTCCAAATAACACATAGTAATCTAAAGTAGTCCTAGTAGTTCAAATAACACATAGTAATCCCAGAAATACTGGTAGTCCAAATAACACATAGTAAACCCAGTAATCCTAGTAGTTCAAATAACACATAGTAATTCTAGTAATTCAGGTAGTCCAAATAACATATAGTAATTCCAGTAGTCCTAGTAGTCGGAATAGCACAATGAAACAAATTTCAACAATCAAACACCTGAACCTGAACCACTTCCACATTCAAAATACGCTGCCATACCTCTTCCTCTTCCTCTGGCTCTGCCTGTGTCTGTGCTTGTGGCTCCCCCTCTTCCACTCCCTCTGCCTCTTTTTCCTCTTCCACGAGCTTCTCCTGCTGATGGTTTCCTTGTTTGTTGTGGTTTTCCTTTCTTGACTTCAAATTCTGGAGGAAGTACTTTCTTTGCTCTAATTTCTTCTGGTATAACCCAATCAGACATATGAGGAACAGGATATATTGTCCTGTGATAAGCCAAAGCCCATTGCTCTACCAAATAGTACTTAGAACAATACTCAGATAGATGGAGTTCCTTTCCCGCTTTATCAGTCATGAATGTGGCAGCAGCTACTGCATGAACACATGGATATTTGTCTTTATCAAATTGCCCACAGGTGCACGTGTTCATAGCCATGTCCACAGTATAACGCTTCCCGTCACTACCATGCACACTGTACTCGAGATGGAAGCTGTTTAACTCATCAACCCGAAGAAACCCTGCATCAACACATCTTTTAGTCATTTCCTCCTCCACTATAGGCACAAGCTTCAGTGCGGGTGGCATTTCAGCTGCCTCTTTCCTGTGCTTGTTAAACCATTCAGCAATTTTTCCAATGATAAAATCAAACATTGGAAGTAAGGTGAACTTTCTTGCGTCCTTAATAACACCGTTAAAAGATTCTGCTGAATTGGTGGTGTCAACATCGTACCTAACTCCTTCAAAGTAACATCTAGCCCATTTCTTTTGTTCACAACTTTTGTCAAGATATTCCGCTGCACGCGGATATTTCCTGCCAAAAGCGTCATAAAGGACCAAGAACTCCGCCTCTGTATAAGCGTGTGCGCACTCCATAAACTTAAATGCACATGTTTCTCTGTTGTTACGGACGTAGCCTTTAACATTTTGAGACAGATGCCATATACAATAACCATGAGTGGCCTGAGGGAACACTTGATGTACTGCCTTGATCAAGCCTTTGTTTCTGTCCGAAAGAAACACCAATCCAGAGAGATCCGATATCACTGATTTCAACTGTTCCATAAACCATAGCCAACTCTCATATTTCTCACCATCAGCAACACCAAACGCAATTGGGTAGTGGTGATGATTAGGATCCTGAGCAGTCGCAACAAATAACACTCCACCATAAACAGTCTTCAGGTGTGTTGCATCCACAACAAGGACTTTTCTCATCGCGCGGAATCCTTCTATGCTAGCTCCCAAAGCCCAAAACAGATACTTAAATTTTTTGTCCTCATCCACAACCACACGAGTTATTGTGTCAGGATTCACCTGCTCCAGCATGTGCATATAACAATATAATAAAGAATAACTCTCTTCAGGAGTTCCGCGCACTTTATTAGCAGCTAGTCTTCTTCCTCTATATGCCGTTGTGTATGATACTTCCACAGCAACTCTCTGATGAACCAAATCGATCAGAGCATTGGGGCGTGGTGTGTCAAAACTTCCAGGATAATCTTGGGCCAGGATAGATGCAACGATTTGTTGTGTGCCTCTCCTTCTATTAGGCAGTGTTCTTGTGGTAACAACAGAACATCTATGCTGCTTGATGTAACTTCTAACTGACCAAAGATCTGAATTCGTTAACTTTGCAACACGCACAAACCACTTGCAGCCTTCTTTGGCTCCTCGGCATTTTATCACATATCTCTTAGTATCCGACTTAATTACCTCATACTAAAAACACTTCACATGTGACGCCGCCTGAATATGAGTTTGCGGTTCCTCCTTGGTTCTAAATTCTTGATCTAAAACCAAATCCATACCATCATCCCACTCCTTATAGACAACTGGTGTGACTTCAACTGAGGGTCCTGCTTCTCTTTCGGTGGCTTTCTCATGCATCTCAATGTCTTCGTAAAGTGTAAGCACACCACCAGTACCTTCATTATCAGTTGCATCCTTCTCAGTACCTTCTTCATCACCACCCTCTGTCTCAATAGCCTCTGTATCAATAGCTTATGTATCAGTAGCCTCTCTATCAGTAGCCCCTCTTTCAGTAGCCTCTCTATCAGTGGCCTCTCTATCAGTAGCCCCTCTTTCAGTAGCCTCTCTATCCGATAGATTGCCATAGAAATCAGTGTCATCATCCCTTTTGTTGAACTCCACATGTAGAACACTTCTACAATTCTCTTGATTTACTTGCATTAGATAACAAAAAACGTCTTCATCTTCCCAGATATATGATGGCTTGTTCGAATACATTACCATTGGAAAGTAACTAATCTTCGCTTCCATCTTATAGTCGTCTACCTTTATCTTTCTGCAAATACGCTCAACCAAAACAGAGCGTGTGATCTCATCCACTGATTTCTTCAACACAATAGTGTGAATTTCATCTTCCCCTTCACCATCTCCCGAAATCCATTTCATTTCAACCCCATCTTTAATATAATATCCTCCATAATCAAAACAAATGATTGTACAATGCGGATTTTGCATTTTCCTGAAATAAAATGAATTATAATTAGAATTAGCATTATTAAGAAGTTTAAATTTAATTCTCACGTAATATTTTACTGTTAGCATTCTTACTAATACTAATTTTTTTCAATACTATATATATAGTAAAACCAGTAGTACTAGTAATATTGTAAACATAGTAATACCAGTAGTATCAATAATACCACGTTGCCTTAGTAAAACGGGTTATCTTAGTAATACCCAGAAATTATCCTTGCACTAATTAATCAACTTTTAGGTCCGATTTTGTTTGGATTTTGCATTACCCATGTTATATAATTCATATTAATGAAATTACACCGAAGAAATCATCAAAACGGGCTCAAAACGTACATAAAATATACCCTAAAACCAATAAATACAGTTTACAAAATCTTTTTAAATCTCTTAAAATTTGCATTCAACCTTTCTTTTGTTACACTAGCCGATATATACACTTATTTTTATAAGTATTCCAGCAAAAATTTCATCAAAAACGGACATAAATTAAACCCGAAATTCATATACACAGTTTTTAAATTCATTTTTTCTCTTTCAAATTTTCATCAATTCTTACTTTTTTAGGTTACCCATGGTTTACACAAACATTTAAAAGATATTTCACACAAAATTTCATGAAAAACGGACAAGAATTACCTGATGTTAAAGCTTCAAAATCGCCAATGAAGGATGGGGAAGAAGAGCTCTTCACGTGGACAGAGGAGAGAGGAGAGGGAACATGAAGACATGTGGGCCAAGGTAAATCTGATTGGTTAAGGTTGTTTGTGGACCCCATTTAGTTGTTGTGTTTGGTTGAGTGTATTTAATTGAAAAATTAAATGAATTAATGAGGTGGAGAAGAAATATATTAAAGAAAGAAAGGTTAGTATAGGGAATTCAAAGACAAAGGGGTAATGGGAAAAGAGAAGGGACAAGAAGAATGAATTTTTTTCCATAAGGGCATTTGGAGTTAAAGTCCCTACTATACTATGGTGTCGCGATCGTAATGGGTATACTTAGAAACCTTCTGACGGATCAAAAGAGAGGGGTCTTTGGTGTTGCCGGAGAAAAAAGAGGGTACCTTTACAGTGTTGTTGGAAAGATGGCGAGTGTGCCGGAGATAAAGATAGTGAGGAGCGAGAGCTTAGGGCATCGAAGTGAGGTGTCGAGCCCGGAAGCCAAACTAGGGATGCGTGTGGAAGATCTATGGGATGAGCAGAAGCCGCAGCTCAGCCCTAACGAGAAGCTCAACGCATGCTTCGAGAGCATCCCTGTCTCTGCTTTCCCTCTCTCCTCTCATTCACAAGGTATTTAGTTGGAGTTGGTCAACTCTTATGGGTTTGAATCAGCTTTGTTTTGAGTTTGCGCCATAATCAATTTGATAGAGACGTATCTAGATATATGATCATTTAGAATATTGAAAACAGTTTCTCTCTTAAGCTTTTGGGACCTTATCATTTTTATTGTATCTCTTTTGTTTGGAAGACTATATTGCTGTTCGTTTGGTTGACGCAGCTACCTGCGGCTGCGTCGGCGTCAATTTTTTTTGATAAAATCTTGTTCGTTTCATCGACGCTGGTACTGCGTCTAAACGCTGCGTCCTCGCGTCGATCACCGAAAAAATCTACGTCTGCGATTAAAACTGCGTCGGCATCGACGTCTACGAAACAAACAACAACTATTTTTATTGACGCTGACGCCGACGCCAAAAACTGCGGCAACCAAACGAACATGACTATATTGCATTATTCGTATCACAGTTTATCAGAAGTTGCTTCAGTTCTGCTAACTCACACATGTGGTGATATCTCTTTGCGGTTTTCTTGTGTAGACATCGAGTTAAGATCAGACACAAGTTTGGCTGAAGCTGTTCAGACACTATCGAAACTCAAGGTCTTGAGCGCTCCTGTTGTAGATGTTGACGCGCCTGAAGACGCCAGCTGGATTGACCGCTACATCGGTATTGTGGAGTTTCCAGGCATTGTTGTCTGGCTTTTGCATCAGGTCAGTGTTTCTTCTAACCTTCTTCAAGAGGTGACCTGGTACCAACTAGATTGTGATACCGAGTGAACTAAAATTTCATGTATTTGCTTTACTTGTCTACTTTATTAAAAACAGTTGGACCCAACATCTCCTAGGAGCCCTGCTGTTGCAGGTTCAGATGGAGTTTCTCATGACTTCACCGCTGATATCCTGGATAATGGAGATTCAGCTGTAACTTCTGGAAACTTCTTTGAGGTCCTTACTTCTTCAGAGCTATACAAGAACACCAAGGTGAAGTATCAACCCCCACAAGGTTTATCACTTGTGAAACGCATATTGATATTCCTCTCTCTTGACAGGTTCGAGATATCTCTGGAACATTCAGATGGGCACCCTTCCTTGCTCTGCAGAAAGACAACTCCTTTTTAACCATGCTGTTGCTTCTTTCCAAGTACAAAATGAAGAGCATCCCAGTGGTTGACCTAGGGGAAGCAAAGATAGAGAACATAATCACACAGTCAGGAGTTATCCATATGCTTGCAGAATGCGCAGGGCTTCACTGGTTTGAGGATTGGGGTCTCAAAACTCTCTCTGAAGTCGGTCTTCCCATTATGTCAAAGGATCATATCATAAAGGTCAGCTTGAAATCTTAATTTTTAGATTTATGCTTTTCTAAACATACCATCACCCTTTTTCTGTTTCAGATATATGAAGATGAACCAGTTCTTCAGGCGTTCAAGCTGATGAGGAGAAAGAGAATCGGAGGCATACCAGTCGTTGAAAGAAAAAGTGAGAAGCCAGTAGGCAACATTAGCCTTAGAGATGTTCACTTTCTCCTCACTGCACCTGAGATCTACCATGACTACAGGTTAATAATACTTTGTAATATTATTACATGTTGGCGGCATTGGTCAATCATCAATGCTTTCTCTTTATCTTTTTTTAGGTCAATCACGGCGAAGAACTTCTTAGTAGCGGTTAGAGAGCATCTGGAGAAGCATGGGGATACATCAGCACCTATCCTGAGTGGTGTCATCGCTTGCACTAAGAACCATACGCTCAAGGAACTGATTTTGATGCTAGACGCAGAGAAGATTCATAGAATGTATGTGGTGGATGATTCAGGTAACCTTGAAGGACTCATCACTCTCAGAGACATCATTGCAAGACTTGTACATGAGCCGCCTGGCTATTTTGGTGATTTCTTTGACGGTGTTATGCCTCTCCCTCAAAACTACCGAGTTTAAGCTTTCTTTGTGTAAATTTGTCTTTGGTTTCGTAATGCTGCTTCTCTCTATCTGTTTGTGCGAAAGTCCTTGAATTTGTGTTTAAACGTTCAAACAGGAATAATAAATGAAGAAAGAGCCAAGTCTTTGAGTGAATATGTCTTCAGGTTTGCTCCTACAGTTTGAATTAGAACCGGTTAGGTCCCTGGTCGTCAGAGTAAGTCTTCTTCGAACTTGATCAAGATCTGGTCCATCTCCGGTTGATGTTTCCTAACCTGAAAATTTTGGTTAACAGAGTGTTAGATCCACAAAACAATCATTCTAGTGTAAGGTCATCAACTGATTAATGTAAGGGACTTTACTTTGATGTTGGCCATGGCTAAGAGCTTGTGAGATGCTACATAGGCAACATCTGAGTCATTCAATCTCTTTTCCACAAAATAGATTACCTCAGCAACACCAGACTGCAACAGCGAAAACCAAAATGAAGCTATTTGCATTACTGTTAACAGGTCTAAACAGATCACTCGGGTTCTGGTGTTTGATATGAAGACACTAGCAAACCTGTATAATAATCTTTGCACATTCGTTGCAAGGGAACATTGTGACGTAAAGCTTCTGCAAAAGGTTTGAGGAAGACAAACAAACATAAGTGAACTATCCAAACACACAAATATTTTGAAACACAAATTGTATATGGCAAATAGCTGTTTCACTTTCTTTGCCGGTGAAAGAGTATTTGGGTTTCTACAGCAAATAGATAGCATTTTTCAACTAGATAGAATATTGTTTTGGTCTTTTGGCTCAAACAAGAAAAGATTGTTCAAAGAGATTAACCTGTCCAGCCGCAGATGCGTGGTTTGTGTTTAGTATGGCATTGACTTCAGCGTGACAAACATATCTGCAAAAAAACAGAAACAAAAACATCACCATAACTAAGCAATGAACCAGGATGAGGATTTATAACTTGAGATTAGTACTTACGGGTATTTTGTCTCCAATGGGTCCCCAGTTTTGGATTTCTGAAATTTGGCAGCAGAAAAATTTAGAAAAAGTGTAGACATTCATTTTCCACCATTTCATCGTCTTTTTATCGTTTAGTGACTACATAAACCAAGCTTTGATAGTAACTCAAATACAACAATTTTGTGACAGAAGGCATGCGTTTGTCATACCTTGGCCCATGGAAGTCTGTCATCCGAGCAACCTCTTGGAAAGCCATTATAGCCAATTCCTAAAGTAAGTATATGAGATGAAACTTCTTTATTCATCTTTTGACCGACTATATGTCAAATCCCTACAGAAACTCATTTTTCTCATAAATATTCAAGAAAGATATCAAAAGACAAAAGTAATCTTACCAAGAATTACCCCATTTTGGCTCACCAAACACGCACCGACCTGCCCAAGCGTAAGAATGGTCAATTTAGAATATTTGCAGCATCTAAAAATGAAGAATGAACAAGAGATACAACCCTTTTTTATGATCCATCAGAAAAATATATACAAAACTGTCACAAAAGGAAGGCATCTTATATAACATTATCTAATTTGTAAGCCTTTGAGTCCAATTCTCAGGTTCAAATTTCTAACCTTTTAGACCTTAACGTCCAAACAAAATACCTTAACACGGAGTCTCTAACCTAAAAAACGACGATAGCAAACTGTATCATCATAAATATTTGAATGATTTTATACTATATATATTGGTGGTAGTTACAACAAAAGATTTCAAGAATCATAAAACTCCCATATAACCACCACAGTCTTCTTAGAATCAAATACATTTCATGACTCTCAGTTAAAGATTGTATTCACCTAAGGCTGTAACTTTACTAAGAACTTACACTAAAGCAAACATAATCTCAATTGAAACCTACAAGAAAACATGTACCTGTCTGTTAGGATCCTTTGATCTTTCAGCTGAAAGGAATGCAATCGCCATGAAATAATCATCCCATGATAAGTACCTTCGCAGCAATCAAAGCAAAGTCGAGAGATAAAGTTGGAAGCTTTCCCTATTAAAAAATAAATAAAAAAGAATTCGAGCTCTCAGAAGACAATTTATTTAAAGACAAACCCATTTCGCTTCAAAGGGCTGTAAGGATCGAGACCAGGGAATCTTCTGGAAACTGCGGAGATTTCGGTGGAAGCAGCTCTTCGGGGCTTAGGGTTTGATGAGAAGAAGCGAAACGCAAGAGCTGAAATCAAAGCACCGACAATTGCAGAAGTAGAGACGACTGCGAGATCTCGAGCGTTGTTCATGGAAGCTTCTAAGTCGATTGTATTCTATTGTACTCACCGAAATCTTCTCTGTTCCCTCTTATCAACTCAGAAAATGTAGCGGGAAACTATGAGAGAGAGAGAGAGTAACATCCACCCGTTTCCGGTACAGATCGTTGGTTTATAGTAGGCCTAGACAAAAATTCCGAAGACCCAAAGCAGAACCGAACCAAAATATCAAAAACCGGAATCAGACCAAAAACTTCAAATACCTTAATAGTTTCTACATTTTCTATATTCCAGTGTTCTTAAATCCCGATCGGACCATCGGTCGGACCAGGTTAAACCGCGAATCGAAAACTATTCCGGATCGAATTAATACCCATCTAAAGTTGAACCGGTTAAAATCCGTATTAAGCCGTTAAAAGTCTAGAAATCGACAACCCAATGAATCGACCAAATCTAAATTTGTATGTGAACCAAAATTTTGTTAATAAAACAATTAATAAAACAACACCGTAGTTAGTTTTTTTTTGCAACTCACAAATCACAGGAGATCACAACCATAAATTTTTAGGTAAAGATATTGTTTATGTCTACTTCTTACTTTATTTAAATATTATTATATGATCACTTGCGTTGAAAACTTTAATAACTAAAACATTAACATTCATGAAATTCCAAATTCGTATAAAAGAACAAAACATTGTACTTATTCTTACTTCTCACTAGGTGGATGTTCGCGATTTCGCGGGTTTGAATGTTTTGTAACAATATATTTATTATAATTTTTCAAATTAAAATTTATTTTAGCATTACTTGTTTTTTGTTAAATATTTTTCTAAGAATGATTGTTTTTTAAAAAGGATAAATAAGACTATTTTAAATATTTTTTGATATTTTGTATTGATGATTGTACTAAAATTAATTATATATAATATTCATGATTCAGTTTTTAATAAAATTACTTAAGTTTTGAAGGTATAATACTGAAACTTTTGAAATATTTTATATAGTTTAGAAATTATTGATTCCTAAAAATTATTTTATGAAGCATTAGATATATTATATAAATCACATATTTAATTACCATAAATTATCGTGTCAATATATTTAGGTCGTTTGGATAATGATTATAATATTATTTCTCAAACTCTCTATATGATCGATACCTAACAAAAAAAATACAATTAAGTGATTTCTCATTTAACATAAAAATTCAAAATAGTTTTTATAAATTAATTTATAAGCTTGTATAAATGACTTAAAACCTCTTATAATAATTTAAAACATATGATAATCTAAGATAATAATTTTATAAATGTATTTATAATTTTTATAAATGATTTATAAAGCTTTATGAATTTTATTAGACGTTAATAGTTATTATAATACTTTATATACAAATATAAGGATTTATAGAAGAATATAAAATCAATATATTTTATGTAGTTTAAAAATAGATATAAAAATGCTCAAACATTATTCTTTCTATAGTTTCAACAAATAGTTACCATAAATAACTATTTGTAATATTATATATATTTTTGGCAAGTGATATTAAATGTTTATAGAGTTATTTTTTCTATTAAATCTAATTAAAAAGGATAAATAAGAATTAAAAAATAATCGACCAATCAATTTATAACATTTTTTTAAGATTTTATAAATGATCAAAACATAAGTAAAAATCTCTTAAGTGACTTTTCAATTAATATATAGTAGGATAGTAGGATGAAATTTTAAAAATAGATTTTAAAAATTAATTTATAAACTCTTATAGATGATTTAAAATATACAATAAGCCAAGATAAATAATTTGATAAATGTTTTTATAAATGATTTATAAAAGCATATAATATGAACTTTAGAAGATGTTAATAGTTATTATGATAATTTATACAAAATATAATGCTTTTAAATAAGAATATAATCATCATATTGATTTATATAAACTGTTTGTCGTTTATTATTTAATTTATTTTATAAATATAAAAAATGATCAATTATTTCTCTTTCTATAATTTAAACTGTTTGTCGTTTATTATTTCTCTTTCTATTATGTAATTTTTTTGGCAAGTGATCAACCGTTATTAATCTTTCTATAATTTCAATAGTTAGTTACCATAAGTTATTATCTGCAATATTCTATAGATTATTTGGTAAGTGATATTAATTGCTTATAAACTTATCATTAATTTAGATATAATTAAAATAAATAAAAATTAAAAATCATCGACCAATCAAATTATAACAATTTCTTGAAACTTCACCAGTGATCAACACATAAGCGAAAGTCACTTAAGTGACTTCTCATTTAATAAATAAGAGGATTAAACTATCAAATAAGAACTTAGTTTACATGATTTTTTTTTAAAGGTGAAGAAGATTTTTATCCGAAATATCTGTGATTAACCAAAGATATTCGGATATCTTTATCCGAAATATCTGAGATTTTATCCGGATCATCCTAATTATTCGATATTTTTCCAAAATACCTGATATTTTACCTAAATTATTCGAACTATCCAAAATGATCGAACATGCACCGAAAACGAATGAAAACTGAATTTTTCCAGGAATTTTCCGGTTCCTATTGTTATTATTTGAACCGAACCGAATCCAAACCTAGTAGAACTGAACCCAAACCAAATTAGGTCAAGTAGTAAATAGATCCTCTAGTCCCTATCTAAACTGCCATATACCCGGATTATCTAAATTGAACCGAACCGAACCGATACCCAAAATGTTCATGCCTAGTTTATAATTCGTGACGTGTTCATATTAATGTACTATGATGCTATTTATCATGTTATATTTTATTTGTTGCTTGAGAAAAAATTTCTATTTTGCTTTGATTGATAGTGCGTACTAATCATTGTTTCATATCTATTAATATTTGTAATTTGTAATGAAAGAAAATTAAACATTAATATGAAGAACCTCTGAATAAGCATGAGGTATGTTTTGTAATTGTATCATTCATACGAATTTTGGCTTATGCGTGTAACTATCAAAACTAAGCATTTACAAAGTCAATTTTATCATTTCGTCAACCATATCCATACAAGTGTAGATTCACACAAATTTCTCTTATATACTATTATCAGATGATTATACAGTATAGTTTAGTATCACAAAATATTTTTTACAAGTTTCAGATTTTAATCTATATTATTAAAAGAGAAGTACCTATTAAAAATATCGCTTAGTTTTTAAATTTAGTTACACTTCCATGCCAATGAGAATTAAATTGAATTTCCTATTTTAATGCTTGTCTTTTTCAGTTAGATTAATGTGTTTTCCTTAAATAAATTTGAGTTAAATGGAATTAAATTAATTTTAAAATACACATATATTGACAAACTACTGAAACAAATAATAACAAACTATTGAAACAACCTAAACTATGAAAAACAATTTAAAAGTTACCTTTCACGCTTTTGGTCTTATAATACATATACATTACCATATATAAATAAAATTAATGCTTATTACTATAACTTACCAATAAAATATTTTGCATATGTACTAGATGTGATTCACTTATGTTTTAACCTTCCTTATTATAAACTTTTCGAAATATTATCATCAATTTGTTTTAATAAAAAAGGAATATTTCAGCAATATGAGCTTCATATTTTGAATATAAAATTAACTTTATTCCCATGATTTTAGTTAAAATAGGCGGGTGAATTTATATCCCGTCCAATTCGGGTTTTTAGAATAGTTGTAACTCATTTTTAGTTTGATCCAAACGCATAATATACTAATAATGCATTTCAATTATACAATTAAATATGAACGGAATGTCAATATAATTTGATCCAACGTAGTATATATATATATATATATATATCCAATATTTTTTTATAGTTACATAACTGCTCTAACACAAATTTAATAAATATATATAACACGATACAATAACAAAATTTATAATATACATAAATCGTTACATAAACACCAGTGTAGTCGCACGGGTCAAGCTCTAGTTTTATTTTTAAAATAGATATACAATATATTTTACATTTGAGTTTGGGTTTAGTGATAACGGTTTAGAGTTTAGTGCTTAAAAGTTGGAAGTGGGTTTAGTATTTAAGAGTTTTGTGTGGGGTCAGAGTCTTATACTATTTCGGTGATATGGAATACAACTTTATTGAATTTTTTTCTATTTTTCTATTAATTTTACTGTCATTCAGTCGCGTGATTATATTTTATATTTGAGTTTAGAGCTTAGTGATGAGAGTTTAGGGTTTAGTATTTAGGAACTGGAGTAGAAGTAGTGTTTAATATTTAAGGATTGTGGGTGTGGTTTTAACCTCATATACTACTTAGGCAATATGGAATATAATACTTAGTGCATATGTATGTGGTTACTAAACGTGTAACGTAGGTGTTTCTTTCTACTTTCATATGAAATAGTTCTGTCATTTATGACTATTTGTGATACGTTATGTTTACCGGGTAACTGCAAATAAAAAGGGTATAACCGGCGCACTTTGGATGTAAATGTTAGATTATTCAATATGTCAAAATCAATGTCATCTACAACTTAATTTTACTTTTAAACTGGGTTAGATAGCAAATAAGCCTTATATTAACGACAGAAGTGTGAAGTATTCCAGCATACGGTTTTCAGTGTGTAGTTTATACATCTTTTACCCCCTTTTTTTATTTTGATGGAAAACTATAGTGTATGGATTTTAAATTCAAAATTTATTGACAATCAAATAAATTGTTTTTTATAACTATGTTATTTTAATATTTAAACATGAAATTCCTAAAATGTTTTCAATGAAATAGCAAAAGACATTTAAAAGAAAAACGACCTAAAACTAGTGGACCAAATATCATAAAAATGAAAAAAAAATACGAGACAAAGTGTACGTGAAGTTCATTAAAACGGGTTAACAAACTTTTTCTTGAAAAAAAAAGGTATTAAATTAAAATACACATGATGACTTTTCAGTCATACAGTTTATATGAGTTGCTAAGATATATACATGTTAACAATTGCCAATAATATAATTAAGTGGCTGAGATTGATTCCATTGAAGCCTAAGTTCGTTCCAACGTACGGTTTTCAGCTTCTTGATATATATGTTTTGCATTTTGAGTTCTTTAACTTTTACATTCAATCACTTTTATAGGTTTGCAGCCCTTCAAAACAAAGTTGTTTGATATGATTACACCGACAATGAAGAAACTGGACTACATGTGACATGTTTAGAAGCATAATACTAAGGTTTGGATAATTGGATCGGACTTAGGCTTCAATTAAAATCATGACTCGAGTAAAAATAATCCAATTTCGGTCAATACATTATTGGACCACGATCAAAGACATGAGCCGTAAGAACCGAAGCCCATAGCGAGTATTCGAGCTCGGGACGGAGACCCCGAGGTCCCGGAGATCGCGAAGCGGTTACGAATATCACGGTGTCGACTCACTATAAAGAAAGAGGAACATACATGAAGGAGGACACGTTAAAAATCCTAGAGAGAGCTACACCCACACTTCGACCTTGTTTTCATCGACTTTTAGATCTTTTCTTTGAACCATCTGATTGTAACATTCGATCTCGTTTTGCTTATTGTATTCGATTTCATTGATCAATAAAAGTCTATTTTTGCCTACTGGAAACTGATTATATCGTTGTATTCTAAAGATATCGTTGTCTACATCATTTATCTTCTTCTGATTAAACTCTCGATCACTATCAAATTCTTAGTGTAGATTTTAGAATCTACACATATGATAAATTTTTAATGATTAAACTCAAGTATAAATCTACAAGACAAATCACTCCAACTGATATTATCCTTACCATTAGCTCCATAATTGACGGACTACCTAAACTTTAAAATGTGTTGTGCGTTTTTTTTTCTTAACATCAAAACATTATTCTATTATTCAAACTAAATGTGGTATGAGAATCTAGACTGGAATAGAACAATCAATAAAAATTAAACTACGTTGAAAAGTACGAACTATCGTAGCCAAACCATCTAATGTCCGATTCTGCTCTCTTGGTATTTGAGAAATCTCGAAGTCTAGAAATCTTCTTTGAAGCAATGCTTAGTTCCCCATGCTTTCGGATCCAAAGTCATCGATATAATATCTTTGTAGTCTATCCCAAAATGTTGGCAATTCTAGTGTTGTAATATGGTGTTCATTGCCCAAATTAACGCATTTAGTTCTGGGTGCAACGAAGACGTACGATTTTCTTTGTGGTGCATTTTAAATGGAAGGAATATACATATATTGGTTATCACGGGATATCAGAAAATGTATAATATTAAAGATACTTACACGAAAAGAGGAACATAAGTTTGGAAACCTTAAAGGATAATAATACTTGGTTGTGATAGTATCAGGATCAGAATTACATCAAGAAACAGATCAATAGAAAACATAGAAAGCATTAACTACATTTTTATCTTATACACAACTCAGAAGAAACCCCTTTTAACTTCATAACGAGAACTTGATTAAATGACTAAAATATTCGTACTTAGTAGTATAATAAGCTTGCTAGCTTTTCAAACCCATTAACCCACGTGCATCTCCAATTATTACACAGCCACATTCTCATTTTCCATATCTTTATAGAAAAAAGAAACAGATATATGTTTATACCACCCTATATATAATCCCAAAAGTTATTAGTTATAATAACATTTGAAATGAGAAAGATGATGAAAAGTGAAAAGGGTTTCTTTGAAAAGCCTTTCATGCTTCAGTAACGTGATCCGTTATACGATCCCCTCTCTGTCATTGATCTAACGAAAAATTTCTCTACAGCTTGATTGACTTTATTAGTCGTCTATACCCTCATTTCACAAAACTACCCCTCCGTCGACCATTATTCTCTCTTTACCCAAGTGCTCCAGTGTGTTTTTCAAAACCAATAAAGAAATTTCAATCTGAACTTATGAGTTATATATGTCATTAATATCTTAACTAAGCGTTGTGTATAAGACATGTTTGGTTTTCGTTTAAATGCTATATTATTTAAACATAAACGCAAACGTAAATAAACAGTAGTTTGCATGAAATTCATGGTATAAACCTTCTGAAATTTAGGACTTTGGTGACTCCTTATCTTGAGTCTTAGTAAAAATTCTCAAAACTAGGCTTGGGTTCCCAGTTAGGTTTGTTTCAGTTGATTCGGGGTTTCAGAGTTTTTTGTTCTATGTTCATAAATTCTATTCAAGTTTTATTAATTTTTAAGTCGGGTTCAGTTCAATTCCTTCAGGGTTCGTTTAGATTGGATTATAACCAATGTATAAAATTGTCTAAAAGCTAATTTAAAAAACTAATGAAATTGACCAAATATATTCAAAATATATAAATTATTTACAAAATACTAGTTACACTTGTTAAACTAACTAAAAGTATTGGAAACAAGAATAAAAATCAAATTATTTTTTTCTTAAAAACTTTAAATACCTAAATTAGCCTAATCTATGTAAAAACAATTAGTAGATTTAACTAATTCAGATGTTTTAAGATCTTAGTTTGGATTTCGGTTCAGTTTGGGTTGTATTCGAATCCAAAAATACAGTATAACCTCTTTAAATTAATAGTCTATAAATTAATATACACTTAAAATCTCTATAAAATAATATAATTTTATAGTCTCAAATTGAGTTTTTAGTTTAATTAGTATATCGA
This sequence comes from Brassica napus, assembly GCF_020379485.1. NCBI lineage: Eukaryota > Viridiplantae > Streptophyta > Magnoliopsida > Brassicales > Brassicaceae > Brassica > Brassica napus. The sequence goes on from NC_063434.1 coordinate 14,481,933, forward strand.
TAAATTAATATTTCTATAAATTCATAAAAATATTATAGTTTTGATATAGTTCCAACATTATTAATTTATAGAGATTTTACTGTACCTAGCTATTAGTCTTTGTTCGGATATTTTTATAACAGTCTAATTGGATCTTTTTTTTCAGTTTAGATTTGGTTCGGGTTTTGGGTTTGGTTTAAAACAGACTTACTCTACACTATTTAAACTATTTCCTACGTGAAAGGGATTTACAAATTTCAAACGAAACATATGGATAATATGGAGATGTGTAGGTATACATTTACAGTTGATGATCCATAAAAAAGCATCATAGATGAGAATAATGATGGTTATGTTTGAAAAACCAACCATCTTTGTCAACGTTATATATATAACTAATTATTAGTGTATATTATGATTTCTCCTCTTAAAAACATAGATTAAAACGTCATAATGGTAAATATTAATTCGTTTATAAGATAAACTAACTCGGTGTTTAAAGAAACTAAGTTCTAATTGTTATACAATCAAATCATTTCGTCTTATCGATGGGGATAATCAATGGAGCCAGAGCTAACAACAAATTCACATAATGATGGTACGGCGGTCGTTTGTTAGAGGATTATCCAGATATTCATTCTATAAAACAAAATTATCAAATAACTCAAAATATATACTAGGAATGTAGTGTCTAGTAATAAAAATCTCTATAATATCTAGCTAGGTTAATTTTTCCGACTTATAAAATTTATGAAGAAAAATACATATAAATTATTTTCCTTCAATATTTTTAATATTAGTATTTCTTTATTTGGTAAAAAAATATTTATCTAGATCCTTGATTATTTATATGTAGAAAAACACAGAGTTGATTCCACAACTATCAATTTCAGCTAGATTCCATTTCCAAGCCTATTATTTTGAACGCAAATATCAAAACAAAGGGTGCAATCGACATTTCGATGGATATATATGTTCACAGACACGAAGCAGCTTACATATAAAGTGATTGGTAATGCCACCCTCCACTTATTGAAAACAGCAGCCTTTTAGCTCCCAACAAAAAACAAAACCAAAAAATGGCTGAGCAACAACAACAAGAAGATCATCACAAAGAGCTTCAGCTTTTGCCTTCTCCACCGTCGACCGAATCTCGGGTCAGGAAACTCCGACCAACAGTTATAACAACCGATCACCACCATTCCCCATCCATGATCCACCAAGATCTCGACCTCAAACTCTCCATCAGCCTCAGCACAATTCCAACAGCGACGGTGGAGCATCTAAGCGATGGCGGAGGAGGAGTTGGTGGTGTGGAGGCCCTGAAGTGGCAGGCAGCGGAGCAGATAAGACTAGCGGCGATAGAGAAAGCTTACGCAGAGAGAGTCAGAGAGCTGACTCGCCGTGAGATGGAGATGGCTCAAGCTGAGTTTGCTCGTGCAAGGTAAGGAAGCTTAAACTATATTTAGTTCCGGTTTGGTTTGGTTAATGGTTTTGAGTTTGGGATTAGGGTGATGTGGCAGAAGGCTAGGGAGGAGGTGGAAAGAGCGGAGAGGTTGAAGGAGAGATCAATGACGAAGATCGATACGACTTGCTTGGAGATCACTTGCCACTCTTGCAGGCAACGCTTTAGGCCTTAATTTATGTGTTAATTTGTTTCTCTTAACTATTGTTATTATAGATGAAATTTGAGTACTGATTTACTTTGTATGAGAAAATAATTTGGAAAAAAAGAGAAATTATTTTGTTTAAATCTTTTTTTTGTTATTTTCCCATAAACAAATTTGTGGTAAATAGTTTGTGTTCATTTTCGAGTTTGGTAATATTTGTCCTTGCCTTTTGTTTTCTTGAAATCGAAGGAAAACAATATATCTAGATCGATAAGATATTCACTAAACGTTTTCTTGTTTTTTCATGAACTATATTAATTACACAAAATTTTCTTTTCTTTTCTTTTCTGTTTTTAGCTCAACATAATCTTTTCGGACCTGACTTTTTAGATAGGCATTATAAAACAATTCAATAAATTACATGTGTATAATCGGAGATGTACTAAAATTAAAGTTAATTACGGAGTATACATTAACCATGTCGATTTTGCAACATCAGCTATATACATTAATAATATTGAGAAATAAACTCGAATTATGTCCCTAATTAGCCACCAGAACAAAGCCAATTAGTGTGATCAGTTAGTTAAGAGCTTGATTGGTTTCCCCGCTACCACCCGCAAACGCAGCTTTTACGATTGGTAGCGGTTGACAGCGTTTCGAAACAATCATACAAACCGCTACAAATCGCTTCAAAAAGCTCCGAACCTCTTAAATTCAAAAGCTGGTTCCAGCTAGCGTTTGCGGTTGCGGGCGGTTGCGGGAGGATAACTTTTTTTCTTTTTTTAAAAAAAATCATATAAATACAAACGCATAAGTATCCCGCAAACGCACCAATTTCTAACCGCATAACCAGTCGTACAAATCTCTTAAAACCGCTAGAAACCGCAACCACCCGCATCCGCAAACGCCCGCAGCCGCAACCGCAACCGCTGCGTTTGAACCAGTCAAGCCCTAAGTGCTTGATATTAAAGTACCGTGAGATTAGAGTTAATGATAAATAATTATTCCACCATATATAATAAAGAAAAATTGCATTGTATAACCTTCAAACAATTAATAATTCATTGAATAACTAAAAAAAAGTTGACAGTGATATTTAATGTATTTTCTGTCTTATATACCAAATGCCCTTTACATCTACTGGTTCAATCTTTTCACTCTTTTTTTTCTTTCAAAAATCTCTTAATCAATAAGACTGTTCACAAATTTCTTCACGTCTGAATATGAAATTCTTTTTGTTTGAATGTTGGACAAAAGTTAGGAATCTAATTCATAGTCACTTTTCATCAACAAAGATTTATTTTTCTCATACTATTTTACATTGGTGCTCGACTAATGTAAATGGAATAGAATAGGTCATCCATACTATCGGTGGAGGATCCATACTATGTCTTCTACATAAAAATAAAATATTATAAAATATTATATAGATTATGTTTAGGTTTATGGTTCAGTGATTAGGGTTTAGATTTAGTAATGAGGGATTAGGGTTGGGGTTTAGTATTTAGTGATTGTGGATAGAGTTTAGTCTTCAAGGTTGAAGTGAGATTGAAATCCTATACTATTTCAGTGATATGGAATAGAACATTCATAAATTTTCAAACCATTTGATTGTGCATTCCATGTTGTTTGAAGCACAATCAATATAATCTCAGATAACACAAATTTTTGACATTTTTTATATGAGATGGCACAATTCACTCTTAACCATCCATTATACTGTCTACAATGAATATACATGTGATAAATAAGTATATAACGTGTGTGGTATTATGTGAGGTGATCGGAAATAGTTGTGTTTCATTTTTGTCCATACAATGTCATTTATTTTCTCCTTCTTTTACCGGGTACTTACAAAGAATAAGGGTATAAGTGACTGAAATGAGTGTTAAATGTTAGTGAATTAATTATGTCAAAATCATTGTTATATTCGTAATTTTGATTCAGAATTTGGTTCGACATCAAATTAACCATATAATAAATGACGAGAAAAATAGAAAAAGAATGAATGACTTGTATGGTTTCAATATAATTGGCTAACCTATATATGGCTCATTTTATTTTCTGTAATCATCATCTTTGAAATTAATGTTTGTTCAATGAAAAATTGATGATTTTTTAAAAATAAAAAATTTATAAAACACACACGTACATGTACATAAAGAGATGTATGCATGGAAATGATGGGTATAATTATTGCATTACTATGCTCATTTCATCTATTTTACTTATATAATATTGTGTTTATGCCTACGTACATAAACATTTTTTTGGCAAAGGATACGGAAATATCTAATAGTGTCAATTACAAAATCTCGAATATGTGAACTCAATGAACTCAACGAATAAGAACTCAGTGGATATCCTATATAAGTTATATTTCCTATTTCAAATATTATTAGGCTAGCTTGGCAACCAAGCTACTAACTTCAAGTTCACTTCCAACAATTTCCCTTTTAAATTTGAAGTTACCTTGCTTTACATCTTGAACTTCAACAAGACTTTTTTTTTTTTTTTGAATTTGATCATTCCCAATGCCTTAGTCAAAATATCAGCTCTTTGTTTCGTCCCGGGTACGTGCTGCATTTCGATTAACTCATTATCAACACATTCTTGTATAAAGTGGTATTATCGATGAATGTGTTTACTACGACCGTAGAACATAAGATTCTTCGTTAGGGCTATAGCATATTAGTTGTCTATCTTGGTCATCACTTTCTTACACTCTGTTCTAGTTTTCTCTCCGAGAAACTCTTGAAGCCAAATAGCTTGTTTAGCTACCGCAGTCGCTGTCATGAACTTGGCTTCACAAGATGATAATGCAACTGTCTCCTGTTTTTGAGAACACCATGTAATAGGACTGTCGGCATAGAAGAAGACATGTCCGGTTGTGCTTCTACCGTCGTCCTCATCCACGTTATGACTACTGTCGCTGTATCCCAATACTCTTGTCTCATTCGATCGCACGAACTCAAGCCCATATGATTGTGTCCCTTGTAGACACCTCAAGATCTGTTTCAAAGCTGCTTCATGAGATCGTTTAGGCGCTTGCATATATCTTCTCAGAACACCAACGGTGAAAGAGAGATCTGGCCGTGTGTGAATCAAGTATCTAAGGCACCCGCTGTTCTTTCTATATTCCTTCTCATTCACGCCCTCTTATTCAGATGATTTCAACAGTTTCAGACCTGGATTCATAGGTAAGTGAAGTGCATTCCAGTTTCCCATCCCGGTTTCAGACGATACCTTCATCGCATATCTTTATCTAAGTGTGATTCCTTTCTCATGTTGTACTACTTCAATCCTAAGGTAATAGGTTAGCATACCTAAGTCACTCATCTCAAAATTTGCAGCCATTCCTTTCTTGAACCCAAGTATGCGATCACGACTCGTCCCAGTTACTAGAAGATCATAACATAGACTGCTACAAGTAGAATATGATCTTCTTCTTGCTTAGGATAAAGAGCAGGCTCTTTAGAGCACTTAACAAAATTCAAACTCCCAAGCACTTTATTTAGTTTCTCATTCCAGGCTCTTGGAGTTTGTCGTAGACCATAAAGTACCTTCTTCAGTTTATATACCTTGTCTTTGTTCCCTTTGACCACAAACCCTTTTGGTTGGAAAACATACACTTCCTTCATTAAGTCACCATGAAGAAAGGCGGTTTTGACGTCTAAGTGATGATTTTTTCAACCTCTTGAAGCTGCTAGAGCAATAAGAAACCTCACCGTCTCGATGCATGTCATAGGCGCAAAGACCTCATCAAAATCTATACCATGTCTTTGTATATAACCCTTGGCCACTAGTTTAGCTTTAAATTTGTTTATACTCCCATCAGCGTTACGTTTAACTTTAAAGATTCACTTTAACCCGATGGCTTTTGCTCCAATAGGAAGTTCGACCAGCTCCTAAGTTTTGTTCTTGACAATCAAAACAATCTCATCTTCACAGGCGTCTCTCCACACTTTCTTCTCCTTTGCTTCATTATAATCCCATGGCTTATCGTTTATTGTAAGAAGAAGACGCTCACTTTCAAGTTCGGCTAGCTGTATATAATCATCAAGGTATGCATGTTTCTTCTTCTCTCTTGTTGATCTTCTTAAAATTTCTTCATTGTGATAGTCTATGTCTTCTTCTTCTTCAACAGTAGGTATCTCTGAATCTTGGTCTATCGCAGCAACTGTATTATCGCCTTCTTCATCTGCATTCCCAACAATATCGTCATTCTTGTTGATTCCTCTGTTTCCAAACTCATCGAATTTGATCTCAAACGTTCCAGGTATGGTTACTTCTTCAGTACTGCTCTTCCAATTCCACATCTTATTTTCATCAAAGATGACGTCTCTGCTTACACTCACTTTACGAGTTGTAGGATCATATAGCCTGTAGGCTTTTGATCCTGGCTCTGTTCTGATGTGTACAAGCGCTCGTGATCGATCGTCTAGCTTCTTTAGATGTGGGCTGTCTACTTGGCGCACCCGACATATCCAAAGACTCGTATGTGTTCAACGTTCGGTCTCTTATTCTTGAATGCTTCGTATGGCGTTTTAGAAACAAGAACACGAGTTCCTACTCTCTTAATGAGATAATTTGCATGTCTCACGGTTTCTCCCCGTAGATAGTTTGGACACTCCATATGGTTCAATATACTTCTTGTCATATCTAACAGCGTCTTGTTACGTCTCTCTACAACTCTGTTATGTTGAGGAGTGTAGTAAGCTGTCAAGTGTATAAGTATACCAGATGATTCACAAAAGGATTAAAATTCTGTTGATATGACCTCTCCTCCACGATTAGTTCTGAATGTCTTGATAGTTGTTCATGTTTCTTGCTCAACCATGGTTTTGAATTTTTTAAACTTATCGAATGCTTCTCCTTTCTCTTTAAGAAGAATTGACCACATGTATCGGGAATGATCATCTATAAGAACAAAATATATCTCTTCTTTTTAGGTGTAGGAGGCGTGATAGGACCACAAAGATCACCATGTATCAGATCAATTAGATTGTCCGCATGATATGTGGTTGCTTGCGGGAAAGAATGTCTTGCTTGCTTTTCAAGTAGGCATGATGAACTTTTATCTTGCGTGTTCCTCTGCTTCCTGTGTGTTCCTCTGCTTCATGCGTGTCTTCTTTCTCTTTGTTTTCAGATGTCTCCTGTAGTTTCAGCAAGCAGTCGGGACATGATGATGCATAGTGACCCTTTTTATTACCGCGATAGCAAGTGATCTTCGATAAATAAATATCACCTTAGTACCGATCGTAGTAACGGCCTCGTCCTCTTCCTCTGTTATAGTAACGACCACCACGTCCTCTTCCTCTAGAATATCCATAGGAATCACGGCTTGGCAAGGGAGGTTGAGAATCTGTGGGAGCATACATCAGTTTTTGATTATCCTGTGTTGTTTCTTCTTCTTCCTCAGCAACACGTTCCTCATAGGTTTTCAAACGCCCTATAATATCTTCAAAACTCGTAGTCTTAAGGTCAAGAACTTGTTCCAAGGAAGCCACGATATGAATGTGTTTTTACGAGGAAGGCTTGAAAGAAATTTCTTGATCAGTCTAGGTTCTTCAATTGCTTCACCTAGTGAAGCAAATTTTGATGATATTACAGATATTTTGCCAACAAAATCATCGATCTTGTCATTATCCTTCATTCTTCAATCTATCGAACTCAGCCATTAGAGTCTGAAGTCGGGCTTCTCTCACCCTGTCTGTCCCATATGGTGTGATTTTATTGCATCATATACGTGTTTTTCTGTATCTAGTTCTCCTACCTGTAGGATGAGTGTTTCCGGTATAGATTGGAAAAGCAAAGCAATTTGTTCTTTTCTCCATCAGTGCTTTCTTGTTCAACAACCTCCCATACTTTGTGCACTTTAAGCAATACATTTATTCTGATTTCTCATTCCGCATAATTCGTCAAATTGAGCATAGGACAGCTTATGGATGATAATCCGTGATGCAGCCTAGACATACATCCTTTTCCTCTTTTGCTTAGCATTCATATTTCTATTTTCACATGTGTTTCCATTCTTCTTATGTTGTTTTTTCCTTTTAAGTTTAGGATAAACATATATCCTTTAGCTTAGGCAAAAAGAAATATGAAGTTAGTATAAATAAGGGCATCAAATGCTTGTGTAAGACACCTTTGATATTTAGAAGATATTGAGTTTCTTTAAGAGCTTTAACGAGCAATGCGAAGAGTATTCACGCCCTTAAGAGCTTTAACGAGCACTGCAAAGAGTATTCACACCCAGTTTATTGTTTTCGAAGTTACCTTCGTTGACAAGTTTCAGAAGTCCGAGATTAAACTCTTGATCTTTGACTTATACAGCTCCAATACTTATTCTTCCCGACTTCTCGTTGCCGTTCGAGTTACATTGAGATACGTCCAAACTGGTCATCGGCGGCGTTTTAAGTCGAAAAGGTCTTACTGTTGCGTTCTATAGTGAGAAACTGACATGGGCGCGTGGTCGCTACAACACGTATGATATATGGTGTTTTTGACATCATTGTATATTTGTTTTCTAATTTGTTTTCAGGTTTTTATCGAGTCTTCCTAGTCTTTCTCGAGTCATTTCAGGTTTGGAGTTGCACTGGATGGGTGATGGACCAGTTGGAGCAAAAGAGGCAGAAAACAGTGCAATTTGGTGATTTTCACGCAGAATAGTCTGAAGTGATTGTTCCCTATCGAGCGGAGCAATCCGAGTGCATGTTCCAGTGGTAGAGATTTTTAAAGAAACTACAACCTATTTCGGAATTTTCCCCACTCTCCCTATTTTCTCTCCCAGCCGCATGTGGCTTCCATGTATCTTCTTTTTATGTTTCTCTTTATGATTCTTTGCTTCTTTTTCAGAGAGAAACGACGCGAGAGCTTTTCATATTGTGATTTTGCTACCTTGTAAAGGGAGATGGCTCCATCTCTCTCGTCCAGAGAAGATTATCCTGAACCCTCTTTTTGTTTATGTTACTCTTATGCAGTATTATTCAGTATTGATGCTTGTGTTTTCTTGTGTCATGGCTGAGTAGTCGGCTAGCTTGTCTAGGGTTTAGGGTGTTAATCACGTGAGCTAAACATAGATAAGTGAATCATTTTGTTGTCTTCGTTTATATCCATCCTTACTGCTTGCATTAATCTGGCCATTTAATGCATGAACTTAGGTTTAATATATTCATTAACCGTGTAATAGGTTGCTAGACATGTTATGAATGAGTCTATCATCCCTAATCAGCGAATGTAGATATTAGGGTGTTTGGTGAACCTATCGGACTTGATCTCTACTGCTTGCTGTCGTGTCTTGATCCAAATGAGAGTTTAGGTATCAAGATCGATCGACATAGGGAGCAGTACCACGACAATGGACTGTTCTACTTGAGTGATCTGAGTTCTTGACCTGCTCTTATTAGCGCTTGAATAATTTTTCAACTCACAAGTATTAGCACCCGATGAACTAACCCTAGCCTGGCTTCTTTTAAGTTGAATTCACCTTTACATTATTTTACTTGCTTTGCACATCCCCCTCAAATCAAAACCCCTTCTTTGTTTTAGCTAAATTAAGAACTCATAAGAATAAAGTGTAAACTGTTCCTCTAGAATTGAATCTCAAATACTACATCTACACTGTTAGGTTGCAGTAGAACAAGACACAATTTTAGTGTATCAACGTACGATGTGGAGTTCTATGCTATCGTTCAGGCGATTAAACACTTGTGCCACTACTTGGTTCGCCGCGAGTTCGTTCCTTTCACAGACCAAGACGCTTTGCGACATTTGGAAAGTCAAGACAAAGTCTTGGCACGACATCAAGCATAGATCTCATATTTTCAAGAATTTACCTTTGTCATCAAGCATCAGTCCGATAAGACCAACCGCATGGCCGATGCACTCAGTCGACGGCATAGTTTGTTAACCACTATGCATTTGTCGGTTATAAGGTTTGCATCATTTTCGGATATGTATCTGACCGACCCGTTCTTTGGTCGCACTTACCACGAGGCCAAGCACAACCTGCAAAGCGACTACACAGTACATGATGGTTTTCTTTTCAAGGGATTACGTCTTTGTATTACTGAATGCAGCCTACGATTGAAGATAGTCAGTGAACTACATAACGAGGGGCATGTGGGAAGATATAGAATGTTTCAGTTAGTGATGGACTCATATTTTTGGCCTACATTTCGAAGGGATGTGGAAAGATTCGTCGAGTAGCAGTGTCTGCCAAATGGCTAAAGGCAAAGCTTATAATGAAGGTTTGTATCTTCCGCTTCCGATTCCTAATCAGCCTTGGTCCGACGTTAGTATGGATTTTGTGTTGAGACTACTTCGGAACCAGAGAGGAAATTCTATATTTGCCGTGGTTGATCATTTTTCTAAAATGGGCCACTTTATCGCATGCAAGAAGACCACCGACGCCATAAGTGTTGCTACTTTTTTTTTCAACGAGATCTATAGGTTGCATGATCTACCGACGTCTATCGTCTCCGACGGAGACACACAGTTTCTATGTCACTTATGGGGGTCCTTATGGAAATTGTTAGGCACTTCTCTTGACATGAGTTCAGCTTACCATCCTCTGGTCAAATGGAGGTCGTGAATCGTTCTTTTGGGTAATGTACTTTGTTGCCTTGTGGGAGATAACATAAAGTCGTGGGACACTAAGCTTGGTCAAGCTGAATTTGCTCACAATCATGCCACAAATCGCAGTATGAGGTTGGCCTTTTTATATTGTGTATGGTCTTGTTCCTCATGGTCCGTTGGATCTGGCTACTACACCGAACAAGACGCAGCACCATGGTGAAGCCATTGATTTTATTATCAACTTTCAGGACGTTCATACGCTCGCACAGTCTCACTTGTACGCAGCTTACAACAAAGTACAAACTCCCAGCCGACGCCAAGTACGCTCGCACAGTCTCAATTTTTTTTGAAACTTTTTTGAATTTTGAAAATTCGTTTTAAAAATATTTTTAACAATGTATTTTAAATTTAGTATTTATTTATTTTTAAAAGACTTAGATCTCACCCTTCAAATCTAAACCATAAGGGGAGTATATTCAACTTAGAGTATGAAATTATTTGCATTAAAATGACAAATTCATTGCTATTTAAAAATAAAATTCTAAAACTCATTTAAAATCAATGTTATTGAACTTGATATTTCATAAAGTACTATGAAATCCACTGTTATTAAAAATGTTTTAAGTTACTGAGTTTAAAGTTTTCAAATGATTTTAGAGTGTTTGAATAAAGTTTCTTATGATTTTATGCAAAGAGAGATTGGAAGATAAAAGAGAAAGAGTTGATCTGATTTTGGTTAGTTAGTGAGATAAAACGACTTTAAAGACCACTAGATCTTGACCCGCGCAACCGCGCGGGTGTTTGATTTCAGTTTTTTTTATTAACATTGAAATCTTGTTTTATAAAAAGTTATGTATTTATAAAAATTAACTATATCTAGTTTTAAAATAATCAAATAATTTAAAATTAATATTTACAAACCAAAGTACCTTAAAACAAATTACCAGAATTCTTTTTTTTTCTGGAAATTTAAAAATTGTCTGAATTATTCAATTTTTTTCCATAAACTCGAAATGTTCTAAGATTTTATTTGAAAATGTAATTTCTGACTTTTAACCCGAATTAACCAAAGAAACATAATCGAACTGTAAATAATGAGATCCAAAATTATCTTAGATATTAGCCGGTTCCTAACTTTGTTACCCAAACCAAACCAAAAATAGAAAAAAATCAATTTTTCTCAATAACGCTTAAGTGTCTCTCTGATAAATGATCACAAAATTTTATAACTAAAGAACCGAAGAACAAAAGAATATAAATAAAACCGGAACTGAAGGGTGGTAAATCGTTTCCACTATTAAAGGGAACTGATTTGGTTGGTTTTAACTAATGGTTAGTGATTTTCTTAAATACAGTTTGGTTGTTAATGGAAAGGAATATTATTTAGTATAATAGATAGATGCTTCACGGTTAATGCTATGTTACTGACACCGCTCTGGAGACTGCAGAGAACGGTGGAGTTCCTCCTGTCTTGGCTGGTCGATCTCCATCTGGGAGATGAGAGACATAAGTGTGAGTCGAGTCTATGGTTTTTCTACTCATTACTAACTCTCGACTGATCGAAGGAAAAATAATAATAATTAGCACATTTTGAGTCTTCCTACCCCTTGTAAGTTTTCACCTTTGACACTCTTACAATGTAAATAAATTGGGGGGGGTTGAAAGAAAAGGAAAAAAAAAACAATATTTGGGGTTTTACATTGGGAATGAAGAACTGTACATGTCCATACTCTTTAACGGTAGAGGATGTTCTTACTACTTTTGCTTAGTTATGGTTTCCTCAGGTTGACACCAAATTCTATTTTTGTTTACCCAAATCATGTGAGCAGTTGACTAATTTCATAGCATACATTACACATTTACACCTCAAAATTGTATAGTTTATGTTTACATTCATAATTCATTACCCATTTAAAATCTATATATTTTCTCAAATCCTTTTCATAAAAGAGCAACTTTTCCTGAACTATATAACTTCTGTATAAAAACGTTTTCAAATATTTCATTTTTACTTCAAAAATGAGTTAACTTAAATCTTCTCTAATCATATTTTATTTTTGAGTCTATAATGAAAATGAAATTTTAATAAAATAGAATAATGGTTTTTAATTCTTTTAATTCATTTTCACTCCAAAATTAAGTTGAGTTGAAATGAAACTCAACTGGATTATAAAAGTGCTTCATTTTTTTTTTGAAAATATTATAATACAATAGAGATGTTCCAAACAGTATACATGTACAGTAGGAATAAGCATATGCTATTTTTGGAACACTTCTAGATAGATAAATATAGCTTATGAACATATAGCATATGTTTTTTTTTTCAATAAAAAATTAACACACAACATATGTTTTTCCTTTAACCTTATAAATACCATCTGTTACAGTCGCAAAACCTAGATGCGACCCTTTTAATAAAGTAATTTAATTTGACCCAGTTAAAAATTTTCTATTCTCATTATCCCACTTATTTTATAACTACCATACCATATTTTCTCTCTCCTTATTATTACCCTTTACTATTTTATTATTATCTCTTTTCTTGTGGATCTCACGTGTTATCTCTATTTTTTAATTTAAAAAGCGGATCCATTTCCCACATAAATTCCATAATTTATTGGACAACCTGACAGGCGACCACACACCCAATCTATCTCTCTTCTTCCCACAGCTGTCCATCTTGTTCTTTTTTCCCCAACCATCTTCGAACCACTTCTCCCCATCTTAGTTCTATTGGCGATTTTCAAGCTTTTTGACGTAAATTGGTACATTTTTTTCATGAATTTTTTATAATAATATAATACTTATCTTCTATATGTTATGAGTAATGAAAAATATGAAAGCTTAGTTTTAAAAATCATGAGAGTTTTCAAAGAAATATAATAATAATGTTTGAAGAAAATTCTATATATTTCTCCTTTTTTAACACGGTTTTGCAAGAAAAAAACATGAAAATGGTGTTAGACGATAATGTGGATTTTGTAACACGTTATTAGTTGATTAAAAAGACTAAAACCGATAAGAACTAAAGTTTTAGGTATATTGGTATGAAAATGATGTTTAAGGACTATTTTGAATATTCTGCTTATTTTTTACTGTTTTAAGGAAAATATTACATTACAATAGTGGTAGATGATATTGTGGATCTTAGAACACTCTCTTGGTCAGTGAAAAAGGTTAAATCGACAAAAGCGAAAATTTAAAGGAACTACTGGAATTACTAGTATTACTGGATCGACTACGTACCAAAGATCTTGGACAACTTAGATTCTTTAAATGGTTAACTAATCATAATTTTATTTTTTCAGGAAAATTTATGGCTTCTCCTATTACAATCATATGTTTTGAATATGGAGGAAGTTACATCAAGGATGGGGCTGAGATAAGGTGGATCTTGGGAGAAGATGAAATTCACACTCTAGTGATGAAAACATCTGTGGAAGATGTTACATATTCTGAATTGGTTGAGAGTATATGCATAAAGATTAAGGCATATGGAGATGGGATGCTAAAGATTAGTTACTTTCCAATGGTATTGTATTCGAACAAGCCATCATAAATTTGGGGTGATGAAGACGTTTTGGGTTATCTCATGCAAGTAAATCATGATAAATGTAGAAGTGTTTTACATGTGGAGATCAGCAGTGACCTGGATGATACATATGGTGGTATACCACTTTCAAGAGATGATGATAGAACTGATGATAGCTATTTTGGTCTTTCTGATGGAGAGAATATTGATACAGAAGAAGATGGGACCGAGGAAGATGGGATTGAGCAAGAGGGAACCGAGCAAGATGGAGCTGGTCAGGATCATGACATGGATGGCGTGGTCACGATTTACACAGCCGAACAACATGAAGACTTTGAGATGCATGAGAATTTAGAGCATGGGTATGAAGGAACAAAAGTAAGAGTGTAATTTGAAGCTGCAAGAGCGGGAGTTAAAGCTGCAAGAGCGGGAGTTGAAGCCACAACAGTAGTAGAAGAAGAATGAGATGATGGTCTCGATTTGGTTAAGGGTCAAGAATTCAGAACTAAAACAGCCATGCAAGTTCTAGTTCAGAGGGGTGCACATAAGAATGGTTTTGAGTATGAAACAACTAAGTCTGATACTGTGAGATTTGTGGTAAATTGTCAAGGAGCCAAAAAAGGTTGCAAGTGGTATTTGCGTGTAGCAAAGCTTAAGAATTCAGATCTTTGGACGGTTAGAACTTACATCAAGTCTCATACATGCTCAGTAGTAACTACAAGACCAAATGATCTGATCAGTATGGTTACCCCACAAGGTTGGTGTTGATGTATCATATACCACAACATGGAGAGAAAAAAGGATGCTTAAGTTGAAGAATCTGGACTCACTAAGTTATGTTGAAGTGAATGGGGCGAAAATATTTTAGTATTTATTTTTCGCATTTGGAGCTTCCATAGAAGGATTCACAGCGATGAGGAAAGTTATCATTGTGGATGAAACACATCTTAAGCAGGTTTATGGTGGAGTTATGCTTGTTGCAATGGCTCAAGATCCTGATCGTCACCACTAATAGCATTTGGTGTAGTTGATGGTGAGAAAGATGAAAGCTAGACGTGGTTTATGAATAAGTTGAGGTCTGTGATATCAGATGAAGGAGTATTGGTGTATCTTTCGGATATAAATGTAACATTGATCAAGTCAATACATGAGGTGTTTCCAACGGCCGCACATGGGTATTGTATCTAGCATTTACCTCAAAATGTCAAAGGACATGTTGCAAACAACATAGACGCTAGCGCATACAAGTTTAGAGAGTGTGCACATGCTTATACAGTGGCTGAGTTCGATGATCTTTATGCTGCTTTTTCTAGGAAGTATCCTTCTGCTACAGCTTATCTGGAGAAAAGTGTTGAGGTGGGAAAATGGCAAGATGTTACTTTGAAGGAGACATATACAATGTTGACACAACCAATGCAGCATAATCTATTAATGGTGTTCTTCGGGAAGCGAGGAAATACTCTTGCTACCGATGATTGATGTTATTATAAAGAAAATGGCTGAATGGTTTAACAAACATAGGAATAAGGCAGCTCAAATACAAGTCATAAAGAAGCTTGTGCCTACAGTGGAAAAGGAGTTGTCAAAAAGATGTTTGGAAGCGAGGTGTTTCGATGTTGTTGAGATAAACAGCTTCCACCTTGAGTACAATGTCAATGGTAGTGACAAAAAGGTTTATACGATTTATTTAGCAAGAAAAATGTGCAGTTGCATGTGTTTTGGTATAGAAAAATTATGTGTGTTCATGCAGCAGCTGCTGCCAAGTTCTTGAGCGTAGGAATGGACCTCCATCTACAAGAGTTTTGTTCAAAATACTATTTGGTGGAGCTGTGGGCATTGACATACTATAGGACGGTTTATCATGTTCCTCATATGTCTGAATGAGTTATACCATATGAGATTTGAGCACTTAAATTTCTTCCCCCGGTATATGAAACAAAAAAATGACCCACTCAAAAGAAAATGTTTCCATCTGCTGGAGAATCTCGTGGACGAAGAACTGGAGGATGATGGGGAAGAGGCAAGGGCAGGGGAAGGAGAGGCAGATGTTTGTATGAGTATTCTGAATGTGAAAGTACTTCTGCCACCACCGAGTAACATGCGACTCTTGTGCTTTGAACTAGTAGGTAACGCTGAATTACTAGGTACTACTATGGAATACTATGTATAATGTGAACTACTATGTACTTCTGTGGGCTACTATGTGTAATATGCACTACTAGGTACTTCTCTGGATTACTATGCGTAATATGAACTACTAGGTACTTCTGTGGACTACTATGTGTAATATGTACTGTACTACTAGGTACTACTTTGTACTACCTTAAAATACCTTAAATTAGTATGTATTATCCATGTTTCTAAGAACCTTTGTTTTCGTCTTATTATTTATTTTTAGAATACGTATCTCATATATTACATGATAATATGTTCATATATGTGTTTATTTGCCAAATTAGATATAAAATACTATTAAATTCTCAAATTGGTAGAAAACTTTTCATTTCCATAGAAAACATCATTCTACTTCCATACTAATGTTGTGATGAGAAATCCATAATGGGATGAATTTCAGAAAATACATAATTTCTGAAAAATATTTATGTCAATGAGTTATATACAATTTAAAACTGTCTAAATACATTGTTATTACTAATAATTAAATTTCTTGAGGTTGTATTACTAAATAATGTTGTATTTTGCAAAATTATTACTATGAAGAATGAAATATTACTACTATTTGTGTGCTATTAAGTGTAAAATTAATATTATTTTAATATTCAAACATGTTTGTTTAATAACACGTTCTAGACATGTGCCATAGTTTTTTTTTTTTACAAAGTGTCAACAATATTTTTGGCTTAGTAATACTTAATACACCTAGTATTACAAATATGTTTTCTTAGGACTTAGCCTGCCTTGTACTCTATTGGCCAAACCTGCTGCAAGACAATCATACAACACAAATCATCTTACATAACAAATAGCACTCTAATTTTACAGACTAACAACCAACAAACATAGCATCCTACGTAAGTTCACAACAAAGCCGACATAAATATTAAACACCCAAAATATTTTATGATGGTAGTCTTTTAAGCCTTTGTTCTAGGCTTCTTCTTGCGCCCTTCAACCTCGTCGGTATTAGCTTCAATGAAAGGACTGGTTACGTACTGTGATGGTGTACGAGTCCTTTTTATCGGTGGTGGCGTTGTGAATTTATGTGGTTTATCAGCTTTTCTCGGTCTACCCCTCTTCTTAGGAGCATGTTTTCTCACCGCCATTACCTTAGGTCTATGCTTCACCACCCCATGAGCAGGAGTCCTAGATGTTTCCTTGGTTCCATCAGTCTTCTCCACGGCAGTAACATCATCAGTCTTGCACACGGTAAGAATCTACCTTTTTTTCTCTTCCTCCATGTATATCCTAGCTTCTTTCTCAACTTTGTCAGCATGCTCAGGTTCTTCTTCAATCTCTTTCCCTTCATTAAGCTCTTCCTCTTTTTGAACCTCTTCTTCACTCTCTTTTTGAACCTCTTCTTCAATTTCAGCTCGAGGTTCAGTTTTAGCATTGTTTTTACCCTCTTTTTCAACCTCTTCTTCATCATCATCAGCTTAAGTCTGAGCAGCTTCACTTTCTTTGTTTCAGCCTTAACTTTTTGTTATTTTTTTTCCACATCTTCTTTATCTTCTTCAACTTAAGCTTCAGGTTCTTTCTCTTCCTCAGAACTTGTATTTTCTTTCAGAGTCTCTTCTGCATTATCTTTCTCATTTTTCTCGATCTCAGCCTACTCGTTTTCCTCCTCTTTATCAGTCTCTTCAGTTTTCTGACCTGGTGGTTCTTCTACCACTTCAATATTTTCAACAATTTCTGCATCTACAGAACGTCATCTATCCCAGTCAAAATCCATGTTTTGGAAGTCAAAACCCTCAGTGTTCTCGGTCTCCTTCCTCTTCATCTCTTTCTCAATGGCATCAATCCTCTCTTCCATCACCTTCTACTTCCTGCCATTATTTTTTAAATAATATTGGCAATTATCAATGTCCTCAAGCCTCTTCTCCATCGCCTTCATCCTCTTACTCCTCCTTTTTTAAACGACTTGGCTCTTTTCCATGACACAAAGCCTCTTGTTCATTGTCTCCACCTTCACATTCACTTCGCTCAAACATGTCATCAACCTCTTTTCAATCCCTTTCAAAACGTCCTCCAAACTTGCATTAGAGGAGGATGCTTCTTCATTCACTTTCCTTTTGTCTGTCTTCGTAGAAAAATCCCTTGCAGCCACATTTAACTCATAGAGATCTTTCCACCAGATAGACTTCTCCTTAACAGTAAGCCATAAGCTCCACAAATTACTTGGTCCTTCTTCATTTTCATAGTCTGCTTCGTCCTCCATTATGCGCGCCATGGGAGTTTCTTCATCAATAGTAGAAGCTATAACACTTTTAATTACCTGAAAATAAAACAAAAAAATGCTTATTTTATCCCACTCACTTAATAAAACTAAAAACCCGAAACAATATCAAACACATACCTTCGTTTCTCCAAATGCATTGTACAAATCCTCAAGTGGATAACCCTTCATGTTGTTACTTTGGAACCGTCACTTGCACATCCTAGGACAGTTACTCATACAACCGTCTACATGTTCTCTGAATTGAGCATTCATAGCTAGAATACACTCAAATGCCAGCATCTACAAATATAATTTTTTTTATATAAAAAAACAACCATACAAACATAAATTTGCCAAAACAAAACTCATATAAAGAAGTATGAACCAGATAAAGTTGATATTCTTCTTAGCTTTCCCCCTGAGACGCTTCATCAAGTGATTAATGGACTAGATATTATCATCAAACGTCAAGCAACCCCAAGGAATGGTTTTACAATCCTCCACATTGTTGACAACTCTTAGAATGAAAGAGGCAAAGGGGGCATTATACCTTCCCCTCCCTCTAATAGCAGTGCCCAAGAAGTAAAGCACCGCCATCTTAAGTCGATCCCCACAAGCGCTCATTCTCAACAACTTCTCTTCGACAGATTTCATGGTTATCACTTTGTGTGACATAAAATGCCTATCTAAAGACTCATAGCTCCCCAAATTCTCATACTTATCCGGGTATCCATCGCAGTCCAAAGCTGATGAGTGCATGCTCTCTGGTGGAATACCGGATGGACACGCCATTAACCGCAAACTAAGCTGTGCCATCTCCCTCTTTTAAGGGAATGGTTCGCAATAGAAGCATCCACACAACCAGCAACTTCAAGTATGGTTCATCGGGCATGTGAAAAATATGACAAAATTGAGGGTGGTTCTCGAACCACTCCAACTCAGGCTGAAGCTTCTTGATGATAGCCACCGTGTTACTTCCATAGCACTTGCTTTGTATCTTGCATGTCTTGGTGAACTCGGTATTCTTGAAGTATAGCACATCAGGTGGTAATGGTTGGCATTCCTGAAAACCATATAAAATTATATTAGCATGAATTATTAATCTTTCCAGTAGGAATAAGGGTCATATAATTTTTTTTCCTAGTAATACTAGTCGCACCAGTAATACACCAACAATAACTTTTTTTTTAAAACTAAAACGAGAGAAATAATTTTGGGAATGAATACCTGAGATGTCGCTGACAGATGATCAGTCTCATTCTCCTGTGCAGGATGATCAGTCTCGTTTCCATGTGCTGACAGATCATCACTATCATTTCCAGTTGAAAGCTCTTCTACATGTTATTCTTCTACATGAGCAATGTTTCTTTTTGTAGACTTTCCTTTCTTCTGCTTAGTATTTTTCTTTCCTCCACGCTTTCATCATGTCATTATCTCGATCTTCTGGATATCCTGTAACAAAAAACATTCAATCATAATTGAAACCGGCTTTCAATCTGCATATGTTGAAATGCAAACATCACTTTTTCATTGTAGATATGCTCAAACATTCAACACTAGCTCAATATAATCTCTAACTCACTTTCACATTTCTATATGTTCAAATTCAAACACTCACTCATTCAATCTCATTAACCCTCAACCACTCAATCACCATAGACAAGCAATTTGGATATTTCTGTTTCACTTATCCAACATTCAATTTCATATCTTACATTCCAAAGTTTCACTCAAACAATTACATAAACACTAGTAATAATAAGAACTATGACCAAATCACTTTCAATCAACATATATAAATCTTTTTCCTTTCAAACCCTATTTCTAGAAATATCCACATTGCTTCCCTTTCAAATCGCTTCTATTTTCCCATTCCAATAATCATTTAACCATTCACACACAAATTTTTACCAATTATTTTTGAACCCACATTACAAATGAACATAGAACTCAAAAGAAAGAGGATGAAAGAAAAAACTTACCCGGATTTTCGAGAATGAGGAAGATGGAACCGAAGGCTTCTGTTGAAGGAGACACACAAAATCGAAGGCTTTCTGTAAGAGAGAGGTGATTCGTCGCACTTGATTTCGGATTGATTTCGAACAAGAAGAAAAGATGATTTCGTCGATTAGAGTTTCCGCCAAAAAGAAAAGAGGAAAATGAGTGCAGTCGGGGTGGTCGGGACGCGTGTTCTAAGGGGAAGAGGAGAGAAGAAAAGACTCTGGTTAGGTTAGAGGGTTAGCTTAGGTTTAGTTGTAGTTTTATAAATTTATTAAGGGTAGTTTAGTATTTACTGATATTTCTGTAATTAAAAGAAAAAGAAAATTAAATAATTTATTAGGTGAGACAAATAAGAATAAACTATAGAGGTAGTAGGGCAAATAATTAAGAATAAAGTCCGTCCTTTTATTACAATCTCAAGTATTTTGTGTACTCACCTAATCCATCTGAATGGGGGTTTTTTTTTACGACGATCTGATTGTTTACTAAAACTAATGTCATTTTACGTATTAACTCCTATCTTATCATCATGATCATTTTGCACTTAATCCTAAATACTATATATTTTCGATTGCTTCTTCTACTTGTTCGGAAAAAGAGGAATAAGCTACAAATATATGAAATCAGGCACATGTAATGCATAAATAAATAGCTTCCAGTAGTCATACAAAAAGCTAATTTAGGACTAAATGATTTACATTCTTGTAAGGTGAGATTGGGTAATGGCTAGTTTCGAATGAGAAAGATTATTTGATTGATATGAAATTGTTATTGACTGAAGACGACCAACAAACAAAACTTTCTTGTTCAGGTATATTCTTTGTAGAAAATATAAGAAATGTTGATAGTACCAATCAAAACACCATGTATATAAATATTCCCCTGTAACCACATAAAATAATGCAATGTGGAAGATATAATAATACCTCCTCATATTCTTATGATAACCGGGAATTTTCCTGTAATACCTCAAAATTTCCAAACATGTGAACTAATCAATTAAAAACATCCATGTCAACAATGTGTAATTAGAATGAGGAAAAGTGTCTCTAAGTGTAAAAAATTCTTATGATTGTAACCAATAGTGAAATGATATATAATCGTCAAAAGTTTTGCGAATATATAGTTGTATAACTAACTAGTGGACTAGGTATTGAAAGAAACACAAAAACCTAATAATCACCCCACTGTGAATTTCTACTTTGAACATCTGGAGTGTGTACTCACCGTCATAAGAACAATATTTTCCATCGAACCATAAAACACCTTTGTAAAGATCGAGAAAACAATCTTAATTATACCGTGCCATGTGTCTAAGATGTATGATGATATATAGTACTGATATGCAATATTGTTTCACTAAAATATCTGAGCTCAACGTAAAAACCCCCAGAAAAAACAAGTTTTGTGAAAGTATGTATAATTTGTACGTATATTTTTTTTTAATGTATGTGTACGTCGACCATCTTCGATAAACGTCTAATATATATAAAAAAATCTGCACATGAACTCCTCCACCAATGTGTCTATACATGCATATAACACTCTTGACTTCGTCCTTTTCCATTCATCAAAATTTCAAGTTTTTCTTCAAGTAGCACACGATCTCTTGCTGCAAAGTTTAAAACATCCAGTAACATATTTTGACAGCATGAAAACAGTAATATCCTTAACTCGTTTATGAAAACAGATGAGAAAGTAATTTTAAAATATATATATTGGAGACGAAAACGAGAAGATGTATTAATTAGGCAAGCCTTACGAGGAAGCAGAGGAGGATGCAAGCCGCTGCACTGGGGAATAATACGTACCAAAAGTTTAACTTTTGTAACTTTGCCCCGTCTATGAACAGTAGTGGTAAACTTGCCGCTGTTTCCAGATATATAAATTATATGAAAAGATTAATCAATTATACTTTGTCAAAAGAAGATAATCAATTATATTTCAGTTCAGATATATAAATCATAGGAAATATGAATCAATAAGGAAACGTACAAAAGTATGAACAGATTGAAAGAAAATCTTATAATATATTCAAGAAAATGGAATTTATAGAACTGATCTCCTTCATTCACGAGGCCGTACTTGTATATCTCCGTGTTATAGAACTCTAACGCCATATTCATGCTTTTTTATGTAACGAAGAATTGATATTGAAGTTCAAACTAGTTTCTAGAATAAAATGTTTCTAGCATAAGGTTGAAAACGGGCTAATACTAAGAATTTGTAGATGGAACTATTAAACAAATTTTCGCTATTCAAAATCTCCTATGTACTGCCACTCTTTTTATTGATTTTGATTTAGTTGGGATAAAAAAAATCGTTTGGAAATGGAAGGGATTTGATATTCCAGATTTCACATTTTTCCCGTTCGCTATCTGTTTCTCATATTTCTAACCTTTTCAACATAAATTAACAAAGTAAAAGTTTTTATGCTTTTTATGCTATGATGATTAATTCAAAAGTTTTAATGCTATGATGTTTAAATAAATTCAAAATTTTAGTAATGGAAATTTTATATACTTTCAAAAATACCAAATTATTTAAAAAGAAGAAGGTATAATTCAATTACCAGGAGGATGACTAGCACGAGCAATGACCATAAATGCAATGGAAGCAGCTAGTGCGATGCTGCGGGAGAGCCAACCCGGCCCAAAGATGGAGAAAGTCAATACTCCAATGGCTGCACAACCTATTTGAGCCACGAATATATTGTATTTCTGAAATGAATACACATGCACCACCCATCACCGTTTTGATCAATAGTATAGTAGCTAGCATATTATGTTACGTTTATCGTAACTAGCGTTTCAATCGCAAGAAAAGAAATGCGAAAATTACCCTAGCAGCAGGTACAGAAGGAGTGGTGAAGAGAATGGCAGAGACGGCACCAAGTGGTGCAACCGACATTGAGATCCCTTTAGGGTTTAACATTTGATCTATCCTTCCCATTATTGCCATAGCCGCAAACGCTCCTTTTCTCGTACCAGAAAATATTAATAGAAAACATTTTAATTTTTTTCAATACATCCATACATATATTTGATTCATCAACGCGATCATAGATCCAAGGTTAGACATACATGACGGCTATGTGACCTATAATTTATCAAGTAATTTCGTTTGCATGCGTGTTCGAATATATATATAAACCAACTAAATAATATATGCCTCCTCTCAAGATTTGCATAGACGATAACTATTTATAATACGTATAATCTTTAATAATTCACAAACAATCTTGTTTCTATGTGTACAGATTATACGAATTACCAAGAAAATGAGATTTTTTTGACAACTACAAAAAAGAGAAAAAGACTAGAATAGCACCAAACCAAGTTTTTGTTCCCAAAGTAGCACTCAAGGCTCAAAGTCACAAAAATAGGTTTCATTAAAGAGGTAATGTACACTTATACCCCTAGGGTTAATTAATTCAAACCTTAGGGTTTAGAGTTAAGGGGTTGGGTTTTGGAATTAGGGTTTAAAATTTTATAAATAATAAATAATAAAATAAAAAATAAAAATTTTAAAAATAGTTTCAAAAAGTATTTTTAAATTATAAAAATAAAATCTGAAAAAAATAAAAAAAAAATTGAATTTTTTTTTTTAAAAAAAATTATAAAAATTTCGAATCTGAAAACATATAATCTGAAACTATAAAAAAAAATTATTTTTTTTTATTTTTATTTATTTTTATTTTTATTTATTTTAGTTTGTTTATTTAATTTTAAATCAAGGGTATTATAAATATTTTACTCTTTAATGAATGTCATTTTTGTGACTTTCTCCTTCTAGTGCTATTTTTGAGACATAAACTTCAAAAGGTGCTATTATTGACAATTGCCCTACAAAAAACGAATTAATTAATAACTATTAATAATTACGATTCTTATTTCTTACTAAATTCAAGAACTGGTCAACCTCAAACAGTTATTTTCAATAGCTACTTGGTCGCTCGAAGAGACACGATCTCACTGTTTGTCTCTCTCCTCCCTTGTCTTCGGACAAAAGAAAATTGCTGTGTAACAATTATTTTCATTTTTTTGTGACAATCTTTTTATATTTATAAGAAAAACTAACCTGCTGCAGGCCAAATGACGTCACTAAGTGACGGAGCCACCGTGGTCTTATCGGGCTTCCAAGAATCCCAAGAAGCCGCCGGTAAATCCTCAGCCGAAGCCACCGGCATAGACACGCCGACGGTTCTGCTTACTCGGCGACGATTACTCCACGACCTTAGGCTTCTCATATGCCTTACAGATTCATGGATACATAGATCATAAGAAGGGAGCCCTACGAAATGATGGCTTTTGAAACCGGCAGAAACCATTCCCGGAACAGTTGAAACAGCCGGAGTAATAAGATGCCGGGGGAAAACCTGAAAGCGGTGGAAAGATAGAGGCTTCACCGGAAGCAAAGCCATGGTTGTTGGGAGGCTTTTGATATAAATTAATATATCAAGAAAGACTCAAAACATGTCCCCTCTTTCTAATTATACCAAAAGGATGAGAGAGAGGAGACACTAGTGTACAATGACTTTTACAAACACTCAGATTTGTGTATTTAACTATATATATGTTTTGATAAAAAAAAAAAATATAAATACATGTCTATGCATATATGTATATGTGTTAGTGATGTGAATATATGAGTTTACAAGTTGGATTTATTGTATAATGCAGAGGTCACAAAATAATAAAACGGACTGTTTACATTAATAAATTACGGCAACCGAATATTGAATGGAACTAGAACAATTAAGTTTATATATAGTATTAATATATTGCAGTTTTACATTTTTATCAACGATGTTTTCTGGTTAAATGAAGTTTGTATTCCGGTTTGGTTACATTTTGTTGGTTGTTTTATTCCGGTTTGGTTACTTAGACCACTTCAAGTTTGAGTAATAGAATGGCCTTTTGACGTAAAAAAAGAGAAAAAGAAAGTTTGTATAAGAGCAACATTATCAGTTACAACCTCTACCAGTTTCTAAAATAAAACAAAATAATATTATTATAAGAATATTTGATAATGTTTAATTTTTCAAAACCAATTAAAAGCTTAGTTAAGTGACATATGTCGTTTAGAGTTTAGGACCGGTTTTTTAAAAAATTTCATTAATTTTTTTTCTCTCTAATTTTAATTTTTTAATTATTAAGAATCCCCTATATAACACTTGTCATTGGAACTACTCTAAACTATTTATTTACTACAGTGTTCTATTAATGAGAATAAAAATGTTTTAAGAAATACTAGCTGAGATCTATCTGAGTTCTAAAAAATCAGTACAAAAAACATATTGGTACATTTCTTTTTATTTAGATTTTTCAATACCAACTAATTGTGTTTATATTCTTTAACCTCTTTCCACATGTAAATGACGCTGCAAATCTCGCCGCTCACGTCAAAAACCACTAAAATGCTGACGGGATTTTTATTTCCTTTTCGACCAAACTACTTGTTCAGTTGATATTATTTATACTGATTATATAATTGAATAAGAAAAAGGACCTACATGTATTATAGTAGTAATTAATGGAGGAATGGCTTTCTATAATTTTAAAATGATAGATGCAAGTGAATATGCCAAAAAAGCAGTGGCCATATAAGAGGTGGACGGGGTTCAAATGTGAGCCTCTTTCATCAGTCGAAAGGTCATTGGATAACAATAGTGCCTTCTATAATACATAAATTAGTCTTACGCCTCGTTATTTTGAGTTCGTTTAATATGTAATAACCAGAGATTTGTACTTTTGTCTCCGTTATATTTTGTAAGTTGTCGCCTTCACATGCATACACATGTCCCATGTTTCAAATCGTGAACACCAATTAAAATAAAATATATTATCAGATAATATAGACATATTTTTGGCATAAACCTAAAATTTGTTGTCCTCCCTCAGTGAGGAACGAATCTTCGATTGCTGGTTCAAAAGGTCAATTAATTGTTCTTCACGCATCATAACTTTTTTTTTTGCTTTTGTCGTATATAGTTTACAAAGTAATTCACTGCCGTAGACCGAAAGAAGAATTAATTATGAATATTATAGGATTGGCACTAATTTGGGTAAAGCAGAGAGGTGGATCCCAAAGCAGAGAAGGCCAAGTCTTTGGGTTTGTACCTTCAAACCCATATCAATCAAAATACTGTTCAATAATAAGCTCTCAATTTGACAAAAAAAAAAAAGCTCTCAGTTATCTAAATACTGAGTTCACTCGCAAAAAAAAAAATACTGTTCAATAACAAACTCTCAGTTATCTAGATTCAAGTTCACTCGCAAAAAGAAAAGTCTAGCCGCAGTAAACAGAAAGAGAAAATAGAATTTATGTAGTGCCTTGCAAGGTCGTAAACCAAGGTATTAAAATAAGCAAGCTAACTTTCATATTTAGAGCTTGATTGGGAGGCGGACAAAAAGCGGATGAGACACTCAAGCGTACGGCCCACCCTTAGCTTCTCCATTCAACAGTTTTTGTAAATAAAAATTTGATCTGCTTTGTTTATTATTATTATACTATTAGACTGCATGCAGTCTAATTTTATGATGAAAATATACATTCTAATCAGAAATTATCTATATACCAAGGACGTAAAATACAAAAACGGATAGCATAGCCCACAGTGTTAGGAAGCAACCGTCTTTCACCGTTCACATGGATCAAGATCTACCGGTTTGGTTCACATAGTCAGTATCAATATGTATAAGTTAATGACAAAAAAAAAAGACACATCCTAATATATTTTAACTTCTTTTAAACCAATACAACTATTGCAATGAAAAAACATATTGTTAAGCTGAAAATATACATACTTATATATTTTGCAACATTTTTAAAACAATGTCATTTTTAAGATAAAAGGACATTTGTTATCATGAAAAGTTATGACCTTTGAAATTTCTATGGATAAAATACACATCTTTAGGTATTTTGACAACTTATTTTTTAAAATTACAAATTTTATGAGGAAAGACTCATCCTTATACATTTTAACAACTTTTAAACCAATGAAAATTCTTAAAATGAAAAAACACATTATTAAGATAAAAAGATACATACATATGTATTATAATGAAACTTTTAAAGCAATGCTATTTTTAAGATGAAAAACACATAATTATAGAGAGACACTTACACTACAAGAAAACATATACTTAACGACGACCAAAACCGTAGTTAATTCGTCGTAAAAGGCCCTTTACGACGAAATAACCTCGAAAATCATTTCGTCGTTAATCGTCCACCATAAACCATTTTTCCTCACTAAATCGTCGTAAAGCTATGTGGAATCCATTTCGTCGTAAAATGGCTATTAATATATTCGTTGTAATATACACGTAATTTAAGGACGTCTATTTACTCGTAAAAAAACGGAAGAAATTGTCGTAAAGGACACATAAAATTTACGACGAATTTGCGTGTCAGTCGTAGTAACTTCGAAGTAATATTTTATGAGGAACTTGGGTCTACTCCCACGTAAATTACTCATTTAATTTACGTTGATATAAAGAGTATTTTCTCGTTAAATAGTTGTAAACTTAGCTATGAATTTACTTTGATTCTTGGCTTTTCACTAATAAAATATTAAAATTAATGTATTTTACTAAAACTATTAAAAAAATCCAAAAATATTTTATAAATATTTAAGTTTCAAATTTATAATACAATAAAAAGCAGAAGGAAAAAAACTAGCTAGGGGTTCGGCGGAGCGTTCAGCTGCGTTCTTGACTCCTTCTCTCCAGCTCCCCGTTCTCCTCTGCGGAGCGTCGTGGCTGTGGAATCCCAAGTCCCGCCCGTCTCGCCTGCAACATGCTCTCCAATTGCAGATTGCCATCCACTTGAACGTCCAGAAAACTTTCGAATGAATCCAATTTGAGCTTGTGTCGCGCTCAAATCAGAAGGCGTCGCACTTAACTTAGAACGCAGCTGAGAAGTTTCATTTATCCTGTCTCTGACCATAAGACGATGTCACCCTCGGGACATCGTTAATGGAACCGATTCCCAACGTACATTCCTTTTTTTAGGGACCACCTTAAAAAAGATTAATTTAGTGATAAAATATTAGATTAAATGAATAATAATAATAATAATAATAATAATAATAATAATAATAATAATAATAATAATAATAATAATAATAATAATAATAATAATAATAGTAAATTAGTATCTCTTCATAAATCTTATCCACTTCAGGTGTGGATATTCTGACGGGTATTTCATCGGGGAACTTCTGGATCAGTTGGGTCTCGCACTTTTCAATCCGAGCAAACATGTCGTTGTAGATTTACTCAGACATGGGATCTACAAATTTCCTAATCTTTTTCTTGTGGGTCCTCTCATAAAGCTCCTTAAGAGACGGTAGTAGCTTCATTGATGTGGACCAATGAGAAGGATGTCAACTTGGAGCTTGATAGGTTGCTACAGTGGTGGAGTTTTGGTTCGTGTACATGTGTTACACATGGAGAGTAATGCGTGACACATGCTTCGGAGAATAAAAACGAAACATCAAGAGGAGGTGTGTGATATTTCCATATACTTAGTTGACGAAATAATCATTAAAGGAATGTTATTAGATCACAAATTGGAAGATTTGGTGATGCTATATTAGATAATAGGAAAAGATTATTTAATATATATTGTGGTTTTACCTAAGATTAGGGTTAGAGCTTCCACGTTGTAATTCTCAGAGAGAAACACAAAGGATTTTTGGGTTTCATAGCTTAGTGAATTGGTAGACTTGATCAACAGGTGTTGAGTCAAGCAAGTTGGGTGTGTTAGAAATCGATCCGTGTCGAGTTGTGTAATTCGAATCAAACAAATCTGTAAGAGATTGTGTAAAGGATTTCTGATAAAAGATAGAAGAGTTCTTGGAATTACTTTGTGCCTTGTGCTTTCGTTGTATCTCAATTTTACAATTGGTATCAGAGCAGGACACCTAAACGAAGGAGGGTTCTTCGAACCAAGGTGAGACCCTGAGAAGAGAATATGGCGATTTTAGCACACAATATTTTGCTGCTGAATGATGTGAATTATGGATATTGGAAAGTGAGAATTAGGGCAAACTTACGTGGAGCTGATGAAGATATAGGGACAGTTGTTCAATATGGATGGGAAGAACCGTGGGTGTAATAACACTTACGAGCAGATAGAATTTTAGTCGAGAAATTTTTTTAAGATCAGTTTGAAGATTGATCGATCAGAATTTAAATAAAAATTGACACGGTGAATTAATCTCGACGGGGCTGTCTTTTGGTCGAAAAACCATCTCTTGATGGTTCTGGTCGAGTGTTAATTATTATTGTCGATTTTTATTCATGCTGGGCGAGTTTATTCAGAGCAGGACGAGATTCGAATGATGAAAAATATTTAGTCGAAACAGTCCGAAAAACTATCGACAAAACTCTGAAAATTATTTCTGAACAGTCTTATGCTTTGCACCTTCTAGCCTACTTGCTTCCTAAGTAATTAGGTCACATGACCTGCACCTACTTGCTTGCCTGCTTGCTCATTAATTCAGTCACATGATTGTCACCAGCTGCTTGCAACTTTCTTCTTGGGAGGGAAAGGACAGCAGCTTGCTGTTGGAAGTGCTGAAGCTGCTCTCCACATGTCCTTTCTCAGCCTTGCTTTGTGCTGAGTGAAACTCTCACCTGAAGCAACTTCTTATGTTATAAAACACCATCTTCTGTCCTCTGGACGTTCATAACCTGCAAGAAAAACCAGAGAAAAATTCAGAGAGAAAGAGAGAAAGAAGAGAGAAAAATTTGTGAGAAAAACTAGTTGAAAAATTCAGAGAAGATAATTGAGCATGGACAAACCTTTCTCACCATCCTGTGACTTTATCCAGTGTGTTCTGGTGTGGTTAAGAGCTGAAGGTTTGGTGTCCAAGAGTTTAGAATCACTCATGTTCTTCAGCCTTTGATTTTGATTGGAAAGATGGTTGTGGATCAGTTTCTGTGAGAAGTTTTGTTGGTTTGCCTACACTGGAGATAAATTCTGAATAAATCCAACCATGGATTCTTGTGGTGTTGATCAGGTTAATTCGTGGTTAGCTTGAAGATAGACAACTAGTCAAGTTTAATTAGTTGAGTAAAACTGGTAAGCTTCAGCTTCTTGATTCAGCAATGTTTTGATGAGAACCAATTGCTGTATGTTGGTTAACCTCTCAGGATCAGTTGTCTAAGGTCTTGTTCTCTTCAGTCTTGATTGGTTTATGATTTAATCAGTCTCATAGAACCAGTAGACGAACTGATAAGAATTATGGGAATTAAACCGAACTGATTTGATCTTGTTTAGAACTGAATTGAGCTGAGTATGTTCTGCTCTGATCTGAGCCGAGCTGTCTATGGTCTGAAATTGTCTTGAACTGATGTCGTCTGAGTATAACCGAGTTAAGCTGTTGGGAATTGACTAGAACCGGAGTTAGCTGAGCATGATTAAGCTGATATGAACCGAGTTAAATTGTTAAAGCTTGAACCGAGCTGAACATGGTATCAATCTGTCTTGAACCGAACTGATATGAGAGAACTGAACTGAAATGTTATAAACTGAGTTGAGTTTCTTCTTGAACCAGACTAGTGAACCTTATGTTCCAACTGTTATGTTTTGAATTCAGATGGCCAAGGAGAGTATTCGGATCAGCCGGATCCTTGTGATGGTTCTGAACCGAGAGTGATCCAAAAGTAAAGTGTGATTAGCTTGAGCTCGAGTCTAGTCTTCCTTAGCCAATCTCATGGATTTAAAGGTGAGTCTAGATAGATGATGAATGAATTATGAATGAGTATGCATGATTGCATATTGAATATGGTTGATTAATTAAGAATTAATCATGAATTAATTAAGGGATAATTATTGATTAATTAAGGATTAATCATGTATTAATTAATGAGTAATTATGGTTGATTGATTAAGTATTATCCCTTGATCTATATTTATATATGAAGTATTTATCTAGTTTAAATACTTAAGAATTAATAAGAATAATTCTTTGAGGTTATCCCGAGCCTTAGTACTTGTTCTCAAGTACTAATCTATAAGTATTCTATTAATAAGTGTGAATCATGTGAAGTCTTATTGTATACTCACTCTCCCGAAATTCCCGCATTACCGTGAATTGGTCCTGCGATATGGATCAAGGTCATGAAGACACGATGATGGGGTCGCACCCTGGAGGCCGTGTAACTGCATGCAGCGTTGGATGTTCTATCTTGGAATATCTGATAGAGATGATGGTTATATTTATTCCCCGTTAAGCTCGGTTAGCCTTGGTGGTTTTCCGGGTTTAGCATATATATATATTAAGAGTGAGTGATTGGCGGGTATCGTGGAGGTGATGTTTAAGATAGATTCACATGGATGGATTGAGAGGCCTTATAATTATATTAATTATGGAATATAATTCCACTGCATTCAAATGGTGTCGCTTGCTCATGACTCATTTGATATGCAGGTAACCAGTAGGTGGGAGACCTTTACTCTAGGACGGGAAGGAACGGCATTAGCCAGCGGTAGTTTTATTATCCTTGCAGTCGTTTTGATATACTTTATGTATAAGGTTTGTTGACCGAAACCCTCGAGGTTAATCTATAAGATTTTGTAAGATTCTTTTAAATGAATAAGTATATAGTGTATAAAGAATGTTTTTAAAGTACGGGTTTCAAATGATATTAGTCCTTGTCCGGACGAACCAACTATTGGGTATTACTCTTAAGGTTGTAAAGCCTCGGGTTGTACCTAATAGGATATGTGTACTTAGGCGGTTGGCCTAAGGTACCTGGATTTATTTCGGGAACTTCGGGTTAGTCGTTTATGTGCACATTGTGGCTTCTCGGTTTGGTTTCAGTTACCAGTGATCGGCTGT
Source organism: Brassica napus (assembly GCF_020379485.1). Lineage (NCBI taxonomy): Eukaryota > Viridiplantae > Streptophyta > Magnoliopsida > Brassicales > Brassicaceae > Brassica > Brassica napus. The sequence continues at coordinate 14,513,894 of NC_063434.1, forward strand.
GCATGTTCTTGTTTGATTGTTGCACGGCTGGTCGAGTCAACTTATACTTAGACCAGATCGGGTGTGTCACAAAGGTGGTATTAGAGCATGGTTATACGATGCTTGAATAGGACTTGTTTCAAACGTTTTTCGAGTCAAAATGAGTCGCAAGGATAATTTGGATGTGCTGGCTGGTTCCTTCATCTTAGGATAGATAGTCATGGGTAGTTACCTAACTGTGATCTTTCATAGCAGAACCCCCGAGACAAGCTTGAACGGGTGGACCGTACTTTCCGTTGTTACTATCATCAGGCTCGACTTTGCTACTCTCATGGTCGGGTTCACTACCGTCCTATTAGGAGTCAGTAACGTCATGCCTTCTTGGCATTCTTTTGAGTTCTAGTGGGGATACCAATTGTTTAGAGAGATATATGGGACATAGTTGACACATCGAACACATCTCCAGACTCGTGTGTTATCGAAGTTAAGCTTATGTTGAGACAGAGAAGCACCAGTGCCATACAAGCATGATTTCTTCGGCATTTGTTTCAAGCTTAGCGTTGGAGGAAGAGATGGTTTGACTGTATTACCAGATGATGGAAGTACCAGAAGCATTCTGTTTGCAACGACATATCATGAAGCTTATGATTCAAAGTAGAAGAAGTTGGACCATAAGATACTGAAGAAACACTAAACCGTTTGAGGTATACTTTGGCTTGAGGCAGATTTGGGATGAAACACCCGGAGCAAAACATTGATGTGGCCAATGTTCAGAGAATTACATGAAGGATTTGGTAGCAAGCTATTTGAGATGAACGCAATGAGTTGTTAGTCGAGAGTCAAGAATTACTTCAGAGAGGTGAGATCGAGTTGCACAGATCTCAAGAGTTTAAGAAGTAAACTTTTCTAAACAAGATATGGGACCGATTGAAGATTCAGTTTATGGAGTTATTACAGTGGGATGTTTCCGCCAGAAGGTTCATGTCGAGTTAATCATATACAACAATTTCAGCATCGAGATATGTGGTCGAGTGAATTTCATTCATCGATTATGGTTTGGAGAATAAGCAAAAGATCATACGAAAAATCTTTGGAAACTTAGCGAAGAATTTTGGAGTAGATAAAAGACCATGGAGTTTCAAAGCTTCGAGGAGATGTTAGAGTATGACGTGAATATTAAAGAAGTTATTATTGCTGAAACCAAGTCATGCAGACCGTTTATTTTTCAACCGGTGCAGATCAAAGGTCAGTTTCAAGCAGTGAGTTAAGTAAGTCATTGGGGATGATTTTGGTTGTACATTTCATCAGATCAAGATTGAGGACCTTGAGCCATTATGGTTGTGACTAGCAAAGACAGAATGGTTGTGATTGTCAAAGTTTGGGAAATCCTGGAACGTTTGCATCATTCGCGCTTTGGTGGTTCTTGTGAAGAGTTAGGATATTAGGTTACCCTTCCTCATGAAGTTACCCGATCTACATTACCTATACCTAAGATAACACTTGTTGAACTTGTTCGATTTTTCTTACAGTTAGTCCACATCCAAGTGTTAGGCTATTTGGGTAGAGCCTACACTTTATAGTTGACTGGACCGTCAAAACTCCTGAAAGGTCCAATCACAGGTTTGCTTCTTATCCCATTGTGTGTTGTGTGAATTTTTTTTAAAAAAAATTATGAATGATTAAAAAAAATGTGAATTGGGATCAAGATGTCGTAAGAGACCTTGCATATGAATGGAATTTTCCGTCCATATTGTGTTTGATTTGGGAACCACACGTAGTTGTAGTTCCCGAGTATTGTCATAGTTGTAAGTAGGATTCACTTTAGTGAATTCAAGTACCCGTTCTTATTCTTGGAAGTACTGGCTACTAGTTAAAATTTATTGTATGCCTTTCCCCATTCCTCAGTACTTCCGTTAGAGCGGTATGTTTTTATCTAGAGTGAGATTGGCTATCTAGTTATCGAGATCAAGTAGGATATTAAGGAAAGAAGTCTTTTGAAGAGGACCAGTTATTGTTGGCCTACAATGGTATTCTACCAAGTGTTGGAGCATCGTTCGTATCAGTCTTGGGAGTTGAAGACCCTTTGGGAAAAGGTGAAGATGTGTATTCCATTATCTTGATCATTAGGAAAAGAGAAGATGACAAGGATCAAAATATAGTGAACAATCAGATAGCTAGAGAATTTGAAGTTATGCTTAAGGAATTGGAAAGTTGTTGCTATCTAGAAGTAAGCTGTTCAATATTCTTGTTGAACCTGGATTCACTGCCATAGCCTAGGGATCTCACCAAGTGGTTCTTGCCGAGTTCTAGTAGTAGTCAGAAGATTATGAAGAGCGTCTCAGATAGATCAGAAGTGTAAAGAATATAGTAAGTGAAATCATCTTGGAACGGGTGAGTGTGCGTATTTGAGAGTAGCACCCCTGGTCTGAATCATGTTGGTGTGATTGATCGTGCATGTTCTTGTTTGATTGTTGCACGGTTAATCAAGTTAACATTGACCAGACTAGAGATGTTACTTTCACGTATGGCACATCACCTAACGTCCCAAATTTCATGTTGCTGTTATGGGAGAAAGCCAGATAGAAAATGTTGAGATGTGATAGTCTACAGAGACAAGATTGTTAGAAAAAGTATGCAGACCGCAGATCACAAGAGTTGTGCAGAGTAAAGAATTTGGTTATCTTGAAAGTGGCTGCTCAGAAAAGAAAGGATCGGTTGGGGGAAATCAAAGAATCGACCATGAGTTGTTTTGATATGGGCAGATTAAGATAAGATCAGATCTAATATCCAGAACTCCTTTCAGAGACTGTTCAGTGAAGAGTGTAGAGCTACGTTTTTAGAATTCGGGGACGAATTCTTTTGAGGGGGGAAGAATGTAATAACCCTCACGAGCAGATAGAATTTTGGTCGAGAAAATTTTTTAAGATCAGTTTGAAGATTAATCGATCAGAATTTAAATAAAAATCGACACGGTGAATTAATCTCGACGGGGCTGTCTTTTGGTCGAAAAACCACTCTTGATGGTTCTGGTCGAGTGTTAATTATTATTGTCGATTTTTATTCATGTTGGGCGAGTTTATTCAGAGCAGTACGAGATTCGAATGATGAAAAATATTTAGTCGAAACAGTCCGAAAAACTATCGACAAAACTCTGAAAATTATTTCTGAATAGTCTTATGCTTTGCACCTTCTAGCCTACTTGCTTCCTCAGTAATTAGGTCACATGACCTGCACCTACTTGCTTGCCTGCTTGCTCATTAATTCAGTCACATGATTGTCACCAGCTGCTTGCAGCTTTCTTCTTGGGAGGGAAAGGACAGCAGCTTGCTGTTGGAAGTGCTGAAGCTGCTCTCCACATGTCCTTTCTCAGCCTTGCTTTGTGCTGAGTGAAACCCTCACCTGAAGCAATTTCTTATGTTATAAAACACCATCTTCTCTCCTCTGGACGTTCATAACCTGCAAGAAAAACCAGAGAAAAATTCAGAGAGAAAGAGAGAAAGAAGAGAGAAAAATTTGTGAGAAAAACTAGTTGAAAAATTCAGAAAAAAATTCAGAGAAGATAATTGAGCATGGACAAACCTTTCTCACCATCCTGTGACTTTATCCAGTGTGTTCTGGTGTGGTTAAGAGCTGAAGGTTTGGTGTCCAAGAGTTTAGAATCACCCATGTTCTTCAGCCTTTGATTTGGATCGGTAAGATGGTTGTGGATCAGTTTCTGTGAGAAGTTTTGTTGGTTTGCCTACACTGGAGATAAATTCTGAATAAATCCAACCATGGATTCTTGTGGTGTTGATCAGGTTAATTCGTAGTTAGCTTGAAGAGAGACAACTAGTCAAGTTTAATTAGTTGAGTAAAACCGGTAAGCTTCAGCTTCTTGATTCAGCAATGTTTTGATGAGAACCAATTGCTGTATGTTGGTTAACCTCTCAGGATCAGTTGTCTAAGGTCTTTTTCTCTTCAGTCTTGATTGGTTTATGATTTAATCAGTCTCATAGAACCAGTAGACGAACTGATAAGAATTATGGGAATTAAACCGAACTAATTTGATCTTGTTTAGAACTGAATTGAGCTGAGAATGTTCTGATCTGATCTGAGCTGAGCTGTCTATGGTCTAAAATTGTCTTGAACTGATGTCGTCTGAGTATAACCGAGTTAAGCTGTTGGGAATTGATTAGAACCGGAGTTAGCTGAGCATGAACTAAGATGATATGAACCGAGTTAAATTATTAAAGCTTGAACCGAGCTGAACATGGTATCAATCTGTCTTGAACCGAACTGATATGAGAGAACTGAACTGAAATGTTATAAACTGAGTTGAGTTTCTTCTTGAACCAGACTAGTGAACCTTATGTTCCAACTGTTATGTTTTGAATTCAGATGGCCAAGGAGAGTATTCGGATCAGCCGGATCCTTGTGATGGTTCTGAACCGAGAGTGATCCAAAAGTGAAGTGTGATTAGCTTGAGCTCGAGTCTAGTCTTCCTTAGCCAATCTCATGGATTTAAAGGTGAGTCTAGATAGATGATGAATGAATTATGAATGAGTATGCATGATTGCATATTGAATATGGTTGATTAATTAAGAATTAATCATGAATTAATTAAGGGATAATCATTGATTAATTAAGGATTAATCATGTATTAATTAAAGAGTAATTATGGTTGATTGATTAAGTATTATCCCTTGATCTATATTTATATATGAAGTATTTATCTAGTTTAAATACTTAAGAATTAATAAGAATAATTCTTTGAGGTTATCCCGAGCCTTAGTACTTGTTCTCAAGTACTAATCTATAAGTATTCTATTAATAAGTGTGAATCATGTGAAGTCTTATAGTATACTCACTCTCCCGAAAGTCCCGCATTACCGTGAATTGGTCCTGCGATATGGATCAAGGTCATGAAGACACGATGATGGGGTCGCACCCTGGAGGCAGTGTAACTGCATGCAGCGTTGGATGTTCTATCTTGGAATATCTGATGGAGATGATGGTTATATTTATTCCCCGTTAAGCTCGGTTAGCCTTGGTGGTTTTCCGGGTTTTGCATATATATATATTAAGAGTGAGTGATTGGCGGGTATCGTGGAGGTGATGTTTAAGATAGATTCACATGGATGGATTGAGAGGCCTTATAATTATATTAATTATGGAATATAATTCCACTGCATTCAAATGGTGTCGCTTGCTCGGGATACTATTGATATGTGTTTGGGTGTGGGATTAGACTCACTGAGTAAACTAGTTACTCATGACTCATTTGATATGCAGGTAACCAGTAGGTGGGAGACCTTTGCTCTAGGACGGGAAAGAATGGCATTAGCCAGCGGTAGTTTTATTATCCTTGCAGTCGTTTTGATATACTTTATGTATAAGGTTTGTTGACCGAAACCCTCAATGTTAATCTATAAGATTTTGTAAGATTCTTTTAAATGAATAACTATATAGTGTATAAAGAATGTTTTTAAAGTACGGGTTTCAAATGATATTAGTCCTTGTCCGGACGAACCAACTATTGGGTATTACTCTTAAGGTTGTAAAGCCTCGGGTTGTACCTAATAGGATATGTGTACTTAGGCGGTTGGCCTAAGGTACCTGGATTTATTTCGGGAACTTCGGGTTAGTCGTTTATGTACACATTGTGGCTTCTCGGTTTGGTTTCAGTTACGAGTGATCGGCTGTGCATGTTCTTGTTTGATTGTTGCACGGCTGGTCGAGTCAACTTATACTTAGACCAGATCGGGGGTGTCACAGTGGGTGATGCAAGAAGATGGCTTGAAGACACTTAAATCAAAGACAAAGTAGACTGCAACAGAGAAAAAACTTTCAAAGTTTAATGCGAAAGCACTGGATACAATCTTCAGTTCGGTAGACAGAAAGCAATTTGAGCTTATACAGGGCTGTAAATCAGCTAACGAGGCTTGGGATATACTACAATATGCGTTTGAGGGTACTGCGAATGTTAGGAGGATAAGATTGGACTTGCTTGCATCACAGTTTGAAGACATAAGGATGAGTGATGATGAGAAGATAGGAGAATTCAGTGCAAAGCTTAGCTCCATAGCCAATGAAACACAAGTTTTAGGTAAAAAATACGAAGATGCAAAATTGGTGAAGAAACTTTTGCGAGGTTTACCTAATAAGTTTGCTGCACATAAAGTGGCAATAAACTTGACGATGAACACTGATGAACTCAAGTTTGCTGAGGTAGTAGGGATATTAAAGGCTGAGGAGATGGAATTGGAATCTAAGTTTCAAAGCCTGCTCAAGACTCTAGAGTTACAGTTGATGAAGACATCCAAAAAGCTCAAAAACTTGAAGAATCTATTCACCTGATGATTCAGAAACTTGAAGAAACCATGAATCTCTTGTATAAGATGTCCAACGACATACTGCCTAGAGAAGAAGAAAGACATAAAATGCAGGGAGGGGTGTGTTTTAATTGTCATGGTATTGGACATGTCAAAACAGATTGTCCATCATTCAAGAGAAATGAAATCAAGTGTAATGGATGTAATGGTTATGGGCACATAAAATCAGTGTATGTGAACACAAAGAAGATGAAGATGAAGAGAAGTTGCAGTGATAAGAAGCCAGAGAGAAAAGAAGATGCCTCAATTTTGTGGCTCTTCATGGAGTTATGGGGTCTAAAAAAGACATCACTAAAGGTGAATTTCGTGTGTCATGTGTGTCACACACCAATTCTGATGCGTCACACAGTGATACAGAAAGTGATCTACATGCGGATCTTGTCGCTGAATACCAGGTTCTCTTTGGTAAGTTTGCAGAACTCAGTCACGAAAACTTGCAGCTCATCAAGGATAAATCTATGTTAAAAGCTCAAGTCAACATCCTAGAGATGTAACAGACTGACACGAAGGGTGAATCAAAGTGTAGGATGACAGAAAATGATGAGGAAGATGAGCTTAAATCTCTTAAGAGAGTTATCACAGAGCAGAATCGAGTTCAACAAGAGTCTGAAATAAAGTTTCATCAGAGGAAACAACTGCTGAATCAAGAACTTGAGAAGAGTCAACTTCTAGAAAGACAACTTACTGAGAACTACAAGAAAGTAAGAATGTTGAACACTGGATCATATCTTGTCAATGGGGCAGTCTCCAAAAATTAATTGGGGTTTGGGTTATCAAGGATTGACTTCAAAAGATTACGACGAGGCTGGAGGAATAAGGTTCATAAAAGATGAAGTAAAATCAGATGACAAACCAAAAGCGGAAGAAAAATCAGGATCAATGACAAAGACTAAAGATAATCAAAATACAGCTTGTGGGAATGGAGGCTTGTTCTGTAGAAAGCGAGGTCATCATGGAACTAGTTCTCACACAAATGACGAGAATGAAGAAATCAAGTTTGTAAGACGCTCAGTCCCAGCTGTTTCAGCTGTACGAAAAGATGAAACTCATGCAGAGATTGTGATTCCAAAGATACAAGATATAAAGTTGTTGTTAAGCGAAGGAATGGATGTCACTTTTGTGGTAAGATTAGACATAGTGTTGCTTTCTGCTATTCTCGGAGAAGCCAGATTGAGAGAGCTTGGAGGATGGACCTTTGTTATGTGGAACCTAGAAGGTATGGACATGTATGGAAAGCTAAGAATGATTTGTATCCCAAGTTACGAATGGTGTGTCACACGACCATACCAATGTGTCATACACTCAAATGGTTGATCAATATACTGAACTTGAAGAACCAGTTCGATGGCCTAGGAGGTATTGAGAGTTTTGATGGTCTAACAAATATCATGAAGTTTTTCATAGAGTTTTTCACTCAAGCAGGGGGAGATGGTACTTGATTCAGGGAGAGTTTTAGTTAATACTTTGATTGGATGTATGATGCATATTGTGCTTAGAGGTTATTGAGCTTGAGTTGTCAAAATCAATGAAAAAGAGGGAGAATGTAAGCTCAAGAACTTGGAGCTTGATAGCTTGCTGCAGTGGTGGAGTTTTGGTTCGTGTACATTTGTTACACATGGAGAGTAATGTGTGACACATGCTCCGGGGAATTAAAAGGAAACGTCAAGATGAGGTGTGTGATATTTCAATATGTTTGGTTGACGAATTAATCATTAAATGAATGTTATTAGATCACAAATTGGAGGATTTGGTGATGCTAAAATATAGGAAATATTATATTAGATAATAGGAAAAGATTATTTAATATATATTGTGGCTTTACCTAAGATTAGGGATATAGCTTTCACGTTGTAATTCTCAGAGAGAAACACAAAGGGTTTTGGGGTTTCATAGCTGAGTGAATTGGTAGACTTGATCAATAGGTGTTGAGTCAAGCAAGTTGGGTGTGTTAGAAATCGATCTGTGTCGAGTTGTGTAATTCGGATCAAACAAATCTGTAAGAGATTGTGTAAAGGATTTCTAATAAAAGATATAAGAGTTCTTGGAATTACTTTGTGCATTGTGTTTTCGCTGTATCTCGATTTTACACCTCGAGTTCATTGATGTGTTCTTCTTGCAAAAGTGGTTCTTTTCCACTGATTATTCGTCCGTGAGGTGTAACTTTGATAACTGCTAACCATTTGATTCCAGAGTCTTTCAGCCGAGGGTATGGAATTAAGCTAACTTAGTCTTCTTACAAAGCTAATATGAAAAACTCGAATATGTTGTACCTTATTCCAGATTTGACATCAACAACACCAAATTTGTTAAACCGAACACCTCTGTTGACGACGGGTCGAACCATTCACAGTTGAAGATGAAGCATTTCAGCTACAATAGCCCTGAGAATTCCACTTCAATAATCTCCTACAAGATCCTGTATAAATCTGTTGAGCCTTTCTTACATATTCCATAATTAATTTTCGCCCACCGTCTACCATATTCATATGCATGAAAAGTAAAGCTTCGTGTAAAATACATTGGTGATGTGGTGACCTTTGCAACTGGATGTTGAACTAATTCGTGAAACCATGGGGAGGAGGGTAAGATGAATCATCATATTCAACCTACAAAAATAAAACAACGTTAAAATTATTCATATTAATCTAGAATAGATGTATATATGCCATAAAAATTTGGGTGACTACCTGACTCCTCAAGCACTTAATAAAATGTTGATATTTCCTTTTGTCTATCTCACTAGTTTGAATACCCAACATGTCTTCCTACCATTCTTCAATTGAAATGCATATATCATTCCATTACAATGTGGACAAGATAATCTCTCATATGTAGTCCATCTAGACAACATCCCATAAGCATTAAAGTCACTTATGGTCCACAACAGCATTACTCGCATCGTAAAATTTGTTTTTGTCGAACAATCATACGTCCTCACCCCTGTTGACCACAAATCTTTCAACTCTTTTATCAGTGGTTGTAGAAAAACATCTAGAGACTTTTTTGATGCTTTGGACCAGGGATTAATATGGTCGAGAATAGAAACTCCCGTTGCATGCACAAATCCGGTGGCAGATTAAATGGCGTAAGAATGACTGGCCGCGATGAATTTTGTCTCCCTGACATTCCAAATGGACTAAATCCATATATGCATAATCCAAGATACATATTCTGAATATTTCTAGCGAAATATGGATGTACCGTATTAAAAAATTTCTAAGCTCTTGCATATGGTGGATGAGTGATTTCACCATCCGTCTGAGTATGTTCGGCATGCAATCTCATCCCTCCAACAGTCTTCTCATATTGGTACAATCTTTTCAACCTGTCTGTAATTTGTAGGTACCACATCTTTTGATACGGTATCTTATTATGCCCTCGTCCTTCCATCTTGAATCGTAGATTCTTGCAGAATCGACATTCTTCTAACTTCTCATCATCTCCCCAGTAGATCATGCAACTGTCGATGAAAACATATATCATCTCCGAAGAAAACTCAAGACTATAAACCAATTTTTGAATCTCATAACAAGAATCAGCTGACATGTTGCCTTCCGGCAAATACTCTTTAAACAAGTCTGCCTATACATCCATGCAATTTTCAGGTAGATTGTGATTAGTTTTAATATTCATCATCCTAGCTTCGAACGACAATTTAGAGATACCTTCTTGATATATGATGTTTTATACATCTTGTATATATGCTTTTAAATTGGTTTTCAAGTCTTTATCGTGTCTTTCTAGTCCTTTTCGAGTCATTACAGGTCTGGAGTTGCATTGGATGGGAGATGGACCAGCTGGAACAAAAGAGGCAGCAAACAGTGCAATTTGGTGGTTTTCACGCAGAACAGTATTGATGACTGTTCCGGATAGCGGAGCAACCCGAGTGATTGTTCCGAGTGAGTGTTCCAGCGGCAGAGATTTTTAAGGAAACTACAATCATTACAGGATTTGCCCTAATTATCCCTATTTTCTCTCCCAGCCGCCTGTGGCTTTGATATATCATATTTTCTGTTTCTCTTTATCATGCTACGCTAGTTTACAGAGAGGAACCAGACCCAAAAACTCCATTGTTGGATTTGCTTATTGTAAAGGGAGAAGGATCTCTACACTCTTGAGAAGAATCCTGAACCCTATCTCTTTTATTTTAGTGATTCAGCATGTTTTCTTCATCTGTTATCTCTGTGTTTTCTTGCTCCATGGCTGAGTAGTCAGCTTACTTAGTCTAGGGTGTTAGGGTGTTAGATCTGTGAGCTTGACATAAATAAGTTATAAATCGATTGTCTTCATTCACTGTTGTTCTTAAGGCTTGCATCAAGTTAACCACTTAGTGCCTGATTTTAGGTTTAATCTATTCATCAAAAGTGTTATAGGTTGCTAGACATAACTTGAATGAGCATTGCATCCCTAATCAGCGAAAGTAGATATTAGGGTGTTTTGTGAACATATCGGACTTGATCTCTATTGCTTGCTGTCGCATCTTGATCCAAACGAGAGTTTAGGTATCAAGATCGATCAGCATAGTGGGCAGTTCCACGACAGTGGGCTGTTCTACTTGAGTGATCCGAGTTCTAGACTGGTCTTTAATCAAACTTGAATAATTGTTTGGCTCACACTTGTTTAACACCCGATCAAACCACCCTAGGCTAGCATTTTTAATCATCTGAAAACTTTAATTCAATCTATTACTTTCTTGTTACGATTCCTCAACTTTAAAACCCCCATATTGTTTTAGCTTGATATTGATCTCATAAAGATAAAGTGTAATAGTTGGTCTCTGTGGATTCGATCCTAAAGTGCTACATCGACATACCATTCGATTGTGGTAGTGTGCACATTAGGTTATTTGGTGTGTGTATACACGTAATATCAAATTGGCGCCGTTGCCGGGGACCATCTTTTTACCTTTATTTTTCGGTTATTTATTTAGTCTAAGACCTCTAACTTTCCTTATCCTTTTTGTTTCAGCTAATGTTTCAGGTGCATGACCAGTAGACATACTCGGAGAAACGCACAAGGAGAGTTAGTTACATTTACCAACCAGGAGCTAGCAAGGTTAGAAAGAACAAATCGTCAACAGCCAAGGCAAACTGACACCACTATGGGTGATCATGCCAATCAGGATGATCTCGCTGCGGCTATGGCACTCATGCAGCAGCAGATGCAACAAATGCAGCAGACCATCCAGGCTCAGCAGGATGCTGCTGAACAGGCTGCTCTCGCGCGGCAGGAACAACAGGCGCAGACTGTTCCAATCGGGCAGAGAAACCTTCCGCGTAACATCCCTACTACGCGCTCTGCCATTGTTCCTCCACTCTGCACCAGGCAGGACTTCGAGATCAAGCCTTCTTTGATTGGTCTAGTACAGAGAAAGGTGTTCTCTGGTCTCTCTACAGAAATTCCAATGGAGCATATTGAGAGCTTCGAAAAAGTCTGCAGTTTCACTCGCGCGAATGGTGTTCCACCAGATTACATCAGGTGCATGTTATTCCCATTCTCTCTTGACGGAAAAGCTGCACGGTGGTTGAACTCTCTCCCTACTGGCTCTAACACTTCATGGGAACAGGTCCGATCAGCTTTCCTAAGCCATTTCTACTCTAAGGCGAGAACAGCTGCATTGAGGAGCAAGCTCACCTCCTTCAGACAGCTCACTGATGAGCCTTTCTGCGACGCATGGGAGCGCTTCAATGACTATCGCAGAGAATGTCCTCACCATGGATTTGATGATGATTACCTCGTGGATATTTTCTATGATGGAGTGGACTTGAAATACCAAGGTGCTCTAAACTCTGCGAGCAATAGAGATTTCATGACTCAAACCACTGCTGGAGCATTTAAGCTGATTGAGAACATGGCTGCTAGCTCAGCTAATAAGAAAGAGGAGAGTGATTGCTCCATGAAAAAGAACAGTTCTGACGCCCAGAAAATGGATGAGCTGACTGCCAAGGTTGATCAGCTACTGAAAAACAACCAAGGGCACGTTTTCAGCATGGAGCAAGCTACAGCTGGGCATATTCAGAACCAGAACAAGCGACAACCGCAGAGCAATCAGCAAGCTGTTCCAGCTAACGGGAACAATCAACCAGATGAGCTGAAGGGTCTGGGTATGATGATGCAACAATTGTTGCAGGGTCAGCAGGTTCAGGCCAAGGCGTTGAATCAGGTAACCACAGAAATGGATACCAGGATGGGCAACATGTTCACTGAGCTGAATAACAAGTATGACAATCTTGCAATCCATATGAGAAAGATCGATGTTCAGCTTGCTCAAACAGTTGAGAGTGTCAAGAGGCAACAAGAGACGCTCCCTGGAAGAACTGATAAAAATCCTAGGACTGAACACTGTAATGCAATAGAACAGCCGTTTGCTGAGACTGTTCCAGGCGCAGAAGAGAGAGCAGAGCAACCTACTAGCTCTGCAGTAACTGCTCCCGACAAACTTGCCGAGACTCCACCATCTCGAGTCTATGTTCCCAAGGTTCCCTATCCAATTCCACCTAGACATCTTATGGATCCCATTAGTGAAGAGCAGCTGATAGGTTTTAACAAGGTGGTGAGAAGGCTTCCTAAAGAACTTGCATTTGAAGATGCTCTGCAGATTCGTCCATTGCTCCAGTTCTTTAAACACTGTAGAGAGACTCAAGAGGAGATCAAGGTCCTCTATATCAAAGCACTGTCTACACCAGCATTGAAGGTATTGCCTAAGGTTGATGATCCTGGAAAGTTTGTTTTCCCATGCTCCATCGCAGGAACAACCTTCAAGGATGCTATATGTGACTCTGGTTCTTGTGTGAATCTCGTCTCAAAGGCTATTGTAGACGATTTGGGTATTGCTGATGTTGAGTGTTCTCAGCTGACTCTGACCTTTGCAAACTCTTCCAGAGCAGTCCCATATGGAACCATCCGCAGCCTTCATGTTCAAGTAGGGGAATGCATTGTTTCTGCTGAGTTTCAAGTTGTTGAGATGAACAAGGATCATGAGATGCCTTTGATATTTGGAAGGACATTCATGGCTACTGTTGGAGCAACCATCGATATGCCCAACAAGAGAGTCTGCTTCTCCAACATCAACAAGAAAATTTTCTACAAGGCTGTACCCACCAGATCTTCCTCATCACACGCCTCTTGCATCTCAGTGTTTGATGTAGAAAAGCTGAAGGTTGTTCCAGAGAAGGAGCATGGTGATAAGGGTGAGAGCAGACTGTTCTTTGATGAAGATCCTAGCACTGATCCTACTAAATTCAGAGGGAATCCAAGGGTGAAACAGAAAGTCCAGAAGAAAAGGGTCAAGGGAGATCCAACAATGACTTTGATACCTCTCAAGTGTGATGAGAACTCCATTGAGTATGAGGTAAAGTGCAAGGGTACCTCTAAACCTTTCTCTAAAGTCAGAGCTATTCTCACACATGAGCTGAAGGAGAAAGGGAAAGCTGCTGTGAAAGGGTTGTTAAGCAGAGTTCTGGAGCTGAACATGTCTGATTGTGGAGCTTGTTTTGGAACAAGCCCTCATGCTCAACCCAAATGATCCAGTCACCAAGTCAAGCTAGAGACTTAAACCAAGCGCTTGGTGGGAGGCAACCCACTGGTGAGTGTCATTAACATTAGGATTTTCTTTTTACTTATTTTTGTTTTTAGTTTGTTGAGTCTCAGGTCATAAATCAGAAAATCTGAGACCCTTGACTGGAGCAAGCAGTTGGTCTCTGTGGATTCGATCCTAAAGTGCTACATCGACATACCATTCGATTGTGGTAGTGTGCACATTAGGTTATTTGGTGTGCGTATACACGTAATATCACTTCTCTACAATCACGGTAGATTGGCTGATTCGCAGTAGCTAACATTTCATAAAACCTTTTTACATCTATGTTAGATTCTTCAACTTCATCAGCTACAAATACATCGACTACCATATCATGAACCCTATCATAATCTACCATCTGCTCCTCCTGATGATAACTATTTTCATTATGCAAATGATCAACCGGTTCACTCTGAAAATTGCTATTACTACTACTAGATTCATTCCCACGATTATAACCTTCTCCATGTTGAAACCAAATATATAGTAATGTGACGTGAAACTTCTATTTACTAAATGCGTCCACACATTTTCACAAGTGGCAAATTTTGTATTGTTGCATTTCCGACAAGGACATAACATCTTACCGCTTTCATGCGTGTGCGGTGTGGAATCTGCTTGATTTATAAATGTCTCGAGGCTGTCGAGAAATTCTTCGTCACTCTCCTGTTAGAATCTCTGTGCATATACATCCAACTTCGTAACTCGAAAATATTCCCATCACTGAACATCTTTTTTTCTTTCACGTTTTATGTGTTTTTTTTGTGTTTTTCATTTGAAAGACAAATGACATATATATATAGGAAATTTTGAAATTGGTAGGTGAAATTTTACTAGGAATTTACGAGGAAACATTGTTGGTAAGCTAAACCAAAAAAAAACATTTACAACTAAAAAGTAGATATACTCGAGTCATCATCGTTAAAGAGACGTAAAATATTGTGTCGAGTAGAAGCTAATTCTACCTCTACTTTACGGAAAAAAAAATATTTCCTCGTAAATTTCTCGTAAAACTACTTCTATTTTACGACGATATAAAATACTCGTTACTTTACGACAAAGTGTAAGGATATTTTTTCCATTTTTAAAATTGTTTTAGTTTCAAAGATGTTGTCATAATGTCTTACGATGTTTCATTTCATACTAATATGTCTTTTCAAAATATATTTTAAATATATCATAAAATATTTTTTTATCTCAAATGTTAAAAACTGTGGCTATTTAACTGCACGCAAGTTTTTTATTTGGATATCTTCTTAGAATTTATAAGAAGGCAACTAATTGCGTACAATATTTTTTCACCATTTTAATAAATTTGTGAAAGATTTAAAATGAAAAACTTATTAATATGGATGATTTATAATTTTCATAAATCTATATGAAAAGTCATAACTTTTAGACTTTAGAAAATTATTGAGAGATAGTACGTTTACAACATAGTATGAATATATACATCATTACGAAAAGACATTTTACTGCATATGAAAATACATAATATTATAGAAAATATACTTATTGAAATATTTTAACAAATTTAAAAAATATAATTTATATTTTATAATGAGAATACACAACTATTAAAACAAATAATTGTACAAGACACGTATTGAGATATTATAAATACTTATTAAAATATAATCCGATAGTTGTATGTTAGATAAGCAAAATAATCTCATTTTTAAAGACACAATTCTTAACATTAAATGAGATTCCTTATGATAGTACCTATACAATATTATAAATAAACATATCATACAAAAAATAACACTCTATTGCATATGAAAAAAACACAACTATAGAGGGGACACAAACTGAGATATGTTAAAAATAATTTGTCTTTTATAATGAGAAGACATAACTCCTAAAAATAATAACTGTAGAAATACACATATATTGAGATAGTTTAACTATCAAAAAATTTCCAATAGTTGCTTGTCGGAAAAACACAACTCTTAAAAATAATTTGTTTTTTATAGTGAGAAGGCATAATTTTAAAAATAATAATTGAAAAACGCTTACTGAGATATTTTAACTACAATTTATAATTTCACTTATTTTATGAATGATAATTATATTAGTTGTTTATATCTATTTATTATACCTTAAAGAAATACAAATAAAAATCCAGATAAATTTCTAAAGATGTATTTTCTTGTAAATTTCTAAAGATGTACTACCTATCCAACCAACTTTCACAAATAAATTTTAATGAAAATATGATTCATGATACCAAACCAACACAACTTTACGTTTTGGAATATAACTTATCATTTTCATTTATAAAGAATCACACTTAGTTATGATTATGTGTTTTCTAATTCTTTGTATTCTTAAGGACTAATTTATGTGCTTTCACTTTGTCAAAATCTGAAATTTATCTAGGTTTAGAAATAGAAATAAAAATAAAATGTGAAAGAATGTGTTGTTTCATCCTATAATTTTTATTAGTTTTAAGAGGTTTTGTCAAAATGTCCAATGATATGTGTTTTCATTAGGATGTATCTTTTCATCTTAAAAATAAATTTATTTTTTAATATTGTAAAAATGCCTAAAATGTGTCATTTTATCTTTAAAATTGCATAGATTCTTAAAGAGTTATCTTTTCCTCTAAGTATATGCTTTTCATTTTAAAAATTGCAGTGACTTTTAAAGGATTATTAACATGTTTAAAGATGTGTATTAGATCCTATAAATTGCACAAGTTTATAAGGAATTGTCTTTTCATTCATTTCATATCTATTTCATATACATTTAAAGAATCTTAAATTTGTCTAAAAATATTCAGGTAAGTTGATTTCTTCGGTAATTTAGTTATTTTATTTTATATTTATAAATCATTGTAATTATTGGTGATGATGTTCTTTGGTGATTAACCATTGCAACTATGATAACTCATTGCAATTACGGGTAATAGTAGACTTTCTAGTGATGAACCATTGCAATTTTTAATGTGAATCCTTGTAACTCTTGGCAATGGTAGACTTTAATGATTAACCATTGTAAACTTTTATGGTAACAATTTTAACTTTTTTTTTTTTTACAGCAAGACATTTACAGACTCATATTGACTCTGTAAACCAATTGGGTAACTCTGCATCCATGTGAACGACGAAAGACGGTTGCTTTCTAGCACTACGTGCTAAGCTGTCCGCCCGTTGATTCTCCGCCCGAGGTACATGAACAATATTTGAGTTGAGGAAACGTCTCCGAAGAAGCTTGATATCTTCCAGATAACTTTCAAAAGCTGGCCATTCTGCTGGTTCTGAAACCATCTTCACCAATTGAGAACAATCTGTTACAAATGTAACCTGAAACTGTCGTAAGTTCTTCATACATTCCATTGCTCAAATCAAAGCCTCTGCCTCCAAGTGTAGAGGTGATAGACTTGCTCTTACATTCCTTGCTCCTAATAATCCATCAAAACCCGGTAATGTACTATACCATCCCTGTCCCAAAAATAATTCCTTCTCTTTCCACGAACC
This sequence comes from Brassica napus, assembly GCF_020379485.1. Lineage (NCBI taxonomy): Eukaryota > Viridiplantae > Streptophyta > Magnoliopsida > Brassicales > Brassicaceae > Brassica > Brassica napus. The sequence goes on from NC_063434.1 coordinate 14,531,305, forward strand.
ATCTATAAAACAGCATCGTCCTGAAGTTACCAGTGGGGGTCTGGATTGCGCCTGTCTTTCCCCCTGCTGATCAGTAACTACATTTGCTTCAGCCCAAAGTGATGATTCTAATTCTGCTAATTGAAGTGTATCCCTGGGATCAATATCCAGATTACTAAATACTTTGTTGTTCCTAGCTTTCCATATATACCATAATATCCATGCAAATTGGTGGTCCTCCATCGTTGGATGGACTCTCCAAAAAAGATGATCCATGTTACCAAAAATAGAAGAGGTAGGAAAAAAATCAGGATTCAATGGTATTTTAGATAAAGCCCATACTTGACGTGCTGGAGGGCATTCAAAAAACACATGGTTTATTGTTTCTTCCGGATAGCCACATCGCGTACAGCGTATATCTCCTTGTAATCCTCTCACACTAAGGTTCTTTAGTACCGCAATACAACCTGAAAGAATTTGCCATAAAAAGTGTCTTATCTTTGGCGGGCACCGCACTTCCCAACAAAATGCTTTTAGTATATCCACTGTTGGTCCATAAAAATGAGGTGGTTTCTCCTTATCAGGATAGACCCGTTCTACTTGATACCCTGATTTAACCGAATATTTTCCATTGTTAGTAAAATGCCATCCATTCTTATCCTCCATCAGATGTCTGCTTAACGGAATACTTGCAATAATTTTTACATCCTGAGGATCCACCAAAGCCCTCATTGCCTCAAGGTTCCAAGTTCGGGATTCCGAGTTAATGAAGGAATCCACTGTGAGATCCGGTGAACTATTTTGAAGGTTTTTGTTTACTGGTCTCGGGCGAGTGGCTGGGATCCAAGGATCATTCCATACCGAAATAGATGAACCTGTACTCACCCTTTTAATTAGTCCTTTACAAACCAGAGATCTAGCAGAAGTAATACTTCTCCAGCCATATGACGGAGAGTAAGATCGGAGCGGTTCTAGGGGTGAAGCATTCCTATAATACCGTCCTTTAAAAACTCTAGAAAAAAGAGTATTTGGCTTCTCGATCAACCTCCACAGTTGCTTTCCAAGCATTGCCGTATTAAAATCCATAAGATCCTTAAATCCTAGTCCACCATCTTCTTTAGGTACACATAACTTGTCCCATGATTTCCAGTGCATGCCTTTAGTACTTCCTCCTGGACTCCACCAAAACTGAGCTACCGCACTCGTTAGCTTTTTCATTGTAGTTTTCGGTAATCGGTAGACCGACATCACATGGTTTGGCAGAGCCGTGACCACCGATTTAATAATCACCTCTTTCCCTCCTTTAGTAAAGAAACGGAAGGTCCATCCATTGACTCTATTATTCAAGCGATCTTGAACAAAACCAAACACATGTACCTTAGATCCCCCAAGACTTTCGGGTAATCCTAAATAAGATCCCATTCCTCCTAAATTCTGGATTCCCAAAATGTCTCTCAATTCTTGACGGCTGGATTCTTCAATCTTATGTCCAAATTGAATTGAGGATTTCTGGAAATTAATTTGTTGCCCTGAAACAGCCTCGTATTCCTTTAAAATCCTGAGAATAGTTTGACATTCTTTTTTGTTTGCCTTGCAAAAGAAGAGGCTATCATCAGCAAATAACAAATGAGAGATTGTCGGACACGCCCTTGCAACCTTCATGCCGGTTAAATGTTTCTCCCTTTCCGCCCTCTTAATATTCACAATTAAAGCCACAGTACACATAATAAATAAGTAAGGAGACAAAGGATCTCCTTGACGTAAGCCCCGCTGGGGAATTATAAGACCTCGCGGCTGACCATTGAGAAGTACCCTATATTGAACCGAAGAGATACATCCCACCATTAAATTGATCCAACGAGGATCAAATCCCATTTTGTGAAGAAGAGCCTCAATAAAATTCCACTCTATTCTATCATACGCCTTGCTCATATCCGTTTTGATCGCCATAAACTTATTCTGACATGACTTATTGGTTCTCAGTCCATGGAACATTTCCTGCGCTATAAGAATATTGTCCGATATTAACCTTCCTTCCACAAACGCCGATTGTGTCTCGGATATTAGTTGTGGGAGGTAAACCTTTAACCTTTGACACAACACTTTTGAGATAATCTGGTAACAATTTTAACTATTGGTTAAGCATTGCAATGTTTGCTTGTTAACCATTGTAACGTTCAACTCTTTATATAGAAGTTGTAGGTATTGGAAAAATAATAATTAGAAACAAATAAGTCGTAGAAATAAAGAGAAAGATCCATCTTTTAAAACAATCATCAAATATCTCGAAGAAACATATATAAACACGAGAAACCTTATTGTTATTTATGTATCTTATCCTAAAACACGGAAAAATTAATTGTCAGATACTTTTTCAATAAAGTGTATTCTCGCGTGATTCCATCATTATCAACTCCAAAATAAATAATATAATTACTAATAATACTAAAAAATATTTTATTGAAAGTGTATCTTTTCATCTTTAAAATTTTATAGGTTTTAATGGATGTTAAATTTGTTAGTTAGTTATTTCTATTTATTGTACTTTTAAATAGTCCAAATAAATATCTAAAGATATATATATATATATATATATATTCTTTTGAAAAATGATCTATGAATGTATATTTTTCTTCTTTTTTTTTGGTTCAGTTTTATATACTATATTTTTAAGAAATCTAAAAAGAATAGCTTCTACTACTTAATCAACCAACTTTCACAAATTAATTTTAATGAAAATATAATTTATACTACCGAACTAACACAACTCTACATTTTGGAATATGACTTATCTTTTTCATTTATAAAGATTCATTCCTAACTATAACTATGATTTTTTTCCCTAAATCTAAGCATTCTAACTATACCATGCAATCATTTACCGACTGTACATATATTTTATATGGTTTTAACCAAATCATTACCAAAGAAAATCTTTTAACTTGAAAAATTACATTATAAATTTAATAAATGATTAGGCAAATATCTTATTTGGTATTGATATATTGGTAATTTTATTACAACTAATCTATAGATAACACTATAGATTTTTAATATTATCAATAAAGAAATATAGCTGTATGTAAGAAAGTCGTGCAAATATATGTATTTTCCCAAATGCAATTATATAAAAGGTAGCATATTTTTTAATACAAAATGAGTTCTCATGCAATATCGTACGGGTTATTTACCTAGTATAACTAATAACAAAAGATTGTCGTCTAAAATTGTACTTATAACTAAACTAGATAGAAAATGACTAATTTTACCATTAATCAGACAAACATTTGATTGGATAATATTTTGTACTTAGACTTAATTGGAGGATGAATTCCAAAGGGCTCTAAAAGAAAAGTTGACGGAATGTAAAAATGGGCTTACATTTACCACAGTAACTCAGCCCAGACTATTCTCTAAGATTTTAGCATCGATAGATTATTAAGGTAAATTAATAAAGAGCAAATCAATTACATTAAAAGGTTCACATATCTTTCTATCCAGATTCAAGATTATGTATTATTTATTTCTTTCCAGATTCCGATAATTCCACTCTCTGGATCCTCCTCCATATAAGATGCGGAAGAAGCTTGAGATGAAGAGTAGAATCATTCCTCAGCCATAGGGAGAGAAGAGACAAGAACAACAAGCAAGACATCTCGTGTAATAATTACACACAGATTGAGACAATGGAGAGAAAGCCCTTTGAGGTTGAGACGACGGAGGATCACAAACCCTACTCCGATGGCGGTGCTTCTGATTTAACGTCGACGGTTGATTCATCTGGCGACGAGCAGAAAAAGCTCGTTTATAGAGGTTGGAAAGTCATGCCTTATATCATTGGTAACGCTTTTCTCTCTCTCTCTAGACCGTTATTTTTAAACTCTGTTTTCTTTTTGTCAACTAACTCTGTTTTTTCGTGTAACAGAACACTTTTCCCCGTGATGGTTTTTTTGTCATTTAATAATTTGTTTATTTTTATCTTGTCACGTTGGCTTGACTGTGTCAGTATTCTAGATAATCTACCAGGTGTAGTGTATAGAAAGAAATGTTACGTTGTGTTCTTTAGTAACGTTTTTAAATGTCCGTGAAAAGGACTTTGAATCACTGGAAGTCCAATCTTGGTTCCAAACTGTGTTACTTTATGAGAAACCCATGTTGGTTTGACTATTCATTAACGAAAAGAATTTGTATCTTGATAGGTAATGAGACATTTGAGAAGATTGGGATCATAGGGACATTATCAAACCTTCTAGTGTACCTAACTCAAGTATTCAACCTGAAGAAATACACAGCTGCAACTATTATCAGTGCCTTTAGTGGCACTATCAACTTCGGCACTTTCTTCGCTGCTTTTCTGTGTGACACTTACTTTGGTCGCTACAAGACTCTCAGTGTGGCTGTCATCGCTTGTTTTCTGGTACTAATGCTGCTGATCTTAATGGGTTTTTTTTCTTACGCCAAGACTCTTAATGCTGATCATTTTTGGTCTGTGTAGGGATCGCTTTTTATACTAATGACGGCTGCAGTTCCGGGATTGCACCCGACTCCTTGTGGAACTAAAAGTTCGTGCCAAGGGCCAAATGGGGGGCAGGTTTTGTTTCTGCTGTTGGGTTTAGCGCTTCTCGTAGTCGGTGCTGGTGGTATCAGGCCGTGTAATTTGGCCTTTGGAGCTGATCAGTTCAACCCCAAGTCAGAATCTGGAAGGAAAGGAATCAACAGTTTCTTCAACTGGTACTTCTTCACTTTCACGTTTGCGCAGATCATCTCGCTCACGCTAGTTGTGTATATCCAGTCAAACGTGAGCTGGACCATCGGTTTGAGTATCCCTGTGGGTCTAATGTTCTTGGCCTGCGTCATTTACTTTGCTGGCCATAATGTCTACGTAAAAGTGAAAGCCTCGGGTAGTCCCTTGGCTGGCATCGCTCGTGTTATAGCCGCAGCGATCAAGAAACGAGGGTTGAAGCCTGTTAAGAAGCCTTGCTCCGATCTTTACAATCACATCCCGCCTAACTATGCAAACTCTACACTCAAATACTCGGACCAGTTTAGGTAAAACTCTAAGAGTTTCTCTCTCTGTTGCTTTATGTTTCTGTCTTTTAACATGTTTATGTTTCTAGATTTCTCGACAAGGCAGCGGTGATGACCCCTGAGGACAAGTTGAAACCCGATGGAACGGCTTCAGATCCATGGAATCTATGTACAATGCAGCAGGTGGAAGAAGTGAAATGCATTGTAAGAGTGATTCCAATCTGGTTAGCTTGCGCAGTTTACTACCTGGCAATAACATTGCAAATGACTTATCCGGTCTTCCAAGCGCTCCAGAGCGACCGGAGATTGGGTTCAGGTGGCTTCAAGATTCCCGGCGCCACCTATGTAGTGTTCTTGATGTCCGGTATGACGGTTTTCATCATATTCTACGACCGTGTCCTTGTCCCGTCGCTCAGAAGAGTGACAGGGCTAGACAATGGTATAACTCTCTTACAAAGAATCGGATCTGGCATTTTCTTCGCGCTTTTGAGTTTGTTGGTTTCTGGGTTCGTTGAGGAACGGCGAAGAGCCATTGCACTGACAAAACCTACTCTCGGGATTGAGCCTCGAGCTGGAGAAATCTCATCAATGTCGGCGATGTGGCTGATACCGCAGCTCGTGCTTGCAGGGATAGCTGAAGCTTTTGCAGCCGTTGGACAAATGGAGTTTTACTACAAGCAGTTTCCTGAAAACATGAAGAGCTTTGCGGGTTCTATCTTCTATGTTGGTGCAGGAGTTTCTAGCTACCTCGCTAGCTTCTTGATCTCGACTGTTCATAAAACAACTGAGCATTCACGCTCCGGGAATTGGCTAGCTGAGGATTTGAACAAAGGGAAGCTGGATTACTTTTATTTCATGCTCACTGGCCTCATGTTTGTTAACATGGTTTACTTCTTGTTAATGGCTAAATTTTATAGATACAAAGTCACTAACGATGAAGCAAATTCTGTGATTAAGACCAATGAAGAAGAGACCAAGGAGAATCAGCAACACGACAAGAGCTATGTCTGATCTTGAGACTTTAATTCTATTTTTTCTTATATTCTAGTCTCCTCTTTGTTGTTGTACCTCATAGATATAAGATAAACCACTTCATCTTTCTAAACATGTATTGTACAAGAAGATTTTTGTTGATAGTATCATACAGTGTAGGAAGATTGTCTTTCGTCCTTCAGTCCTTCACCACAACATAGCAGAACAAACCACTACAAGGATTCGGAACATATGTAATTCAGACTAATAGAGAAAACTTCATGAAGGAACTGAGATAAGCTTGCTATCTCTGTATCAGATAGTCTAAGCTTGTTGAAAGGTTTCATTAGAGACTTTCCAATTTGGTCAATGTAAATCCAATCTGATTTAACAAAAATATATTCAAATTTATTTGGGTATAAGTTTTCTTCCAAAGTTTATTGTTTCTTACTCAGCTTTACAACAGAGATATTGCATAGTATTATAATTAATTTCTTTTGATTTTAAATTTGTAATTATTAGTAAACAATCCGATAGAACTTGCCTCTAATTAAGTTAACTAGATTTTGACCCGCATATTCGTGCGGATATTTTTTATTTTATGAATGTATACTTTTGATTTATTATAAACATTTAAGTATATAATTTTAATTTTAGTGTTATATATTGTGAATATAAACCTATTATTTTAGTAAATTGTATATATGGTAGCATCCATTATATTACTTTAGTAAATTTTATTGATATAAAATATTTTTTTGGATGTTATGATATTAAGTTTTTTGTTATTAAATTAAGACTTCAAAATATTAGATTACTTTAATTTTTATAACATAGTTTGTTTTTCCGTGTAACATTTCAAGAAGTTATTCTTTATTATCTATGATTATACCTTTTGAAAAATTTAAAACATTATCATTTTAAGTTTGCATACTTATTTTTTAAATTTTAAATTTTGTCAAAATTGTTTGGAAAATTACACAACTATATTTGAGGTGGGAGATTATATGATTTTCGAAATTGTTTTGTTACTAAATTAATACATTATTTTATATAAATAATTTTAATTTCGGTAAGATTTTTATACATCTCTCAGATTATTTTTATAATATAAATATTAAATTTATAATTAAAAAATTGATTTGTCTTTAATATTTTGAATTAATAATTAAAATTTCATAGTTTTCTAATAACATATTTTTAAATAGTATATGAACTAAAGGTTAGTTATAAACTATTATATTTTGTATATTATTATTTTTTAAACAATATATTGTTGAGAGTTTTAAAATAAAAAAATAAAATAATATGTAGTTGTAGATATAAAAGTTTAACCTATGTTAATGAATTTATGTTTATAAATTTATTTTTCTAAAAAATATAATATAGTTTAGGAATTTTAACACATTTTGATGATGAGTGATAATTTATTTAAATGAAACTATTTTAAAAATAAAATAGATAAATTTACCCATATTTAATTCATATAGTACTTCTATTTTAATATAATACATAATAAAACTAAAAAATATATAAAATAGTATAGAATTTTATTTTCTTGTTTTATAGTAAATTTTTAATTAACATTGAATTATAAAGTTATATTAGTATTTACAAAATTAATTAAGTGTTATTTTATAAAAATATTTAGAAGGTTGGTAAGATTTTGTTAGATTCTTTTTCAACAGAATTTGTTATACTTAAAAATCAATTTATATTTATATTTGTTTTATTATTAATGTACTTAATAAAATATGTCATATTAAGTAATTTTTTAGATGGTCCTAGTATGACATGTTAACAATAGATAAAAAATAGGACTCTCTTTAAATAGATTAGACTTGATTTTAACCCGCACTTCCGTGTGGATATTTTTTTCATTTTATAAATATATTTGATATCATTACATATTTTTAAATATATAATTTATATTTAGGTATTATATTGATATATGATATTTAAGTCTTCTTTTATTTTTAATTATTTTTAAAAAAAATTAGATTGTTTTAATTTTTACAACATATATAGTTTGTATTTCCGTGATGCATTTAAAAAAGTTATTTTTTTATTATCTAAGATTTTACTTTTATAAAATTTGAAGTATTATCATTTTGAGTTGAATATTTATTTTAAAATTTTATATTTTGTCAAAAAAACTTTGAAATTACACTACTATTTTTAAATTTGGAAGATTACATGAATTTTGAATTTTTTTTGTTACTACATTAATAAATAATTTTATGAAAAGTAACTGAGATTTTGGTAATATTTTCTAAATTTTTCTCAACAGATTTTATTATAATTACAATATAAATAATTATAATTAAAATTTGATTTGTCATTAATATTTTAAATGAATCACTAAAATTTTATAGTTTTTAATAACATATATTTTAAATAGTATATGAACTAAATGTTATTATATACAATTATATTTGTGTGTATAATGTTTTTTTTAAATATACTATTGAGAGTTTAAAATGATAATATATAGTTGTAGATATAAAAGTTTAATCTATGTTAATAAATTTGTTTTTTTATCAAAATATTATATAGTTTACATTTTTTTTTTTTTTTTTTTTTTTTTTTTTTTTTTTTTTTATAGTTTATAATATTTTTTTTTTATCAAAATATTATATAGTTTACAATTTAACCCATTTTAATGATGAGTGATAATTTATTTAGATGAAAAAAAATTATAATTTTTTTTTACTTACCTATTTAATATAATTTTGTCATATTTAATTCATATACCACTTCTATTTTTATATAATACAAAATATAATTATAGAATTTATTAAAAATAGTATATAATTTTTATTTGCTTGTTTTATAATAAAATTTTAGTTAACATTGATTTATAACAATATTATATTCCTAATAACGAAATTAATTAATATGTTATTTTATAAAATATTTAAATGTTTAAATAAGATTTTGTTAGATTATTTCTCAACAGGTTTTGTTATAATTAAAAAAATAAAAATAAAATATATAGTTGGTTTATTATTAATGTAAATAATCAAATATTTCATGTTAAATAATTCTTTAAGTAGTCCTACTATGGATGACAAAAAAAAAGTAGTCCTACTATGACTTGTTAATGGTAGATAAAAATATGACCCTAAATTAATAGATTAGATGATTAACAACATGTTAATGAACTCTCTTGTTGAGGTGTTGGAGCAGGATTTATTACACAAATCTGGTCCACTATAAACCCAATCGAAGCGGAATAGACAGGCAGAAGACATGATCTATCGGTGGAACCCAATTATTTCAGCCCAAAGGTTTATCTCATAGCTCGAGGTAGCGAGCTCAAGTACAGATAACAACCAAGACCATGTCATTTCACAGTCAATCGGTTACACAAAAGGCCAAGATCTTCGGAGCAAGGAATGTCACGTCTTAGATATACGGAGTAGTTGAAGCGAGCTGAGCAGTCTAAGGAACGAGCCAAGATCATTATTTGAGACACATTTTTTGACTTACTCACTTGAGACCTAGAAAATTCTTTTTGATCCGTATTATTTTGTGTTTTGTTCTTTGAATTCATCATATTCATTGTCAATAATATTACTCCAATTCGAGCAAACTATCTTGAGACCATTTCCCATCGTTTTCCTAAACCTTATTCTATTCACATTAAAATTCTCATTGCGGAATTTAGCTCTCACACGAATTATTACAGTTAAAACTCTATAAATTAATAATTTTGGTTATTAGTTTATGAAGTTATTAATTTACAAAAGTTTCATTTTTAGATTTTTCTATTTAGAGTTTATCTTTTATATAAAATAACAAAATAATTAATTTTACTATATATATACATTAATTATGTTTTTGAAATTTGACTTTAATAATATTTTTCTTATATTGCTTCATGTATATGAAATATGTTTTATAAAATTTAAATGGTGTTTTAGATATAGTTTTGATAAATATTATCAAAATATATTATTTTTTTAAGAAAATAGAGGTAATATCATTGTGAATATAGAAAACCATACAATATTTTATTTTTACATATATAATATATATAAATTATTCATTAACGATTTTAATGAGACCATAGATTTACACATGATTTTCTAAAAAAAAGTTATCTTATTATTTTATTAATTTATGTCATATTTTGAATATTAATTTATCGCGTTTGTTAATTTATCGAATATTTAATTTATAAAGTTTCAACTGTATATCTAGTCTATTAAAATAGAGTCTTACAAAAATTTATATTATTATTGTACTCATTCATTAGTAAGTTAACAAATTAAATAATATAATATAGACTATTAATATGTCATATTTCTATTTTTTCACTGACTCATTGTTTATTGTCATATTTTGGTGGTATTTTAACAATTGTACTTAGCCATTATTAACATTTACATTATACCTAACCAAATCAATATATATCTATTTTATTAATATGAAAAATATAAAATAATTGAACATCTAATCTAATAGCTTAACGCTTGCAATTTTTTTGTTTTATAAGTATTGTAAATAAAACATATAACTCGCGTTTTTACAACATTGTTTTGTCTAAATCAGTATCATAATCTATTTTTAATTTATTTCCCTTTGCCTCAAAAAAATTATGTTTACATTGTACTAATTAATTCTTTATTAAAATACATTATTTGTCTTCTCTTAATTTTCTGTCTATTACTTGAATTTGGTGCTTTTAACTTAGTACAAATCAATCCTAATTATTGGGATAGAATAAATTTGTGTTGTGTAATATATATGTAGTTTTCCAGGAATAAAAATTAAAATAAGACATTAGGTACCAAACAAAATTAGGCCATTTAACAATCTTCAAAGGCAATATATGTTTAATAAACAAAAAGAAAAATTCTGAGAAGATCATAAAAATAGTTTTTGGAGAAATTGGTTGCATACCATAGTTCGACTGTTATTTTTCTAAAATACGTTCAATCAAAAATATTTTAGCATTTGAATTTAGAGTTTGGTGATTATTATTTAGGGGATAGGATTGGGCTTATAAACTTATATAAATGTTTTATTAATTATTCTTAATGATTTAAAGATTTAGTTTTGTTGTTTTTAATTACAAACTTAAGATTTTTATGAAAATCATCATTCTTTGAAGGTAAATTTGAAAAGGTGTACCAAATTTATGGTAAAATTAAAATTCACTTTAGTTTTTTTTACTAAAATAACACACAAAAAGGAAAAATGATTAAAATAGATTTAATTAGAAGGTAAAAGCTTCTTATAGTTTTTTTTGTCACTGAAAGCATCTTATAGCTTTATTCTATAGTTATATATGAATATAAATAAATAATTAATAAAAAATATTTTTTGAGAAAAAAAACTTTTTTCATTTTGATGTTTGCTAAAATACATTATTTGTCTTCTCTTAATCTTCGCAGAAGTTTGTCACTTTTGCATGTTGAATGTGAAGCACTAATTTAGGCAATGGAATGCATGAAAATTCTCCAATATTCTGATGTAGTTTTTACGACAGATTTTTTCCAGTTGGTAAAGATGGTGTCGATACCTAAAGAATGACCCGCTTTCTCTACGTACATGGAAGAATGCAACTGTAGCAAGATTTTCTTCCTTCACTTCTGGATCAGATATATTCTTAGAGCACAAAATACCTTGGTGGATAAGCTTGTATGTGGTGTGAGGAATTTTCTTTTAACTTTGCTTTATGTTGATTCAACTCCACCGATCTGGCTAGCTAGACTGGTTGGAAGTTTTAGTTAGTTTCAATTAAGTGATGTGAAAAATAAAAAAAAAGTTGTTAACAAGAAAGAAAAAAAGGAGTTTTAATGAAAAGGGAAACGTGGAAACTAACCTCCTTCTTTCCTAGTCTCCACGCATCTGTCTCTGATTCTGTTTCCACTTCTTTCTCCGGCGACGGCCAACCATCGTGAGAGAGATGGGTGTGGATTACTACAACATACTGAAGGTAAATCACAACGCGACGGAGGATGATCTAAAGAAAGCTTACAAGCGTCTCGCCATGATCTGGCATCCCGACAAGAACCCTTCCACAAGGCGAGACGAAGCGGAGGCCAAATTCAAACGGATCTCCGAGGCCTACGACGTCCTCTCCGACCCTCCGAAGCGCCAGATCTACGATCTTTACGGCGAGGAAGGCCTCAAATCCGGCAAAATCCCCGATTCGGAGGCTTACTCCTCGAGGACGCCGCACTTCTACCACCACCAGCATCCCCCTGACGCCGCCTCGTTCCGTTTCAGCCCTAGAGACGCGGATGACATCTACGCCGAGATCTTTGGACCTGAAGGCGGCGGAGGAGGACACAGAACGTTTCGGGATGGGAGTTTCAGGAACAGTCATTACAGTGAGCTGAGGAAAGCTCCAGCCGTGGAGAATCCATTGCCTTGTACTTTGGAGGATCTCTACAAAGGCGTGAAGAAGAAGATGCGGTTATCTAGAAATGTCTACGATGCTTCTGGGTATGCTTCCTTCATGCATCGCTATTGTAAATGACTAGGTTATACATTTAATACAATGAGCTAAAAGATGCCAATGTCTGCATATATAGAGATGAATTTGAGTTTATATACCATTGAATATGACTGGGAAGCGGCTGATGTCTCTTAAGACTTGTTATGACTCTGTGTTGTTTGGTCTTGTAGTAAAATGAGGGTGGTTGATGAGATATTGCCCATAGAGATAAAACCCGGGTGGAAGAAAGGCACAAAGCTCACTTTCCCTAAGAAAGGCAACCAAGAGCCTGGAATCATACCTGCAGATATCATCTTCGTGGTTGAGGAGAAGCCGCATCCTGTTTACAAGAGAGACGGAAACGACCTTTTGGTCAGTAAGGAGATCACTCTTCTTGAAGCACTGACCGGTAAGACCCTTGATCTGATAACGCTTGATGGAAGGAATCTCATGGTCCCACTAACCGATATCATCAACCCCGATCACGAGGTTGTTGTTCCGAACGAAGGGATGCCAATCTCTAAAGAAGCTGGAAAGAAAGGTAACCTGAGGTTGAAGCTTAACGTGAGATATCCGTCGAAGCTGACAGCAGAACAGAAGTCCGAGCTGAAGAGAGTTCTTGGTGGGGTCTCATGATGATGATGAAATGTAGATAGCAAAAGTAGAGGAGATGATAGATTGTGAATGGTAGGATGGATGGATTCTTCTAAGGGGGCTTGGATTTGAAAGCCGAAGAACAGATTCAAGCTTGGCTCTGGTCTTTTTTTTTTTTTTTTTTTTACTTCTCTTGTTTGGAATTAGACATTTTTTTTCCCTTTTCTAAATTCTATTTATTTGATGTGGTTGGAGGCCTTTTAATATGCAAGTGTACTCCAAATATTGGAGAATGCTTTGTAATCTATTTATAACTGAGGTCTGATAAGCTCATGCTCTCGCCACCAACACTCGGCCCTAATTCACAGTGTGCGTGAAGGTCTCTTCTACGAGGATCAAGCTACGAAGCAGAGGTGTTTCCATAGCACAAATTGAATCTACTAGAAAATCAGTGGAGGAGGTATCACCAAACTCTCTATCTATTGAGTTCGGCCATTTCTATGCTAATCTGCTTTACGAGGCAGATAACCGAAAACCCTATTGAGAGTAACTTGATTCAGACCAGGAGGCCGAACCGAACGAGATTAAGATAAGGTGATACAATTTACTGTGGATGAACTCCGAAATCTACCGTCGGGTTCACAGTTCTTAACTCGTGGTTTGGGTCAGTCACCTACATGCATTCGCTTCTTGGAAGCTACCCAGCTCAGTAAAATTCTTAGATTCCTGCAACACTTGTCAGCGACTTTTGGGTTGAGTCGATATTCAGGCATCCAAGAAAAGTATATGGGCGCAGCATTGAACAATGGAGCTATATCAAGGTCTGGGGAGATAGCTAATGGCAGGAATGTGTCTTCTGTTGCGGATGGAGTTCTTTCATGGATTTTCACACGATCCTCTAGCGAGGAACAAATTGGGTTCGAGAAGACAAAACCTCTGCGAGAAAAAAAACGCGAGAACTTAAGCTACAAGGGAGCACTGCAGACTGTTGAGGACCTTTGTCTTGAAGAAGGCTGGAAGAGAGAGGAGGCTTCAGCAGAGTTTACCCATGAAAGTTATGAATCTGTGCTGAGAAGGCCAAGTCAAGAGCTAAATGAAAGTGGAAATGGTTTTTTTTAGGGAAGTTTACTAAAATAATTCAAATTAGTTCAGTTATTACTAGAGTATAGCATAAAAGTTTTAAATTACTAAAATATTTTAATGGACGAAAATACCTTTATTAACAGTTGTGCCCAAATCTAATATTACGAAAATGCCATTTAAATTTTGAAAGAAATCGTCGACGACAGATTTGTTTCACAGAAAATATATTTTTCCGGATATAAATCTGTTAATTAAAACTGTCATTATATTAACATCTGCCATGTATATGGTGGAAGATTTTTTAAGTCACGACAGATATTTTAGAGGTGGCTACTTTATCTGGCCGATTTAACGTTGTCACCAAATTTATATGTTTAAGTCTGTCGCATGAAGTAACCGATTTTTTAAAATTGTCAGTTTTATTTCAGAATTGTTAGATTTTTAAGATCGATTTAAAAGTACGTACGACCGACTTTCAATGGGAAATAGATATAAATTTTTATGACAAATATGTTTATCAGATTTAAATTTCTGATCGACTTTTGTTTTTATTTGGTGGCAGACTTTTAAAATTGCCACCTTTGACGTCAGACTTTTAAATTAAATTTTAATTACTAGATTGGGACAAACAACTTGTAGCAGACATATCCACTCGAATTTCTGGTTAAATTCACATAGATTTCGGTTTAGTTTAAATAGGTTTCGGTTTAAATTATTTTTGGTTTTAATTAATTTGTAAAATTGGTCTAAATCAATTTATTTCCAATTTATTTCCAATTTATTTAATTTAAACCACTGGTTTAAACAATTTCTAACCTTGGTTTAAGCTAGTCATTGCACAATGTTCTCTAATTAGGTATACCGTCTTTGTCGTCTTCTTCTTTTTACGTTTCATTCAGCAACACGTGGTCCCCTTTCATGGTGATTTACAGCGGCTTTTTTGATTTCATATTAATCGGAGAATAATGGAACACATAATTCTCGTCTCTGGTAAGTGCAAGTTAAATTTTATAATTATTTATTAATTATTTTATAATTATTTATTAATATATGAATTACTAATTAAAATTCTTACGTATTATAAATTTTTCAACAACTTCTTTTTATACTATACTCATCATTTATAAATAAATCTTAGAAATCACTCAACATTATCTTTCCAATTATATAATAAGAATTTATTTATTACTTGATTACTATTTAGTTATGTGTTTTCTGTTTCTTAATTTTTAAAAATTTTTATTAAAAGATATTTTTGGATAACAACACAATATATATACATATATATACATGAATTATTATTTTTAGACTTTGGATCATTCTAATTATTATTAATTTTAATCACTTATCTTATAAAAAAAATCAAATTTGTTTTTATTTTTAGCTAATTAATATATTTTATTTATTATGGGTATAAATGATATTAACTACTCTAACTCTTCACGTGAAAGCTCGAACGCGAAAAATCACTTTGAGTGGTCGACACGATGGTTGTTAAAAATGATGAAAGGAAGTTTGGATAAATTATCGCATTAGGTTTCCCAATTATGTTATGTACAGCTTCCTACTTCTGTTAGATATTTGTAAAAAGCTTGCAGTGCCATTGTACGGTTCTGGTAGAACTCAAATCCTCCAAAAAGGGGATTCGATCCATTGGGTAAAATAGGAGAAACTTTGGAGCCCAAGAACATGAAGGTGGTCTTGGTTTTTGTATAATTTATAAATTTAACCTGGAGTTTTTGTATAAACAATAAAATGCTAGGTATATATATATATCGTAATTATTAATTTATGATTTCGATAAGACCATATATATAGATAGGAATTTTTAAAATATTATAATTTTATGAAATTGTGTCATATTTTATACAGGTCCAACTTGAGATCGGAAGAATTTATTAATTTACCGTGTTTAATTTATAAAGCATTAATTTATCGGATTTCTGTAAAGTAAACTAATCACTTATATATTAATTGAGAAACATTACGACCTTTAAGTATAGCCACGTGTCATCACCAGAATAAAATTCAGAATCCTTAGAAAATATGTTGGTCCAATTAAGTATATATTATACTTTTCATTAAATTAATCATAAAATTAATTAAACTGTACAATTACTATATTATTTTCTTTCGTTAAATAAAAGCTACGAAATTACCAAATATGACTAATATATAAGACAATTAATGATTCTAATAATAAAGATTTGATAACAATTTATATTCCATCCATCATTTTTATTTAATTTTATATTATTCAAATAAACTAAACAATCAAATTAGCTATAAAATTAAAATATAGATTTTTTCGTAGTTGTTATATTTTGAATTTAAAATTAACTAAAGCTGTTAAAATTATTATGTTAAAAATTAATGATCAATGGTTTAGCATTCCCTATATATTATTAGAGAAACATTTAAAAAGTTTAGAACATGCAGTTTGTACTAATTAAAAAAGTATCATGCTGAGTTGTCACGTAATTGAAATGTTAATTTGTTTACGTTGCGGCTTGAAAATCAATTGAAAATTTTGTTAGTCCAAAATTAAATTGCTAGGAAATATTATATTGTATAGTATGTTTATTATGGACCATTCATTTATCAAATTGAAATATATTATATATTATTTCCTTAAATAAAATGTACGAAACTACCTATTATAATATATATATAGTAATTAATGATTTTAAATAATGAAGATCTGCTAATAATCTGTATATTTTCTATCATTTTTTTAATTCTGTATTATTAAAATAAATTACACAATTACATTAATCATATATTAAAAATTTTGATTTTTTTGTATATGTTGTATTTTAAATTTTTAAAAACGAGTATAAATTACTTAAACTATTAAAAGTCTCACATAAACTTTTGTGATCAATGTTTAAATTATTTTCTATAATAAGATACAATGATGATAAAATCATATAAATAAATTATTTTATTTTAATAGGTGTTTATGTTAATATATATATATATACTCCATATTGTTTAAATTTAATTTTATATCATATACGATAGATAAGATTGATTGTTTTGATTTATTTATCCTAAAATGATTGTGAATAAACAAGAGCGCTCATTTGATTGATACGTGCCAATTTAATATGTAATAATAATTGATTTCTTAGTTATTTAATATATAATTATTATTTTATTATTTCATAATATGCAGAAAATTATAAAATAAGTAATTAATATAAAATATTTATTATGCACAAAGCGCAGTTCTTAAACTAAGCATGTATCTCTTTAATAATTTTGAATCTTAAACATTTTCTGAATCTCAAGCCAAAATAAAAGAAAGAGATGAGAATAAACTCAAAAATCAATATTTATATCGAGCAATAACCAAAATGACACAAAAAGGAGAAAAATATCAAAAATAGATAGGATTGACACGTGAAACCTTAATTAACTTTTGAATTGCTAAATCATGATATAAAACCGAGCTGGCATAGTTTCTTTGTAACCAAATAGTAGACATGAGATTCTTCGGCCTAAACGTTAGATTTTTCTGCGATAAATAATTTTTTGACCTAAAATATTTTTAAAAATGAGATCAGTTCATTAGTAAAGAAATTATGTAATTAACAAAAAAAAGTTTAAAAAAAATTGTTTAAGGGCCAAAAATATTAATTCGATCAATAATATAAATTTTATTTTTCATACGATATTTCTTAAATAATTTTCATATAAATTTACCTTGTGCAAGTCTTTATCCTAGTAATATTGTAATTTTGACTGTTTCGCTTTTTGCTCCAAACCTTAAAGCATTATTCAATTTTTTTTTGTTAACTAGCATTATTCAATTTTGACCCCACAGTTATTGTCGCATTCATATACACGAACAGATAATAGTGACAGGAAACAACAATTGAATAGGCTCCTCAAACTGATACAACGAAATATATCAAACTGATGGTAGACAAATTTTTTTAAGCAACAAGTCGAGAAAGGATACCAGAAAAAAATTACCAAAATAAACTAGTTATAATCCTGGTTATCTAGACTAAACCAGAAACCCCAGAAGCGGGCAATCATCAGGGGACGCTACTTTAGCTTTGGCTTTTGCTTTTGGTTTAGCAGCATTCTTCTTGCAGTTGCTGCAGAGCTTACCATGTGTATATAGCAGACAGTTCAGATCAAACTTGAGCTCATCCGGAATCCTATGGTTGAGGTGAACATAGGTTCTGTTCCTGTCTGCGGTTTTCGGGACCCAACCTAACGCCTTGGAGATCTCAAACACCTGTTTAAGTTGGTTTTATAACTCTCATCTTTGAAAGAAAACAAATACCAAACATTAGAACTACTGAAACTACTCACATGTGTGTCGACTGGGAAATCATTGTGCTGGAGGTTGAACATCAGAACACAAGAAACCTGTCATTCATCAATACACCTCCAATGTCAATTTCCAAAAACGATCTTTATCTTAATGTGACATTGATACCAAGAGTTCTGAGCATAAGAAGGTTGTTAAAAATTGTTCCTTTCGAGTGACAAAAGAAAAGCCAGAGTGAGAGAGGACTCTTACAGTTTTGGGTCCAATTCCCTTAAAATGAGAGAGCTCAGTTTTTACTTCTTCTACCGTCAAACCGCGCAGATACTCCAAACACAAACTGCCTCTTTCTCTCTGCAAACGGCTCAAAATGTTTTTGATACAGACGGTCTTTTTCGGGGCCAATCCTCCACATCTTATAGCATTCTCAACGGAGTTTGGCTCAGCAACCAAAACCTACAAGGGATGCAACAAAATAACTTTTCTAACCAACAAACAATGCAAAAATGTAACACTTTACGTATCTAAGTGATTGAACCTTGACATTATATACAATCCAATGACTAACACAAAGCTTTTCAACTAGACAGCATCAAGACAACCTCACTTACATCTTCCCATTTCGGAAACGCAGCCTTAAGAGATGCAAAAGCCCTTTGAGAATTGGCCTCAGTGGTATTCTGCGAAAGAAGAATTTTAACAAGCCCATCAAGCACACTTTCTGAGTCCACCGAACACTGTGTATCGTGACCATCAAGTGATCGGAGTCTCTGACGGCGGTAACTGGCGAACTCGGCAGGGAACCCGTGGAGCGACAACAAAGCATCCCTTACGTCTCTACATTCGTCAGCGCTAGGTCTAAGGAGTTCCGGATAAGGATCGCCGCCGGAGATGGTGGATTCATTACAAGCCGGAGATTTTGAGTCGCCGCCGTCGTCTTGGAGTAAGCGTTTCCTTTTCAGGGATTTGCTCATCTTGTTCGAAAATCACGGACCGGTGCAACATTCGGATCGGTTTACTCCTTTTGAATCGACTGGTTTTTGTACCGGGATATATCATGGAAACTGGATCAGCTTCTTTTTTTTTTTTTTTTTTTTTGCGAAATGGAAATGGAAATAGGAATTGGATCAACTTTACAGGTTAAGTTTTGTATAGGGGTGTTCAATCCGGATATCGGTTCGGTTTCGGTTCGGTTATTTTTGGTTTTCGGTATTCCGGTTAGTAAAATATAACTATCATTCTAAATCCATATTTACTTCGGTTCGGTTCGGTTTATATACCGTCGGTTTTCGGTTTATTCGGTTTTATACCAAAAAACATAATTATTTTGTTTGAGATCATATTATATGAATTTTAGAGTCATATTGTGAACACCGTCATTTATTAAAAATATATTACATGTTCAAATAAATGAACAAAAAAATTAAAAAAAAGACTAAAATTTAAAATGTTCAAATAAGTGAACACCGTCATTTATTAAAAATGTATTCATTAAAGTCATGCTTTTTCAATTGAAAATTTTCCATTAATTATTGTCCATCAAATTTATAATCTTCATATTAATTTAGTGAAGACTAAAATAAAGCAAAAAAATAAAAAAAGACTTAAAAAATAAGATATCTAAATTGCGATGTATTGTTATTTAGTTATAGTTCAAGTGTTCTACAAATTAAGGTTTTTTATTACTATAAAATTATGGTAATGGTTATTAACACAAATTTAACTTATGTAACAAATATATTTTCATGTATTGTTATAAAATAGATACATATTTACATGTTTCTACTTTTAATCGGTTTTGTTCGGTTTATTCGGTTTAATCGGTTATATACCAAACCATATCCAAATCCTACGGTTTTTATAAAATTATATCCATTCGGTTTATATGGTATATACCAAAACCAAACCATATTGTCTATTTCGGTTCGGTTCGGTTCGGTACGGTTCGGTTTTACCATATTGAACAGCCCTAGTTTTGTATAATCTAATCTAATCAATATTAAGAATAATTCCCTCTGATAGCTTTTTTTTTTTAATTTTTTCATAAAAATAACAGTTAATGAGAAAAATGACATGTTGTCCAAAAAAAAAAAGAGAAAAATGACCAAAATATTTTACTGAAAAAGAAAAATATATTTATATTATGGTCATTTTCCATATTAAAGGTTATTTTTGTAACAAAAATTTAAAAATAGCTAGTTGAGAGAATTGTCCATCTATTAATATAGAGTTCTATTTTTATCTACTTAAAGAGTTGTCATTTAAATTTTTGACTTATTTCCATTTTTATTCGAAATCTAGATTAGTTAACCCTAGGGTTATAAATGTTTTTTTATCATTCATTAAAAGTGAGGGTAAAAATAGTTAGTGTAAATATGAAAAATGGTAATATGAATGTGGTATTTTTGGCAATTTCTAAATAAATATCCACATAATTTAGTCTTAACAATTATTTTTTTTATATTTATTTGACTATCCTATATTTGCTGAAGTTTGTTAAAGTACTAATATTTGATAATATGCACATGAAAATCAAATCTTGAATGGCAATTAAGTTTTCTTTAAGTACTCAATAAAATCTGATGCTTTTAACAAAAAAAAAAGACAATTAAATTTTCTTTAAGTATTCAATAAAATTTTCTTTAAACCGCAATTAATATCAGTGGTGAATACATGTTACGAACATAATTAATAAGAAAACTAGGTGATAACCCGCGCCCTGCGCAGAGTTAAGAGACTTATAGTTTATCACTTAAAATATATAGGTATTAGAAAAATAAAAATCATAGAAAGAAATATTACATTTTATATGGTAAAAGATTTCACGAAATTGTGTATGTCTATATAAATTAAGCTTCGATTTGTTTTTTAAACTTGTATATTTGTTTTGTTACTTTGAAGTATAGGTCCTGGAAGTAAATTTCTAGGAGTAAAAAAAGCTTATATAAAATAAATTATGAAGTAAAGTTAAACAAAACATTGGCAATAGTGGCAATAGAATTATTGTTTTCATAAATAAATTATAAATATAAAATAAAACATAGGATAAGCAATAGAGTAATAATATATGAAAGAAACAAAATATAAGAAAATAATATGGTGAGGATGTATTGAGAAGGTCCGCCATGAGTGTTTGCTTGCAAGAATGTTTGTCGTAAGGATGTATTGAGAAGGTCAATATGGTGAGGAAATGTAGATAGAAAGCCTTGTATATATATATACAAAAGGTGTGGTGCTAGGGTAAATAATGATAACTAATCGTCATCTTTATTTGCGTAATGAAAATTAATATTGATTGTCCATCACTTGCCATAAGCATGTTCGTAATTCAAATTCACGTCGGATTCGATGGACTATTAGTCTATAATAAAAACAATTACATATATTGGTCAATGCAAATAAATTAAAACTCAATCAATGTCGATGAATAAACGAATGTATGATTCGGATTTGACTGTAATTTTCCATTAAAAATCGTATAATATTAATGAGTATGTTTAAAATAGGAATTAATGTTATATTTAGCTCAAAACATTCCTAATTCGACAGTAATTTTCTATTACCAAAATCAATTACATTAATGAGTACGTTTAAAACAGGAATATGTGTCATCATTCCTAATTTTGAATATTATGAAGATCATTCCTTGTGTTTCAAAAAATATGAAGATCAGTCATTTGCACACAAATAATGCTAATTGACAATGTATAATTGATTTTTGAAATGTTCAGGGAGCGGGAATAAATGCTATAATTGCAGAGCGCTTGGAAGGCATTCTTGATAGGGTTCAAGAGGAAATGACATTATTATGAAGTGCACTGTATTTTATACCATTTTAGAAAAAATGTATCTAGCGTAATTTAAACATCCGATGTACAGTGGACAGCTTAAAATTACCTGCATAAAACAAATCTTGAACCATAAGAACTATATGAACTTTAAAATTTGCTCTGATTCATACACATTATATATGGGGTCCTCCTCTTTATAACTTTTGAAGATGTATTCTTCAGTATTTCATATTTAACGGTGTAAATATTATATATTAAGTTTAAATAAAATCTTCTGAGCAAAATATATTAATTTGAATAAAATCCTCTTAACATATATGGTTTTTTCAATATTAAAGTAAAAAATAGATTTTATGATTCAAATATCATAGAAAACACATTTTCGCGTCTAAAGATGTGGTTTAAGTAAAATCTTATTAACAAATATGGTTTTTTCAATATTAAAGTAAAAAATCATATGTGTGATTCTAATATCATAGAAAACATATTTTTGCTTCTAAACATTATATAATAAGTTTAAAAAAAATCTTCTTAACAGATATGGTTTTTTAATATTAAAGTAAAAGTAGAATTTATGATTCAAATTTCATAGAAAACACATTTTTTGTTTCTAAAGAAAACCATTTTTGTTCAATTGGCTAACTTTTGTAAATTGTTCTTCAGGAGAAATGATTTTTTTTATTATTAAAATTGTCGAATAGATTTTGTGCTTATAGAATATCATTTTAAAGAATATAAATAAAATCACGTCTACTAAACAAAATCGTGAAATGCATTGGTTTTGCTTGGACCAATCAAACAAATTGAGTGTAAACTAAGTTAGAGATCACATTGCATACACACTAACAAACATGTTATGTAAATGTGAATATAATATTATGTTAAATTACAATTAATGAATAATGGCAAAAAATGTAATAAGTCTAATAAAGAGAAGATAATTAATTAGAGATGGTGAGAGTGAATATGGTGTTGCCACATAGGAAATGGCATTCTTGTTATTAACACATGAGCTTAAGTTTAGTCTCTAATGATGCTCCTCCTTTAATAATAAAGGGATACTGGAATCACGTATTAGATGTTTAAAATAAGCAAACATTTTCTCATTTTTAATAAGATGGAAAATTATCACAAATACCACATTCATAGTTACAATTTTTTTTGTTTACACTAACTATTTTTATTCTCGCTTTTAATAAAGGGTAAAAAAATTTATACCCCTATAGTTAACTAATCTAGACTTAGAGTTTAGAGTTGAGATGTGTGGTATAGTTTTTGGAATCTGAAACTTAGAATTCTAATAAATATCAAATAAATACTTAAAAAATATTAAAAGAAATTTTAAAAATAGTTTGAAACATAAATTTTGAAAAAACAATTTTTAGAAAAAAAATTTATAAGAAAGTTCGAATTTGAAAAAGTATAATTCGAAAACATAAAAAAATTATTATTTTTATTTTGTTTTATTAAAAAGTTATTTATTACATATATTTATAGAACAAGGGTATAAGAGTCTTTTGTCACTTAATGAAAAAAGTTTTCTTTTTTTGAAAATATTTCTTTAGTAGTGGTAAACATATATAATAGTATTAAGAAAATAGTAAAGATGAAAATTCCCCTAATAAGATGCTAATATTTATGTCTCAAACATATTATTTTTTTAAAAATCACACTTAATTCTCATGCGAGATCCAATTTTCTTAACACTAATCGCAGCTATTAATTAATGGTGAGTATTTTTTTGTTACAAACAAAAGAAATAACAAGACTACTGGTAAAACTAATCCCAAAGTTGATCGTGGATCTATGAATCAACAGATTAAAACCAATTGTTTTGAAATCTCAGTGTAATCCACAAAAATGTGACATATATTTCCAGTAATAATATACATATATATATAAAATCTTACAATCGCTAACTTTGTATCATATAGTAGCATTTTTAAATGCACAAACAAATATTGACGTCTTATGAATCTCATCAAGAGAAGACATTAAAAGCTTGACCCGTTCTAGCAACCTTAATGAAGACATCTTCAAGAGTTGTGTCTGCGAGTCCCCAAGCAAAGACGGTAAAATTGCTCTTAGCCTTCTCAACCGCCTGAAACACCTCTGAGATCCGAACCTCTTCCTTTGGGAGCTCAAACTTCTGGGTCCCTGCGATGTGATATATCTTCTTGGCGTTTGGGGAGACATCTTGAATCAGCCTTTCCACGTTTCCCTCGTGTTCTGATGAGGTTGTCATTGTAAACACATAAGATCCACCATACCTTCCTTTCAGCTCTTTTGGGTTGCCTATGCATTGCAAGCTTCCGTCTACGAATATCCCTAGACGGTCACAAAGAAATTCTGCTTCTTCCATTGAGTGAGTTGTAAGGATGATGGCAGTGTTTTGCTTTGCACGCTTGATGACTGTCCATAGGTTCTTTCTTGAGGCGGGATCAAGTCCTGTGCTTGGCTCATCCATGTAAACAACCTGAAAAAAAAAGGAGTTTGTTAAGATTCATAGAGCTCAACTCTCCGGCACATTATGAAGTGTGCAGTCCACAGCCATGTTCTTTATTGGGCATGGATGATTTTTTTTATCATTGTCCATTATAGACCGAAAAATTATAGCCCAACATAAGAAAATGGTTTGTCTGGACAAGTTCAATTGGCTGCTGGACGGATTATTTGACAGCTCTAGCTCTAGGTATACTTCTTCTAACGCTTCAGTCAGATAATAATCAGACAATAGTGTACCTTAGGGTTTCCGATAAGTGAAATGGCAACACTCAGCCGCCTTTTCATACCTCCGCTGTATTTCCCAGCAGGTTTATCAGCAACTCCTCCGTGGAAAAGGTTGACACTCTTAAGAGACTCTTCCACGGCCTAATGAAAGGAAAATAAGGATCAGAGATCGATTGATGATCCCAGAATTTGAGATTTTAATAACTTTTGTAGTAAAGCAGAGTCTAGACAAGTAAGATTGATAACATACTTGGATGAGCTCAGAGCCTTTGAGATTCTTAAGTCTCCCATAAAACAGCAGATGTTCTCTTCCTGTCAGCGTTTCCCACAGTAAACTGATACACAGCAGACAATAAGGGAACAAGACAACAACTATACTCTCTATGTGCTCTTTTGCCATTTTTTTGGGAAGAACAAATGAAATGGAAGGCTTTTTGTTGGCTAAAAAATGAAATGGAAGTTAAGAGTTCAATTACTCGTGCTGCGGGCAGACGCCCATGCTGGTGTATACTCTGTCCATATCATTGCATATATCCAAACCTCGAACAAGCCCTGTTCCGGATGTTGGTTTCAGGAGCCCAGTCATCTGGTCAGGAAAAGACAGTATATATTACTATAGTTACAAGATATATAATCTATCATACACTTCTGTGGTATTATAAGCTAAACTTAACAAATCACAAAATGTTTTTCCCATTTTGGTACTAACCATATTGATGAAAGATGTTTTGCCAGCACCATTAGGTCCCAACATGCCAAAGCATTCTCCTGAAGGCACAGCGAGGGATAACCCACGCACTGCCAACTTCGGCGGGTTCCCATCCCTACCTGGATACACCTTCTTCAGGTTCTCACAAACAATCGCATGGCTTGTGCTCGGCTCAAGCATCAACTTCTCAACTTTTTCTATCTGATTTACACAATTGTTTTCTTTATTTCAGAGCCTAAAGAATCAAGAAAATGAAATATATGGTGTTCCATTTATTATACCTCCTGAGTGACATCTGGTTTTTCCATTTCAACTACGACTTTGGAGCCTTGCCTCTGCAAACTAGGCCTTCTCATAGAAGGGGATTTCTGGAAAGGGTTGGTCAAGAAGAACAACGGGTCTTTTCCAGATGAAACAATCTTGTCGATATAGTATGCTGCAATGAGTGCTAGAAACCACTCAACGATAATGATGATGAACACTTCATCCATTGCACTATCACCAAAATCTTTCCATTTCATCCCATCTGCCCCTCTCAAGTTTCCGCGGAAAGAAAATTGTGAGAATTCATAGAGTCCACGGAATAAGGAGAAGGCAGGATACAACTCGAGGACAATGATCCAGCCTCCTGGAAAAGTATTAAATGATATGCAATCGTGAGAAAAACACATAAACGAGTGCAGTTATAACTTTCTTGTAATAGCTTACTAGGAAATGATGAGTCTTCAATCAGAAACTGGAGTAAAAACGAGCCCACAAGTCCAGATAAGAACACGTATATGTAAGAAGAAACTACAAGTTAGAGATAAGAGGAAGCCCATTAATTCCTTTAGTTCCAATATGTTGTTGAACATAATTCAAGAACTACGGTTTTTGTACCTGTTGATGTCTTGACCTTTGAAAATATTGAAGAAACTAGAAAGCAAAGAGCAATTTGCAGATTTACATAGAGAAAATAGAACGTGAACTGGATACTGTAATCATTAATCCGAAAGAACTTGAGTCCTGTGAGGAACCAGAAACTATCATAAGCCTAGAGAGTGGAAAATTTTCTAGTTAAGAAAACATTTATAAAGCAGTATTACCTATTGCTGACCCAAATATCATCAGGGCTATAAAGTAGAGCATGGATATGGAAAGAAAATAAGCGTAGGAAATCATCCAATAAGGACCATCTCCTAGCCCATGCATTTTCATTATGATTCTTAGACGCTCCTGTTTCTCATACACCAATGACGACAAGATCACCTGCACACACAATGGCTCTTAGTTTGTAAGTGCATATCTTGTGATGGATTTTGCCACCACCCCCCCCCCCCCCCCCCCCCCCCCCCCCCCCCCAGAATTTAAGTGTTTAATATGTATGGATCATCGGCCCCTAAACCATCCAAAAATATATATGTATGGATTATCTATTAAAATTTAAAAGCAAACGTACCGGGAACAGAAGAAGAATAACCCATGTGAAGAAAAGAGGGCCAATTAGAGATGCGATGTCTAGACGAAGTTTACTTTCTAGTTTAGGCACTTCTTTGACATATTCGAACAACATTTTTGTTCCAGGGCCTTGCAGAAAGTGAAGGTAAGCATTTGACACCTGCAGTTTGGCAAAGCCCTAAGTCCGTGGAAAATGTTGTATATTTATTTTCTTGAGTACATGTTTAATTTCTTCTTACCAAATTGACTAAGCCAGGAACTCGAAGCAACGTTGAAGGCCTATCATTTGTGCCGTTTCTGTATGTTGAGTTGTACCAGATGTGCACATTGAAGTTGTTCCTATCCGTGTTCAAAAGATCGTACGCTAAGGAAACAAGAAAACAGACAGGACGAGTCAGAAGTCTCAGGTACGCATAACTTATTAAACATGGGGTTATATATATATAACAGAAAAGCTGAGCAACAACCTGCAGCAATCTCATTTATCTTCCCCTCGGGATTTCCTTTCCGATAACCTTTGAATATCACATCATTGACCTCTCTGGAGTTATTTCGCCAGAGATTCAATCCTTGAGCACATCTCAGCTCTGTTTAACACAAACCATTAAGTTAATCGTCTCCTCACATAGAAAATAGTATCCAATGTTCAAGAAATTGGGAAGTAATTAGTCACTTCATAGAGCACTAGTTTCCAGGCAGGCTAATAGGCACCTCTTAACATCAACAGTATCGGAAACTTAATACCTTTCTTAAACTTGAGAGTTTCTTCTTCGAATGAGAACGGAAACGCAGCGTTTGAAATGCACCCAGATTGGATATTGTAGATTGAAAGATTTGACGCAATCCCTGGATCAAGATAATTGGTGAGTTCTGACTCTGCCTCAGTACCCTGATAAAATGATTTCCGAAAAAAAGAAGAGCTAATTAAGACACAGAGGTATACACTTCATAGTGGAAGCAAACATGATTCGAACAGAGAACTTACCAAAACATTATAGGCTAAACCCTGCAAAGGATCAGAGATGTTCACTGTTACAGAACTAGGTAGCAGATTCCCAAATAAACCTAGAGAAAACACATGAAGGTTATTAGTTCCAGAGAAAATTAATATAGACTACGCCCAAAGAAGAAGAGAGGCGTACGCACTTGTTCCAAGGGAACGGTTATTCCCAGTAAAAAGTATGGTAACAGGACAAGTTCTTGTTCTTCTGCAAGTTTCATCAGGTAGGCCCATGTCCGGAAGGAAAGTAGTATTAACAGCACGGCTTTCAGGACGCGGGACTTGTAACAATGGAGGCCATCTCGGAGGACTAGATATGGGACAAAAGAATGCTTGATCTGAACTCGAAAATTCTATACCGCAAGTCTCGTTTAAGCAGTTACCATTTTGATTGGTGACAATACATTGACAACCACAACGATTATTGTCCGCGTTATTAACCACTGTATCGAAAACGATTTGTAAAGCCACTAGCATTACGCAGAGGAGGAAAGGGATCATGATGAGCCGAACGTTGCTCCATATGTTCCGTTTCTATACCAACACACATACATACAAAGAGTCGTATTAGAACTATAGGAAACTGCTATAAAGAGAGTAAATGAAAATGGATACCTGATAGGTTAAGTTTTTCCTAAGCAAGGCATTGGCTCTCGTCAAGAAACTGGCAGTACCAGGATCCGCCATTGATGAAGAAAGAAGACTTACCGAATCTTCGTCTCCTTGTCTGTTTCTTATATCTTACTCTTCTTCCTCATTCAATAAAATAGGATTCTGATTATTTTTGTTAATTCTTTTTCTTTTGGTCAACGAAATCAAGAAAGCGACCATGTGAAAATTTCTAGTAGGAAGCTGCTAATGATCCCATAACTAGTGCAAGAGGAAGAGTTTTAATTATTATTATTATTTTATTACTGAATAAAGGAATATAATATTGTTAATGACTTCACCTCAGACGTAATATTTTTAACGTCTCACGTAAATGTCGGGGTTATTTGGTTGACTGTGCTATTACCACCGTTTAAGAAGTATATATATCTTTGATCAAATTCAAACCAATTTTCCTGTGTGGAAGCTCTATTTGGACAAGAAGCAATGAACGATCTGAATTAAAAAAGAGTAGAAAATGAAAGTCTCTGTAACGAAACAGTCTTCATTATTCAATATCATTTTGACATTTTCTCGATATTTAGCTAATTAGTTGCCAGTTATTCTTTCACAAACATGCAGCCAAATTTCCAGTAGTATACATGAATATTTCCAAACCTCTCTACATGTCATGACCTGACCAATTCCACAAACGAGAACAGTTATTGATGTTAAACAGACAATAACGATAATGATCTTAAGAATATTTCAGGAGAAGACATTATAGGCCTGACCACTTCTAGCAACCTTAATGAAGACATCTTCAAGAGTTGTGTCCGCAAGTCCCCAAGCAAACACCTTGAAACTGCGTTTGGCCTTCTCCACCGCCTGAAACACTTGTGAGATCCGAACTTCTTCTTTTGGGATCTCAAATTTCTGTGTCCCAGCGATGTGATATAGCTTCCTGGCGTTTGGAGAAATGATATCTTCTCAATTTGCATTGTTTTAACCATTCATTTTTGCACATGTTGATCATTTAGGATAGCATTTAGATATGTTTAGGTTGCATTGCATTACATATGTCCTTATCAGGTGATGGAGATTTCACATGGTGACTTTGGAGTATCTAGAGATGATTTAGAGGCAAAATTGGTGATTCTCGGAGAAGAGACGCAGAGGCTAAGTGTCCCAGCGGCCTTGTGACGTCCCAGCGGCCTTTTGGCCCCTCAAGAAGCCGCTGCAAGCGTTGAGAAATGGAGTCTAAGTATGGGAGCGGCCTAACGCAGCGGTTAACCGAAGCCGCTGTGAAAATACCTCATCCCCTGCCGCGTTCGTACTTGTCGCAGCGGTGTGATGACGAAGCAAGGAAGCCGCTGCGAGCGTCCCAGCGGCTAGGCGGAGCGGTTTCACGAGGCCGCTGCGAGTCAAAAAAGTCAACATATTTCGTATTTGACCAGATAATTACCAATTTGTGTTTTGGTTAACCCAGGTTTGTTGGGTTAAACCAGGTTCGACTTTAAGCTACTATAAAGGTCCTTCAGACCTAATTGTAGGATCTTATCTTGTTTTCTATCTAATCACAAAAGAACTTTTAGGCGAAAGATCCTATCTTGATTATTTTTCTCTTGTGATTGCTTGATTATCTTGATCACTAATCATGATTAGCACCAAATCATCTTTGATTCTTGGGCTCATCATGAAGAGTAGTGAGTAGTCATCTTTGGATTCATGGGCTAGGGTGAGAAAGGGTGATTAGAGAAGGTCTAGGGTGTTTAGTGTTAGATCTACTTATTTCCTTGCTTGATGAGGGTTCTCAATGCTATTTTAGTCATGACCACACTAAAATAGATCCTAGGCATTTCCTGCCCACAAGGTGTATGTTGAAATGCCTGAACCAACTCTTCAATGCTTTTAGCTTGCTTTACCTAAGAGATTAGTTGTTAAAGGAGTTAAGATTGCTATTAGACTTGATCTCCATGTTTGATTTAGTAACATTCAACCTAAGAGATTAGATGCTTGAGTTGCTTTACCAAAAGAACATTCATCTAGAGATAGAGTTTGTTTAGCTTAGTGTCTAGGCATAAGGAAAGTGTTTGATTGATAGCTTGCCACCTCTAGATTTGATCTACATCACCCAAGATCAAATGCCTAGCCCAATGAGTCCTCTTGTTTCATCATAAGAAAGAAAGTTTTGTCCTTTGTTCGCATTTAGATAGTAATCTAGTCAAAAATCATCTCACAACTTGGTAGCACTTAGATTAAGCATGGTCTTGCATTCCCTTTGTTTTAGGATCACTTAGAACTGGTTCGACAATCTTTTATATTACAACATTTGATTAGGAGCCTTGAAACTCCTATCATCAAATTGGCGCCGTTGCCAAATTCTAAGTTGATTGTGACATTGGGATTTAGTCATTTGCTTGAGACTAAGTCAATTTTTATTTAATTGTGTTATTGCTTCTCTTTGTTCTTCTCTCTTTGCATTTCAGGTGTATGAACACAAGGAGCAGAGGTCCAACAAACCTAGTTCCAAGAGTTGAAGACATTAGAGCACTTGAGAGGGAGATAGCAAGACAAAGAAGAGAAGTAGAGCAACAGGCTCACTTGCAAAGGTTGGGGTTTGATATGGAAAATCTGCCTCAAGATGGTGAAGCCCAAGGAGGCAATGGTCCAAGAGATGATCCTTTTAGACCACAGCGCCAGCCACAACATCCACAGCGCCAAGCTCGTGCCATTGGAGCCTATGATCAACCTCACATTCATGGTCATAGGTTGGGAATCAGAGCACCAGCTGTGGAGAACAACAACTTCGAGATAAAGTCAGGGCTGCTCAACACTATAGAGAACAACAAGTATCATGGTCTTGCTGCTGAAGACCCTTTTGATCACTTGTACAAGTTTGATCAGTACTGTGGCTTGTCCAAGACAAATGGTGTTTCTGAAGATGCCTTCAAGCTGAAGCTATTTCCTTTCTCTTTGGGAGACAAGGCACACCAATGGGAGAAGACTCTTCCAAGTGACACTGTCACTACTTGGGAAGATTGCAAGAGAGCTTTCCTAGAAAAGTTCTTCTCTACTTCAAGGACAGCTAAGATCAGGAACGAAATCTCCGGGTTTCAACAAAAAGGTCTAGAGAGCTTCAGTGAAGCATGGGAGAGGTTCAAGGGTTATTGGTCTCAATGCCCTCATCATGGTTTCAGCAAGGAGAGCTTGCTTAGCACCTTCTATAGAGGAGCCTTACCACAGTGCAGAAACAGGCTTGACACTGCCAGCAATGGTTTCTTCTTGGGAAGAACTGAAGAAGAAGCAGAGGAACTGGTGGAGAACATGGCTAAGAGTGACTCAGTCTACAGCGAGGAGCATGATAGGGTCAACAGAAATGATGATCAACAAACAAAGAAGGAGATCAAGTCCTTACAAGAGAAGATGGACTTGCTTCTTTCTAACCAAGCTAAACAAGAGCAGGTCAACTTTGTGGGTGGTCCTATTCAAGAGATTCCTCCTAAGATTAATGAGGTTGATGGTTTGGAAGGACAAGAAGAGCTGTGCTTCATCAATAACAATGGTTCTTGGTACAGGAAGGAGCCTAACTTTCAGTACAACAACTACCAGCAAAAGTCCTACTCAAACAACCAGCAAGGAGGATACCAGCAGAGGCAAAACACTCAGAAAGGGAGCTATCAGCCTAGGCAAAACACCCCTCCTGGTTTCAATAATACCAACAATCAGTCTACTCAAGCTCAAGGAAGTTCTTCACAAGCTTCAGCTTCAGATACAAGTGTGGATCCAATGTTCAAGAAACTTTTGGATTTTCAGGCCAAGAATGAGAAGACAATGGGTTATGAATTCACAAAAATTCACTCCAAGATTGATGGAAGCTACAATGAGCTCAACAACAAAATCCGACATTTGGAGAATCAGTTTGCTTCAATGAACTCTCAGCCAAGTCGCCAACAAGGGGCATTACCTGGAAAGCCAGAGCAAAATCCTAAGGAGACAATGAAAGCCATCACCCTTAGGAGTGGAAAACAGCTACCACCAAGAACTCTCATTAGGGATAATGAGAAGCAAGATGGGGAGGTGGTCATCAATGTGGATGATGATGTGGTTATTATGGATGAGAAAACCAATGAGGAGATCTTGGAGAAAATAGTTGAAGCAAAAGGAAAGGGTAAAATTGGAGAAGAAAAGAAGGTGGAGAACAAGAACGAGGCTGCTACTTCATCAAAAGGAGCTCTATTCATTCCTCCTCCATATGAACCAAAACTTCCCTTTCCCGGTAGATTCAAGAGACAACTTTTGGAGCAATACAAGGCCTTATTTGAGAAGCAAATGAGTGAAGTTCAGATTACTATGCCCATAATTGATGCCTTCATGCTAGTGCCTCAATACAGCAAGTTCCTCAAGGATGCTGTAACTAAGAAGAAGAAAGAGATGGAAGGCATGGTGGTTCTTACTCATGAGTGTAGTGCTATTATCCAAAGGCTAACCATCCCTAAGAAGCTTGAAGATCCAGGAAGCTTCACTCTACCTTGTGCCATTGGGCAATTTGCTTTTGAGAGGTGTCTATGCGATTTGGGAGCAAGTGTGAGCCTTATGCCTCTCTCCATTGCTAAAAGGCTTGGCTTTACACAATACAAGAAGTGTAGACTCTCTCTTGTGCTAGCTGATCGCTCAGTGAAGATTCCCATTGGTATCCTAGAAGATCTCCCTGTTATGGTTGGAAATTGTGAGATTCCTACAGATTTTGTGGTGTTGGAGATGGATGAAGGACCAACAGATCCTTTGATATTGGGGAGACCTTTCTTGGCTACAGCAGGAGCAGTTGTGAATATTAAGGAAGGGAAGATTGATCTTCACCTTGGAAAGGAAAACATTCTTCACTTTGACATCAAGGAAGTGATGAAGAAGCCTATTACTCAAAGCCAAGCATTCTACATTGAGGAGATGGAGGTTTTAGCTGATGAACTTCTAGAGGAGTTGGCACTTGAAGACTCTCTACAACATGCCTTAACAATTGAGAGAGAGGTCCAAATGATTGAGAACAAGGAAAGTGATGCCTATGTGAAGATGCTGGACTCTCACAAGGAGATTAGTGATGAAGAACAGAATGAGGAGCTTTCATATGCGGATCACCATGCTTCCTCAGCTACTCAACAAGAGAATCTCCAAGAGGATGATTGGAGTGAACTCAAAGCACCAAAAGTGGAGCTTAAACCTCTTCCCCATGGTGTAAGGTATGCTTTCCTTGGCCCTAATGAAACTTACCCTGTCATAGTGAGTAGTGAGCTTAGTGAAGATGAATTGTCTAAACTTTTGAATGAACTTAGAAAGTATAGAAAGGCAATAGGCTACTCACTAGATGATATTAAAGGGTTATCACCTTCTTTATGCATGCATAGGATACATCTAGAGGATGAATCTATGACTTCTATAGAACATCAAAGACGGTTGAACCCCAACTTGAAGGATGTTGTTAAGAAAGAGATTTTAAAACTCTTAGATGCAGGAATCATCTATCCTATTTCGGATAGCAAATGGGTGTCTCCTGTGCATGTTGTTCCAAAGAAAGGAGGAATGACTGTGGTTAAAAATGATAAGGATGAACTAATACCAACAAGAACAATAACAGGACATAGGATGTGCATAGACTATCGAAAACTTAACAAAGCATCTAGAAAGGATCATTTTCCATTGCCATTCATTGATCAAATGCTTGAGAGACTTGCAAATCATCCCTATTATTGCTTTCTTGATGGGTATTCAGGGTTCTTCCAAATCCCCATACATCCAAATGATCAAGAGAAAACGACTTTCACATGCCCCTATGGTACCTTTGCTTATCGAATGATGCCATTTGGGCTATGTAATGCTCCAGCCACTTTCCAAAGATGCATGATGTCTATTTTCTCTGATCTTATAGAGGATGTTGTGGAGGTGTTTATGGATGATTTCTCTGTCTACGGATCTTCGTTTTCTGCTTGTTTGTCAAATCTTAGCAGGGTCCTCAAGAGATGTGAAGAGACAAACCTTGTGCTGAACTGGGAGAAGTGTCACTTCATGGTTAAGGAAGGGATTGTGCTTGGACACAAGATTTCAGAGAGGGGGATTGAGGTAGACAAGGCCAAGATTGAAGTGATGGTTGGGTTAGCTGCACCAAAGACGGTTAAAGACATTAGAAGCTTCCTCGGTCATGCTGGATTCTATAGAAGGTTCATCCAAGACTTCTCGATGATAGCAAGGCCAATGACTAAGCTTCTATGCAAGGAGGCTGCATTCGTCTTTGATTGGGAATGTCTACAAGCCTTCAAGAAGTTGAAGGAGAAGCTGGTTAGCGCCCCCATTGTGCAGCCACCAGATTGGGATCTCCCCTTTGAGATCATGTGTGATGCTAGTGACTATGCTGTGGGAGCTGTCCTTGGTCAAAAGAAGGATAAGAAAACTCATGTGATCTACTATGCGAGTAAAACTCTTGATGAAGCCCAAATGAAGTATGCTACAACTGAGAAGGAGTTGCTAGCCATTGTCTATGCCTTTGAGAAGTTCAGAAGCTACTTAGTTGGGTCAAAGGTCATAGTCTACACTGATCATGCTGCATTGAGACACCTCATGGCCAAGAAGGATGCTAAGCCAAGGCTGTTGAGGTGGATCTTGCTGCTACAAGAGTTTGACCTTGAGATTAGAGACAAGCCAGGAGTTGAGAATGGTGTAGCTGATCACTTGTCTAGACTGAAGATTGAGAGTGGGATCCCTATTGATGAAGGGCTTCCAGAAGAGCAGATCATGGCAATTGGAGCAGTGGTGGCAGTTTGTGAAACTGGAAAGAAGCTTGAAGAGGTGAAGGCAACTGAAGAGAAAGGGCCTTGGTATGCTGATTTGGTGAACTACTTAGCTTGTGGAAGAGAGCCACTTGATCTTGAGGGATATGCCAAGAAGAAGTTCTACAAAGATGTGAAGAGATACTATTGGGATGAGCCTTACCTCTACATCTTTTGTAGGGATCAGCTCTATAGAAGAGCAGTAGCTGATGAAGAAGTTGAAGGGATCCTCACACACTGTCATGGATCATCTTATAGAGGGCACTTTGCCACTTTCAAGACTGTCTCAAAGGTGTTACAAGCTGGGTTTTGGTGGCCTCATATGTTCAAAGACACTCAAGACTTTGTCTCTAGGTGTGATTCATGCCAAAGGAGAGGGAACATCACCAAAAGGAATGAGATGCCTCAAAACCCAATTCTAGAAGTGGAGGTGTTTGATGTGTGGGGTATTGACTTCATGGGTCCATTCCCATCATCTTTTGGCAACAAATACATCCTTGTAGCTGTTGACTATGTCTCCAAGTGGGTAGAAGCTGTGGCAAGTCCCACCAATGATTCTAGAGTGGTGATAAAGATGTTCAAAAGCACCATATTTCCAAGGTTTGGAGTTCCAAGAGCTGTCATCAGTGATGGAGGTTCTCACTTCATCAACAAGCTGTTTGAAAGTCTTCTCAAGAAGAATGGTGTGAAGCATAAGGTTGCAACTCCCTACCATCCTCAGACAAGTGGTCAAGTTGAGATCTCTAACAGAGAAATCAAATCTATTCTAGAGAAGACTGTGGGGACTACAAGGAAAGATTGGTCTATCAAGCTAGATGACGCACTTTGGGCCTATAGGACTGCTTACAAGACTCCTTTAGGAACCACACCTTTCAACCTTGTGTATGGGAAGGCTTGTCATCTACCGTTTGAACTTGAGTACAAGGCATTGTGGGCTGTTAAGTTGCTGAACTTTGACATCAAGAGCGCCAAGGAGAAGAGACTTCTCCAGCTCAATGAGCTTGAGGAGATCCGACTTGATGCTTTTGAGAACTCAAGGATTTATAAGGAGAAAACCAAAGCTTTTCATGACAAGAAGATCTTGAGGAGAGAATTCAATGCTGGAGATCAAGTGCTTCTCTACAACTCTAGACTGAAGTTGTTTCCCGGGAAGCTCAAGTCAAGATGGTCCGGTCCTTTCAAGATCAAAGAAGTTAGGCCATATGGAGCAATTGTGTTGTGGGACAAGCATGGAGGAGACTTCACAGTCAATGGACAAAAAGTTAAGCTCTACATGGGAGCCACAACAGAGGATGAGAGAACGTCGGTTCCTCTCTCCGATCCCATTCCCGCCTAACCAAAAAGAAAGGAAGTCAAGCTAGAGACTTAAAACAAGCTCACTTGGGAGGAAGTTCCATGTCTATCCTTGTACATATTTTTATCTTTTAATTTTTCTATTTCTAGTATGTCTTTGGCTATTTTTCTGTGTTTATCAGATCTTCAGGTCCAAGAGGAGAGATTATGCCATTAAACGAGGTGTGGTGAGGTTCAAAACGCTCACAGCGGCCATCCGGAGCGGCCAAGGCATACCACTGCGACCAAAAAGTAGATAAGCCATACGCTTAAGTTTCACAGCGGCCATCCGGAGCGGTCAGTTCTAGCCGCTGTGAAAATACTACACTCCCTGCCCGATACGTACTTGTCGCAGCGGTTTGAAGACATCGAAGGGAGGAAGCCGCTGTGAGCATTGCAGCGGCCTAGTGGAGCGGTGTAGCGTGGCCGCTGCGTGTCTCAATTGTGCGTACCAGCGTCGATTTCCGGTTCAATTCAACTGAACCGGATCGAAATCACCAAACCGGTCGCGAGCAACTCCTTCTCCCCCGAAAATCGTATCTCTCTTCTCCCTTATCACAAAACTCCATACTTTCATTCTCTCAAGCATAAAAACTCATAACTTTCTCAATTCTACACCAAATTCGTTGATTCAAGTTGCTATCTCCTTGATTTCACTTCGACTTTTCATTTCCCTACTCTTGTTTATCTGAAACAAGCTAAGGTATAGAGAAATCGCCATCTAATTTTCGTATTCAAAAATTTCCAACTTTTCGAAGTGGTTGCATGGTTGATTTCTTGTTCAATACTCGTTAATTATGTCCTTTTAGGCTTGATTGATGAGTTGGGTAGATGAAAAACGACTCTAATTGAGCTGAATTAGGATTTGAAAAAGTTAGGGTTCATATTGGGGGTTTTCGAAAATTGAGATGGGAGTGATTGATTGATGTTAGAATCGGGTCTATTGAGTTATATAAGATGAGTATGAACGCCCCATGCTGTTTTTGAACTCATTAACTCTTTCCAAGCTTTAATTTGTTTCTTATTGATCATGTCACTTATACAATTTCGAGCTTGTTGATAGCAGGACATGGGGAAAGATCGCGGACCCGGAACTGATCACATGATGGATGTAGGCACTTCGTCTCGAGCTGGAACAAGAACCAATCCACCACGAGCAGGCCGACCAACGCCAAACCCACCAGCTCAGGTTTCCCGGCGCAGAGCTCCACAGCAAAAAGAAAAGTCGCCAGCTGACAGAGCGACATTGGAGGCAGAGATCGAAGAGATGATAGAAGAGGGTCTTAGAGCTGAGACTGAAGATGAGGAGGAAGAAGCACCTGCTCCCAAGCCAGCTAAGAAGCGGAAGAGAGTGCCCCCAACCAGCAAACCGACCTCAGCACAACTCTATGAGCGCCTTTATAATGATGTCAAATGGAATCCCATGAGATTTCCGGATGCTGAAGCTCTTCATGCACTTGGGATCTATGAAGATGTAAGGATGATTCTCCGGAACATGGGCATGGAGTCACTACTTGGTATGAGCTACGGAGTTCATAAGGATGTCTCTTGTGAGTTCATGTCTACATTCTCAGTTCGATACCATTGCGACGCACATAGGACCGAGGGGTTTGGGCGCATCAGCTTTGAGATCAATGAGAAAACCTACAAGGTGGGTTTCAAGAAGCTAAGCTCCATTCTCGGTTTCTCGGACAACCGTGGGTCGTTTCTACCTGCTAGGTCGGCAATTGTGGATGATATATGGGCAGTGATTACCGGGTAGTCGCGTACAGCGGGAGAGGACAAGAGCAATGACATCTCCAACCCGGGAGTGAGATATGCCCACAAGGTTCTTACTCACACCTTTTACTCACGGAGGGAACCGGACGGAGCAAACGATGATGAGCTCAAACTTCTAGCTCTTGGACTTCTCCCAATTCTTGAGGAAGGAACGCTACTCCACACCGATCCAGAAGATTTTGAGGATTTGGGACTTGTGGGATTGTTGATGAAGCGGTTTGAGTACTATCGAGATTGGGCTTGGACAACTCCGAATGAAAAACCAACGCTGTTCATCGGAAGCTTCATTACTCCGATCTTGGAAGCATTTGGGATAGATTTGGGACCTCGGGATCATGCTCCAGCCTCCATTGATCTTGCTTACTTGAAGAAAACCCACTTCCTTAGCGGCCAATCCGGCGATCGGTATGGTTACCCCTTTTGGTCCACTGATCTCAACCCTGAGCAGCTACAGATATTCCTCCCTTGTGAGA
The DNA here is from genome assembly GCF_020379485.1 of Brassica napus. NCBI lineage: Eukaryota > Viridiplantae > Streptophyta > Magnoliopsida > Brassicales > Brassicaceae > Brassica > Brassica napus. The sequence continues at coordinate 14,570,354 of NC_063434.1, forward strand.
GGTTGACGACGCTATCTGATCCTCGGCATGTACTCTTCGCTCCAGCTGCTCATGAGCTCATTCCCGCAGATTTTGGTGAACTTGAGACCATCACCAAAGTGCGCAAGAAGAAGACCAGGGCCAGTTCTTCTCGGGCAGCTCGTCCTAGTGATGCTGATGACGAAGGACCGACCACACCAGCCCCGGTGTATGGGACGGAGAAATACCACTTTCAGCCTTATGGTGGAGTTACACCGAACATTGCATTGCGCCAAGCTCTCTCTCAAAACGCCAAGTTGCTTCGGTGGAACAAGATGCAAGATTCCACCATCTACAAGCTGAAGAATTCAGTGAAAGCGCTTAAGAGACAGATGAAAAAGGTCACTGCACTTCTCTCTCAAGTGTCTATCGGTTCTGGTTGTCAACGGGACGACGTGTCGGCTGGTGCTGGTCCATCTACTCTCCCATACCCTGTCTTCTATGGACCTCCTCGTTCCCCGGAGTACCGACTCCGTCGTAGACGCAGGAACACAGCCCCTCCACTTCGAGCCTCCTCCAACGAATCTCCTTCAGTCGCTACCGACGACGACGATGACACGGAGGGAGCATCCTCCTTTGCTTAGCCAGGTATCATCATCACCCTTCCATTGTATATACCAGTTTTTCTTTGCATTTATTTCTCTTTTCGGTATCTCCTCCTACTTTCTAACACAGAGACTGTGTGAACAAAGTTTGGGGGAGGTATCAAATATTTGATCATGTTTTCTTTGATGATTTGAGTCTCATGCATTGCATTGTACATATATATATGCATAGAAAAAACCAAAAAAATTAAAAAATTTGAAAAACACAAAAAGAAACATGTAGTTGCATCACTTGCACTTTTAAGATAGAGTCTAAAGCATATAGGTTGCATTCACTTGCATTGGGAACAATGATTTAAATTGCCTTGCAAAGAACCCTTGTCTAGAACTCAAAATGACACCCTAGTTAAACATATCAAGTAGCTTAAGCATCTCTTGAAAACCTTGTACGCTTCGAGCCTTGAAAACTCTTCTTGAAACTTGTTTGCTTGCTTGATGTTAGCATTGTTCTTAAGATCAGCTCCAATCTAAACTTGGCTTGAATGAACTTAATTTCTCTTGCATATGGGCATTTGCATACTGGATCATGGATCTCATACACATTTGGGTTATCTTATTCCTTAATACCTATCTTTGTTAACCCAAATGGCATTCCTTACCCTAAAACTAGTGCTGGGAATATGAATCATTATCCGCGGGCCCCGTTCCATTTGATCCGCTGCGGGGCGGGTGCGGGTCGAGTGATTTGAAAAATTTGGTTCGCGGGTGCGGGTGCGGGTTGAGTGATTTTTATGCGGGGCGGGTGTGGGTCAGCCAAAATTCAGCGCGGGTACCCGCCAACCCGCAAAAACTAAAAAAAAAGATTTTTTAAAAAAATATTATTTTTAAATAGAAAATTTTTAATTAATTTTAATTATAAATAGATTAATATTTATTATTTTTAATAAAAAATATTTAAAATATTAAATTTTATTGTTATTTTTAATAAAAAATATTTAAAATATTAAATTTTATTGTTATTTTAATAAAGAATATTTAAATTAATAATTTTTAATATTATTAATATTATCCGCGGGTCTAGCGGATCACCCGCGGGTTTTAGCGGGGCGGGTGCGGATTTCATATTTTCTTCTTGCGGGTCAAGCGGGTCAAATATTTTGAGTAAAAAAAATCAGTTTACCCGCGGGTTGGCGGGTCAGCGGGGCGGGTTTGACCCGCAACCCAGCTCTACCTAAAACCCTAACCATTCCTTGAGACCAAACATTTAGTTGCATGAGTGAGGCCTCTTTTGATAGCTTGTCATGTGCAAAATCTTGAGAGTATTGGAGGCGACATAGGTTTATTATTATCTCTTGCTAGCACAATGAGTTAGCATTTGGGGATGGTGAGAGGGGTTTGTGTGTTTTAAATTTCAATATCTTGGGTTTGGAGAGTGAGAAAGATGAGAGATATGAAAATAAAGCTCCTAGGGATATATATAAAAAATATATATATATATATATATATATATATATATATATATATATATATATATATATATATAAGAAGCTCTTGATTATGTAACAAAGAACCTTCCCCCTAAATAAAAAAAAAAGATCAAAAAGAAGTTGGGGAATGAAATAAAAAAGGGTTAGAGCTTGTGGAAATTGGATTAAAATTCCTAGTGAGTGGGTCAAAAAAAAAAAAAAAGAAGAGAGTTGTACATTGGGTGAGTGATGTGAGGGGGTTTAGATTGATTTTGAGATGATGATAAAGAGGGTAGAACTTGTTGTGGGAACCGAAATTCGCACTGTCGATTTCCGTTTAAATAAGGAAACTAAGAAAACCCTAGTTTCCCAGAGGACCCGGATATCTGTTAATTACCACACGTCAAGCAATCAGAACACGAGAATAACAACGATAAAAATAAGAAATAGAAAAGAGAGCAAAGTAGATCTTATTCCGAATCTGCGTATGAGCGTTACAACAAGGTATAAGCCTGGGCTCGAGAGCTGTCGGCGAGATTCCTAGTTCTAGCAACCCTAAGACGGCTAAACCTAATTGAGTCGCAGCTCGAAATAACAAAAACGGAAAGTTGCCTAAATCGCTCTAAGTGCTAAGTTTGCTCTGAAAAAAGTTCCTCCTTCTGCTCCTCGCCTAGGACTCCTTATATACTAGCTCCAAGGTCGGTTTACGCTTTTACTCTTCTGCCCTTAAGCCGTCATAGCATAAAAATGGAGATATTCTATTTTTCCCGATCTTCACAATTATCTTCAAAACTTCCGTATTTATCCGCGGAAACTTGACATTTATCCTTCCTCGCGGGCCAAGCGCGAACCATGCTGTGGTTCACGGGCTTTTGGTTAGGAAAAATCGTAGGATGGGCCTCGAGTCGTGTTTTAGGTCCCTTTGGGCCGTCTTCCGACTCGACACGTTTACTACGAGTTTTCCGCGGTTTCTAATCCGCGAAGTTTGATCGATGAATTAGAATAGCGGGAAACATAGACTGAGCTTGCTACGGTCTTCGGGAGATAGCATTCGAAGGTTTGACGAGAATGCAAGGACTGGTGTCGTATCGATGTTCGGAAAGGTTCAATCGCTATACAGCGACCGATCTTTGGCTCGAGCCCGGTCGCTATGTAGCGATCGAGCGAAACGAGTGCTCGGTCGCTACGTAGCGACCGAGCTTCGGCTTAAGCTCGGTCGCTACGTAGCGACCGAGCGGGACGATCGCTCGGTCGCTGCGTAGCGACCGAGCTTTTGGCCCGAGCTCGGTCGCTACGTAGCGACCGAGCGGGACGATCGCTCGCTCGCTACGTAGCGACCGAGCTTTGGCTCGAGCTCGGTCGCTACGTAGCGACCGAGCGGGACGATCGCTCGGTCGCTACGTAGCGACCGAGCTTGGCTGAGCTCGGTCGCTACGTAGCGACCGAGCGGGACGATCGCTCGGTCGCTACGCAGCGACCGAGCTTTGGCTCGAGCTCGGTCGCTACGTAGCGACCGAGCGGGACGATCGCTCGGTCGCTACGTAGCGACCGAGCTTGGCTGAGCTCGGTCGCTACGTAGCGACCGAGCGGGACGATCGCTCGGTCGCTACGTAGCGACCGAGCGGGACGATCGCTCGGTCGCTACGTAGCGACCGAGCTTTGGCTCGAGCTCGGTCGCTACGTAGCGACCGAGCGGGACGATCGCTCGGTCGCTACGTAGCGACCGAGCTTGGCTGAGCTCGGTCGCTACGTAGTGACCGAGCGGGACGATCGCTCGGTCGCTACGTAGCGACCGAGCTTTGGCTCGAGCTCGGTCGCTACGTAGCGACCGAGCGGGACGATCGCTCGGTCGCTACGTAGCGACCGAGCTTTGGCTCGAGCTCGGTCGCTACGTAGCGACCGAGCGGGACGATCGCTCGGTCGCTACGTAGCGACCGAGCTTGGCTGAGCTCGGTCGCTACGTAGCGACCGAGCGGGACGATCGCTCGGTCGCTACGTAGCGACCGAGCTTTGGCTCGAGCTCGGTCGCTACGTAGCGACCGAGCGGGACGATCGCTCGGTCGCTACGTAGCGACCGAGCTTGGCTGAGCTCGGTCGCTACGTAGCGACCGAGCGGGACGATCGCTCGGTCGCTACGTAGCGACCGAGCTTTGGCTCGAGCTCGGTCGCTACGTAGCGACCGAGCGGGACGATCGCTCGGTCGCTACGTAGCGACCGAGCTTGGCTGAGCTCGGTCGCTACGTAGCGACCGAGCGGGACGATCGCTCGGTCGCTACGTAGCGACCGAGCTTTGGCTCGAGCTCGGTCGCTACGTAGCGACCGAGCGGGACGATCGTTTGGTTTGAATCCCAAAGAATACTTCTTCGTAGAAATAACCTCGTATAGGTTATTTTTACGAAAATTATATCCCTTCTTTTACTAACTCTTTCGGAAATACGATCTCTGAGGATTTTCGAGTGGTAATTCCGTTGTAACCGTTTTTGACCCCAACACTTGTGATCATTTACAACAAAATAGGGTAGAATGATGAGAATGAATCTATGTATGCATGAGTTGCTTCTAATCTTAGATAAATTTTGCATAATGATCAAGCTCCTTATTTTGAGTGATAACCACCCTTAAATAAAAACATTTGAACCCATCTCTTCATTCATATTAGACCATTGCATACCTAGCCAAATGATTGAGATCATGTGCCCATTTGTGAGACTTCACCTTGTGTGTGTGTGTGAATCAATGTGAGAGCTGATTGAAAGGACTTGTTGGTAGAGAGTATTGCGACTTGAGTAGAGGAAAAAGAGTATGGATAGGCCTAGAGAAGCTAGAGTATAATAAAGAGATTGCTCATGCTATTTGCTATGTTTCTTTAGGATGTTAAGTTGAGTGCTAGGAAGTGTTACTTTTGGCTATGAGTTCCCACCTTCAAACCTCTCTCTCTTATGAGTTCTTACAAGGTCACTTGAGGACAAGTAAGATACAAGTTTGGGGGAGTTGATATCTTCTCAATTTGCATTGTTTTAACCATTCATTTTTGCACATGTTGATCATTTAGGATAGCATTTAGATATGTTTAGGTTGCATTCATATGTCCTTATCAGGTGATGGAGATTTCACATGGTGACTTTGGAGTATCTAGAGATGATTTAGAGGCAAAATTGGTGATTCTCGGAGAAGAGACGCAGAGGCTAAGTGTCCCAGCGGCCTTGTGACGTCCCAGCGGCCTTTTGGCCCCTCAAGAAGCCGCTGCAAGCGTTGAGAAATGGAGTCTAAGTATGGGAGCGGCCTAACGCAGCGGTTAACCGAAGCCGCTGTGAAAATACCTCATCCCCTGCCGCGTTCGTACTTGTCGCAGCGGTGTGATGACGAAGCAAAGAAGCCGCTGCGAGCGTCCCAGCGGCTAGGCGGAGCGGTTTCACGAGGCCGCTGCGAGTCAAAAAAGTCAACATATTTCGTATTTGACCAGATAATTACCAATTTGTGTTTTGGTTAACCCAGGTTTGTTGGGTTAAACCAGGTTCGACTTTAAGCTACTATAAAGGTCCTCCAGACCTAATTGTAGGATCTTATCTTGTTTTCTATCTAATCACAAAAGAACTTTTAGGTGAAAGATCCTATCTTGATCATTTTTCTCTTGTGATTGCTTGATTATCTTGATCACTAATCATGATTAGCACCAAATCATCTTTGATTCTTGGGCTCATCATGAAGAGTAGTGAGTAGTCATCTTTGGATTCATGGGCTAGGGTGAGAAAGGGTGATTAGAGAAGATCTAGGGTGTTTAGTGTTAGATCTACTTATTTCCTTGCTTGATGAGGGTTCTCAATGCTATTTTAGTCATGATCACACTAAAATAGATCCCTAGGCATTTCCTGCCCACAAGGTGTATGTTGAAATGCCTGAACCAACTCTTCAATGCTTTTAGCTTGCTTTACCTAAGAGATTAGTTGTTAAAGGAGTTAAGATTGCTATTAGACTTGATCTCCATGTTTGATTTAGTAACATTCAACCTAAGAGATTAGATGCTTGAGTTGCTTTACCAAAAGAACATTCATCTAGAGATAGAGTTTGTTTAGCTAGTGTCTAGACATAAGGAAAGTGTTTGATTGATAGCTTGCCACCTCTAGATTTGATCTACATCACCCAAGATCAAATGCCTAGCCCAATGAGTCCTCTTGTTTCATCATAAGAAAGAAAGTTTTGTCCTTTGTTGGCATTTAGATAGTAATCTAGTCAAAAATCATCTCACAACTTGGTAGCACTTAGATTAAGCATGGTCTTGCATTCCCTTTGCTTTAGGATCACTTAGAACTGGTTCGACAATCTTTTATATTACAACATTTGATTAGGAGCCTTGAAACTCCTATCATCAAGAAACATCTTGAACCAACATCTCTACTGTTAGTTAGGATATGATAATATCCAATCTTTAGAGAATCAGAATATTCTATGTATAGTTGTGATACGTAGATATGATTACGTTGTATATATATTCTCTTGTGATCAATGAGAAAGGCATCAATTCTTATACACTTTCATGGTATCAGAAGCTCTAAGATCCTAGCTTCCTAATCTGCGATTTCTCTTCTTTTCTTCTTTTCTCCTTTTCATTTCTTCTCTCCACCTATTTCTCTCTCGCAGATTTCTCGATGGCCAACACCACACTCGCTGTAGATCCATCTGAGAAGCCTTTCGGCATAAGTCAGATTCGAGCCTACATTCCGATCAGGCTCGATCTTGACAAGATGAATTATGATGTGTGGAGGGAACTGTTCGAAACCCACTGTCTTACCTTTGGGGTTGTCGATCACCTTGACGGCTCCTCCTATGCCGCCAGCTCCTACTCAAAACAATCACCCTATGGTCACTCGGAGCAAAACTGGTATAAGTAAACCTCGTATCCCTCTTTGTCTTCATACCGATTCCATTTCTCATCTTCCTCTTTCTCATATACAGGCCGCAAAGGACCATCGTTGGAATGGATCTATGATTGAGGAATACAATGCTCATATTAAACGCGGAACGTGGGATTTAGTACCACGCCCTCCGGGAACTAACATAATTTGGTCTATGTGGTTGTATTGTCATAAGTTTAATGCAGATGGCACGATTAAACGGCACAAGTCGCGACTGGTGGCTAATGGGAAATCACAGCAGCTAGGGATTGACTGCTTGGAAACGTTCAGTCCGGTTGTTAAGCCGGCCTCCATTCGCACAGTCCTCCACCTTGCGCTAGCTCGTAGTTGGCCACTGCGTCAACTCGACGTCAAGAACGCCTTCCTACATGGTGACCTTGAAGAGACTGTGTACATGCACCAGCCACCTGGTTTCGTCGACAAATCAAAACCTAACCATGTCTGTCTGCTTCGTCGGTCTATCTATGGACTTAAACAAGCACCTCAGACCTGGTACACTAGGTTTGCGTCGGTTGCTAAAACAGTGGGGTTTGTTCAAAGCAGATCCGATCCTTCATTGTTCATCATTAACCAGGGCTCTAATATGGCATATCTCTTATTATATGTCGATGACATCATCCTTACGGCATCTAACCCGGCTCTGCATTCGATATAACAGATCTTGGACAACTGCATCACTTCCTTGGGATTGTGGTAACACACAATGACAAGGTACTGTTCCTCAGTCAACAGAATTACAGTGCTGACATTCTCCACCGTGCCTCGATGACGAACTGCAACCCCTGTTCTACACCAGTTGATACAAAGACGAAGCTTGCGGATAATGATGGCAAACCCATATCTGATCCTTCCCTATATCGCAGCCTGGCTGGTGCCCTTCAGTATCTCACATTTACACGGCCAGATATCTCATACGCTGTGCAACAAGTATGCTTGTTCATGCATGATCCTCGCGAACCTCACTTCGCAGCACTCAAGCGCATATTGAGGTACATCAAGGGTACTATTTCTCACGGTCTCCAGCTCAACAAATCCTCCACCACAGATCTTGTTGCATACTCCGACGCTGACTGGGCAGGCTGCCCCTCCACCAGACGCTCCACATCAGGATATTGTGTCTTTCTTGGTGACAGTCGCATTGCCTGGTCCGCCAAGCGTCAACAGACAGTGTCAAGGTCTAGTGCTGAGGCAGAGTATCGTGGTGTTGCCAATGCTGTTGCAGAAACCACTTGGCTACGTAATTTGTTACTTGAGCTTGGGTGTCCACTAACTAAGGCGACCATTGTCTACTGCGATAACATTTCTGCAGTCTATCTCTCGTCAAATCCGGTTCACCATCAACGGACTAAGCACATTGAAATTGACATTCACTTTGTTCGGGAACGAGTCTCCCTTGGTCATGTTCGAGTTCTTCATGTGCCTTCACATCTCCAATATGCCGATATCTTCACCAAGGGCCTCCCTACACCATTGTTCACAGAGTTTCGCTCCAGCCTGAGCGTTCGCCAACCTCCGCTCAGTCTGCGGGGGAGTGTTAGTTAGGATATGATAATATCCAATCTTTAGAGAATCAGAATATTCTATGTATAGTTGTGATACGTAGATATGATTACGTTGTATATATATTCTCTTGTGATCAATGAGAAAGACATCAAGTCTTATACACTTTCATCTACATCTTTCGCATGTTCTGGTGCTGTTGTCATAGTTAACACATAAGATCCACCATACCTTCCCTTTAGCTCTTTTGGGTTTCCTATGCATTGTAACCTTCCATCTACAAATATCCCCAAACGGTCACATAGAAACTCTGCCTCTTTCATAGAATGAGTCGTGAGGATTATCGCAGAGTTTGTTTTTGCGCATTTGATGACTGTCCATAGGTTCATTCTTGAAGCTGGATCAAGTCATGTGCTCGGCTCATCCATGTAAACCACCTTTTACGTGAAAAAAGGAATAGTTACAGCTTGTAAACTTAAGACACGAACATGAGTAAACCAAATGCATACTTAGGACTCCCTATAAGTGAAATGGCTACACTCAGCCGTCTTTTCATACCTCCGCTGTATTTTCCAGCAGGGTTGTCAGAAACTCCTCCACGCAATAGGTTTACACTCTTAAGGGACTCTTCTACAGCCTAATATGGTGAATATCAATCATTTAGGCTTTGATATTTTTGGACTAAAACAGATTGATAACATACTTGGTCTAGATCAGAGCCTTTGAGATTCTTAAGTCTCCCATGGAAGAGCAGATGCTCCCTTCCTGACAGTGTTTCCCAGAGTAAGATGGTTTACAGTAGGCATAAGGGAATCATAAAACAACAAGATGATTTTTTTTCTTTATAGTGAACATAACAAAAAAAAATTTTTAAACAATTACTCGTGTTGTGGACATACACCCATGCTGGTGTATACTCTGTCCATATCCATGCATATGTCCAAACCTTGTACAAACGCTGACCCTGGTGTCGGTTTCACAAGCCCAGTCATCTGGCCACAAAAGTACAACAATACTAAACTATCTTATTCTAGGCAGAGGCTAAGCTCAAAATATTTTCTGTCCATTTGGGTACTGACCATGTTGATGAATGAGGTCTTCCCGGAACCATTGGGCCCTAACATACCAAAGCACTCTCCCGAAGGAACAGCAAAAGACAACCCTTGAACCGCCATTTTTGGCGGGTTTCCATCCCTACCTGGATACTCCTTCTTCATTTTGTTGCATACAATTGTATGGCTTATGCTCTGCTCAAGCATCAGTTTCTCAACTTTTTCACTCTGATTGCAACAATGTTATAATCAGAAACAAGTAGAGAACTAAAGAACATGGAATGTGTTGTGACTTATACCTCCTGAATGACATCTAGCTTCTCCATTTCCACGGCAACTGTAGAGACCTGGTTTTGCAAACTAGGTCTTTGTGGGGAAAGAAATTTCTCAAAAGGTTTTTTCAAGAAGAAAAAAAGGCATTTTCCTGATGAAGACATCTTATCGATCACTCTTATGTCTCTGTAACAAATCCTTCCCTCCGAAAGAACCTTGACCACAAGGTTATGGTGAAAAATCTGGAAACTTCTTCTGCAAGTCATAAAGAAATTCCCATGTTGCAGTATCTTCACTCTCATCCCTCCACTTCACAAGAATCATCGTAGCTGCTCTGTTTTGCCGCTTCACAAACTTCCTTCCCAAACAAGTCTTTGGAACCTTGATCACCGTGTCAGTCAAGATAGTAGGGAGCTGTGTTGTTGATGTCGCAGTGCCAATCACCCTTTTGAGCTGCGAAACGTGGAACACCGGATGAATTCTTGAGGAATTAGGTAACTCCAACTTATATGCCACACTTCCCATTTTATCAAGGATCTTGTAAGGACCATAGAACTTAGGGGCAAGTTTCAGAGATCCACGCAAGACAACAGATTTTTGACGATAAGGTTGCAGCTTGACAAAGACTAAATTTCCAATCTCGAAGCTCCTATCACTGCGGTGCTTGTCAGCTTCATGTTTCATGCGATGCTATGCCCACAACAAATGAAACTTGAGGATTAAAATCATCTTCTCACGATCCTCCAACACTTAGCAACCACTTGAACCATGGATTCTCCAGCCATATATGGAAGATGTACTAGTGGTGGTTGACCATAAACAGCTTCATAAGGAGTAGTTTGTGTAGCAGAGTGAAAGTTTGTGTTGTACCAAAACTCGGCTAATGGCAACCATTTGCTCCAGAGATGCGGTTTATCACTTGTCATACACCTCAAATATGTTTCCACACAACAATTGACCACCTCCGTTTGGCCATCACTCTGTGGGTGATAAGTCGTAGAAAGGTTAAGAGAACAACCCTGTAGTGTGAACAACTCTTGCCAAAACTCACTGAGAAATACAGCATCTCTGTCACTCACAATTGAACGAGGGAATCCATGTTGACGATAGACTGTATCCAAGAAGACTTGAGCCACAGAAGCAGCATTGTAAGGGTGTGATAACGCCATGAAGTGAGCTGCTTTGCTCAATCTATCAACGACGACAAAGATGACCGACTTCCCATAAGAAACCGGTAAACCATCGATGAAATCCATTGATATATCCACCCACACAGCCTCTGGAATAGGCAATGGTTGTAAGAGACCCGGTGATGCGGCATTACCATACTTTCACCTCTGACACACACCACAGCCTCTTAAGTAAGCCTGAATATCCCTAGCCAATCCCTTCCAATAGAACAAACTCTGAACTCATTGGACCGTCACATCTCTTCCCGAATGTCCCCCTTGACTTGAACAATGTAACCACTCCAGTATTGAATTTCGTAACTCTCCATCATTTTGTACCACAATCTTATTCTTCCTCCTAAGGATTCCTTGAGACCAAGAGAAATGCTTCTTAGCTTTCGGATCCTTCTGTAACTGCTCGATTATCTCCAGCAACAACTGATCTTGCTCATAACCACTCATAACTTCTGGCGAAAATCACATTGTAAAACAGTCATAGCCATGTGTATATCTCAGATCATTCTACTCGAGCTAAAGCATCTGCGGCTACATTGTTTTTCCCTTGTTTGTACTGAATCTCATAGTCAAACTCTAACAGCTTAGGAAGCCATTGTTGTTGCACTAGAGTGTTTAATCGTTGTTCCAACAAGTACTTAATACTTCTTTGATCCGTCCTAATCATAAAGTGCTTTGTGAGAAGGTAGTGGCGCCACTTCTGAACCGCAAATACCACTGCCAGCAACTCCTTCTCATAGATTGATAAATGCAATTGTTTTCCTTTTAGTTGACGACTGATATAAGCCAAAGGGTGCCTTTCTTGCATCAGTACTGCACCAATACCGTTGCCACAAGCATCTGTCTCAACTACAAAAGGCTTATCAAACTGAGGTAAAGCTAGAACAGGAGCATTACATAGCGTTTTCTTCAGTTCTTCAAATGCTACTTGTGCTTCCCCATTCCATTCATATCCATCTTTCTTCATTAATGCAGTCAAGGGTCGAGCAATGATACCAAAATCCTTCATAAAGCGTCTGTAGTACCCCGCTAAACCCAAAAACCCTCTAAGAATTTTCACTGATTTCGGTTGAGGCCACTCCTCCACTGCCTTAACCTTGTGTGGATCAATAGAGACTCCGCTTGCCTGAATGAAATGGCCAAGGTATTCTACACGATCCGTAGCAAACTCATATTTATTCCTTTTAGCATACAACTTGTTAGCTCTCATCAGCTTAAAAACTTCTCCAAATGTAATTCATGTTCTTCCTTAGATGAGCTATAGATCAATATGTCATCGAAGAAGATCAGCACAAATTTTCTGAGGAACTCACTGAAAACATGATTCATTAAGCCTTGAAACGTTGCTGGTGGATTGGTTAAGCCAAAGGGCATTACCAAATACTCAAAATGACCACTGTGTGTTCTGAAAGCCGTTTTATGAATGTCACTCTCCTCCATTCTGACTTGATGATAGCCTGCTCTCAGATCAATCTTTGAGTACACACGTGAACCGCCGAGCTCGTCCATCAAATCTTCGATCAACGGTATAGGAAAACGGTCTCCAAGTGTTGTCTTTCTTCTTCACAAGAACAACAGGTGATGCATAAGGACTTGAACTAGCTTGTACTGTTCCCGCCTTCAATAACTCTTGCACCATTTTATCAATTTCATTCTTCTAATGAACCGCATATCTGTAAGGTCTTTGGTTCACCGGGTCAGATCCTCCTTCAATACTATCTTGTGATTGTGATTAGTTCTGAAAGGTGGTAAGGATGTAGGTTCTGTGAATATGTCCCCATACTCATGTATTAGTCTCTCAATACCTCCTTTCAAACTCTTCTGTCCTGCTTCACTACTCAATACCCTCAAGGACAATGGACTATCTTCAGTATTCTTATATGTATAAATCATATTCAACTGTATTGTAGAATCACCGCACTTATCCTTCTTATTAAACTTCACTTCTCTCACTGACCCCGGTCGCAAACCATTTAGCACAACCTTCTTTGAGTCTGTTCTTGTAAGCTCTCCAATTACACAATACCACTGCTTCTTCATCCTCTTGACGTAAAGCCTGATGCCAAGTTGATGCAGCACCATCAAAATGCATAGATGCAATCCCCACTTTAGCCTCCTCCGGTGTATTATCAATAGCAAAGAACTCCTCCGCCTTACTAAACCACTCATTGATTTTACCACCATCAAACCTTGGAAAATCAATCTTCGTCAATCGCGTTCTTCCTGGATACGTATGTACCTGATTGTGACGATTGTAACGGTATGGTTCATTTCTCATCGCACCAACACCCTGAACTTTGCCGCGATTCAGCTCACCACTCGCCGAAGCATTCGCCGTATTTTGTTTCGTCATTACTTTGAAAGCTTCAATCATCTCCCTCACGTTGCCATCACGACGCTCATTCTGCTCGATCTGAGAAGCGATCGCCTTTTCCAGTGCCTCAAATCGATTTGCCAACGTGCCTTCCATCTCCTTCGCCGCCAAACCGTCTGATAACGCCTGCAACCTCGTTCCCGCCATAGATTCCGATCACACCACGAGAAAAAAAATGTCGAGGATGCGACGGCTTCTGATACCACTTGATAGCGATAAAAGTATCTATCGATATAGAATCGATCTGACGTTCGTTACAAACACCAAATCGTAGCTTATTTGTAAAGAGTCCCGAAAGAGAATGATCCTTTCCAATTATAAGCTCCAAATACGTATTACAGAGATAAGTCCAGATTAAGAGAATCATAATACAATTTTCATGAATGAATCTAACAAAATGAACTTTCGTTTTTGTTTATAGTTGAGTCAACGGAGATGAACTCAACAACTAATGAGCTGACACTTGGCCTCTTCTCCGTCCTTTTGTAACAACCCGTAACAAACCTCCTTCGCTTTTATTCTTCTGCCACGTGTCACTCTTATTTCTCTGTATCAGAGACACACTTAAAGAAACTGAAGAAAAAAAAGTAGGAAGCAAGAGATAAAACAAAAAGGGAATCAATCATTTATCAATCGGTAATACAATGACAATAATAAATAATCAAAGATCCAGATAGAGACGCACCTAGTTCCTTGGTCATCACGCCACAATTCCAGAAACCTATTTTTCTGGTACAAATTAAAACGATGCAAACAGATGTTCAGGGGGAGATGAGCTCCGAGAGACGAACTGATATTACAGCTATTATCCTTTCCTTTCCTGCAGGGGCTCTTACCCATGGTAACATGGATATTTACCATGGGTCCATAAATATTTTTTGTGTTGTTTTAAAGGTCTATTTCAATTTGTTTTTTTATGTGAAACCAAATTGAAATAAACCTTTAAAACAACACAAAAAATATTTATGGACCCATGGCAAATATCCATGTTGCCATGGATAAGAGCCCCTGCAGAAAAGTAAAGGATAATAGCTGTAATATCAGTTCGTGTCTCGGAGCTCCTCTCCCCCTCAACATCTGTTTGCGTCGTTTTAATTTGTACCAGAAAAATAGGTTTGTTAAATTATTAAAAAAGATATATAATTAAGTAAATTTAATTTATTTATTAAAAATAAAATAAGAAGAAATTTATACTTTCACCATTAGTTTTGATATATTTTTTTCTATTTATTTAAGGTCTTAAGTCATATCCAATCATATTCTATTTTCTATTGCAAACATCATATTTGAGTAAAATATATTCCAACCCCACTCTATTTTCAACTCCAAAAGGAGTAATGGCTAGGGTTACTCCATTGAAACCTTTTTTTAGAGAATGATCTTTTAAATCTTGAATGTTTTTATTTCATACTTAAATATTTAAAAATAGTACAATAACATAAAATTATGATTTTCATAAGAGATTAATTAATAATTTTACATAATGATGCATAAACTAATAAAATATCAAAACTAAACATAAAAAATAAAAAATCATAAAATAAGTAATCATAAAAATAATCCAGTAAATCATTTTTGGAACCGCTAAGATCAGTGAAGTATCGTCCAAACGATGAAAATGACCGATTTTAAAATTTTATTCTTCAATTTAGATAAATCAAAGATAAAGAAGCTCATTATTCATTGTGAAAAATATTCCAATGCTCACTATTGAACCAAAATATGATATCTTATATATATTATTGTAGTTTTTAATAATAAATGTTTAATTTAAATGAATTATTTTTTATGGAAGTTCTGTAAATATAGATAGTTGGAGTTAATTGAAAATTTTCATAAGTAGAAAGTATTAATAACAATTATTAATTAAATAAAAGTAGGATCATTGATTGCAAAAAAAAGTAGGATCAATCTAAAATATTCTTTTTAGTGTAAAAAATGGAGTAATATATTGCAGTAAAATCTAAATCCATTTTGGTGTTGTATCATTATAGTGCAAAAAAATGTAGTATTGCATTGAAGATGCTAGAACTCAAGTTATAAAAAATGCAGTGAAGAAAAAATATAGAAAATATTTATAAGACAATCTATATTTCGTGTTTCGCCCAGAATTATTATATTGGTTAAGACGGTACTGCTTTCCTGAGTTTACTCGTTGATGTTTCTAGCTTGGCCTTCTCGAGAATCACTCAGATTTGTGCAGAGAAAAGAAAAAAACAAAACAATGGAGGTGTGACCCGACGAAGACGAAAATATAGATAAAATTTTATTTATTCAATTTATTTTAATTCTAGCCAACTTAATTTATTTATATCATACTGAATTTACAATAGTTTATAATTTATATGTGGCCATTATAATAATTTTATCGTAGCTCTTAGTGTGTTCCAGAGCAATGAGTTGTGGCTTTTGGTTCATCTCCAATAGTTTTGGCATTGGACGCTTTCCCCCTCTCTTTTTTTCCATCCTTGGTGGTTTATCTTGCTAGGGTGTTTCGTTTCATTATGATGGTTCTGCTTTTTGTGTATACTCTATACTCTTAGGTGGCATTTGATCTATCTTGGTTTGTTTCCAAAGAATCATTTTATTCATTTGGTTTATGTCTCCAGGGTTCTTTCCACTGGATTTAGTCTTCGGGATCAGCTTAACTCGCCAACTTTATCTCATCAGTTCTTTGACTTGGTTCATGTTCATTATAATCTTCTAGACGACAAAAAGAAAGATAAGAAATGGGAAACTCTATTTCTGTAAAATTACATAATACATTTATCATTGGGTTAGATACAAAACTGAAATTATTTATCCTACAAACCATTTGAAAATGTCCATCTAAAATCTAATCGATATATAGATATGTTGTTAAACCTAACAGTATATATTTCAATCTATAGAAGAAAAAATGAGAGAGGCAGAACATGAAATGTGAGGGAGGCATCTAAAGAAACAAAAAAGTACAATAAAACATGGTGTTCAAATAACAAATAGTAATACATAATGGGTTTAGAAGAAGAGCGTTGATAGAGAGAAACCTCTTCTAAGGTTTATAAAGAGTGTTCATGAGTGATATAATAGCACAAAATTCATTTTGTAAGAAGCTTTTCTCTATTACTCGTCGAAGGTGCTCAAGAAACCACCAAGGAAACCAGCTCCATTGCACTCTCCACACAAAACCTCCTTTTTACCTCTGCCCACGATTAATTAAAGAGGATATTAATATATGAGTTTGTTTATTGTGGAGAAGGAAGAAGACGAAGAAGAGCAAAACCTGCAAAGCCAACAGAGGCCACCAGCTTTAAACTGCCCATTAAAATGATCAATCAAATTCACACCACCCCCTTTGCATTGAGAACATGCCACAGCACCTATTACACAACACATTTTACACAAAATATTTGTTAAGTTTATCAAAGAATTCAGTTGTAGAAACTAAGATATGCACTTACCATTCCCTTCACATTTTTGACAAACTATGCTGTTCGTTTTAGTGGTCTGAGTACCGTCTGTGGCCTGTTGTTGATTCCAGAATATGATTTTTTTTCTTAGTTATGAAACGGTGAATGGAATAAGAACAGAGCTGGTAGAGAAGAACATAGTTTTAGAAAAACCTAACCTGAATTTCGAAGCTTTTGGATTTGGAAGTCTGAAACACTTCTCCTTTCTGAACCAACGACGACTTCTTATCACCTAATGGGAAGAAGTGAGTAGGCTTAGGGGTTTTGATGGGAGACGGGAAGCAAAAGGTAGGAGGAGAAGAGAAGAAGCATAGTGAATTCGCCATTTCTGTTTCAGTTTCTTCTTACCCACTCGATAGGGGAGATATTAGATAAGATGTCTCCTTTTTTTTGGTCCTTTGCAAAATATCAGTTTCCTTACCCACTTAAACCGATCCAGACCAGAATCAATTGTTATATCGGTTTCCTTTAAACCCAATTTCACATTTTACTGCCAAGTTCATTCCTCAATTTTCCTTTTCTTTACAATTCATTTTCTTTATTTATTTCATTTTGATTTCCTTTTTCAAAATGTAAAAGGAATAATTTTCTAAAATTCTTAATATAATTTACATCTGTTAAAAAATTCAAATTATCTTATCTATTAAAACATAAATATACAACCTTTTTATGTGTAATTTTTTACTTGAACCACACACCTACATTTTTCACTAAATTGTATTTTCATATTAACCAAATAATATCCAAACAATATATCTTGACTATTATCCAGACAATAAATGTGGAGTTGTGTTTGAGGTTGCACTTCTTCAGAATATACCCTTTTTTTAGCAACTTTTAGAATATACCACTAAATCCCATTGATAGCCTATATTTAGTTTTTATGATATACTAGATCATTTCTCCGCGCAACGCGCGGATAATATATTTAAATTTTGTTACATTTATTATTTTTATGTGTATGTGAATTTTTCAATATTAAATTATATATAACTAATTTTTATATTTGATTTTTTTTATATTTTTAGTTTGAAGTAAATATTTCTATTATATGTAACACAATTAACTAATAAAATATGAAGAATCAAGTCCGAGATTTTAGAGTTATGTAAAAATAATAATTATGTATAGAACACAAATTATCTTAGTTTAACAGATCGAAATCTCATCTCGAATAAATTCACAAAAAGAAAAAATACTCCAATAACCTACTTAAATATAAAACTCCTTTTTCAAAAAAAAAAGCGTACTTAATAATATTTTTTTACGTGTAATAGCTGAAAACTGACAATTTAATATCGATCTAGAATATTATTTTAATATATCTAAGGGTAAAATATTAATTGTAATTAACAAATTTTGAATTTTGTAATATTACATGAATTAGAAGTCCTTAAAATCTAAAATCTATTTTATTAACATACTATATTTTTATTCATTTATTATTTTGACGTTACAAAATTTTGTTTTAGTTTTTTTTTGTATATTATTTTTTAAATAATTTAGTTTCTTTTTAAGTAATTTTAAAATGATCAAGAATATAATATATTTAAAATTATTTATTTAAATATATCCAAATATGATGTCTCATTTTTATGTGTGTTTGCGTTAAGCATATTTAATTTGTAATTTGTATATTTAATAACACCTTATTGCGTGTCGTTCTATGGTTTTAATAAATGTGTTGTCATTTTATTTTTATTACTACTAACATGATTTTTTAGTGATCATTGATAATGTATTTTGAACGTTATGCATTATATTTTATAGTATATTTTTTAACTCTTCATGCTGGCACTTTTTTAGAATCATTTTAATTAGATAATAGGTTTAAAGATGTAAATAAAACTGTGTATGTTGTAAATTTAGTCTTTTTAGCGTAATTGAGCACTATCAATTATGGAAATTATATTATGATTTTATTTTACTAAATCTTTCTTTCTATGTATATTTTTTGTTTTATTTTGTAGTTTTACAATTTTATTGCCTTATTCTTTAATTGCAGAGAATTGATATTTCTAATTTTTGTTTCATATACCTTAAAAGTCTTCGGTTGATTTTTGTTTGTTTTCTTTCTCCAATTATAGTGTACAGTTCGACCGTTTCTTTTTTTTTGGATCAAACTACTAATATCATCAGATATAAAAACTTAAACTCCAAGAATGGAGTGAGTATTTGTGCTAGAGGAAACTGATTTAGCCACTAATATAGTGAGATATTATAATATTAGAAGGTATGGAAATTCTTCTATGTTATCCTACGTTGGACATAATTAAGTTGTTATCAATTGATTCTATATTTGTGATAACTGGAAATACATCTTTATGTCTTCCTTACATCATCTTTAATTGGTTTACGGTTCGACTATTTCTTATATGCTGAGAGTAACATAAAATTAGATGTTGATTATCTCCTCCTAATTAAAAATGCACAGAATGAGAAAAATTCAAGGTGATACCACTTTACAATTTTGTCCTCATATCTATATAGAGTTAGTTTATAAATTACTCTACTTGTTTCAAAATGTAATTAATTTTAATTAAAAGCTGTAATATTTAAAAGTTATTACTTTAGAAAACTGTCATTTAATATATAAATTTAATCAATTACACAGTAATTTACATAATTTATACAATATCCAATAAATATAAAGTTACATTGAAATATAAAAATAATTTAACAAAGGGAACTACATTTAGATGTAACGACGCGTTTCCTTTGTGTTATGCACTTCCAATGTAATTAAATTAATCATTTCTGTGTTTCCTCGTATTTGATGAAAACCTTGTTTGTATACATGAAATGAATACCTGAATCTTTTTCCCTGTGTAAAATCTAGCTTTTCTATTACTATACTTCCTTTTTCTTCTGCTCTGTTTCTTGTGGTTTATTTTTTTCGCAGTAAAAACAATTTAGCCTAATTTTAAGACTAATCAGAGTTTAAAGAATTGTGGTTATTAGATCTCTTTGTCGTGCTCCTCATGGCAATGGCAGACCTACACATCATCATCATCATCCCAAGAAGCCAATATGTCCTCATTCTTTGCTGTCTGGTCTATGTTTTCTCAGCACAGAAAAAGACCAGAAGATTAACCAAGCCAAACTCTGAAGTTCCTCTTCTATAAAAAATTCTTATTTTCGGGAAAAAAATCCAATTTAAGTTCAATATGGTAAATTTATTGAGACATTTTGAATAAAGCTCAGAGCTTTGATCACTTGCTGTTTTCTCCAGTTTTGGTTCTGTTTTAAAATAAGTGAGACTAAAGAAACAATCCACGATGTTTCTATATGTAAAAAACTGAGAACGGTTCTGTGGTACATTTTTTGAAATGGTTTTGCATTCCGACTTATGATGTTGATCTTATTTGGCACACACATCAGCTCCACCCGGTAGCTTACTGTAATAATTTGGAGAAGCATGATTACAAAGATTCTGACCGAGGAAAAGGTAACAACCTCGATACTTAGTTTTTAGTACAACTGCACAATGGGAGGAAACATTTGGTAGAAGTTACTGGAAAGCCGGTGCAATATACCTGCACATGACACAACTTTGCCTTATGCTTCTAATGTTTTGCCAAAGAATCAACCGCAAAAGAGAATTCCCTACATCTAATTCAATTTCAAGAGGTGAAAGTTGTTGAGTTAGTTTCTTCAGGGTTTCTTATTGTTTATAATTCAGTCTTATGTTTTTTTAAAGACATGCTAGTTCGCTTGGAGAATATTGATGTTAGAAACATACCAGATGGAGATAAAGGAAAGCTCTCGGTTGTGTTTAGTAACCCAGCCTGATTCTCTTTTCCATGCTGATCAGTTGCCGTTGTGTAGGTTTTAGGATCAGCGGTATCTCGGCTTGTCGAGGAGCTGGATCAAACTGGATTAAATCTGCTCCTCATATCTCTAGAATCGTTGCTTAGTTTCCACACCGGTAGCAATAATTTGGTGCACTAAACACTGTCACCACATTCTTTTCCTGTTACCATAAATTTTTTTGAAAGATCAGTGATTCAATCCACAGTTCCTGATAAAATAGACTGACCAATCATGCCTTTGGCAGAGCCTTGAGCAATTGAGATGAGCATACATGACATGCCACCAGTTAAATCCTTCCATGAGAAGCTGATGTGCTCATGTTATGAGACTGCGTCCATTGTTGTCACTGAAATCGAGCTGTCCAAATAATAACCATCACCAAGTGGAGATAACCCACATCGATCAAGGGGACCATACCATAAATCACAAATTGGTCCTTCGTGTTGCACCTAGACATACTCCAAATAGATAACCAATAAGTTATTATTTTGCTTTTTGAGAAAACAACCTAATAGTAATTTGGAAGTTAGCACTTGAACCTTGAGAGCGGAAGGAGGGAGAGACCCATCAAAAACTCATATTCAAATTCAATCCGAACTAAGGACCTGGGCAGGAAAAAGGGAGAAGGTGATAAATGGTGTAGTTGAAAATTACGCCTGATGAGGGGAAGATAATCGAAAAGGTTCAGGTGCATTCTCGTACTTCCTGAAATATCGTCATAAAAACCATAGATGGATCAGAGAAGCAAAACACACATCAAACAGGGTAACTTTTTAATATTATTATTAAGCTTACACTTGGGTAATCTGCTGAGTCTTGAGATTCCCTCGCAATAGTGTAAAACTGAGAAAAGTCTGAGCAATTTCAAATTACACATCAAATCAAATGATCTATGACACACAGAGAGAACATATATTTTCAATCTTTGTGATAGCAGTGATAGCTAAATACGAAAACAAACGACCAAGGAAATCCATACCTGAAGGGGAAGAGATTTTTGAGCAGGTGAAGAGGATCTCAAAGATATAAGAGCATATCCCTCGTCTTAGAATCACCTGAAAGCCTCTCAAAGAAATAAACATAATGACACGAGGGTTTAACCTAATTGAAATAAAGAATCAAAGAATGAAAAAATAATAAAATCAGAAGAGTAGAAGAATCAAAGAACTAAAAGACCTAAAACTCGAACTTCTTTATTTCTTCCTCTTGGATGCGACTTTTATTTTTATTTTGTAAGTAGAAGAGTTTTGATATTTATATTTCATCTCTCAAAGCACTCTGGGGAGACGAAGAGAAAAATCCGAATGAGAGCGAGTGAGTCATGAAGGTAGGATTAAACAATGTAATTGAATGACATCGAATGGGTCGTAATTAAACGGTTAATTGCAGCGATTGGAAACGTCGCCCATGAATTGTAAGAGTCGGAGATTACGGTGATGGAAATTGAAATTGGATGAAGAGCTGGATTCTTTAATAATGGGCCAATTTTCATTATTATCAGCCCATATGAGAGTTAACATTTTATTTCGACTGCAAAATGAGTGACATGGCATAATAGAGCTTCATAATTGGTCGATTTTTTAGTCCTATGTGGCATAGCTCTCCTTTGAGCTTATTCTCCTTTTAATATTGTAAGATATGTCCAGCCTAACATTAAATTTTCACTTAGGATTATCATTTACTTGGTTCACTGTTCAAAACAAAAAAATATATATATACAGAACTGTGCTAACGTTTATAACTGCCATAAATGATTGAAAAATTATTGAACTATATACCAGTGAAGTCTCGAATTGTTGGGACATCTCTTCTATGTGCTTGTTGAACCATATATCAGTGAAGTCTCGCATTGCTTCATCTCCTCTTCGTTATTTGTCCTTAGTTATTGTAATTGCATCTTCTATCTTCTGCAATATATCTCCAAGACTCTCAAGATTGAACTGATGTCGCATAACTGTGGCGTATGTGTCAGCTGAGATCTCCTCTCCCTGCTTGTTTGTATTAGACATATATAATGTCACCTTTTGTACTAGCCGGCCTCGGTTTGTACCGTCGTCGACCGATGTCTGTCTACTTATGTTGGTCGATATGTTGTTACTTCTGTCGAGCGATGCGGATGCCTTTGGTCAACGGGCAATGTAACTCTGAATCTCCATTAATTCCCCTTGAATAAATCCTATCTTGGAAGTCAAAGCACTAATACTAAGATCTATTGGGAAATATATGTCATCACATCTCCTATCAAGCCTCTCTTCTGTAGTTTCCAGAGCTCTGTAGATCTCTTGTCCCAACTGATCTATCTCTCCCCTGGTGTGAACGGGCAATGTAACTCTGAATCTCCATTAATTCCCCTTGAATAACTTCTATCTTGGAAGTCAAAGCACTAATGCTAAGATCTATTGGGAAATATATGTCATCACATCTCCTACCAAGCCTCTCTTCTGTAGTTTCCAGAGCTCTGTAGATCTCTTGTCCCAACTGATCTATCTCTCCCCTGGTGTGAAAATCTGGCTGAGACTTCATCGTATGTGAGTGTGGTGGGTTATCGTTGACCAATGCTGGTACACGGTTGTCGATCGATGCATGTAAGCGACTATCGATCGATACCTGTCTATGTATGTCGATCGATATAGAACGAGACACGTCGTTCGCACGCTGAATTCTGGCTATGCCTTGCCTCATCTCTTCCATGCAAGTAGTTAGCCAACTGATACAATCATTCAATGGATAGTAGACTCCATCAAACTTCATCTGGAAGTCTTATTTGTTCTTCTCTTGTTCTTTGCAGATTCCATAGAACATTTCATTGATCTCGTCCTTGGTGTACATCTCTGGTACTATCTTGGTTTGTGTGAATGAGCTAGCATGTTTTGGAAGGCATATGTAGCTGTTTTCATCTCTCGAAGCTCTTTCCATATTAGCTTTCTGATCTCCTCCTTAGACACATTAATGATGTGTCCATCCATACCTTGCGCATCCCTGATCATCTCTGTAGACTCCATACTCATCTTTCTCTTCCCAGTAGAACTTTCTGGTTCCAAATGAGTCAAAAGCTCTTCTACCAAATTCTGGACGTTTGTCGATTTGATGGTGGGAGGTTGACATCGAACGGTTTCTTCTTGGCTCTGTCGATCGATTCTTGTATCTCTATGTCGATCGCCGCTCGCCTGTCTGCTTCTTGGCTCTGTCGATCGATTCTTATGAGGATCTACACCTAACTACATCACATGAGTCGTCTTATAAAGATCCACGCCTGATTGGATTTACTTGCACCATGTTGAAGATCCCTTGTAAGTCTGCAGTAATGAATCGCTCTTTTCAAGACTTGAAATCTGAATTTTCTATATTCTGCAATAAATTGCATAGTCTGGAATTCGAACCCTAGACTTGGGTGTAGAAACCTTTAAACCTTAACCATTAGGTTATAGCCAATTATTTTCGTTATTTTTCTCAAAGGACCACAACTTTTCTGATCCTATAAACAAACCATTACAAAACAAGTTATGGCTAAGGCCAAACCCACAAGGACACTAGAGGATGCTACATACCAAAACCCAAGGGTTCTTCACAAGTTGCCATTGTCTTTGTTTTCCCGCCTACTTCCTTGTGAGGCCCTCCTAAGACTCATTCGCTAACTCTCAGCCGCTCTCCAAGTAGCCGAGAAGGCCATGAGTCAGCAGCGTTAGCATACCTTGGGCATGGCTTACTAACATTTGAGCTATTATACATCACCGTTGGCGCTTGTGTCTGCAGGTGCCCTGTCAAGTCTGAAGTATCTTGTGTCTGGAGATCAGGATGCATTGGAAGGAGAATAACCGTGGCACCAGGAGGAGTTGCAGAAGATTGTTGAAAGCCGGCGCCTTGGAAAATGGGTAGTCCTGAAAACTGAGACGCAAGTTGGGGATACTGTTGATGATGGTACTCAGGCGTAGGGGACGTGTTCAAGTCAGGTTTTGACTGGTTCACTCTTGCTTCTATCTCGGAATGTAGTCTTGAGATCTCGGTCTCAAGTACTGATGTTTCTTCCTTGAGTTCATTCTTCTCTGTTGTTAACTACATACACCCACAGTTTCCATCACAAAACAATTATTAAACCATTGAGACAAACATTGTTTCAAGGAAGAGGAGAACATGGTGTGTTTAAAGGAAAGTGGCGTACGTAGTTAGATTCAGAGAGGAGAGCAGTTTGCTCCTTTCTAAGGGACTCAATTTGACCAAACACGTCCTTCAAAAACTTAGTAGCTTCACACAGTATGGAGGCTTTCCCACTGTTCTGCTGAATCATTTCTGAGAAAAGAGAAAACGTTTCAGATTAGATATCACAATGGGTTAAAAAAAAAAAAAAAGAAGATATCACAATGGGTAACATCACCATACTAACACTTGTATATGCAAGATAACAGCCTCTCAACTCGAGCAATTTTTCATTCAAATCTATAGAGAAAAATGTGAAATTTTTACCAAGTGTATCGGCTAACTCAATGAAAAGCTCATTCAAGTGCTCGCGTTTAAGCCTCTCCCTAACAGCCTTGTTTATCCTTTTAGGTACTTTGCCTTTTCTAGACCTGTTATAGCCGAATATGTTATATGGAACATTTTTTTTATAAAAGATAAGATAATAATCAATCAGCAGATTATAATCAGTCATCCTAAAGTTGACACCTTTGGTCAACAGAAGCATGTGGATCATCATCGGATGTGGAAGGAGTTTTCGATCCCATCTTCTTGATTTTAGGAAAGGAGATTCTGAGAGTCAAAGTCAACTGTAGTTTAAAAGACAAAAGATGATTATTCTATGACACAATCAACCTTTAAGCTTGTGGAGACGAAAAACAAAAACGGTATGAAACTCAAGAAGGTGCTTTTAGATTCTCCCTGTCTCATCATATTCGTGTCAAATCAAAATAAGTATTACCATAAAAATTTCCTTCAATAACTCGTCAGGCGATCAGGATTCGATATGAGTCAGAAAACAAAAGCTAGAAGAGAATTTAAAGAGAGGGTTTGAGAAATTTAGGAGGAAAGGAAACGAAAATGAAATAAGATAGAGAGGAGGAGGAGGAGGAGGAGGAGGAGGAGGAGGAGGAGGAGGGCGTGTGGGGAAAGAAGGAGGCGCGTGGAGAGCACAGAAGAAGTAATACGTGTTAATCAGACACCTGAGCTCGACATGTGCCTTTTACTTTCCCACTTTTGTCTTAGTGATGGGGGAAAAAAAATTGAAGGGAAATAGGGTATAGAGTGCAAATAGAGGGGAAGTTGTGTGTAAAGAGTACAAATACTCTTCTATCTATTACATTGCGTTGTTATTCTTTACTTACACGTCATCATATCTTTGCATTTATAAATATAATTGAAAAATTGGTAAGAATGCACCCAAACAATCGTACATTTGTTTATTTTTAATATTTTTTATGACTATAATATTCTAATCTCTACATTTTTTTCTTCTCCCTTTTATGTGTTATAATCTCTTTATCTCTCGTACATGTTCTTCAAATCATCTTTTAATTCAACACAAATCTTTATTTTTTTATTATGATTTTTTTGACACCCATAATCATTATTTTATTATCTCACCCTAATTCTAATGCTAATTTTGAAATCTACATTCTTTTATTTAGATAATATATACGTTAGTAGGTATTTTATTACTTACCTGCTATTACTTAGATTAATAGATTCTTAATAGATACATGAAATGTTAGCTGTTACAAATAGATTTGGAGCTATTTGAAAGATAACTAATTAATTGTTAATAGTTTCATTAACTGATATATGATTTGTTAGTCGATACATTTGTTTGATACATAGATTGTTAGATGATACTGAAATTATTAGATGATATGTTAGTTGGTATGTAAATTGTTACCTACTATGTAAATATTTAGCTTATAGATCTAGAGTTACATGTTTTCGATAAAGCATGAAGGTATTTTCGTCCGCACACTATCAAAAGGTTACTCTTTTTTTGGTTTAATTACATCATGGGCATTTAGCTAATTTGGATCTTTGTTGGGTATATTACACTAATTGTCCCAATATAATTGAGTGCATTCACTTTACTCAGATAAAATTTAGTATTTTGTTAGACCATCACCGAATATACTGTTTTAAAGTTTGCAAAATTTTATATTTAGAATTTCAAATATTTTTTTTTAAAAGCAAAACTTCAAATTTAATTTTAAAATTATTTTTATTTTACAGTGTAGCTATTATATTTGTCATAATCAATGTATATCCGATTATAAATAACTAGCACATATATAGAAACTAGGGTAAATGCCCGTCCTACAGACGAGATATAATTTACTTGTGATCTAGATTTTTATTTTTTGTATGACTGTGTTTTAGGTTTGTATTTGTAAGATATATATATATATTAAAATGATTGTTGTCTTTTAGGAAATTTTAAGTGATGAAAAATATTATATTCATTTTACTTAAACTCTGATGTTTGCTTCTTTTTGTGACTTTTTTTTGTCAAATATATTTTATGAAATTATACTATTTTAGTTATTATTTTTATTTTTTGTTATGTTTTTTTTTCATAATAAAAACACATTTTTATGTCATCTTCGCATATGCCGACCTAAAATTCTTTATTTTTATTATTCTTGTTAGAGATTATAAGGTTGTATTAGCATGATACAAATTTCATAGTTGAAATGGTATATTGTTTTTTAAGGTTTGCTCAATTTTTATATATATAGTAAGTAAATTTGAGTTTTTATTGTTGTGGTTAGGTTTAATACTCAAAACATTGATTATTTTATATTTTGTATATATTGAATGTACTTGTACTTTTATAAAATATTATTATTCAGTTTCAGAATATAATCGATGGCTTTTTTGCCTATTCTATTACCTCTTATATTATTTTCATTTGTACCGAGTAATCTATTACACTACAAGAAAACATGAGAGCAACGACTACCATTTACGATTACAAATGTGTAGTTTTAAATTAACTTCAACGTTATGTCTAACTTACGACTATGTTAAAGTATGTCGTAACTTAGATGTAATTTTGCTACTAAAAGGTTTAGTTGTAAATTGGTCGTAAACTAACTTCGCATTACGACCACACTTTCAGGTAGTCGTAATGTGATCGTAAATGTACGACTAAATTACATCGACCAGCTACCTTCTGATTAACGACCAATTTATGAGAAACGTAGTTGCACAATCGTGGTTAAGTTATTATGAAGCCTAAATTCGTTGTAACATTGTTACCTACCAAAATCGAAGAAGCTATACCAGGGATATCAACCATATCAACAAAAGGAAAGACCAACATTTTGTTAAGTGGTTAAAAACGCAGGTATGTGTGAATATGGAAGTCGGCGAGCAACAATGAACTATGGAGTATGTGTGAAAGGTGAAACTGATTTCTATGGAATCTTACAAGAGATCATCGAAGTGTAATTCCCCGGCCTGGTGAAGCTGAAATGCGTTCTCTTCAAATGTTATTGGTTTGACCCCACCGTCAATAGAGGTGTTCGGTATAGCAAGTTTGGAATTGTTGATATAAATGCTACACGGAGGTACAACAAGTTTGAACCCTACATATTGACATCTCAAGCAGACCAAGTTTGTTTTATTACATACCCAAGGATCAGACAATCTGGAATATCTTGGTTAGCCACTATAAAAGTTATACTTTGGGGCCGAGTCTTGACTGATGAACAATCGCCTTTACAAGAAAATGCCATAAATGAAGTAGAAGTACCTGAGTAAGCTACAAATGATATCTTACTTGTAGATCCACACAACCAGGGATATGAAGAACTTCCAGACGATGCAACAGACGAAGCCAACGAAGATGAATTTGAAGAAAATGATGAAGTGGATAATGTTTCTGATGACGAGTGATCGAGTTTGATTATGTAACAGTGTTTGTGTTTTATTATATTATTAAACTCTTTGTATTGCATTACATATAATATATAACTTATTATCATGTTTGCTCAATTATATATAAACTTAGTTTAAAAAAAAAATCTTTGTACTTTGAGGTTTAGAAGTGTATAAAACTTATGATGTTTGGGGTTTCAGTTTCAGGTATAAACACAAAACGAAGCTAATTAGTCGTAAAGTACGACTCAGTTACGACTAATCTAAAATGAAAATAAACATATTTGATGTTAGGAGTTTTCAAGGCTCCTAAGACAAATGTTGTAGTATAAATGATTGTCGAACCAGTTCTGAGGGATATCAAAGCACTGAGAATGCAAGTACTCACTTAATCTAAGTGCAACCAATGATTTAGATGGGTTTTAAACTACTACTAAACTAGAAAGCAATAACAAAATGATACTTTCTTGACTAAGGGAAAAAGGAACTCATGGGCATAGGGATTAGACCTTGGGTGATCAAGTATCGAACTAAGGATGGCAAATGATCAATCAAACTATCAACCTTAAGCCTAGACACAATTCTAAGCAAGCTCTATGTCTAGATGAATGCTCATTTGCTAATATATCTCAAACATCAAATGTCTTTGGTTGAATAATATGAAAGCAATCATTACTAACAAGTCTATTAGCTATCTTAGCATCTTTAACAACAAATGTCTTTGGCAAAGTATACTAAAAGCCTAGGAGAGTTGTCTCGGGCATTTCATCGAACACCTTTCGGGTGAGAAATGCCTAAGGATCAACAACTGAGTGGCCAACTCAGAAGATGCATTATGATTACTCTACTAGCAAGGAACAAGAATGATCTACACTAAAACATCATAGAACTAACCTAATCACCCTTAATCTCCCTAACCCATGAATTCAAAAGGTGATTACTCACTAATCTCCATGATTCCTCTTAAACCCATATTGGATTTCAGATTAATCATGTAGAGAAATAGATAAGAAATCAACAAGAACATAACAAATCAAAATCCAAGAGATGAACTTCTCAAGAGAGTTCTTGTGTATTTCTCAATAGATCAAAAGATCAAAGATAATCTGCCTCTGGTGGCTACAAAAGATGTTTAAAACATAGGTTTTAGAAAGGTAAAACGTGCATAATGAAATGACCAAAAGGCCCTTAAGTAAAATAGAAATCGAGCAGATAATAGATGCGGAGCGACCTCGGCATGTCGCTCCGACAAGTCGCTCCGGCCTTCGGGAGCGACCTCAGTAGGTCGCTCTGAGAGGTTGCTCCAGGCTTCGCTTCGTGTCGTCTCGCCATAGAGACGCGAGCGACCTCGGGGTGTCGCTTTGGGAGGTCGCTCCGAGAGGGGTGTGAGATGCGAGCGACTTCGTGGTGTCGCTCCGGGAGGTCGCTCCGGGCTCTTTCTCGCGTCTCCGAGTGATGAAACCGCGAGCGACTTCTCCCTGTCGCTCTGGTAAGGTCACTCCAATAGGGAGGTCAGAGCGACTTGGTGGTGTCGCTCCGGACTGGTCGCTCCATGCCTTGCTCGCCCAATGACCACTCTAAACACTCCTTTTTGAGCTCCAAATGCCTCCAAGTGTTTCCAAGAACTCCATGTGGTACTCCAATACCTGATAAGGACTCATGTATGCAAAATGCAACCTAAACATGGCTAAATCCTAATCTATACGATGAAAATGCTAATGGATGAATGGATAAAACAATGCAAATATGCAAGATATCAACTCCCCCAAACTTGTTCTTTTACTTGTCCACAAGTGAACTTTCTAGAACTCATAGGGAGAGAGGTTTGAAGGTGGGAGCACATAGCCAAAAGAAACACAACTAGCACACTCTCTTATTACACTCTAGCTTCTCTAGGCCTATCTTAACTCTTTTTGTTCTTACACTCATCATCAAGCATCCACACATTCAAATCAACCAACTCTCACATTCATTAAGCACAAAACATCAGGTGAATTCTTGCAAATGGTCAGTTGGTCCAAGTCATTTGGTTGGGTAAGGGAAGGCTTTTATTCAAGTGATTCAAGAAGTTCAAAACATATGATCTTTAAGGTGGTTTACTCTCAAAACAAGTAGCCTTGACATTGCACATAATATATCTAAGAAAGGGACCAACTCATGCATACAATGCTCAATCTCCATTGTTCTACCCTTTTCCCAAACATACAAATCACACAATCATTCCCAAATGTCAAACCCAACTCACATCTCTCACCAAAAGATCCTAAGAACTTTAACTCCTTCTCTTTGAAATCTACAAGGGATTTTTCACAACCTCAAAACATTTCTTAGCTCCTAACAACCTTGCTAGCCCCCTTTTTCTTTTCTTTTTCTTTTTTTTTTTTTTTTTTTTTTTTTTTTCGTTTTTCTTTTTTTTTTTTTTTTTTTTTTTTTTTTTTTTAGGCTGGGGGCCAAGACTTTTCAAAACTTGAGCTAGAGGCTTCTATACTGGTCCCAATAAAACAATTCACTTAAGCACAAAGAGTCTATTCTTTTCCTTTTTCATTTCTCCCAAATCATAATCACAACACTCACCCCCACCTATAGCTAGACAATAGAGTGCCCAATCTAGCAAGAATGAAGATCAAGCATTGTCGTTCCCGATACTCTCAACATTATGCACATGTAAGACTTTCCGAAAAAGGCCTCACTCATCAAACAATGAAAGCTTAAAAGGAGGGAAGGGTTTTGGGAGTGGTCTACCACTAGAGTTTGTCAAAATAAGATTGGCATAAAGGATGTGACAACTCAAGTGTGTATAGCCATGACTCAGTACACAAGGGACCATGAGCAAGAAGCATTAAGTTCGTTCAGTTCAAATAAGGTTGTAGTTGGCTTCAAAGACTGAGTTTCAGCAATCAACAAGTTTCAGGAAGAGTTTTCAAGGCTCGAAACATACAAGTCTTTTTGAGAGGTGCAAAAGCTACTCAGGTGCAACGTAGTGTTCTTTACAAGGCATTTAAAATCATTGCTCCCAATGCAAGTGAATGCAACCTATATGCTCTAGACTCTCCTAGAAATGCAAATGATGCAAACTAAATGATTGTTTTTTTTTTTTTATATGCAAATAGGTATGCAATGCATGACTCAATGAAACAACATCAAAGCAAACATGATCAAATACTTGGTACCTCCCCCAAACTTGAGTTACACAGTCTTTGTGTCGTCAAGTAGAGAGAGATACCGAAAAGAAGACTAATATGCAAAAAATGAAATGGTATATACAAGGGAGTGTGGTGGGTTACCTTCTATGGGGAATGAGTAGAGGGAGATGCTCCCTCCTCGTCGTCCTCAGGTGGTAACTCTTCAAGGTGCTCATCAGCAGGAGTGCCCATCTCTTCAATGTAGAAGGCTTGCCCGAACACAGTTGGTTTCCTCATTTTCTCCTTGATGTCAAAGTGGAGGATGTTCTCTTTACCCAAATGGAGATCAATCGTGCCCTTCTTCACATTAACAATAGCTCCTGCTGTAGCTAAGAATGGCCTTCCTAGAATCAATGGATCTTGAGCCTCCTCACCCATCTCAAGCACCACAAAATCTGTAGGTATCTCATACCTTCCAATCTTCACAGGGAGGTCCTCTAAGATGCCCACAGGGTACTTCACTGAACGATCAGCTAACACCAGAGAGAGTCTACACTTCTTGTACTGAGTGAATCCAAGCTTCTTTGCAACAGACAAAGGCATCAAGCTGACACTAGCTCCCAAATCGCAGAGACTTTTCTCAAATACCATAGGTCCAAGAGCACAAGGTAGTGTGAAGCTTCCTGGATCCTCTAATTTCTCTGGAACATCAAGCCTCTGGATGATGGCATTGCACTCATGGGTAAGAATCATCATGCCTTCCATCTCCTTCTTCTTTGCAGCTACAACATCTTTCAGGAAATTGTTGTATTGAGGAATCAACATGAAAGCATCGATGATGGGCATTGCAACCTGAGCTTCACTCATTTGCTTCTCAAACAGAGCCTTGTACTTCTCTAGCAGCTGCTTCTTGAATCTACCAGGGAATGGAAGTTTGGGTTCATAGGTAGGGGGAACAAAAGAACTTTCACTTGCTGGAGTAACAACTTCACCATCTTTTACTGTCTTCTTCTCTTCCCCAACCTTTCCTTTACCTTTGGCTTCCACTATCTTTTCCAAGATCTCGTCATTGATCTTCTCATCAACAATCACCACTTCATCATCTATGTTGATGGCAACCCCCTCACCTAGTTTCTCAGCATCCTTGGTGAGGGTTCTAGGAGGTAACTGCTTACCACTCCTAAGGGTGATAGCTTTGGCCTCCTTGGGATTTTGGTCAGACTTTCCAGGTAGAGATCCTTGCTGGCGATTCTGGTGAGTGTTCATGGAAGCAAATTGATTCTCTAAATTCCTGACTGTAGAAGCAAGGTGTGAGAATTTGTTGTTGAGCTCATTGTAGCTCCCATCAATCTTGGAATGAAGGTTCTTCAACTCATAACCAACTTGCTTCTCACTTCTAGTCTGAGACTCCAAGATTTGTTTCAGTAAGGTATCAGTGCTGCTCTCTTGAGGAGCAGAGGAACCAGACGAGGGGTTTTGCTGAGGCTGATAGCTGCCTTGCTGGTTGTTTCTAGACGGATAGCCACTCTGTTGGTTGTTGGGATAAGATTTCTGTTGGTAGTTGTTGTACTGAAAATTGGGCTCCTTTTTGTACCAGCTACCATTGTTGTTGATGAAACACAACTCCTCTTGACCTTCCAAACCCTCAACCTCATTGACAGCAAGTGGATCTTCCTGCTTGGAGTTACCAACAAACTTCAGCTGCTCTTGGGTTGCTTTTTCAGCAATGAGTAGGTCGATCTTGTCTTCCAAAGCTTTGATCTCTTTCCTCGTCTGCTTATCATCTGTTCTACTGCCTCTGTCGTGGTCTCCACTGTAGACTGCATCACTCTTTACCATGTTGTCAACCAGCTCTTCTGCATCCTCCTCAGTTCTCCCCAAGAAGAACCCATTGCTAGCTGTATCCAGTCTGGCTCTGTACTTAGGAAGAGCACCACGGTAGAATGTGCTCAGTAAGCTCTCCTTAGAAAAGCCATGGTGTGGGCATTGAGCTTGGTAGCCCTTGAATCTCTCCCAGGCTTCACTGAAGCCTTCCAAGTTCTTCTGTTGAAAGCTGGAAATCTCGTTTCTCAGCTTAGCAGTTCTTGAAGTAGAGAAGAACTTCTCCAAGAATGCTTTCTTGCAGTCATCCCAAGTAGTGATGGAGTCACTGGGTAGAGACTTCTCCCACTGACGTGCCTTATCCCCCAAAGAGAAAGGGAATAGCTTGAGCTTTAAGGCATCTTCGGACACACCATTGGTTTTTGACAACCCACAGTAGCTGTCGAACCTGTCCAAGTGATCAAATGGATCCTCTAGAGCCAAGCCATGATACTTGTTGTTCTCGATCACGTTGAGGAGTCCTGATTTGATCTCAAAGTTGTTGGCTGCCACAGCGGGTGCTCGGATTCCCAATCTATGACCATGAATGTTGGGACGGTCGTAAGTGCCAATTGGTCGAGCTGCTCGCTGTTGGTTAGCTGGAGCATTGTTATTAGCGCCATTTACGCCTGCATCATGCTGATGTATGTCCCCCATATCAGTGTGCAATCTCTGCAATTGAGCCTGTTGCTCTTCTTCTCTTCTCTTTCTAGCACACTCTCTCTCTAAAGCTCTGATATCTGCAGCTCTTGGAACTAGGTTTGATGGACCCCTGCTCCTCAAGTGCATACACCTGTAGATTAAAGGGAGGTGAAGAAGAATCAGTAACAAAAGAAAATAAAAATGACTTAGTCTCAAGCAAGTGACTAAATCTCAATGTTGAAATCTACTCAGAATTTGGCAACGGCGCCAATTTGATGTTAGGAGTTTTCAAGGCTCCTAAGACAAATGTTGTAGTATAAATGATTGTCGAACCAGTTCTGAGGGATATCAAAGCACTGAGAATGCAAGTACTCACTTAATCTAAGTGCAACCAATGATTTAGATGGGTTTTAAACTACTACTAAACTAGAAAGCAATAACAGAATGATACTTTCTTGACTAAGGGAAAAGGGAACTCATGGGCATAGGGATTAGACCTTGGGTGATCAAGTATCGAACTAAGGATGGCAAATGATCAATCAAACTATCAACCTTAAGCCTAGACACAATTTTAAGCAAGCTCTATGTCTAGATGAATGCTCATTTGCTAACATATCTCAAACATCAAATGTCTTTGGTTGAATAATATGAAAGCAATCATTACTAACAAGTCTATTAGCTATCTTAGCATCTTTAACAACAAATGTCTTTGGCAAAGTATACTAAAAGCCTAGGAGAGTTGTCTCGGGCATTTCATCGAACACCTTTCGGGTGAGAAATGCCTAAGGATCAACAACTGAGTGGCCAACTCAGAAGATGCATTATGATTACTCTACTAGCAAGGAACAAGAATGATCTACACTAAAACATCCTAGAACTAACCTAATCACCCTTAATCTCCCTAACCCATGAATTCAAAAGGTGATTACTCACTAATCTCCATGATTCCTCTTAAACCCATATTGGATTTCAGATTAATCATGTAGAGAAATAGATAAGAAATCAACAAGAACACAAGAACATAACAAATCAAAATCCAAGAGATGAACTTCTCAAGAGAGTTCTTGTGTATTTCTCAATAGATCAAAAGATCGATCAAAGATAATCTGCCTCTGGTGGCTACAAAAGATGTTTAAAACATAGGTTTTAGAAAGGTAAAACGTGCATAATGAAATGACCAAAAGGCCCTTAAGTAAAATAGAAATCGAGAAGATAATAGATGCGGAGCAACCTCGGCATGTCGCTCCGACAAGTCGCTCCGGCCTTCGGGAGCGACCTCAGTGGGTCGCTCTGAGAGGTTGCTCCAGGCTTCGCTTCGTGTCGTCTCGCCATAGAGACGCGAGCGACCTCGGGGTGTCGCTTTGGGAGGTCGCTCCGAGAGGGGTGTGAGATGCGAGCGACTTCGTGGTGTCGCTCCGGGAGGTCGCTCCGGGCTCTTTCTCGCGTCTCCGAGTGATGAAACCGCGAGCGACTTCTCCCTGTCGCTCTGGTAAGGTCGCTCCAATAGGGAGGTCAGAGCGACTTGGTGGTGTCGCTCCGGACTGGTCGCTCCATGCCTTGCTCGCCCAATGACCACTCTAAACACTCCTTTTTGAGCTCCAAATGCCTCCAAGTGTTTCCAAGAACTCCATGTGGTACTCCAATACCTGATAAGGACTCATGTATGCAAAATGCAACCTAAACATGGCTAAATCCTAATCTATACGATGAAAATGCTAATGGATGAATGGATAAAACAATGCAAATATGCAAGATATCAATATTCAAAGCTAATTAGTCGTTAATTTACATCTAACGTACGACTAAACGGTCGTAAATAAAAAAATTATTTACTCCCTAATTGGTTGTAATTTTATTTTGTCCGCCATTGGTCGTAAATTTACGTCTCCTTTATGACCGCTAGTCTCTCATTGGTCGTAATATTACAGCCCATTTACGACTAACACCAAAACTCCATATATACTCGGACCTCGCGAAGCCATTTGGTTGCTCATTCCCTTCTTTCTAACAACGACTTCCCTTCTCTCTCTAGGTAATTTTTTTTTTTTTTAGTTTTAGGTGGTTAGTTAGGTGATTAGATTTGGTTTGAAATTAATTTAGGATGGAAGTAGATTAGGATGTAGTTAGATTATGATGGAATTAGAATTTGTTTAGATTATTTTTATATAAAAGATTTGAATTGTTTATAACCATCTTTTTTTTTGGTTTTTTTTTTCAGATTGACGATATTGCTATGGCTGGCGGTAGACGAAATAAACCTTAATGCTTAGTTTCTTTCGGTTTTAATTAATTTTTATTTTGAATGTTTTATATTATGGATAT
Source organism: Brassica napus (assembly GCF_020379485.1). Lineage (NCBI taxonomy): Eukaryota > Viridiplantae > Streptophyta > Magnoliopsida > Brassicales > Brassicaceae > Brassica > Brassica napus. The sequence continues at coordinate 14,606,744 of NC_063434.1, forward strand.
TATTATGTTTACGGATGTTAGATATTTTCTTTTAATTTTATCAAATTTTAAAAAATTAAATCAAACTAAATTTAAATTTTTGATTTTAATTAATATATAAAATTCGTAAATAAATATAAAATTCGATAAATAAATAAAATTAGTCAAATTTACGACCAATGAACATCTAAAGTCGATGAAAGTGTTCGTTACCTGATGACTAATAAACATCGACATTAGAGGTAAATTGGTCGTAAGGTTACGACCATTGTACGACTAATATATGAGACATAAATGTATGTCACCTTTACGACTAATGCATTTACGATTAACTTACGACCAACAGTTTGTGTCGTAAAGTTATGTCTGATTTACGACTAATATGTCTAGTCGTAATATTACGACCAATATGCCTCTAATAATTAATTACAATCAGCTTCTAACGACCAATCAATTTTTGAAGTTAATTGGTCGTAATGCCCATATTACGACCAACTAGCTACTAATATTGTAGTCGTTTTATTTTATTTTAGAATCTATCTATATATAAAAAACAATTTTAGCCTCCCTTCTGTTGCGCCACCTAGGATTCCAGATCAGAAAGTCAAGCTCTCTGGATGTGACACATGTCCCAGTCGAACCAAACTTACCGTTTAATTTATTCTGAAAAATCTGATGGGCTGTTATTTATTTGGCTTGAAAATACTTTGTTATCTTCTAGTACGTAACCCCTCATCCTAGAAAGCTTTCTCTCTGTAAAGTTGTATCTGCCGTTAAGGTTCATCCTCTCCTGCAAAAATCCTTAGGTCTCATATTTATGGAGTTTTGAACTTTTCAGAGAGATGAGTCTTCATCGATAAACATGTGTATGTGTCTTCTGGCATCGTTTCGTATGTGTTTATTCTCCGCAGAAGCGTTACGAGTTCATAGATCCATCACTCAACATCATGGATCTCCACCTTTAAAAAGGTAAGGCCTCAACCATTGATAATCATCTTCACAATTCCAATTTCATTCAATAATTTTTACTCGATATAATAGCTAAGCAGTCTGTTCTACTTGCTGATTTGAAGGTCCTTTAGCTTCTCAGATTTTGGGAAGACATAAACATGAAACGCGGCGAGTTGATGGGAATCGACATGATCTTCGTTGATGCTAAGGTAGTATGTTCTTGAAGCGCATGAACAGCTTATCTTAAACTATTTCTGGCTTTTAAACTCATAAATGTGTAAACATTGTATAAAGATCTTTATCTAAACTCTTTTGAATGATAAATTGTTAATCCGTTTCTTGAATTGGTGTTTAACACATGTGTTACAGTCGTCCCTAATGCTAGCCACCGTGAATTTTAACCGTCTCCCCACTTTACGACGCCGTCTCAAGGCTGGTGCTCTGTTCACCAATAGCGGTTTCGTTATGACACGGTGCAATCAGAACTCCAGGCTAACCGACTCTTCTCTAACGATTCGGTTCAGTGACTCAACCACATTCGATGAGTTAACCGAACCAGTCTCTCCAATACTTTAAGAGCGGTTTTGGTTCCGCAACCACGTTTCGCTGCATCGCTGCACGGCCTAGCCAGTGCAAACACACATTCCAGGTACCTCCACTTACTAGCTTTTCCCTCACAGATTAATTATTATAACCGATAAATAAAAAGTCTGTTCATTGACTCTCAAGACATTGTTGGAGAGCTCACTGATGTGAAGAGTTCATTGAGTAACGCTCCGTAGGAAAACGATGTGTTATGGCAACGATCAATATCAATAAGTTACTATCTCTTCATATGAAACATTCATCACTCTCAAAACAGATCTAAATTATTCTTTACATATACGTTGATGAGTTCATATTATTGTAGTTATGTATTTGTGACAATGAGTCTTTTTGATTCGCAAGCAGTGTCGTTTCATAACAAACTAGAAGTATTTCAAGTTGATCCAAGAGTTGTTGTTGTGACTAGCACTCATAAGATTGTAGGAGGTATATTTCTTACTGCAATAACTCGATATGTTTGCGCTTTACAATGAAACATGTATTTTGTCAAATTTTTGTTTTATATAGATGGACAACACGCACTAAGAGCACCATTAATGGATGTGTTTAAGGGAGTGCTAAGGGGTGGACAGGGGTGGGCTCCACCAAGAAAGAGGAAGATATGGTGCCAAAACTGCCAAATTAAACATCAACGCTTGCACTATTATGCGGACTCCACTGACACGTGACGATCCACGATTGGTTTGTTTTAAATTTTTTTTTTAACCAGTAAAAATAAATAAAAAATAAACACTTCATGGGTTAAAGATGCTCTAACAAGTTCTCTGAATAGACATAAAATCTTATTTTTGTGGGACATCTATATTTGAATGCCACATCAGCAGCATATGTATATTTCGATAAGGAGACTGCTGCGGGAGGATCTTATTTTACACGTAATCAGATTGGGACCGACTTCACATGCCCTCTCCTGTTTCTATTACTTTCATATAATAGTTTATTCATCTTGGTCCTGTAACATACAAATCTTAAACGATTGCCCACCCCCGGACATGAAACCAAGCATCACAGATGTAACAAAATGCAGCAGCACTAAGATTCAACAAACAGAAGTTATTTTATAGCAAAAAAAAAATGTTCGAATAGAGATATGTTAAAATTATCAATAAATTTAAACTTTAAAACATACAAATAATTTACTAAATATTTATTATACATAGGATAATAAACATGTTCATCTTATAATATTTATAAAAATGTTACTAATTCATAATGTGAAGAATAAAATTATCAAATTATCCAAATATTTATAAAAATGTTACTAATTCATAATGTTACAACTCAATAATTATTATGTCAAACAAAATAATAAATTATTACATTCAAAGTTTCAAGATCATATCCAAGAACAAAAAATGGTTTATGGGAAGCTTTAGAACAGCATTTCTTTACACCATATTTAGAAGAACATTTAAATTGGGGTTCCCATTTTGACTCATCAGATATCCAGCGGATAAAGACCATGTATTTGGCTTCATCGTGTACCTTGTAAATGATGCACATGAACCTCATTTTAGATCTTGCTTTAAAATGAACACCTGAGGATTCAAAAACATATGGTTTCAAACAAATCATTGGTCGTTATAAAGAGAATCACAAGAGTTTTCTACTGAAGTTGAGTATATGAGAAGCAAGCACTTCTCACATCTTCGCCAACTTCAACGACGCCTTCTTTGCTTGACATCTCAGATAATTTTAATTTCTCAATTTCCCTGCAAGAAATCTTGATCCATGAGAACAATTATGTGCATATATAACACATTAGTTTGAACGGGTCAAAAATGGCCAAAAGATACGCAATCAAAGACACAATTTTTTGTAAAAGCTCTAACTCCAGTCATTGAGTGAATTATCAAATACATCAAATCCCATTATCTATAGAAGTTAAACTGATCCTTTGTGTTTTCTTAATTTACTTGTCTAGTTCTTTGTGAAGTAAGTAGAAATTGCTTCAGAGAAATTAATTTCATCAGCCCTAGTTTTTGTATATTGTTTATATTCAGAAAAAGAATCTAACAATAAAATCAGTGGGAGACAAAACAATATCCTAACAAAGCAGATTCAACAGAGCCATACAATTCTTCCCAGAAATCGTCTTACTCGCTTCACTTATGGATAAAACCGATTTAAGAATGTGCAATGACTCCTTCCTTACTAAACTCTCATCAAAAACCTGAAAGGATAGGGTTTTTACACTCATGGATGATCCTATTTTAGAAAGTGAAAGAATCTGTACGAATAACAGGTACTTTTGCCATATCAAGCCTTTCTTGATTTCTTCCCAAAACTAACTCGTGTTCGGACCTAAAGTCAAATTCGACACGGCCTTTTTCTAAGACATAACTTTCTGTTCCGTCCGTCCAAGAGCCAGAAGAAAGGCCTCTATTGATCCAACCGAGAACAGCTTCTTGCAGCATTCCCATATTATTTTCTTGAAGCCATTCCTGGAATTTATAGCTTTAAAAATCAAAACAAGCTAAAAGAAAACTAACCAACCTAAATGGGTAACTTTTTGGTTTCATTGACCTTACCTTGAAATTATGTACACGTTCCCTTGAAGTGAGATCTTCAGAGAAGACTGAGAAGAGAATGCCTTGAAAATAGCAGGGAGAAGGAAACTAACAGCACATGAACGATGCTCCACACTTTGTGACAAAAGCCTCTCGAGCTGCTTGGTGACTTTGAAAAGCAGCGCTCAGTAACAGATTCAATAGATGGCACGACAGTGGAATCGGAAATGACTCAAAAAGATGCAATGTAGTTTTCATACATATTATTTGTACTCAAAGAGTCACGAAGCAACAGCTCTCCCCATTTAATGAAATCTGATTCTTCTTGTTGAAGCATTCCCATCGAAACCCCAACTAATCTCAGTAAAAAAAGGCACCAAACTCACTTCCAATACAATCAATGCACTTGTCTCCATCACAACATCAAAGAACGATTAAACAAACACGAACCATCTTCATCAGTGGAACAAACACTCTCCACATAAACAACTGCAAGGCATTATGATTATCTTCAGTACCCAAACCTGTCTCAGCCACAAAAACCTCAATTAGCTAATTCTTGAAATCTCTAACAAAAATTCAAAATTTCAAACTAACCAAAACTCTTTAGTAAATGACAAAGACCAGACACCAACGAAGCAATGTGGTTGCAATCATCAGAAGTGAATTTCTTGTCGCCATTAATGGTGTTCTATTACAAAAAAAAATACATGGAAGTCTTTTCAATAAAACCAATCATGGACAGGAAACTAAATTGAAGAAAGATCATCACCTCCGCACGAAAAGGCAATTCTTTGATGAGGGATTCGAAAAGGGTGGAGGGAGACACACCTGTGGAGCTTAGAACAGAGTCGAGAAAAGCAGGAACAGCTGTTGGAGGAACTTGTTTGAAGCTCAGCGACAGTGAAGTAATCACAGAGGAACCCATTGCTCGAACTTCCGGAAAAAAATGGCAGCTAGCCAGCCGGAGATAGATATCAGAAAGGCGTCAATTCATCGTCTCTTCGGTATTAGGGTTAGGGAAGAACTCTTTCTTCACGGCCGCACAACGACATTCGGCCCACGATTACACCAAGGTGTCGTTCGTTCGCTTACTATCCATCGAGGTGAAGATACAAATGAATGTTACTTTTGTACATTAAAATGCTACATTCAGATACATTACCTTATTGAATTTTTAAAAACTCATCTCAAATTTTCATCCAAATGAAGATGACTCTTAATGGTGCATCTAGACTCGGTCCAAAATGATAAATTACATAAAATAATCTTTTAAAATCAAAATATTATTTTCAAACCAAAAATTCTTTTTATTTTTTTGCATATAAATTTTTTCGCTAGAACCGAAAAATGCATTTTCCTCCCAAAACTGAAAAACAGACTTTCCTGTCAAAACCACAAAAATGTGTTTTCCGCAAAAAACGGGAAAACGCACATTTCTATAAAACGCAATTTTCGGCCAAACTAGTAAAATCACACTTTTCGGCCAAATCGATAAAAACACACTTTTCCGCCAAAACCGTAAAAACGTATTTTCTCGTCAAAAAGGCAAAAACGTAAATATGCATTTCCCACCAAAACCGGAAAACGTATTTTCCCGCCAAAATCGGAAAAACGCACTTCCTGCCAAAATCGGAAAAATGCATTTGACCGCCAAAATCGAAAAATGCATTTTCCGCCAAAACTGTAAAAATATATTTCCCGCCAAAACCGCAAAAACGCATGTTCCCGCAAAAACCGCAAAACACACTTTTTCCGCCAAAACCGGAAAAAGTTGTTTTCCGCCTAAACCGTAAAAACGCATTTTCCCTCCAAAACCGCAAAAACGCATTTTCCCATCAAACCCACAAAAACACACTTTTTCGTCATAAACACATTTTTCAATAAAACCGCAAAAATACACTTTTCCCCCCAAAACCGCAAAAATATATTTTTCGCCAAGCCCACATAAATACACTTTTTCATCAAAAACACATTTTTCCTTAAAACCCGCACAAATATTTTCGCCAAAACCGTAAAAATGCTATTTTTCCGCCAAAACGTAAAAAAAAAAATATTTTAGTCATTTTATTAACAAGTCCACCTAGATGCGATGCAAGTTAAAAAACGAAAAGCAAACGAACATAGTTGCATTTAGATGTTTCATCTGGATGAATAGACGAAATGAAGAAACGAGCAACACCGAGATGTAGCATCTGGATAAGACACCCATATGCACCATCTGGACGCATCTTCCAGATGTACAAACGAACTGGGCCCAAATGAAAATCTAAACCCGCACCAGAATTTATGAAACACTGAGTTTAACACCCGTGACACGTGTCGGCTCCACAGAGCCCGACTTAGTGGCATGGAATCCCATGTGGCATGTCTAAGAAGAGAACAAACTTTTCTTTATAATAAACACTGAGTGAATTCATTAAGTATTCAACATGATTTTATGATTTTTTTTTTAAATGCAATTATATATTTTGTATAGGACATTATGTGAAATTGCTTTATATAGAATTTATGTCAATTGAACATCAAAATTGTTGCAATAAGTAAACTGCATGATAAATGATTCGTCTTCTGCTTTTTATATAATACATATCTTTTATTTTCTCGTTATAAATCACTACAAAATCACAAAAGAATAATTGTTAAATAAAACGAATCAGATTTTGATCAGATAAAAGAATTGAACTAAAATATTTATTTAAAAAACACAAAATACTACACTATGACATTTTAGTGTTTACTTAATGTTTAAAATAATTTCGATGCTAAATTTGTTTGGAAAATACTTAAAAATTGATCCATAATTTTTTATGTTCCATGATATATAATTATTTATAAGATTAACATTTTTTAATTATATTATTTTGGGAAAAAATAGTTACACTACTGTTGTTGTCATTATATCTAGATAATTATGTAGTTCTGAAATTAAAACCTCAAAGAATCGTTGGTTTAAAAATAACCGGTATCAAAACTGATATTAAGATAATTATTAAATTTTAACTGCAAATTCAACATTTTCATAGCATCTCATTTGATCTTATTTTGTTTGACCTCTATGTGTAAGTTTAGATATTCACAGATGTGTTAACGCATCCATCCACCAAAAGAAAATAGGAAAAATTGCTAAAAGAGAACAAAAAAATAAGGTTGTTGTCCCCTTGGTATAAAACCAACATAAAGTTGTCTCAATAGTATAATTTTTCTCATAATCCCAAAACTAACCTTATATTTAATCTAATTAAACAGAATTTAAAAGTTAATTTGAATTTAAAAAAAAATTAACGGAGATAAGGAAAAAAAAACAGTTGAAAGGCAATCGAAAAAAAAGAGATATAGATATGCATCTTAGAGAACAAGAGTGTGAGAAGAATCAAAAGAAAAACTATGGAAAAACCATAGATTGATGAAGAAGAGAAGGGATAATCGTTTTTTATTTAATTTTTTCAAATAAAATCGACCATAACACGTTTTAGAAAGTTAGAATATTTCTAGGAGATTTTTTGAATATTTCCTTAACTGAAATTTTATTAATTTTCGCAAAAATCAGGTATTCTTATCCGTAGAAGGTGACTTCTAAAAGTTTAGAAGAATGATAAAAATTCTGAATACACTTTCTACTTTGAGTAGACATAAGAGTACATTGTAGAAAACACATTCTCCGAAATTTAGAATACTTTATAAAAGTAGAAGATGCATTCGGAAGGAAAGTGGATACCTTTACGATTAGTAGAATGCGCATTCCTCTTTTTCAGAAATTTAGTAAATAGTAAAATGGGCGTTCTAAAAGAAATAGATAAACGTGTTTATTTTAGAAATCGTTTTCTACTATACCATTTTTCGTAGAAGACGCATTCTACTTTTAGTAGAACATATTTTAAAAATCTTATTTACCAAGTTTTTGAACAAAAGAAAATTACCAACTTGTGTATACGGATGTTTTATTAATTGTTTATATTTTTAATAATTTTTTTGATTCACAAAATTATTTATTTTATTAGTTTTCAGAAATACAAAGGGTAAAAAGGAGAAAAATGGACAAAATTGATTTTATACCAAAAAGACAACAACCTGATTTGTTTTTTCTCTTTCGGTAATTTTTCCAATAAAATATTAGCGTAGATAAGTCCAAAGCATCCTTCTTCGCTGCTTCTTCTCCTTCTCAAAACTTTGGGTTTAAGTGGTTATTTTTGTTTTGTTGTTATGTTTATTTTATAATTTAAATCTTATTTTAGGTGAAAATAAACAATTTATTAATAGAAAATTACATCCCATGTGAGACTTTTAAAGTTGTATAAGTGAGATAGAGATTTCATTTTATTTGTTTATAAGTAATAATTTTAAAAGATATGTGTTAAAAATAGTTTCAAACGCTTCGTAAAGAAATGAAAGTATTCAGTTTACTGTGTTTTCTATCCTTCCATCTCTGGTTTACTTCGTTTGAGCTTATTTGAGTCATTTTTTCTGTTCCAACGCAAATCCATACCAATGTAACTTTATAAAAATCTTAGGAAAGCATTAACTGGTTCTTGATAAATGGGTTGGTTAAATGACAAACAGTTAAAATTCAAATGGAGCCTTCAAAGGTATTCATGCTTCTTTGTTGCAATTCTTAATATTCCTTCTTTATCTCATTGGATTTTTGTTCTTCGGTGTCCTCAAAAGTATAATAGTCACTTCCTCTCTTACATATTGTTTTCGTGTATTTGAATTAGATCAGTTAGTCAAATCTGCTGAGCAATTTTTAGATATTCTTAATCAATGTAATGAGCAATTTATTTTGTAGTTTTAGGGACTGAGTTGTTTTTATGAATATGTATTTGATTCTTTTAGATCAAAATCATATGATATTAAAAAAATGTTTAAATTTTAATAAATATTTAAATATGCATTATTTATTTTCATTAAAAATTGAAAGTAACATATTAACATTCACTATTTCTTTTAGTTATGTGTATTAAAAATCATTAAAAAGAGTTTTATGTTTGACCAAAAAAATTATGAAGAGTTTTATTATGTAAATGCAACTGGTTTACATTTTTTTATTGGAAGAGGTAAAGGAAAGAGTAAGAGCGGAGACATCACATTTGCATGTGAAAATATGGTGTTACTTTGAATTGAAACCCAAGCGCCATATTTTTGTTATTTTATCCTATATTTTTAGGGTTTAAAGGTTTTAGTAAAAGTTAATAAAATGCGACAAATTGAGTTTTTGTTTTCGTCACGAAGATTTTCTAATAATTTACAGACAATCTTCTGTCTTACTAAGAAGTAAGCATATTTACAAACAGTATTTGGTATCTTATATATTAAAACAGAAGTCACAATCTTAATTCATGTGTGATTTTTTAAAATATAGACCCTCACTAGAAATCAGTTATCATTTATTTATTACTAATAATATGGATTAATAATATATCATTCCTAATATAACATCGGCTCCTAAAAACCTGGATTGGTTAACAAACTCACATTGATTCATGTATGATATTTTTATTTGGATCATCATTTAATTTTTTTATTAAATGTATTTCCTTAATGCTAATATATAATCTTTTAACTACTTAAATCATAATATAATTTGATATCTTTTAATTTAAAATATAAATATATATATATATATATTTAATTTTTTAACAAATGTGTTGAAAACATTATAACAATATCTTAATTATCAAAAGTTGTATATAAATATTTTCACTAATTTTGTAATTAGTAATGAAATTAATGTTATTATACATTAATATATATATACTCAGTTATCTTTTATAAAATGAAAAAAATTATATCAAATTTTACTATTTTATAGTTATATCTATTATTTTAAAATAAAACATTGTATTTATATAAATATGATAAAGTTATTTTAAACTGATAAATTAATATATTTTATTTTCACAAACATTAAAATTTTATCCTAGAAATATAATATGTTGGTAAAACGAGTTAACATTAGTAAATTAGATAATTCATGTACAAAATTATCTTATCTTAAATTTATATATATAGTTATTATCTTTAATGAATAAACATAAAAATTATTGATAAACGAAATCTAGAGCTTTGAATTATGGACCATGATCACAATAATTGAATAAAAAATAATTTTAAAATATAGATAATAAAAATACCAAATATATTTGATGATTTGAAATAATCAATTAACTTACAGCATGAAACTATCAAATTGTTATATTTAAAATAATTACATATAAATATTTAAATATATAAGTAACTTTAAAAATATATTCTAAATATGTAAAATATATATAAACATGAAAATTAATATATGCACGGTTGTGCGGATCCAAATCTAGTATAGATTAAATGAAATACATTTATTATTATTATTTTTCTTTGTTAAATACAGAACTGAAGAGGAACTATTTGTTCGCAAAAGAAGTAAATGTCTATCAATCGAAAGAATTAAGCTAGTAATGAGAAAACTATGTAGTTACTGTAAAATATTATGAAGTGTATTTGTTATCATAAGTTAACTATAAAAATTATTACTCATTCCGTTCGGATTTACTTGACGTTCTAAATAATTTTTTTGTCAATATATTCGAAGGTCTCAGAATTCTATGTAAAGAATAAAGAATGATAAAATATGACTTTCTCTACCTTTGTAATTAATGATCTTTAGTGAAATGATATAAAACTAATTTAGCATTGAACACTAACGAAAAGATTAAAATAGACATTACATCAACTTCTTTAACTTATGTGCAGAGTTGTAGAACATCATGTAATTCCGAACGGAAGAAGTATTATTTTTATAAAAAAATGTAAGAATTATTACTCGAACTAATCCAGAAAACTTACAGTTGTTTTTTTTATTTCATTGAAATGGATTTTGATCTAAACGTAATTACTTAACTCTATTCAATTAAGGTAAGAAAAAAACATTATAGAACTCTCTTATTTTATAAAAAGGGGGAAAGTAAAAGATTTTTGTTTTGTTCTTACGCAAGTGCAAATAAATAACTGAGACGTGGTGAATAATCAGCTAAATTAGCCGGTAATATTGCTAATTACACATAATACAAAAATAAAAATAAAACAAAAGTAAAAACGGAAACAGAGGATATTCATAGCCCCAAGTATTATAAATTTTTGGAATGACACTATGACTAAACTCAGTTTAACACAAAAGAGTTCATAAAAAAAAAAAGAGACACTGATCACAAATCCAACGACACATAACCACAATCAAAAGGCACGTGCCTTAATCATTAGGTCACTCTCGTGTTTCTGTAAATGATATGTCAAACAATTGAGCAAGCTTTCAGTAAGAAAACAGTGGAATGAGAGAATTGAAAAAACATTTGCGCTTAAACAGTACAGATGCAGGTCTCTATGAGAGTTTCAACATCGTACGATTTATTTCTTATTTGCTTGAAAATGTAAATTTAATTATCTGATCGGACGGTTGCAAAACCATTTACTCTTTCTTTTTATATTTTCGTCACTATCATCTTAAAATGCCAGAAGAGAAAGCAACTTCGTCGTGTCAAGCATACGTCACACATAAATTATTGTAGTTGGACTAGTCTGAAAATGAGGGTCATCTTTAGCTGGATTTAAGGTTTATGCATCTTATTTGGGCCTCAATAATAAGCCTGATTCGTTGTAACCAAATTGGCCTTCAGAGCCTTAATGACGACAAAAAAAAAAGAGCAACTTCGTCTGTTACCTCTCTTTAGTATTCTTCAGACGGAGCATCTAATCTCTCTTTTTCTTTCTGTGCTTTTTGAGAGAATATAAAAATAGCATATGGATTCTCCGGCGGCGATGGTGGGCCGGAGATTAACGATGGTGCTGGTAGACTTATCCTTGGTGGTCCGGAACTGTCACAAACTCCGGTAATAATAATCATCAGCCGACGTATTGGAATCAGATTCCCAAAATATTCGAAAACGGAGTTTCGAGTTGGAATGGAATCGCCTATAAATAGCCTCTAAATGATTTTCATGCAACTCAGCAGCAACACTCGTTTTATATTCAAGCAAATACCAACGCTTTTTTTTCTAAGGCGTTGAAAGCCTAGAACTTTTCATAATCTTCAGTCGCCAACGATCGGAAAAGACAGATAGAAATCCTCAAAATGATTTAGAAGAAGAAAGTGATGAACTTCACATGGTTGAACTAACTTATTTATAGGTGAAGATCCGTTTGGGATAGGAAGAGGTGTATTGAATGAGATGGCTTGAGATGAATGAGTCGGTGATGTTAATGACAACATTAACTGTGTTAAGTGAATCTAATTGACAAGGGCAACCGTTTGCAGTAATGTCTTCATTGTTTTTTGGATAGAAAGATCGACATGTAGGCGGCGATGTAATCTCACGGGAAAGAAGAAGAAGTGTGACGTCGTTAACCTAAGTTAAGCCAGACCCAATTTTAGAAAGGTCAAACATAAATAACACACACGTTCAAATGAAACGCAAAACTTTGGTTACCTTAACACATGGCGGCTCCTCCTGCTTTGACTTTCTGACGTGGCAGAAGAGGTGCAGGGCCTAAAAAAAAGCAAAACACTCTTTTATATATAAAGATATTACAGTAATATTAATTAATACAATTTTACATTTAAATAATAAATAATAAATTAAATATTAAACTCCAAAAATACCCCATAAAAATATTTCCGTAATGCTCTATCTTCAATAACATAAATAAACAATTTGGACTATATTTTGGAAATTTTCGAGGTTCCGAAGCAAATTACGAGATTATTAGTGTCGTCTGCCACTTAATAAAGAAAATATTTTTGAATAGGAGTTCCGAAGCAAACTCCAAAAATACCCCATAAAAATATTTCCGTAATGATATAAGAGTCGTTTGCCACTTAATAAAGAAAATATTTTTGAAAATGTCTCTTTAGTGGTGGTAAACATAGGTAATGGTACTAAGAAAAAGGTAAACATAAAAATTCCCTTTTAATTTTCTTTTGTAATATTCTTTTTGTCTAATTCTAGTTTTAAAATATTATAAATCCTATTTTGTTGTTCAAAAAAATTCCTATTTTATAATTTTATTTAATTTTGTGTGTAAAATTTCAATTTATAAAAACAAATTTAAAATATTTATGAGATATAAGAATTTTAAGGATAAAAATGATAAACGGGAAAATACTTAAGAATCATATATGTGATTTGCAATAATTTTAAGAATCTACTAGATTTTGACCCGCGCTTCGGAAGCGCGGGTTCTTTTCAAAATTAAAAAAAAAATCTTATTAAAAAAATCTATATATAGTGTATAATTTTGGCCACATATATCCAAAACCGAGAATTAAACCGTACCAATCTAAAAAAAATCGAATAGAACTGAATTTCATAGATAACCGAATAAATAGTATATTTCTAGAACCAAAAAAATTGAAACTAAAAAACCTAAACCAAATGAGTACCTAAAATTTTAAAATAGAAATTATATACTTACAAATATTTATGATATCTAATTTCTAAATAACTAAATATCCTTAAATATTATTTATAAACCGAATTAACCAAAAAAACTCAATTACTGAATATTTTATTCAAACTATTAAAAATTATCTGAATTATCTGTAATTTGATATTTAAACTGAAAACTCTAAATTATCTGATATTTTTATCTATAAATATGTAATTGTCTGGAAAATAAGAATTGAGCCAGAACAGAATTGGACCCAAATGTTTTTGTATATTAGCCAGTTCCAACTTTACTACTGAACTGAACTAAAAACCGAAATAACCAAGTTGAAAAAATAATTTTATAAATACATGAACGATTCCTACGTTTATAAAACCAAAAACACCAAAACAAAAATACCTGAACCGAAACCAAATATTGGGGAGTAATAGTCCATTTACATTTAATTGGTACAAAGAAAAAAATATATTTTTACAAATTATTTAACTCTTATATATGGGATACATATGCAATTTATAGATAAATTAAGATATAAGCAGTGTTTTTATATTTGATTGGGACATGCGGTCGAACCGGTAAACCCGGTGACCGTATATAATTTGGATTGGCTTATGTTCTTCATAGAACCCAATTTATATGTTTCTACAAAATTCAAATTTAATGAAAACCTATTAATTAAAAAAATTGATATAAGTAAAAACATGTCATTAACCCGTGAACCAACACCGTTTAACCGATAAAAATCAAGAAAAATCTTATTTTTAAAAAAATTGATTAATAGAGCAATGAAAGTTATAATCATTGCTAAAAATTATATCCTTTAAAATTATCATGGCCTATTTGTAATATTTTACGTAGAATCTAAAGCTAGGTTTAAACCGTAATTGAGAAGATTATAAATTGTTAATTAAAATATATGTTGTTTTGATACTACATAGTTAAAATTTAAACAATAATAGTGTGTGAATAAATAACTAACCATCAAACTGTCACATTGTGAGGATTTTGACAAAATATATGAGAATAAAATATATGTTGTTTAACTAACCAACAAAATCCGCGCTTTAACTAACCAACAAAATCTTGTTAATTAAAATATATGTTGTTTTGATACTACATAGTTAAAATTTAGGTTGCTTGATTATTGGGTTTGAGTATATTTAAAAGGAATATCTTATGTGCTGATGTGCATATATGTTTTGAAGTATTAGTCTGTTAGTTTGTTGATAAGATATTTTAATGTAGAATATTTGGTTATGTCGATCAGTCAAAAGAGATTCATAATACAAAGATATTTTGAATCTCAATGGTTGGTTTCACGGAAATAGAAGCATCATTTAAAAGAAATGATTTAATAGAATGGTGAAATATATCTTGATAGTTCTGTAATTAGTATAGTAGTATACGTGTTCATATGCAGTGACATTTAAAAAATAGGAGGAATACATATGCAATAGAGATGTTGGAGCGAACTTTCAAGAAAAAGGCAATTCTTATCATAAAGATGTTGGTTAAAACATGGTTACCGTCAATATAATTGATCTATTAAAATGCTTTGATATATAATAGATGAAAGTATATTTAAAATTGTTTAAAGAAAGTAGATTACGTCAGATATTATGTTAGTTAGTAGATATAAGGTAGACCATAATACTTAATACTATTAGTCTAGTAAAAAAGTCCAAACAACTTTTATAGGTAGATTTTTTTAAGATTGTTTCCCTTTTAATAGTATTGATATGAAACTTCAAATTTAAAATTTAACTAATCAAATTTGAAGTTTTGAACATAACTCTAAATTTGAAGTTCTTAAGTTTTTTTTTTAGAGAACAAAAAACTCTATATTTGAAGTTACAGAATTTTTTTTGAGATGATTCTATTAAAAAAAGTTTGTTGAGTGTACGCATTAAATTTTGATCAGGGTGCTCTCTTATTTATGAATTCTTTTACAGCAAATAAAACTGTGAGTACAGTGTCATTGTTGTGTAGGATCTAAGTTTTATCTTTACAACTCCAACGACGAAAAGAGTGAAACGCTCAGATACGCTTAATGAGGCAAAATTCATTATGGCAGACTCTTACTTATTATGTCGTACTTTTATCTATTCGGATACTCTCCATATGGATGGCTAATGTCGATAATGCCATTTCTCTACCTGACCAATCAGAATCAAGGTTGTATTTTATTCATTTTATTCGAGGTTTCTTTTTTCTTCTTTTTTTTATTTTTCTCTCTCCGCTGGTGTCGTCTCTTTCTCTCTTCTCCGTTTGTTGGTTTCGCGGTTTTTTGGTGCGAGCGCAAATCAATCGGCGATTCCAAATCTGCGTCTTGGATGCTGAATCATTGAGCATGCCCGGAGCAGTTGATCCCCAACCTAGGTGAAATCAACTTTAGGTAAAGCATTATCTTGGTTTGTATCGATGATATTAGATAGTCGATTTCATATCTTGGGTCAATTGAATCGAATTAGGGAGGAATGGGGAAGTTTGGATTGTCTGTATGTTAGGGAAGTGGATAATCAACAATTAGAAGGGAATGTCGGGATTCAAAGCTGCAAATTATGAATCCTGTTAGGATATTATCGGAAACGGCTAGACTAGAAAAGTGTAAGTAAGTGAAACTTTACTCCCTAACAAAATGTGTAACAAGGTTTAACTTTGAATGGTTTTTTTGTTTTGTTTTGTAAAACAGACAATGGCTACAAACATACACTTTGACTATGATGGACATTATGCGAAATCTGGAGATGATTATGAATGGATTCCAAGCGATGGTCATTTGTTTGGTATATCCTTTAAGACATCATCATTGGATGAGATCACTTATTCGTTTTTGAAGGAGAGGATATGCAAGAAGATGACCATTTATCCGTGTATGAAGAGTCTTAAACTGAGTTACATTCCATTGGTAGTAGAACCTAAGAGGCAATAATTTATTTTGGATGATGAAGATGTGTTTTTGTATTTAACAACAGTGGATAAATAGGGAAGAAGAAGTATTTTGCATGTAGAGGTCATCGAAGAAATGAAAATAGTTCCAACAACGGAGCAACAATCAAGAGTTGAGAAAGAAAGCTCATATGGTGGGAACTATAGTGAGCTTGCGAGTGGATTACCCGAAGTTGAAGGTAATCCGGGTGCACTCACTTTGTTTACTCCCATTGAAGAAGCATAACGATTTCTAGAGGAGATTGAGCAGGTGGAGAATGTTGTGGATGGAGAGGCCGACAAATGGCGCATTGGTTTGGATAACATGGACAGCGTGAACAATGAGGGCGACGTGGATAACTCTATGGGTATTGGTGCTATTTCCGACTATGTTGAACTGTCACGTGTTGCAAAAGAAATCCCTCCAGTGGTTACTGAGTGGGAAGAAGGTTTGGGTTTTGAGAGGTTTCAAGAATTTCCGAGTAAAGTAGATGTGAAAGATATAATTGATAGAGGATCACAGCAGAAAAGTTTTGGAATCAGTATCGTGAACTCTGATAAGAGTCGATATGTGGTGAAATGTCGGGGAGCGGGTGAAGGTTGTAAATGGGCTGTGAGAGCTACGAGGATAAGGAATTCCGAAGCGTTCTCGATTAGAACATACATAAAGATGCATTCGTACTCTCGCGCAACTTCAAGTACTGGAATCAAAAGGAAAGCTACACCAAGATGTGTTGCAGTTATAGTGCATAGTGATTATCCGAGACTATTTAAGACACCAACTCCAAAAACCTTGGTCGGGCTGGTGCAAAGGAGACTGGGTGTGGAAGTGTTGTATGCGACAGTTTGGAGAGGAAAAAAAATAAGCTGTTGAGGATATGTATGGTAGTCCTGAGGAAGGATACAAGAAAGTGCCTTTGTATTTGTATATGTTCGAGAAGGTGAACCCGGATTCAAAAACAAGTTTTTATTGGATGGAGAAAAAAAGGTTCAAATACTTATTTGTGGCGTTGGGAGCTTCCATTGAAGGGTTTCAGTACATGAGGAAAGTCATCACTGTGGATGCAACTTTTCTGAAGATTGTTGAAGGTGGTGTTTTAGTTATTGCCATGGCTCAGGATCCAAACCGTCACCATTATCCTATAGCTTTTAGTGTCGGTGATGGGGAGAAAAATGAAAGTTGGAAATGTTTTTTCACAACGTTGAAAACTGTTATACCGGATTCGACTGAGTTGGTGTTTGTTTAAGACAGAAATCCAAGTCTGATAAGAGCCGTTGCTGAAGTGTATCTGATGGCTAAACATGGGTGTTGTATCTCGCATCTATCCTATCACACAATGTGAAACATCATGTCAAACAGGACAGGGACGAGGTTGCACAACAATTCATGAAAGTTACACAAATTTATTCAGAGGCTGAGTTTGAACAGCAGTATCAAGAGTTTAGGGAGATGTATCCATCGTGTGCTACATATCTTGATAAAAGTGTCGATGTTAAAAATAGGGCCAAATGTCATTTCCCCGGTGCAAGGTACAACAAAGACACCTCTGATTGTGCGGACTCTTTGAATGCGCTTTTTGAGAATGCACGAAAGTTATATTTAGTGCCTATGATTGATGTTGTTGTTGACACACATACGAAGGATGCAGCAGTCGGCCCGTCAGCTCAAAAATTGGTTCCTTTTGTGGAGAACAAAATGCATAAAAGAGTACTGAAAGGTGAAAAACTCAGAGTGACTCTGCTAAACACTTTTGAGCTTGAATACAGTGCTATTGGAAAGGACGGGAAGACTAATATTGTTGATTTTCATCAGAAAAAGTGCAGCTGCAGGAAGTTCGATATATATAGTTACCCATGTGTCCATGCAATAGGCGCTGCCGTTAAGTGTTTGAAGCATGATAGACCACTAGAGTTGAGTGACATGTATGATATAATCTCGCCTTATTACTTGATTAAAGTGTGGGCTTTGGCGTATCGAATGACTATATATCCAGTCCCTCATATGTCCGAATGGATGGTTCCAAAAGATATCGCTGAACAGTGTCCCTCACCGCCAAAGTACACGAAAAAAGGAAAGAACTGAGGAAAAAGGTTTCCTTCGGCTGGACAACGTAGGCCCTGTGCCAATAAGTATGTGCCTAACAGGAATTTGGATCCCTGGTTCAACTGCTTGAGGGGATCACAAGGGAGAGAAGGAACACAAGGGACAGAAGGAACTCAAGGACCACAAGGAACTAAAGGGACTCAAGGAACACAGGAAAACTTTTGACAAGTTGGTGAAACCTGCGTTATATGATTTAGATTAAACTTTGCAACTTTGCAACTTTGCCCCTCTCGTTGCTTCGGTTGGAAGTATGATTGTAAAAGTTGGTGAATATTATTGATGATTTAGAGTAATTGATGATTTAGATTAAACTTTGCAACTTTGCCCCTCACATTGCTTCGGTTGGAAATATGATTGTAAAAGTTGGTGAAACCTTCGTTATATTGTTGATGATTTAGAGTAACTGATGATTTATATTAAACTTTGCATCACGTTACTTATTCATATTTTATATATTTCATAATTATTTCAATGCAAAAATTAAAATTCCGGATCACATTAAACACAAAAATTAAAATTCATGATCACATTTTGTATTCAGTGGGAAGGAAATACAGGTAAATACATTACTATGATATGTATTTTTCTCACGCATCACCTTCTGGGATTATAAAACTTTTATAAGTCACATTATCAAGTTTATTTCTACTTGATCCCATGAGAAATGAAGATTTCATACGGAATATAGTTGGTATAACCATAAATTTATCATCCAAGTACAGTAAAACTAAGAAAATTGCAAAAACGAAGAAAGTAAAACTTTAACCTTTTTTGTATAACTATGAACCATGTGAAACTTCAACCTTATAAATTTATCCCGCTCAGCTTTTCAAATTTTCCCACTCATTTATTTCAAATTTTCCCTCTCCCCAATATCGATGCGGAATCGAAGCAAACATGTATTTAAACCCATTTTTTGGGTTGTCCCATTTATTCAGCCACATCTCTCTCTCTACAGATTTCTCTCTCCTTCTTTTCAGAACCATATTCATTGTTTCTTCAATTTCTCCAGCAACTTAGGTTCACCCCAGAATCATGACTCATTCAAACGAGGAGCACAGCCAGATGAAGGCCTTGGAGACACACAACAAAATCCTTGGGTTCGTGGCGGATGCGGATGCGGAGTGCGGGTTTCCGACCAGCTGCCCTTGCGGGGGGAGAATCATCAAAGAAGTGTCTCGGGATCCAAAGTATCAAACTGATTTTGATACTTTACCAGGGAGAAAATACTTCACTTGCATAAATTTTGATGTAATTAATGTATACTTTCGGGGTTTCATGTGCAGATTTTGATACTTTCTGGTTTTATGTTAGAATGATGGCTTCCATTTCCGTCAACCTTGGGTCTTCTTCGGTGTCCATGAAGAGGTTGCAAAGTTAAGGAAGCGTGTTGATGAGATGGCTGCAGAGATTGCTGAGCTTAAGGATAAGCTTACTCGTCCATGACATGTGTCGGCGCTTTGTAATCTCGTTCTACGTTGTTTGCAATTCCCCGTCTTTCTTTTCTTATGGTTATTTATGATGTCTCTCTATTCTACTTTATGCATTCATGAATTAATCTCAAGTTTCACTAAGTTAGAACAATACGAAAGTAAAATTTTGTAAAACTTTCACCTGCGTTCTCGAAGTTTTACGAAGTTGAAAGTACTCTATTACAAAGTTTCACCTACCTTACGCATTCACGAATTAATCTCAAGTTTCACTAAGTTAGACCAATAAGAAAGTGAAATTTTGTAAAACTTTCACTTGCGTTCTCGAAGTTATACGAAGTTGAAAGTATTCTAGTACAAACTTTCACTTTCACCTACCTTACTCTTTCACGAATTACTCTAGTTTCACTAAGTTAGACCAATACGAAAGTGATATTTTGTAAAAGTTTCACCAGCTTTATCGAAGTTATACGAAGTTGAAAGTACTTCACGCATTCACGAATTAATATAGTTTCACGAAGTAATACGAAGTTTAAAGTAAAACATGAATAACATAAGTCTTAAGTCTTAAGTCTTCAACAAACCACAGTCATACCATAATTCAAGGAGAAACCCATTCAAGGAAGTCATACAAACTACATACTTGTAACATTATTAAGGGCACAACCACATAGATATTTCACACATTCTGCTTACCTCACTTGTTGGCCTTCTTCTTCCGGGTACCTGCCTTCTTCTGGCCACCTGACTTGTTCTTCTGACCACCTGCCTTCTTCTGACCACTTGCCTTCTTTTGGGCATTTTCCTTATTCTGGGAAGCTGCCCCCTTAAGGGCTCATGTCACAATGGGACTCCTCACATTAGCGCTTATTCCTTTTGGCTTTTTTTGCAACACCTCCCCCTTCTTTTCCATCAGCTTTTCTTCCCCTCTTCTTAGTCTTCGTCTCGGTTTGCACATCCCCACTTTCCTTTTCCTTTTCATTTTCCTTTTCATTTTCCTTCTCACCAACCTTAGCGACATCATTCTTTGCCTTCTCAGACATCTCAAACTTCTCAGCCATCGCAGACATGTCTGCTTTGTCATCATCCTTAGAACTACTATCTTCTTCCATGTCATCATCCTTAGAACTACCATCTTCCTCATCATTACCCTCACCATGTTCACTCTGCATTTGCTTAGCAATATCGAGAACACCAGTAGCATTGGGAACACTCATCGTCAGGCTCCTCACTTCTTTTTCTAGAAGAGTTAGCTGGTTACCCAATGATTCGACTTTTTTGTTTATTTCCTTCAAACCATCTCGAATTGCATTCATAAGCCGACTTTCGAGCTCTTTTAAAGCATCAACATCAGGAGCCTCCACCGAATCTGCATCAGCCTCAGTAGATTCTCCAATAGCAGGAATGGTGGGACCTTCAACCGGAGCTGTACGAGCAGCCACATCGATGTTGAATTGTTCTTCAAAAAAAATTTGTATCTTCCCTTTTTTATTATCTTGGTCCAACCATCAACTGTTGCATCATCGTCATCATCAGCCCAACAAATTTCCTTCTCCATCCATATTCTTTCTAGAAGTCCCTTCTCAGTCGATGTTGCTACCAAGATACTCTCAATATCTTGTGGCTGCAAATAATATAAACTTACTTATTTTCTGCTTAATTTGAATACACATTTAACATGATATAACATTAATTACCTAGTTTCACCAAGTTTCCAGTTCATTGCATTCATACTGTATGCCTTCGTTCCACCTATGTGTTTACTGCATCTTGCACATCTGGGGTCAATCAGCGTGTGCAGTTTTCACAGTTTCTCGGAAATGCTTCCTCAAGCTTGGAATTGCCTCAAAGGCCAACAACTACACACAACAAACAGCAACATTAACAGAACATCAAATTAACGTATTTACTATCCTAACTACAAGAAGAGCTTGAGAATACCTGCAAAGGAACATGAAAGCTTGTAAATACCCAACTCGTCGGCACAACCCCCTTGCACTTCTCCAAGAAGCTAGATACATCCTGCAAGTTTTGTTTGAATTCATACCATCCCCAAGGGAACATTAAGCACGCATCGAGGTCATCAACAACAGTCAGGAAAAAACTGTCCACAGGTGTTGCTCCCTCTCCACTCTTTCGGGCCTGACGAGGATGCTGGCTAAGAAGTACATAACGGCCATCTTTTGACGATCCTGAGCTGGCTTTCCTTTCATTGCCAACATCTGCTTCTCCACGTCAGCGTATGTAACCATTTTCCTTTCAAAATACTTGTTCATGAAGGATGTACCATCCAACCTCTCATGGTTCGTGGGATACTCATGGCAGTATAGTCCAGAGATGTGTCCGACTTCTCTGAGAGAGTATCGGATTGGGACGCTATTAACAATAAACCATAACTCATTCTTCTTCGCTGTCGAAGCTGAACGTAAAACGACAATCCACATTCCCATCCACTTCTGCTTTGGTTTCTTATATGGGAGAAATGTTGAACTGTGGGTGCTCTATGAACCATTCCACCTCCTTCTATTTCAAGATCAACTGTATATTTATTAGCGCCCTGTCGATGTAACATTTTCCTGAAAGCTTCAAACCCTTTTGATACTGGCTTGGAGTAAAGTGCAACTTCAGCGGTAGCATGCCTTGATTATCTTCAAGCTGCAGTGATGTGAAAACCGGATCGCGTACGAAATGTTACAACCATCAACAATAAGATAAGTTTCACAAAATTTGTACTTACTTATACAATCATAAAATTGAAGATTTTCTTACTTTCACAAACTTTGTCAATTGATACAGTTGAAGTTATACAAAGTTCTCCAAAATTACTTTGTTTCTCAATATTACGCTTACTCCAAATTTCACTTTGTTTTACACAGTTATACTATCTTAAAGTAATAAGATTCAGACGATGTTTCAGCAAGTTTTCAAAGTTCTACAAATTCCTTAGAAGTTACTTACCTCTGCATGCAAAATCCCTGCATGCGACTCAGTTTGATGTTGTCGAGCTGCTTGGGTCTCCCCCGTCTCTTCAGCTTGTTCATCATTTCTTCGGGACTGCGATTCAACTCCTTCTCCGGATTCCTTTTGTTCTTCTCCCGGTTATTTGTCTTCTTCTCCGGGTTCCTTCTCTTCTTCTTCGGGCTCCTTTTGTTCTTCTTTGGGTTCCTTCTCTTCTTCTCCGGATTCCTTTTCTTCCTCTTTATCACTTGCATTTTCTTCGTTTCCATCTGCATCTGGGGGAGAATCCTCGGTTTCTGGGTCGTCAGATTTGTCAATGGTGCTCGGGTTTACGACCTCATCCCCAGTTACTTCTACGGTTTTACATGTGACCACAACGGTTTCTTCTACTACACTATTAGCCCCGTCTTCTTTCGTCTTTAGAACGACTCGATTCAACATTTTTAGGGTTTTTATTCTTTTCGCGCTAGCGATTGAGTGGGGTTATGAGAATTTAAACAAAGAAAACGGTCGAGAAAGAATGAGTGAGAGACAGTGAAACCTTTCCCTTTTTACTGAGGAAGCGTATTCGAAAATTCTAACTTATTCTGGAATTAGGGATCCAATTTTGTAGGTTGGTGTTGGGTTTGGGTTTGGACAGTCCGAGGTAGGATTGTAATTATCTAACTTTCTCTTGGTTTCGTTATCTTTTAAAAAATTTCCTATTTAAATAAAGATTTAATAAATTAATAAAAAAGGGAGGAGTACTGGAGAATTTTTTTTTTAGGAGTGCTGGAGCACCCGTAGCTATAAATATGAAAATTTTATATGTAATTTTGGTGTGATAATATATTTTGAAACACATTTTAAGGTAGGTTTTGACTTTTAAATTAAGGGGCGTGTGAAGTCCACGTGATGGATAACAAAAAGCATAGAAATGGTCTCACGGATTGATGACGCCCGTTTTCCGCCGCTGCTGGCGGGTGCTTCCCAGAAATACTATCGTAGGGGCAGTGCTGGTCTTGAGTCAAATGGCGCCTAAACTGCATCCGAATAATGATGCTACTTATCATTGATAATTTTGTTACATTTTTAAATAATATTAAAATTTAAATTTTTTAAAAGTAAAACATAAAACTATAAATATCAATATTCTTCTTCCTTTTTTCTTCTTAAAAAACTGTTTTCGGTTACTCTTATCGAACTTGAAAAATCAAGTGTTTTTGTCCGTTCATGCATTTTTGATATTCTAGATATTTATTTTAATTGTTCATAAAAATAGTTAAACGTGTTAAAAAATTGAATTTCAATATAAAAGAACCAGCGATTAAAGTTGAATCGTTAGTACTCTACGGAAAAAGTGTTTGAGTACGAACCCATCCATTATTTTAGAAATGTTAACATTTCAACCATTTCATACTTTTTTGCAACATTTATCAAATATTGAAGTTCTATATATATATATTTTTCTATAAAAAAAATTTATAACTTAGTGAAACCAGGTTAAATTAGTTTTAATTTAACAAGCTGCATTAGTTTTTTTTCTGCGAATTCCGAAAGCATAATGTAATTTATTACAATTTATGTTTGTTTAGATTTCATAAGTTTTAAACATGTTATAACCAAAAGAAGATAGAAAAGATAAAACATATATAGAAAATTAGGAGATGCAGAAGTTCATTCCATCAACGCCTAACTCGACCTCTGGATGGAAGAATCAATTTAATAATTATTTCCAGAAGAAGTTTTTGTTTGAACCTGTGTCATGTCATTTAGGGTAAAAAAAAAGTTCACAAAAAACTACTACACTTAAGAAATTTTTTATTTTGTGGCGCACCTAAAATGATAATAAAGTTAGCACCTAAAGCCCATGCTTTTCGGACTTCAGCCCTACACATATTTATTATACAATAATTTTAAAATATATTTTTCATTTTAAAAAAAATTACACTTTATCATACACTTTATCATGTATGATAAGACACTCACTACTACAAGCGAAGTGGTTAAAGTTAGCATAAGAAGATAGCGTTTTGTACGGTAATACTATTTTTGACATAACCCGTAGTTTAAGATAGCGTTTGTAAATTACGAAACCCTACTAGTATGTTGAGCGGGAAAAAAGTATTCACGCAAACAATTTTTAAGAGTGCGTTACCCATTAGAACACATTTCTGTCTTTTTGACATCATAAGACACATCATGCTGGTGCCACACATTTTCAATTTCCGAGATGAGTTTTGGACAGAAATACCTTTTAACTTGCTAAATGAGAGAGAAATATATTTGTGTATTCTCTTTAGTTAGTGGGGACAGACTTCCAGTTAGCTTTTTGTTAGTTTGTTTGGTTAGGATATAGTTCATTTATGAAAAAGAAGTTATGTGAAACCCAAAAACATCTCATGTTTCATATAGTTAGAATTTTTTTGGTTATTTTATATTTTATGTTCCCCTATTGTTTATTCCACCCTATGTCTTCAATTTCTTTTATCTAAAAATTTAAGATATATAAAAGAAATATTATTATCACACAAAATTACGTATAAAATTTTCCATCTTTTAACATCCATTTTCATACATATATATATATATATATATTTTTCATACATAATATATATATATATATATATATATATATTAAAAGAATGTGGACATGGACACAATAATGTGTACGACAAAATTGTGGACATAGCTGTGTGTTTCTGTTTATTAGCTGTGTGTTTGTGTTTATGGATACATGTATTTCGTAATGAATTGAGAAAACAAATAATAGTAGATTGTGTGGACATGTTTTTGGATATATAAACATTAAGAATTGTAATATATGTCAATCTTAACAAAATTGTAGAGATGAACATATTTTCATTTTGTTGTGTTTTTGTGTTTAAGGATGCATTTATTTATCAGAAATTCGTAACGTGGACAAGAATTGTAATATAGTCAATCTTAAAAAATCGTAAAATCACGTTTTCCCACCAACATCGTAAAATTATATTTTTCCGGTAAAACCACAAAATCATGTTTTCCCGACAAAACCACAAAATTGTGTTTTCCACCAAAACCACAAAATCGTCTATTCTCGCCAAAATCGTAAAATTGCGCTTTCCTGCCAAAACTGCAAAATTATGATTTTTCGCCAAAACCACAAAATCTCGTTTATGTATGAACCTATGTATGCTTTGGGATTATATATGATCATAATGTATGATTTTGGATTATACAAAACATGATGAAATCATGTTAAATATGAATTTTTGTATGTTAAGCTTGATTTTTTAATTGGATTCCGCGAAATGCCCATTTAGAATGATCCATTTTGGATTTTGAAAATTTGGGTTTCAACAAATAATGTCTAATAAACTAATTTGTCTATTTGGACATGTCCATTTGGACATGTCCATTTGGACATGAACAACCCGTTTGACATCAAATAACATGTTACGTCATCAATAATCAACTTTCATATCATAATCATCATCATCATCACAAATAATCATCATACATCAATCATCAATTAACAAACAATCTCCTAGACCTAGCCTAGTAGTACTAAGAATCCACATATCACACCCTCACCTTTTCCATAAGATTGAAAGTAGATTCTGAAAATAATGGTCAAAGCGGTTGAACCACTATTTTGTCGATCTGAACTGCGATTGCATTCAAATAGAAAATTAGGGTTTCTGGTTTTGACAGATCATTATGATTCTTGGACAGGAAGCAAGAAAAATAATTATAATCTTACAACTAAAATGGAAACCGCCAGTTGATATAGATTCCTTGAAACAAAATCTTTCCAGAGACACCTTACTTGCGTTCTAACTCTCTCTGGTTCACCCGGAAACCAACTCACAAAACCCCTATTTGAATCTGGAAAAACAGGTTTCAGACTTAGGATCCCTGAATCCAGAAAACAGTGATTTTTCTTCAACTTGAACATCAAATAACTTTGTATTTTACCTCCGATGACTATAGAAAACTTGGAACGTCAGGTTTCTAACAATAACAATCTCGTCACCTATATCCTTCTGTATCGATGCTAAATGTCCTCTCAATATGGCTCTCTGAACTGAAAAAACAATCTGGACAAATTTCAGAACCATGCTGATTTTCCCTCAACTTGTAAATCAAATAACTAATGTATATTACCTTTTAATGGAGCGTTCTTAATGGCTATAGAGAGCTAGGAACGTCATATTTCTAGCACTATCAAGGAAGTCACCGAAATCCTCCTGTATCAACCGAAAATAGCTTCACAATATGGTTCTGCGAAACAGGAAAACCAGATCTGAACAGAATTCAGAAATATGAAGGTTTTCTCTCAACTTGTAGATTGAATAACTAACTGAGTTTACCTCGTAATTGAGATCCGAAAGTTGCTATGTCTTCCTTGCATAGAGATCTATCAATCAAAGTTATGTTCTTTGACTATATCCTTTATATCTGGTCGGAATCATCTCTCAAAAACACCAACTTGGCACTAGTTTCTCTTGAGATGGTTGACGACTGCGTTTTCATTGATTTTGGCAAGAGCTTCGCCTACAAATTTGTATCTCCATCTCCTCTAGGTCATTGCCTTCATTATATAGTTGAAGGAGCTTGTTCATATCATCCAAAATTAGTGAAATACCTTTCTTTAAAGTTTTAGGTTAAAATGTGGGTCCTACGTTTAGGATTTTAAAATTTGTTGGGTTTGAGCTGTGACATTCACAATATATCATTTCTTTGTTAGAATATTGTATGGGATAAATTGTAGCAAAAAGAGAAAAGGTACATACAGTGCGTGTATGTGTCTGGTTGTATATCAAGACAAAAAACTTCATATTGTAACAAGGGATAATCTATTTATTTGCTAAGGACGTTCAGTCATGATTGTTTTTGTTTTTAAAGGATCTTACTAATAGTAATGTGGTAAATTGTGATGAAAATCTGAAGAGCTTTAGCATGGAAGCAACGAGTTGAGCTAGAGATTTTTTATATTAAAAAAATACATTAGTAAAAAAAAAGGAAATAGCAATGGTCAGTATTCGTGGCCATAGGTGTTTTTTCGTAGCTATATGGAGGTCTTGCTACAAAAAGCCACGATTTTCAAATTGTAGCTACACAATCGTAGCACTTTTTGGTTCATAGCAAAACTATTTCAAAATGCTACATATGAAAGATTACATGCAGTAGCGGCCCTGATACCAAGCATAGGAAGCTCCAGCTTCCGGCCCAAAATAATATATATGTTTTACCGGCCATAAATTGACAATAAATTGTCCGTAGCTTAGTGGTAGTCATGGTGTGTATAGTCTATAGGTGATGACTTCGAATCTCCACCCCATCAAAATATTTTGAACATTGATAATACACCTACTATCACGGCCCTCAAATTTTTTTTAGCTTCTGGACCTCACATTCAATGGGCCGGCACTGATTACATGGCAAGTTGTTACAGTTTTGACACTATGGTTTCTACTACGAAGTAGCGACAAATTCTTTCGTGGCAAGTTACCAGGGCCGGCTAACTAGGAAGGACAAACAGTGCGACTGTTCCGGGTCCAAGTCTGTGTTCTCCCATATATTAATAATTAAGGGGCACAATTATTTTTATAAATCTATATTTTTATTAAAAAAAGATATAATAAATAAAATTGAAGCGGCCTAAAAATATTTTATATGTATACAGTTTTATTTTCATCACAAAATATATGAAATACTATTGATTAAAATTTAGAAGTACTTTAAACATTAAATAAATATAAATTTTAAAAGGTGAATTTTTTTTGCTCTAGGGCCCTTAACAGTGTTAAGCCGACCCTGTAAGTTACCACAAATTTGATATGATTACATCATCGCTTGCTGCTGCAAAATAAAGACGGTTTATTTTGTGTCTTTTGTTTTGTTTGGCTATGATTTAAACTAGCTTTTCCGTGTGTAGATATTTGAACGATTTAAAAAAATAAGCTAATTAGATTTTTTTTTTTTTGAAACAGAAACCGAATTCGTATTACATTGATCTTCTTAAAGCTCAAAAGGTTCAAAAGATTCAAACATTCAAAAGGTTCAAAAATTAAAACATGGAACATAATACATAAACTTGTTTTTGTGCAAGCAAAAGCCATATCTTAACGTACAAACCGAGTTCTTAATTGCACCACCTATCTAATTCAAAATGGTTATTATGTTGAGGTTGTGAATCACCTGGAGCTTAAGACTGAACCTGATCTGGGGATGGAGCTTGACCTTGAAGTTGATCTTGATACTGATATTGTGACTGAGAATAATGTTGAACATGAGTTGGTTGTGCAGTAGAGGCATGAGGATTGGAAGCTTGAGGCTGTAGAAGTTGCAGAATCGTGTTGAGAGTTAATTGAATTTTAGTCATCCCTTCTTTGAAGTTAGTCTTGAAAGCATGAAAATCAGACTTGACTTCCTGAGTGAGGGTCTCCAAGCCACAAATCCGCATCTCCATGTCCATGCTTAACTTGAGTGTAGCAGAGACCGACTCAAATGGACATCTGTTCTTGGATTGAACATTGCCAAGTCAATAAATAGTGCCCCTGTGTGTCTGTCGACGCTGAAAAGGACACAAAAATAGCATTAGCACAGAGAACATTCAGTCATTAAAATTCAGTCTGATCTTGTTACAAGTTCAATACAAGAGTAAGAAGAAACAAAGATAATGACCATGAGAGATTATTACCTTGATGTATTCTTGGTTTAGAAGAAGGTGCATTGAAGTTGATGTGCCAGAAGCCGAGGCAGTTTGGCTATCTCCAACTGGAGATAATCCGTCTTGTAGCATCTCTTCAACCGCTTGCTCAATATGGTATAAAAAAATGTTGTGGAAGATAATTCAGATTATCTTTCGACACCGGTTGTTCCTCCCAATGACGAATATCATAACCATGCTAGTAAAGTTGCCTTTGGAATTGGAAGTTGAGTCCGATCTTGGTACTCTCGCAAAAGTTTGTTGACATTTCGCCCTCTAGAATATATTGACTTACTGGAGTCCCTATCCGAGTAATGAACTATAGAATTGACTTCTCCCTAGACCCTTCACTATCTTGTCCAGGTGTTTCATTGGCTTAGACGCATGGACTCTGAAGATGAGTTAGAACAGTCATGTACTGATTCTGATTAAGAATCTCATTCAAGTTCTTAGTGTTTTTATGATATATGAATGTATTTTATAAGTTCTTAGTGTTTGTAAGATATATGAATGTATAATATAAGTTCTTAGTGTTTGTAAGATATATGAATGTATAATATAAAGTTTTATGTAGCAAATTTGTAATATAAAAAAATGTATCATATGAATTTATAATATATGAGTGTATAAATTTTTTTAAAAAGATATACGAATAATCCTAATTTTATAATCTCTAAACCCAATCTAAACACTATCTTTTATTTTTAATCAATAAGAAACCGTTTAAAAGAACTTAAAGTTGAATCACAGTACTATGAGGGTAAAAGACATATCTTTACATATGAGGTATTAATCATTTATGAGAGTGGTAGATCCTCACAGAAGAAGTGTGTTGTTTTTTCTGATGATCCCATTCTTTTATTAATAGCCTGCAACAAGTTGACATAAATCCACTGAAGATGGTATGCATTTTCAAACAGATATGTAAAAAGCTAAAGTCATGTTGTCCTACCTCTTGACATTGTAAACACATGATTATTTCGGATGTTCTCCTTCAACTGAGTCCATGTGAAGAATAGTCACTCTCCCTTCACAATCTTCATCTCGGATACACACAACTATTAAGCTCTAGCGGTCACTGAAAAATCTCAAAAGATTAATGAGCTCAAACAGACAAGTGAAAATTGTAAAACAAAGATATACCTTAACATATAGGGCATTAATCATTTCTGAGAGTGGTAGATCCCAACAGAAGAAGTGTGTTGTTTTTTCTGATGATCCCATTCTTTTATTAGCAACCTGCAACAAGTTGACATAAAATCCACTGAAGATGGTGTGCATTTTCAAACAGATATGTAAAAAGCTAAATTCATGTTGTCTTACCTTTTGACATTGTCAACCAATGATTCTTTCGGATGTTCTCCTTCAACTGAATCCAGGTGAAGTATAGCCACTCTCCCTTCACAATTTTCGTCTCGGATACACAC
The DNA here is from genome assembly GCF_020379485.1 of Brassica napus. Taxonomy (NCBI): domain Eukaryota; kingdom Viridiplantae; phylum Streptophyta; class Magnoliopsida; order Brassicales; family Brassicaceae; genus Brassica; species Brassica napus. The sequence goes on from NC_063434.1 coordinate 14,637,733, forward strand.
AACTATTAAGCTGCAATAGGCACTGAAAAATGGAAACTTTCAAAAGATTATTGATCTGAGACAGACAAGGGAAAATTGTAAGCAAAAAAAAAACTTACTCTTTCCATATTGGAATAAAAAGATATGACTTTCAAAATAGATCAGTGTCCTTCCACCACCTTCTCAACTTGATAAACTTTTCATTCATATCCATCTTGAAATGTAAATGGAATTGAAAATGGAAATGAAAATAATAAACAAATTGACATATAACTGAGAATTCAGTAACTGATTCATTTTTGATATAATCACGAAAAATGATGACCTCGAGCTCAAAAGTCTTAGTGACCTTAGTGTAAAAATGACTGCCAAATATCTGACAGTTAATACGCGATGAAAATCCTTTCCTTACCAAGTATCTACCCAAAGTAAACAGATAACATAAATCATACTAACTCAATGGACAACACTTTGTAAGAACTCGGTAACTGTATGAAATGAATTCAAAACTACCTCATTTTTGGTCAAAAAGTTCTGTTGGTAGACACAGTGAAGGTTTAAGGCACTTAGTGTTCTTAGCATTTACAATATCACACCTGAACGAAGTGAACAAAAAACAATTGTTAAAAGTTATAGCACTATTGATGATGTATATTTAATTAACCAATTACACTTTTTTTTCTTGCTTCTCTTTTTCCTGCCTTGTGTCCTGCTGTATCACATATGGAGTCAAGAGAAATTTAGATAGAAACATTTTCCTCTTGTATTTCTTTCTTTTACTGGCTTGGACCTTAGGTTGTTGGCGCGGAGCATCAGTCCTTTCGAAACACTTCATCAAATCAGCCATAGTCTTTTTTTTTCTTGGGATTCTTTGTTTATGAATTTGTATAAACAATGCTTATGTAAAAATTATATAACTTATAAATTCCTAACCAAGGCTTTAGTTTTCTGAATCCAAAATTAAATAAAACCAAACACCAAATCAAAGCTGTCAATTCCAAAATTAAATAAAAAGCAAACACCAAATCAAAACAACAAATCACACTTTTTGTTATTCAACTTCATCACCAACAATCGATTCAATGTTTGGGAGTGTCTCTTCTTCACCATCAACTTCATCTTCTGCAAGTTTTCATATTTGGGTTCTCAGAGCAGAGACGCTCTTTGCCTGAACCCGCATGTTTTTATCTGGATAAGAGTTTATAAATGAGTAAGATGATATGTGATTTGTTATTAAGAAGAGGGTTTGAGAAGCTTATCCTTTCATACTCGTTTTCTTTCATTCGTGGAGGTGCATTTTTCATGAACAATTTAGTGAATAAGAGAACAAACAAATCGCAGTCGACAGTATTTTTTTTGTTGTGGACACAGGTTGCACAAAAAGAATCACATAAGATAATTTGACTTCTCATGTGTTTATATCGTTTAATTATTTAAATCCATAAGAAACCGTTTGAAAGAACCTAAAATTTGGAGTCTAAAAATGAATTATTCAGATGATATATAGTGGAATAGAAACTTATATCTCATCATTGGTATGTTTATGGGCACATTACAGCTGTGGACAGAGACAACACAGACACTCTCATGCCGGAGAGTGACACAATCTTCCCAAGTCTTCAAACGGTAATCTGAGACCAAACCGTTGACTTTGTCATTAATTTTTTATGCTAGGCACAAGATATTTGATCCAATGATTACCATAAAATTACTATATATAGACAAAAATGTGCACCTCAACTTTCTTATCTAACATAAAACTCAGCAAAATAAACGCATATTCCTGTTCTCCTCATAAGGCTTATTTCTAGATATTCAAATTCCAGGATCTCCATGGCTATCCACAAGATCATCTTAGCTTCGTTTATAGTCTACTTAATGATCCAGTTTAGTCATGGTGCTACCAAAGAAAGGCTCTTCTCTGACCTGGAGAAAGATGCACTTGACGTTACCGCTAAACCCAGCCGACAAGGCGGTATGTATTATATCTTTAAGAACATCCATCATTCGCTACTTCATTTCTTCATTCATTTAGGTGTTCAAATTTATGATTCTACTTCTACATTTCAACGTTTTTGAAAATTTCGGGCGATCAGGGTTCGAACCAGCCGCCGGTTCGGCCATCCCAATAACTACTTAAAAATAAAAGATACAACGTTTCTTATCAAATATCAATTAGAAGAATTGAGTAATTACCAACATCAAGGCTGGTCAATATGTAAATTATTGTATTTTAGTTTTGGATGCCGGAATTGACAAGTTGAGCATTACATGGAAGCTAAGCTCCACAGCTAAAAAGCAGGCTAATTTTACGACCATCAAAGTAAAGCTATGCTACGCTCCGGTCAGCCAAGTTGACAGACCATGGCGCAAGACCGAAAATGAACTTTTCAAAGACAAGACCTGCCCACACAAGATCATCACCAGGGCCTATAATAAATCATCTCAATCATTTAAATATACCCTCGACCGCGACATCCCCACCGGGACCTACTTCGTTCGTACCTACGCAGTTGATGCCAAAGACCATGAAGTTGCCTTTGGACAAAGCACGAACGAGGCCAAGACAACTAATCTGTTCAGCGTTCAGGCTATCAGTGGTCGCCACAAGTCCCTCGATATTGCCTCCGTCTGCTTCAGCGTCTTCTCCGTCCTAGCTCTGCTCGTCTTCTTCGTCAACGAGAAGAGGAAGGCCAAGTTAGAGCAAAGAAAATGAGTCGTTTACTTCGCGACCGCGTAATTGCGACGTTTTGCCTTTGAATTTTTTTATCAGTTGTTTTTGTTTTGTTCGTAGTTATCTATTTTGTACCTTTTTCTTACATGTTTGTAAGCCATTCATGATGAGCCAAAACCTAATCCTACGGTGGTGAACTGGTGATGTATTGTGTGCTTTCTATATTTTTAATACTATTTTTGATGTATATTCATATACACTTTCGTCACAAAGATTGATATTCTTTTCTTTATGGTAGAAGAAAAAATGAGTAAAAATAAACGTTGTATTTTTTTTTTTTTTTGACGTATGATTAATCTCCTATATATTAATCTTGGAGCATTACAACATGTTTTCGTTGATACGTGTCATCACGAGAATGATTCTTAGAATTGTTAGAAAAATAAGTTGGTCCATATAAACATATACTATGCTTTTTATTAAACTAACTATCATATTAATTAATAGTGTACAAAAGAATATTTTTTCTTTCTTTAAATAAAAACTACGGAATTACCTAATATTGTTAACATATATATGACAATTAATGATTATGAATAATACATATTTGATAAAAAAAATTCTAACCTCTTTTTTTTTTAATTTTATACTATTGAAAATAAATTAAACAATCACATTATGCATATAATAAAAACAATTAAATTTTTTCTTATATGTTATATTTTGAATTTTAAAAAACGTCTATCAATTACTAAAAATGTTAAAAGTTCCACATTAAAAAATTTGTGATCATTAATGGTTTAACTTTTTTTGGTTCAAACAAGTTACAAATGATAATATATCATAGGGGTGGGTGTTCGATTACACGTTCGGGTTTGTATAGAATATTTCAGTATAAAGATATAGAACCCGTTCGGGTATGTCTACACTTCGAGTCAGGTTTGGGTATTTTATGTTCGTGTTTCGATATTTTGGGTCGGGTTAGGATATTAAATTTTGAAGAAAAAATAAATAAAGTTTTTGTATTTAAAATATATTTTAACTTAACTGTTTTTTTTTTAATTTTTAAAAGATTAAACTATTAATAGGTTTGGAGATAAAATTTTAATAATAGAAAAACACTATTTTAGTTGTTGTTTTGAAATTTTAGATGGAACTTTTGCAACTTAATATGTATTTTAAGTAAGTAGTAAATGATTTTGTCCATAATTATATGTATATTATCTAATTTTAAGCAATAAGAATCATTAATATAAATATTTTGAATAAAATGAGAGTAATAAACTAGAAATATAGAGTTAAGTATACTTTTTTTTTTGTCATCCGAGTTAAGTGTACTTATGTTTGGTTATCTTCGGATATCCATTCGGGTTCGGATATTACCCGTTCGGATTTAGATATTACCTGAACTGGTGAAATAAGTAATTTGTTTTGTTGTTCTAATTAGATGATTTTTAGACCGAGCTGGTGAATATATACTAGACAAAAAATTATATTTCGAGTCTGTACTTATATTCTATAACAGCTTGATATATTAGATTTGAACACTAACCTGTTAATATAGTTTGTCGGTGATTTTTTTCAAAATTTTAATTCTTAGATATGTATATGGAGTGAAACTAATATTTACAGATGTCAATTTTTTAATTGACACTTATGCAATTCATTGAATTCATAAAAGAAGTTTAAAAGAAGAACCTTAACTCATATCAATGAAACAAATACGAGAACGAAAGCACAATTCTATAGAAGTACAAAATAAAATCACTTATGGAGAGTCAATAGTAAACAAATCGAGAGCATAAAACCTAATCCCCTTTCGTCATTATACAATCGATGTTGCCTATTTGTGTCAGCCGCAAAACTTAATTTCTTTTTGTGCATATGAAGTCTTAAAAATAATAAAATGAGATGTAATACGTTAACTCTTCAACAACGATGATACATTTAAGAAACCAACATTTGTATTCATCATTTTATAATCGATAAAAATTGTAGTGTTGTAAAATGTTAAAATCATTTCATAAACAAAACATTATTATAGGAACTCACCCCGCGCATACGCGTGGATTATCATCTAGTTATGCTATTACAACGATGAGAAATATTACATAGACGATTCTAGAGCCGACGATTATAGAGCGGACGATTCTACCATCATATGAGAATGCACGTCTAACTGCACTGCATCGCTCCGAGCCACCTTGTGAGATCCATGTTCGATGATACACCCTTGCAACATGCTGAAGACTTCTTGTAACCCTTTTTCTCCATGATCTACATAATTTGCGTTTTTTGGGGTTTGAACTTCAGACCTCCTAGTATAAAAGCATTAATGAACCCTTAGTCAAACCACTGGACTAAGGGAGCTTCCACAATGAACGTTGTATCGTTATAAATACCAAAATGTTACACCAAAAAAAACAAAAATTGAATGTATAATATTTTCATTTGTTACTCCTGGAAAAAAGTCGTAACTTTAGCTTAGGACTTATCCTTAAGGAGATTCTAATCAAGTCAGTAGCACAAGCACTGCCCACCTATGTGATGTCTTGCTTCCTTTTACCCCAAGAGATCTTGAACAAACTAAAGAGTGCGATTGCAAAGTTCTGGTGGAGCACTAAACAGAATAATAAGGGTCTACACTGGATGGCCTGGGATAAAGTTTACAAACCAGCAGAGAAAGGTGGCTTGGGCTTTAGAGATTTAAAAAATTTTAATCTCGCATTACTTGCGAAGCAATTATGGCGACTACTTCACCACCCAGAATCCCTCCTTGCTCGAGTACTCAAGGGTAGGTACTTCAGATTCACGAACCCTATGGAGATCACTAGCTCAAACTCTCCTTCGTATGGATGGAAGAGCATGTTAGCCGCTAGGGAGCTCCTAAAGAATGGATTGCGACGGACGATTGGAGCAGGATTTAATACTCGAGTCTGGTTTGACCCCTGGCTCCCGATGCAAACACCTAGGCTTACCAAAGATAATGGAACATGGAGAGACCCAAAGTTGTACGTTAATCATCTTATTGATCATAATACTGGAGAATGGAAGATGGAGCTGATTCGAAATATTTGTGACCCTGGAGAAGTGAACCTCATACAAAGTATCAAACCTAGTCGAAACTTTAAACCGGACGGGTTCTGCTGGGTACATACTAACTCGGGCTTGTACACAGTCAAGACGGGTTATGAACTAGCGATGAGACTACAAGAGCAAAGCGAAGATCAGCAAGTCCCCGAGCCGAGTATTAATCCCTTATTAACTAAGGTGTGGAATCTAAAAGCTCCCCGAAAGATCAAACACTTTCTTTGGCAATGTCTCACGGGGTGCATCACGGTTTGTAGTAGATTAACTGATCGCCATTGTGGCAATGACCGTTCATGTCCGAGATGTGGCACCGGAGAAGAGTCAGTAAACCACTTGGTTTTTGAATGCCCCCCAGCCCTACAGACATGGGCCCTGTCGGATATCCCATCGAATCCGGGACAATTCCCGAGTATGTCAGTCTTTGAGAATTTCAATTTCCTCTTGTGCAGAGCCCCGGCGAGAGCTGTTTTGGCGCAGAGGCTAGACAAGTTTCCATGGATCATGTGGTACCAATGGAAAGCGCGGAACGACAAAGTGTTCAATGGAGTAGAGGTGACGCCCATGGAGATACTACAAAAGGCTACACGTGAACGTGATGAATGGATAGTGGCACAACAGGCGCTAAAGGTTACCCCGACACAGAAGCACACACACAACAACGACCAGGAGGAGAGGAGTAGGCTGCACATGCCGAGATGTCAAGTGGATGCATCTTGGGCAACCAACCAATCTACTTTTGGAGGTGGCTTTATCATGGAGCTACAAGATGGGACCGCGATGACTGGTTCCTTGGGGGGGGGAAACAAGTCCTTACCCCCCTTCATGCAGAGATGAACTCGTTAATATGGGCCATGCGGTCGTCTCTACACTTGAGGCATGTTTCTATGCATTTCGAGTCAGATTGTCTTCAAATGGTAAAGCTGATCGAAGAAGAAGAATTTTGGCCATCCTTGGCTTCTGAATGGGAAGATTTCTTTCATACTCGTTCTTTGTTTACGTCTTTTTCTTTATCTTTTATCCCTCGGGATTGTAATGCTCAAGCTGATCTCCTTGCAAAGGGAGCTCGTGCGAAAGCTTCTGAATTCTCCCATGTAAACCTTTTGCCTCCGCAGGGGTTAACTTTCCAGCCTAACCCATTTGAGCTGGTTTAATAAAATATGGTGTTCGATGTCAAAAAAAAAAGAAGAATTATTATCTAAAGATATATTTTAATTTCTTTTTTAATTTATAAGAAAATTTCTAAATATAAATATCTATATATATATATATATATATGAAAAATGTACACAACTTCAAACTTTACAAATGCAGTATTACTAATCTACATAATTCACACTTAAAAATTTGTAATGAGTAGAGTATTGTCACATTGTTATCTTTATACTGTTCAAATACCTCTTACGAAATATGGATAGAAAACTATCCAAAAGAAACAGTTCAAATCCAGCATTTCATGTACGAAGATGTGGAATCATTTATACAAGATACATAAATAAAAACTATTTATTTTTTGAAAAAATTACATTTTAGAGCACATTTTGAGTTTCTAAATATAATACAAGTCACTTGCTATTTGTGACACTTTTTAGAAGTGATTTGACTATGATAACCTCTAACCAATTGATCACTTACTTGTTACATATTTTTTATTGTTTTGATAAAAACAACATAACAAAGGGCTTATTTGTTAAATAACCAAAAAAATTAGGGAAATTAGATTTTTAGAGAGAGAGTAGAGAGAGATAGGAAAAGAAAGTAGGGGAGAGGAGGTATTTTTAGTTAGTTAATGAATTTTGGTTTTGGTTGGACTTTATCTCCCTACTTTAGCTTTATTTATTTTTAAATCACTAAATTTTACCAATCATGCTTTAGCTTTACTTTTAAAAATTAAAGTCTACATCAAGTTTTTATTTAATTTTACCAATCATGCTTTAGCTTTGTTTTTAAAGCTACAGCAAAAAAAATAAAGCAAAACTTTTTATTATGTATTTTAGGCAAAAATGCTACATCATATTTTTATAGGCTGTAGAATCTGTAAAATATAAAAAAAATATCTATAATATCAAATAAATTATATAATTATAATAAAAACTTTTATAAATATTTTAATTTTGAATTTGAGTGTTTTTTAATTATTAAGATATTTAAATAATATAAATATTATTTATATATCACTTTTTAAATTACAATAAATTTTGATAATTTATAAAAAAAATATTAATATAAATTAATTTAAGTCATATAAAATAATAATTTTATATATACAACACATATTTCATATATTTTTTTAAAAAAATATCTACAGCCTATAACTTACAGTTAAAACAAATTTAACTACAGCAAAAATCTCTGCAGAAAAAGTCTACAGTAACAACTTTACAACTACAACCAATTTATCTAAAGCCAAACATCTACATCTAAATTTTTTAAGCCACAGTCGAACCAATCATCACCAATATCTATGGGGATGATTGGTAAGTGCTGTAGCTTTATACTTTTTGCTATATAACTTAATCTGTAGATTTATTTGCTGTAGCTTTCCTTGCTGTAGATTTCTAAAGCACTAATTTTTTGCTCTGGAAATAAAGCTCTCTACAGCCATATTTTGATTTTTCAGAAATGTTTTTGCTGTGAGTTTTTTAAAGAAAGTAAAACTCGATTGGTTGACATATATAGCTGTAGACTAAATTTTGGCTGTCTAGAGCATCTACAACCCCAACCAATCATCTCCTATATTTTAAATTATGAATTTTGGACTGTAGTAAACAGTGCTCGCGAATCCCTAGAGCACCAAAGTGCTCAATGCAGGTTTCAAAGCTCCCACTTTGGTGTTGTAGGTAATATGTCTTTTTCTTCAAAATGTTCAATATAGCTTTCTCAGATATCTCACTTCATTGTTGTAAGTAGACTCAACCTCTTTAGTTATTTCCTCACATCACCAACTGCACCTTTACATTTGCTGATGTTTATTACTTCATGTCAACACTACTCTTCAAGCTTAACCAAATTGGTTAACCAAATTGGTTAAGCTTGGACACCATGAAGTATTCCCTCATTAAAACCTTTACTTGGAAAAACCACTTGGGATAAAAACCAAGCAAAAGAAAAAGTTTTCGCATGGCCTCCTCATGATTAACCGAGCCCTTAACGTGAGCAATTAGGAGGCTTGCATGGCTCAATTCAGGGTGGCTGATAAGGAGATTGCCCGTCTAAAAGACGAATTGGAGTATTCTCGTTGCCGCGAGAGAGGATCAGCTGGGATGGAGATTTGTGGTGCCTATAGGCGAGGAAAGAGGGAGATGGCTGAGGTTATGAAGAACCGTCGCGACCAGTTCTCGCGCGAGTTTGGGGAGCTTAAGGAGTGGTACCGTCGGCGGATTGTATCTCACGCAAGCTTCCGACTATTCGTTCGTTGTCGAGAATGCGACGCAAACCAGGCGCATGAACGAAAGAGACATGGATTTCGCGATTCCTCATATTGAGGAGATGATTTGGAAGCAGTGGGAACTAGTTCCTGTGTCTCCCGACACGGTGGTAGCTGAGACAGGAGCCCCTGATGAGACGGGGGAAGTGAACCAGCTGACGTTTCCCCTTGATGTCAACGACTACTCGATGGAGGGATCGGTGACTGGGTACTTCGATTTCGACGGTTGATTGTAAAGCCTTCCGTGACTTATTGGGAGAATGTTCCCTTGTAATATATCTCTGTTGTTTGTTTATTTCCAGCAGGGTGCGGCCGTGATTTATGTAGTGGGACTGGCCGTGTGTGGTTTCGAATACCTGCCGTTTACCGGCTCTTTTATGAACCATGCTTTATAAGAAAAGGGTTTCAAGAATGTTTGGATTTTTGGTTAAGTGTGGGGGAGGATTCGAGTTGTCATCTCGCTCCTTGCCCTTTGTGAATCGTCCCGTTCGTTGCTTGTCTGAGATGTTTAAAAAGTTCTCAAAGTTTCGAGAGCGTTTAGATGCGGACGATAAGACATTCTTTCAGGATCTCGTATCTTTTCGATATCATGTCTTGAGACGTTAGAGACAAGTGTGTGGGTTTAGGGTAAGACCTAGGTTTAATTACGGATTTAGGGGGTGCGACGGCTAGTTCGACTTACGCTTCCAGTATCGTTTTCGACCTGATTCCGTCCCGCTTTAACGTCCACGATATGTTCTCAGCTTACGTGACTTGTATGTAAGGAATCGAGCATCTCTTCGAGGATAATTTTTAACTCTCCTGAAAGTGTTGACCAAAATTTTGGATTTCTTTTATAGCGTGCTATTTATCCTAGTCGGATGTAAGAGGATCTATCCTTAGGATGGATCTGAATGCGTTTGTTTAGGATGGCTATCGTGCTCGGCGGGGCCAATCGACGAGAGTTTGTAATTTATAGTCGCGAACGGACTGAGAGCATGTTCTCGAAGATCGAGGAGACGTCTTGCTTACTTTTTCGAAAACATACAATTTTTGATATTTTGAGTATATGAGACCGGGGTCTCGTGTTCCGGTCGGGAGTCGGAATTGACGGTGCGACCAAGATATGTTTGTGAGGGAAATATTGGTGGTCGGCGGAACCTGTTGATTCCGGCGATGCCTTAGTCGATGTGACAAACTTTCTTTGTTTGTTAAGCTAGTGTGGAGTTGATCCGTTTTGAGGACGATTTTTCGTGAGTTCCTGTTTTTTTGGGTTTGTATGATAATCGTTTTGCTCATATACGGATGTTTTTCTAAATTATAACAAGACGATTCGTTAGATATGAGAAATTTAAACTAAGTCTATATTGCCAAAAAAGTTTCAAAAATATTGAGTACAAGGCAAATATTTTAGAAAGTGGGAATATATGAGTATACATATATGTATCCGCTCATCCCCCCCCCCTCTTCGGGGGATAGTGGAACTCATCCTGCAACGAGCTGCCTACGTACCTTTTCGAGGATTAAGCCATCTCGTAGTTTTGCTATTGGTGCAATTGTGTTTACTCGGCTATCACGTTTGCATCCATCGAGTTAGTTGCAGGACCGACCTCTTCTACCGAGGTTGTCTCCTCCGGTTGGGTCGAAGCTTTGGGCTCTGAAACTGGTTGTTTCTTGGTCGTTGCTTGAGTAGACGATTTTGAGTCGTCTTTTTCCGAAGCGTTTTCAGTTGGTACCTGAGTTAGCTTCGCTCGTTTGGGTTTCACCATTGCGGTGGTCGTGATTTGTCTCAGCTTGTGTTCGGCCAGGAAGCAACGTCTCGATTGTTTCTAGCATCCCCCATATCGCGGCAATTCCGTTACGAGTCAGGAATTTGATGCCTAAGTGATAAGTCAACGGAACTGCCTTCATGGCGTTTAGCCAAGGCGTGCCCATAATAACATTGTAAATGACCGGGTGGTCGATGACCGCGAAGTCGACGATCTTGGTGACTTCTTTCGCCGCAACGGTCAGTTTGATTGATCTGAGAGTCATCAACGTCGTGCCTGAGAAGTCAGTTAGCGGCTTAGGCGATGGTACAACTTCTCCTAACTCGACGTTCATTCTCTTGAGAGTATCGTGGAAGATGACGTTGACCGTGCTGCACATATCTATGAGACCCCTGACGACCTCGAGATCTCTTATCATGAGATCGATCATGAGTGGATTGCAGTGGGGCTGGCCGATCCCGCCAGCCTCTTCTTCATCGAAAGTGATCGCTCCTTTCGGGAAGTCGCCGGACACGGATCAGGTTAGCGAATTCGCACTTGTCTCTGCCTTGTGCTGATAAGATTTGATGGCAGAGATGGTATCGCAGCAGTATTGTGATCCTCCGAGGATCATGTTTACTCTACGACGACTATTGTCGTTGCCCTTCTCGTCTTGTCTTCTTCCACACTTTTCTCCCGATTGGTTCCCTTGGAGAGAGTTCTCCATATGAGGAGCCTTATCGTTTCTTGGGGGGGGGGGGGGTTCTGGATCGCGGACAAGATCTTTTACGCTAGATACTATAGCGAGTTCTCCCGCGAGCAGCTTTGTGGCCAATCTTGCGCCGAGAACTTTGCAGTTAACGGTCGAGTGGCCGCAGGCCTGGTGAAAGTCGCAGAACGTGTTCTCGTCTTAATTTTGATTTTGGGTCCATGTGTTTCCCGACGGCCGGCCTTGCTCCGATCCGGAGTTGATGGCGTAGTTATGCGCTCCCTAGGTCTCTTCTTCCCCGTGATGGACGTTTTTGTCATTCCGATGTTTTTTCTATTTTCGACTTCTGATCCGACCCAGGATCCTTTGATGATGTCTTAGTCAGCCTCTACTTTTGTGACAAGACTTTCGTCTCCCCCTCGATGATTATTAGTCTGTGGCTTTGTGGAGCGCATCTTTGATCGTACGCGACTTATCCAAAGTTATCCACTTCCTGAACTTCGACTTGTAACAAAGCATCTTTCGGAGTGCGTCTATGACCACTTTGTCGCTTATTCCACTGACTCTATCCATAACGATCTTGGAGGTTTTCGCTTTCTCTAAACTTGGCTCTCCCAATCACGATTTGGAAAGCCTGCAGGTGTGCCTTTGGATCGGTTGTACCGTCGTAAGGCGTTACCTTGACCTTTCCAGGATCCGAAACCCTAGTTCTGGTGATGCAAGTAGTGTAGGGCTTTTTTCGAGACTCCTCGTGAAGTAGATCGATCTCAGGTGCGGTGCTAGTAGCGTGATGGATCTGAGATTTCACCGCTCTAACTTCCGCTACCGTTTTCAGGAGATGATTGCGAAGATCGCGGATCTCGCATTTTTTGCTAGCAGATTTCCGACCTTGTCGGTGTTTGCCGCAAGTGTTCCGAGTTTGCTCCTCGGCCAGTTCTTGCTGTTTGTCCCAGAAAATGGCTTCCTCTTCTTCGGTTATAGGGTTATCAAACTGGGAATGGTCTTGAGAGACACGTCTCCTTGTACGACGTGGATGCACGTCTGCGTCTTCATCCGTAGATTTGGACTGACTGCTAGAATCCACAGCAACGTGCCCGATTTCTCCTTCCTCATTATCTTCCGAAAAAGGGGGAAGATCTCCTGGGTTTTTTCGTGTTGGCCCATGAGTGATTTCGTCGGGATTTTGCCTAGACGTTTTTCCCTGTGCGTTGCCGGACCGGTCCAAAGGGGTCGCGAAATCGAGTCTTCTTCCGCGGACTCGGGTTGTTCGGCGCGGAAGAACAGCCCTGGTTCTTGCTGTTAGGTTTTCGACCTATTTAGGGAGAGAACTCATGACTTTGTCCCGTTTTACTGACTTCTTTTCGAAAGTCGAGAACGTCTTCTGGACCTCCTCGAACGCTGCGGTGTTAACGTTAACCGCTGTAACGTTCGTTGCTGGAGTATTTTCAACGTTGTCGTCAGCAGTGTTGCCATGACGAGTTTGTTGGTTATTAAGATCGCCGGCTGACATGTTTGATCGAGCGTTGGTGGCTGAGAGTTAGATTGATCCATACCCCCCCCCCCCCCCCCCCCCCCCCCCCCCCGCCCTCCTTATAGCGCCAAACTGTGGGAACCGAAATTTATACTGTCGATTTCCGTTGTTTTGAGAAAGATAAGAAACCCTAAATTTCCGAAAGGTCCCAAATATCTCATGCGAAGTAAAAGATAAACCGTCATAACGATTGAGCTTGATTTCATATAAAATCGTAAGTGCGCTTCTAGCCGCGTTATGGACTCTTTCGGGCCGTTTTATGACTTGAGCGTTTTTGTGATTTATCGAACGAGCGCTTACAAAACGACGTCGATTCCGAAGAAGGTTCGAATTTCTCGTATAGCGGAGGCAGCTCGAGGTGTTTAGTTAATTGTTGCCATTTCATACGATCAATTCGAACTTCATACGAGATAACGAGTTCTTGCGGTTTTTAAATCCTAAAGTTCCAACGATGACGCCGATCGAGATGAAACAAGAGCAGGTTCGATCCAATCCCGAAGTTGGGAGCTACAAGAACGGGACGAGGGCAGGCTAGTTGATCCAACTCGCCGAACGGGCTAATTGAACCAACTCGCCGAACGGGCGAGTTGGACAGCCCGTTCGGTCTAAGTCGCCGAACGGGCGAGTTGGATAGCGCGTTCGGTCCAACTCGCCCGTTCTGCGAGTTGGACGGTGTGTTCGGTTTAGATGATAGAGCCTTATAGTTGTTTCATTGTTATGGATCGTTTGTCTGAGGCCTGGAGTAATCTTTCTCGAAGACTTATCGTGTGAATCCTTTTCGGAGTTGTTACGAAACTCGATTTAGGTTCTCCCGCTTCTCTTTTCTTTTGAATTTTTTTTTTCAAAGAGGATATTTCTTCGGAAGTTTTTGACGTTGATTTCGTCGTGACCGATTTTAACCCCAACAATAACGTAAATAAAGTCACAAATGTGACTTAAAAGGTGTTGCACTTTTATCTTTTCTAGCAATAAGATAAAAAATGTAAATTTAAAGAATTATTTGTTTGATATAACCATAAGCGTTAATGATGACAAAAAAAAAATCCATATATAAGCGTTGATACCATATTGATGGTGAACTTAATTAACTCGTATCTAAGAACTAACTCGAAAGTAGACAATTACCCTACGTTGCATGGAAGCTTGTCTTCAGTCATGGTTCCTGGTTCCGAAGCGGAAACAGAGTTGGAAGCGCACGGAACCAGTCAGAAGCGTGTCAGAATCGCGATTCCAAAAAAAAAACAAGTTTTAGAAGCGTGATGAAACCGGTGATTCATAGTTGGAAGCTTTAGAATCCAAAATTGGAATCGTAAAAACAATAAAGAGGAAACATTAAAATTTCTCGTTTTATTTCCTTAACCGAATCTAGTCTATTAAAACAGAAGTACATTTTGTACTTAACCCTAAGTTTTACTCAATATTTACATTCCATGCCACTCCTTTTAATTAAAGATTATCTAATTAGATATAACACATACACAAATAATATTTATTATGAGGCCATGCAAATCCAAAACGTGATTCTCTAACATATATTTTGCTTTAATTAACTACATTGCCATATAAATCAAAAACGTATTTATTATCTTGCCATATATTTCGCTATTATTAAAACTATATTGCCATGTAAATCTAAAACACGATTAATACATTATTATCATCTAAATAAACTACATTGCCATTATTATATTCCAAATATATAGATCATGTCCTATGTGTGATTACTCCTAAATATCATTCCAATTTTTTTTAATTTAAAAAATCTTCAGGTACAAATAAATAATCCATTTTTATAATTTACAATAACTAAACTGAAAAAGTATTATAATTTTGTATGTGAGTAACATAAATTCGACATAAACGAAAAATTTCGAATAAAATTTTGTATTACTAGCTGTTTTATACGAATTAAAAAACATTTAATACACATATTAATATATAAAATCAATATGACTGCTTTTTAATGTTTAATTAATATTGAACATATATTTTTGTCAAAAAATAAGTTGTCCATTTATAATATAGATATAATTACTAATTTTAACATTTAAAATAGAGAAATTTCCAATAATAGCCCGTTTTAGTTTTTCTATAATTGCCTGTTTTAGTTTTTACTAATTTTAACATGTAAAATAGAGAAATTTCCTATATTAATTTATATTTATATATTAAAAACCACTGAAGAGTCTTTTTTTACCTCCTTTGAACAATATTCTCTCAAATGTGTTTTAATCTTTTTCTTCTTTGAAGATATTTTGGTGATAAAAACTTAAAAAAAATGATATTGAGAAATTTACCTTTTTAAATATTAGGGTTTGAGCACAATATAAAATTAGCAGAAAAAAAATAATTATACTTGAATGTATTTGTAATCATTTATTTGTGATACTAATACATTCAATACAATAATAATCAAACAATAATCTAATATTGTTCGATCACAGTAAATAAAATGCAGTAATTACCAATATATTATAAGGTAACAATGATTTTACAAGTTAAAATAAATAGCCGCGTCGGCGCGCAGGTCAAACTCTAGACATGTATTTATTTAAAAAATCAAATAGATCAGATATGAACTTTATATATATATTTAAATAAAAATATTTGGAATGTAATTTAATAAAACTTAAAAGTATATCTAGATCTCTAATATTTACATTTTTTTGTTTAATATATCAAAATAAATTGAAAAAAAGTTTGAAGAACGTGAAAACAAAATTTCTAATATTTTGGAAGCTAAACGTATTGAACATGATACACAAATGTCAAAACTAAGTAACATATTAATCTACAACATGAACACAAAAAAACAAGTTGATAACATTACAAGAAATTAGAATATATAAGAACATAAAATAAATACCCGTGCAGACGCACGGGTCAACCTCTAGTACTAATTAAAACGTAGAGCTGGAGAGACACCATGATAAATGATTGCTATCTTTTTTCTTCTTTGTAACAGGACTAGAAGATCTAACAAAGTAGTTCTCTGTAATTTTTATTTTTTTGTTCTATTTTTGTCTTTTACAAAACATGAATGTTTCTTGTTTTATATGGTTAAATGATTGAATAAAGAAAACTTTTAATGTCTCTTGTAAATATTAGTTGAATTACTTATTATTATGATTTGTGTGTGGTTTACTTTAGACACTCTTACTTTTTCTGAAGTTTATTTTGTTTGATGATTTACAATATATATATATATATACGCTTCCAACACGTATCTGCTTTCTATTTTTTTTTTTGAAAAGGTCGCTTCAACGTTTCCGCTTTCACGTATCTGCTTCTGATTCCATGTTTTTTTTAACGTCAAACAGCCATTCTATTACTCAAGCTTGAGGTGGTCCGGAATATTACAACCAATGAAAAGTAACTCCCTACGAAAGCTCCTAGCAGTCTTAGCTAAAAAATCAGAAAGCTGATTGCGCACTCGTGGCACATGGGTGATTTTGAAGTCCGGAAAACAAATCTGCGGCGTCTTTATCTTCTCCAGTTCTGTCGCAAAGCTTGGCCACTCCTGGGGTTCATTTATCATTGCAATCAGCTCCTTGCAGTCTGTTCCAAAGCTCTGGCACGGCGAGTGTTGAAGCATAATCTCCATCGTCCATCGCAGCACTTCTACCTCCGAATGCAACGCTGATTCACATTGAGTGAAGTTCCGTTGTATGTTCTCCCTACTATCCATCCAGACCCATCTACATCCACTAAAGCGATCATAAACTGTCCAAGATCCATCTAATAGGCATATATTACCCAAGCTTAAGACTTGGTTTTCAACATTATTACTGGCCTGTACTTGTGGCGGTATCATCTCATTTGCATTAATCTAGGCTTGGCATTCACTCTCTGCGTATCGAACGAGTTCCAAAGGGTCTCTGTTTATACCCCTGAAAAGCTTATCATTGAGAGCCTTCCAAATATACCATATTATCCAGGGATAAGGATCCATGTCTTGGTCTGGTGCAATGATATTATTTTTCCTCCAAAAAAGATAGTCCATGTTTGTGTAGACGCTTGCCACTGGGAATATACCTGGACTTGTAGGAGTTGCCGATAAAGACCATACTTGCAAGGCTGGAGGGCATTCAAATATTGCATGAGTTATAGATTCCTCTATTTCCCCACACCTTGGGCAATAATTATTGCACCTTATATTACGCCTTACTAGATTCCTCGTAACTGCTACCTGACCCGTTATCAATTGCCATATAAGATGCCACATCTTCCTTGGTGCTTGCAACTTCCAAGCAAAAGCTTGAAGTTTAGTGATACTTGGCTCCAATATTTCATTTTCCTCTTCTTGCGTCAATAGATTTTGAGCAACCCAGTATCCAGATTTGACTGTGTATTGGCAACTCCTTGTGTAGTTCCAGCAGAAAGTATCACGGCGATGAGTAGAGCTTATGGCCATACTGTGAATGAGTGGTATATCCTCAGGATGGACATAATCATCTAGTAATCATGCGTCCCATTCCTTTGATTCCTGATTAATGAGGTCATTGACTCTCATATTTAGGTGCATCACAGCGCTATAGGTCTAGCTGGTCTAGCAGGTGTCGTTGGAATACACGGATCCTCCCACACCCTGACGTCATAACCAGAATGAATCTTCTGTCTGATCCCTAGTAGTAAAAGCTTCCTTGCGGCGGAGATAATTGTCCACACATATGATGGGCTGCTAGTAGAGATCGCTCTTAATGGCGAGGTCGTCCTATAATATCTCCCCCTTAAGACTCGAGCAACCAGTGAATCAGGGTATTGGACCAGTCTCCATAATTGCTTTGCCAGTAGTTCTAGATTGAACTCATAAATTAAACGGAACCCAATCCCACACTCTTCTTTTGGTAAATGAACCTTTTCCCATTTCGCCCAGTGTATTCCTCTTTTTGGTGGATTCGAGCTCCACCAAAATTGTGCAATGGCACTAGCGAGGTTTTCACAGATCTCCAATGGGAGCAGAAACATCGACATAACGTATGTCGGAAGAGTGAGTAAAATGGATTTGATCATTACTTCCTTTCCCCCTTTTGAGAGCCATCTACCAGTCCATCCATTGACTCTATGCATCAGATTATCCTTTAGAAATGCAAAAAGTTTACATTTAGAGTCACTAATATCCTCTGGGATTCCCAAATACTTTCCCATCCCTCCATCATTGTGTATTCCAAGTGTATCTTTAATTTCTTGTCGGGTGGCTGCATTAATCCTCTTACCAAAGAGTAAGGAAGACTTGTCAAAGTTTATACATTGGCCAGATGCTTTACCATATGTCCTGACTACTTCCATTACTTCTTCACATTCACGGGGCTCCGCCTTATAGAAGAAAAGGCTATCATCATCAAAGAGAAGGTGGGATACCGAAGGACATGCGCGTGTAACCCGCATCCCCGTTATCTTTCCTTGGTTCTCTGCATGATTGAGAAGGCTAAGGAGCGCTTTCATGCACAGAATGAAAATGAAAGGAGACAAAGGATCTCCTTGACGCATGCCTCTACCTAGGAAAATATTCCCTCTTGGCTTCCCATTCATAAGAACTTTATATTTGACCGACGTAATGCACCTCATAATCCAGGTGATCCATATTTCAGAGAATCCCATCTTTCGCATCACAGCTTCGATAAACGACCATTCCATCCTATCATATGCCTTGCTCATATCTGTTTTGATGGACATCCTCTTATTACGTCCACTCGGTTTGGTTCGTAGGGCATGAAACATTTCTTGAGTAATTATGATATTATCTGAAATCTGTCTTTCAGCAACAAAGGCTGACTGGGTTTCCGATATCAATCCTGGCAAGACTTTCTTTAGTTTCTGGCATAAGACCTTTAGAGACGATCTTGTAGCTATCATTACACAAACTTATGGATCTGAACTGAGCCGTATCATTAGGCTTCTGATTCCATGTAACATAGCAATTACCACGTCAATTATATCTTGTCCAAACAATACTGACATGTAATATGTTGTATGATAAGATAATATATGACTGCTTAATTTAACAAAGATTTAATTTGGGTACATACTTTGTATTTACAACGTTCAAGGAGATGAGACAATAAATGTTTAACGTGTAACCCTGAAACCTTGATATAATTATAAAATTTTAAAAGCAATAAGCATGATGAATTGCTCACAGAGATCCTAATCATCATTAAGATTAGGTTGTACTCAAGATCTAGTTTGGGGTTACTCGAGATGTCAAATATGTCGACATAAATAATAAGATTGACATATTTGTAAAGAGTAGTTTTTTTTTACATAAAACTGTAATATTATTCAAAGAAAAAATTAATTTAAATGCCATACCGCAATAATACAATCAACATAATAATATATCTATGAAATGATCGGGCATGCTAATGAGCATGCAAGTGCATTCTGGGCCCGAGATATGAAGGAATATTTCAAGAAGCCATATACATTCAAGTTCAACAGACAGATGAGGCTACACAAAGGGTCGAACAGAACCAAGGACAGATTGTTGATCCCATTATGGCAAAAGGAGATGGACAGCATGGACCTGGAGAGCCGAAAGAGTGGATGGACACAGACTCCTGTTGTCGATCGACACTTCTTGTAATCTTTGAAAGATTGAGTTGTCCTCATGACATTGCATACTCGACACTGAAGAACACCGATGTATCAAGTTATTATCTTGCCCTAGATAAAGACAGAGAATGGAGTTAGAAAAATTCTTGCAGATAGAGGATGGAAAACATCTTGAATATTTGGATTTTGATAGATAAATCACTATTGAAGATTTCTTGGAGCTAGAGGATTTCTTGGGTAAGGACTCGGACCTGAAGCTTGACGAAGATTGGCACATCTGGAAACTGAAATTTGCACTGTCAATCCTTGCTATTGGAGGAAAATAAAAATTCTCGATTGTCCTTAATGATCTGGATTCTCTGCGAGGGGAAAGACAAGTGATCAAATAAATAAAGAAAATATGAAAAGACAACAAAACAAATTTATAGAAAAGTAAATCTTTATTTTAAATTTGCGTATGAGCGTCTGCAAACGAGACTACAAAGGGAATCAAATCACATAGACAGTAAAACTTAACTAAGTTTGCTAGCATATCCGCCTATGTCAAGAAGACTTATGCAAGCCGCAGCTCGTTTTGGCGAAAGACGTAAAAGGACACGAGAAAGGTTTCGATTGATTTTGAACTAGACCTTATGAAAAGCTGCCTACACCTCTTTCGAGGATCAAGCCGAATGTAGTTTAGTTTATAGAGTTCAGACAAGAGATCGAACTGCCTTTGCAAGTTTGTCTAGTAATCGAGTGCGAGAAATAGAAACAAGCATGTCAAAAATAATGCCTAAAGTTTCTAAGTGCAAAAAGTTATATAAGTCTAAAAATCATCTCCCTTCTTCTCTGCCTCGGATGTGCTTATATATTCCTCTGGAGTTAGCCATTTTTACTTATTTCTTCGAGATTGGAGTTTATCTTTATGCGGAGTTTTTGCCTTATCTTCTCAAAGTCTATGTTTATCTTGGAAACTTCACATTTATCCTTTTCTTCCATTCTTCCTTATCCAAGTCGAGTTAGATTGTCATTAAATTTGGGCATGTTCTCATTTTAACGTTCGTCGAGGTTCAGACCGTTTCGGGCCGTTTTACGACTTATAATCTTTATGATTATTCTCGGAGAAGCCGTTGATTGTTCCGATGTAAGTTTCCCAATTGTTGGTCCTATCAACCTATTAGTTCGTGGGCAAAGTGATGTTGAGCTAACCATTACGATATCGACTATTGGTTCGGACTTTTACGGAAAAACAAGTCTTCTTTTTTTTTTATCGTAAAATCTTAACGAAAATTCCGATTGAGACAAAACGAAAACCTTTTTGATCGAGATTCGAAGGAAAACGCAATGAAGGAGCTAAGGGCGAGCAGGAGTGGCCGTGAGGGAAAGATGGAGTTGGTCTCGCCCTCATGAAAAGATAGAGGTGGTCCCGCCCTGTCGATGAGACGGTGAGGCGAGATGGAGTTGGTCTTACCCTGACGGAGAGACAGTGAGGCGAAGAGGATATGGTGAGGAGACATGAGGACGAGGAGCCATGGAAGCGAGGGGGAGAGAGCGAGGATCTATGAGGGCGAGGAGCCACAATGGCGGTGAGAGCGACAGAGTATTGTGAGGATTCTTGTATTCCCCTTTTTCTCATTGATCGCTTCGTAAGACATTCGAAGGTCTGATTTTCATAGACGTTTGTTTGAAGATCAAAAGAACCTCTCTAAGGATCGTTTTTTTATTTTTTCTGTTCGGATATGAAGCCGATCATTTCCAACCAAGATAGAGTATACGAGGTTTAGTACTCAAATTCTTACTTGGGGGGGGGGGGGGGGGGGGGGGGGGGGGGGGGTGGCGGCCTAGCCTTTTCGACTTTTCTGATCTTTATTATTTTAAAACATATTTTCTAAGTAATTTCTAGACGTTGATTTTTCCATGACCGATTTTGACGCCGACAGTTAGCTCCCCCTGGCTCGTATATGGCTTTCTTTGGAGGATGATCATTCCCATCAGAGCCAATGGGTATAGAGGGTTTCACATCAATGGTTCTGGATGAAACGAAAGCGTCAGGACAAATGGAGTTAATGTTACTGCCGGTTCCACAGGGAAGAAGTGTCTCCTCTCTAAGGACTTCGGTTGGGGTGCTTCTAATATCACCAGAACGGATTCCATCCGATCCTTCTGCACCCCCTCTGCTACAGATCCTTTGGGACTTTCAAAAGCTAGGTCTCGTTTTGGTGCACATCATTTGGGAATGATTATGGAAACCAAAGAATGATATGACAAACAAAGGGAATGGCCGTCGAATTTATATCTGAGATTACAAGATCTCGAGGTGATTACACTAATGGGAATAAAACCAATTTTACAAGGATAATATCCCATGAAAATCTAGGAAGAGTCGTGGTGTAATTATCTCCGCAAAAATAAGATTTGAGAATCTAAAAATTTTTGTCCTTAAATTTTCGACTTTTCTGATCTTTATTATTTTAAAACATATTTTCTAAGTAATTTCTAGACGTTGATTTTTCCATGACCGATTTTGACGCCGACAGTTAGCTCCCCCTGGCTCGTATATGGCTTTCTTTGGAGGATGATCATTCCCATCAGAGCCAATGGGTATAGAGGGTTTCACATCAATGGTTCTGGATGAAACGAAAGCGTCAGGACAAATGGAGTTAATGTTACTGCCGGTTCCACAGGGAAGAAGTGTCTCCTCTCTAAGGACTTCGGTTGGGGTGCTTCTAACATCACCAGAACGGATTCCATCCGATCCTTCTGCACCCCCTCTGCTACAGATCCTTTGGGACTTTCAAAAGCTAGGTCTCGTTTTGGTGCACATCATTTGGGAATGATTATGGAAACCAAAGAATGATATGACAAACAAAGGGAATGGCCGTCGAATTTATATCTGAGATTACAAGATCTCGAGGTGATTACACTAATGGGAATAAAACCAATTTTACAAGGATAATATCCCATGAAAATCGAGGAAGAGTCGTGGTGTAATTATCTCCGCAAAAATAAGATTTGAGAATCTAAAAATTTTTGTCCTTAAAAAACAACTAACGAGCTCATTAAAGACTGGGATCATTGTTGTTCCTCAAATCTCCATGAAATACTGGTAGGGTTTTGAGGTCAATAATCGTACAAGGTCTTGGGTCTTCAAGATTCAAAATAGACAAAACCGACAAAAGGACGAGTTCTTGTTCGAGTTAGATTCGAGACTGAACTATGAACCATCGACAAGTTAGGTCAAGGTTATATTCGCTGAAAGTCTCCTATATTCTTGGAAATAATGGACTGTTCCGGATATTTTGGAGATCACAACTATGAGATCAAGCGTGGAAGAAAAGGAGAGGATTTTGGAGGTTGCGAACTACTTTAACGACTATAAAAGGAGGATGCGAGAGAGGTAGAAGGGTTATGCATGTAAGTGCAAGATGCAAACACATTACGGTAATGCAAAAGATAAATCAAGAGACAAAATAGATACAAGGAACCAACTATGCTTTATTAGAAATCGCCTAAACAATCTATTACAAGACTTGCTTATCAGCTTTACACAGCCTGTTAACACCCTAACAACTGCTACTGAAAGATTCCTAATCTACCCAAACTTGTCTTTCTGTCGTCAGTACTTCAGTATCTGCTTCAGCACGACCCAAGAACACCCCTAAGAGATTTTCACCATTCTTCTATAATAATAGACAGTGTCTTATGGAATACACACGACTCCATAGCTCTTTTATAGTGATCTCCACGTTCCTGAAACCCTAGTCTCCAAGGAACATGAATATGGACAACTTCTATATCAATAAGTACACTTTCCTTTTCTTGAAAAGCACTTATTATTCAAGGCATAAACTTGCTCCTCAAGTTTATCTCTTGCCTTTTCTCCACGGTATAAACTTGCTCCTTAAGTTTATCCCACGTCAGCTTAGCATCTTGCGTCCACATGGTCTTTACCACTCCGCATGCCTCCTGGTTCACTCTCTGACACACACTGCCTCAGCAACTACTTCAACGACTACGTCAAGACATAAACCCTCAGTCTATCCTTCTCCATCTCAGCATATCTTGCATCCACATGGTAACCCACCACTCTGCATGCCTTATGTAGTAACGACTAATGCATCCAGCATCAGTGACTTTGTCATCTAGTTAGTCACCGATGACTATTGACATCTACAAGCTCCACTTGTATCTTCAATGCATGCACTTATAATCAATATCAAGCTCTCAACCTAGATACTTCGACCTTGCTAGTTACATTTTCCTTGATCTATTTTGGTTTTCGATTGTCTTTCATACACTTTCTAACCCCTTAAACATCAACATAAAATCCATTGATGTAAACTTGAGTCTGATTATACCATTGTATTCTAAAGATATTGTCTTCCACAATTTCTTCTTCCCTGATTTACAATTACAAACACTACCAAATTCTAATTCCATGTGTGGATTTTAGGATCCACAATATGTGATCAACAACTTCAGGAGATTTAAAGTTTAATATTCAAAGTATAAAGGAAACTTTTTCTTATGGCACGGGTGAAAATCTAATATTTTATGATGACTAACGATATGTATTGTTGTAATTTCCTATAAGTATAAGTATTGTTTTTAATCTCCCATAAATAGTAATTTAGAAGTGAATTTTATTAGAGAAAAAAAAATGTTCCGAATAATCGGTCTTTGAGGAAAAAAAGGTAAAGGCACAAAGAGAAATTAAAAATGATTCTTCTAGGTGCTTGAAATACTCGTCGGAAACACTTATCGTATTATTCAGGGTACAATAAAATCGTAAACACACACACATACATACATAAGCGCTCTTCAAATTTCTGAAAATTTTAAAGGAGATGTTGGGTTAAGCTCTGTGCTTACAGCGTCTCTCACAATGTGCTTTGTTTGATGAGCAGTATTTATCATGTCCGTTGTTGCAGCAATAACATTTTTCTATTTTCTTACAAGAAAATAATAGAAAACAATCTTCTCTATATTTAGAAGGACAAGTAGATTCCGAGCACAGCGGAAAATTTAACTTGCTTATCTCAATACCTTTCACGTTTGTACCTATGTAAGAAAGAAAAAATCAGAAAATTTATAGAGGATATGGTTATGATATTTATGGTAACTGATGATAACTGATGAACAAAACCTAAACTATATGTGCATACACATACATTCTTGAAGACTAACAAGTGAAAAAAGACAAAAGATAGTAAAACTGGATGACGACATTGTGAATTTTTTTCTTTCCAAAGAACCTTTGTGTTGCTTGGTGATACAAAACCTTAAACACACACACATATATATATATATATATATATGTAGAGAGGTCTCTAATTAGGCAAATCTTTTGTAGGGTAATCCATAAAAACTGTAGTTAGATTTGTTGGACCATGTTTTCATATTGATTTTTAGGTCTTTTGTTAATTGCTTAGGATTCTCTATTAGATGTTTTTGTTTAAGTTTTGAGAGAAAATTGTCGTTAGGGAGAATATACAGGCATGTGTATGCGCATGTACGTACAATTATGAAGACAAAACAGGAAAATTCTCAAATTCATCGCTAAAATTAGTGCTGGCCTCAATTGAAATTCGGGAAATTTACTATTATGTTTTGTTACAATTTCTCCTATATAAGGATGATACATTGGAATTTCTTTCAATTAATTGATTTTATTATCTATATCATTAAAGTATATTTAAAAAGAAATTTAAAATTAAACATGACTTTACACGTTGAGATGAAGGAATTACTTAGTAGACATGAGGATCTCATCGATTTGCTTCAAAACGGACTGCTCATACCTATTAGATATGACTACGATCCCGATGGAATGACCATCTTTTGCTTCAAAGATTGATGATTTCCAGAGTCTACAGGATAACTTTGAGAGTGTGAACCTATATCATATTCCCCGGAGAGAAAATGGTCGAACTGACCAACTTGCGAAAGAAGCTAGGTCCAGAGGTGCAACACCCCGAACCAGCATAGCTGAAATGGTCAGCAATATCAGGACATCTGTCTCCAATCAAGGGCCAGAAATATATGCCTTTCAACAAAGTAGGATCCTAGGACGCCTTTGACAAGAACACACCGACATGAACTGAACCTCAAATGGAAAGATGAGGGATGAGAATTTCGAAGGGAAACCCTAAGAGCCCCCAAAATCATCACTCAACATTCACCACACTACATAACAAAAGCTTTACCTAGAATATCCATTAAAGCAAGTGCAATCGACAAGAAACAAAGATAAACCCTAATTGTGCTAACATGAGAACACGCCACATCATGCTATCTCCATATCTCTCATGGTGTCTCGTGAGAACTCACCACCTCACGCGGTCTCTGTGAATTCCACACCTTCAAGCGATCACGCCGTCTCCGTGTGATCGTGCTACCACATTATTAACTTCACACATGCCCGCTCAAGCAATGAATCATGCCACCTCACACGATCTCCACATGATCCAACAAGAAATGATACGACACCTATGATGTACATACCTCCACCATGTTGTACCGGCACACATGTGCCATACCTTAAGCCAGCAATCACACATTCCATATCCCCAAACAATGCAAACACCCACATACAAGTCTTAATCATCATATTCGTTTTAGCAACCTATGAGTAGATCTAGGTATTTACACATTAAATGCAATATATATGTGTATATATATGATGTAGTTCATTTATAAAACAACTAAACATATGCTTATAGATAACACGAAGGTACAAATGATTTAGTTAGAAACTCATACTATGAAGCGATAATGAAAAAATGAAGAATAGATCATATCAGTCCTCACCTTAGCCTTATATCTGCAATTAGAAATGGGAGAAGAAATAGATCGGAAGGTTAAGGGTAAGTGATACAACCAAAGATTCCAGATGAGGGATTTAAGATAAAACAGAAGAAGGAGATGAAAAAAATTAAATTTTAAATCTAAAATAAACCAAAAATAAATTGTAATAGATTGTCGATAACAAAAATACACTAATACCAAACCACATCAACTAATTTTGGTTCTCTCTATCATCGATCAATTCATTTTCATCATGTGGCATAGTGAAATCTTCATCAAATTCTAAAAAGCACAAATAAAAATTCAAATTACAAATGTCATATTGTAAGTGAGATTTACGATAAACAGAAAATAAATAAAAAATAAGTAGAAGGATATACAAAGTCGACAGTAAAGACGATAGTAAAAAAAACATAAAACCTCATTTTTATTTAGAGCACAAAACATATTTAATAAACTAACTAACAAATATAAGAGAAAAAAAAAAGGTAAAAGGTATTTATTGGTTAACCAGTATTTCAGCCGGTAGCCGCGTTCAAGAATTTAACGGTTCTCTGCGGGTTTTATCAGGTTTATAAATCAATACTATTAAAAGAGAAGGAGTCATAAAAAATCTACTTAGAAAGGTTGTTGTATCTATTCATTAACTAATTATTTTTGGTCCTACTATTAATTAATTTCATTAATTACTCTATTATACACAACTAATGAAACTAAGATGTTACAACAAGAAATGTGTGTTCCTATTTCTTCTCCGAATCTTCATTGCCATATTAAAATTTATTAAATCGTGATCATTCAATAAAGGTTGGTCAATAAATAATATACTACTATTGTCATTTTAAACGCAATTTGTTTTATGCTATATCACCTTTTCATTATCATCTAATGGTAACTAAACAAATCCTTATAGCATCAATAATGAAACTGCAATCAAAACATACATTTATGTACATATTTATATACATATTTAAATATCAGTTTAAATATATAAAAATAGTTATAATAGTTTGTTCACCATAACAAAACAAAAAACTTATGAATTTCATTTAATATAATAAAATATATTTGAAATAGGAACAATTATAGCAGACATAATAAAATTGAAATATGATTTTTTTAATAAATACCATTAAAATAAAATCATTCCCAAATTATACCCTTAATGAAAATTGCAGTTTCTCAAAAATACAATTTATTTTTACAAAAGATTAATAAAATTCATTAATGACATTTAAGTCTTTTAGTTTTAGGTCTACAGATACACCTAAATAAATCTATAAATAATGGGTCTATATATATATATTTAAAAGATATACTAACTTTAAATTTAATAAAAGTATAAATGTATTATGACCTATAAATAAATTAACAAACATCAAAATATTATTTTCTTAAATATATATATATCAATATTTAAAATAGATCATTTGAATATTATACAAATTTTAATACAAACCAAAATCCTATATCCTACATCATATATATATATACATATATGAATATCATTTTTCATGTATAATGTCATTTTATACATAATATTGATATGACAATTACGAGTGTTCGATAATATTTTAAAAACTATCTTAAAAATAAATTTTTAAATCTAAAATAAAAACACAAACTTATAATAGGTTATTAATAACGAAAAATAAACTAATATTTTCATATTAATAAGTTTTTTTATATTATCATTTTTAATTTGGATGACATAATAAAATTTCATCAAATTCTAAGGAATTACTAATTTATGTAATATTAAAAAATATATGAGTAATTTAATCATTTTTAAGAAAAATACTATCAGATATTTTATGTTTTGTCGGATCAATGGTATCAAATCACAGGTTAATAGTGAGTTTTTTGGTTTTTATCGGGGTATATCAGATTTTTAATTAACAAATTTTTGATTAAATCTGAACCAGTTTATATACAATATATCGGGTCTATAAGTTCAACCATGAATCTAGGTCGGATATGAAAACAAATCTTCAAACTCAAACATTATTATAGATCAACTTCCGTATTTCGAAGAAATACCGTATTTTGAAAAGAAAAAAAAACAAATGATAAAAGGCTTAAAACTCAATTGTTATGGTTCGAAATAAAAATAATGGTAGTTTGTAAATCAGTTTTCGATCAATAAATGAAAAACAAACAAACCCGTCCTTTCTAAGCGCGGGTCAAAATCTAGTAATTGATTTTAAAAAATACAAATCTGATTACATATAGAGTTAACGGGCTTAGCAGTTCAACCGCATGTTCTAGTCGGATTTTAAAGCACTGCTATAAACCAATGTTTTTGGCTATACATAAGTTTAGCCTAAAAAAGCCATAAAATAAAAAATGTGCTTATACATTTATAACCATTTTAAATTGAGGCTTTTCATCTATGAGGCTAAATAAGCCATGCTTTAGAAACGAAACATTTGTGCATACTTTAGTTACGAAACAAATAGTGACGTGGTTTTAGTTTTCTAAAAATACAAAATACAAATAAAAGAAAAATATTTTTATATATCAAAATTAGTTTTAAAATAATGCTATTTTATTAAAGTGGTTATTGGTAAGTGAATTCTCATGAACTTTGAAAATTTTGAGATTCCATTGTTATTGGTTCTTGGATTTGAAATTTTTTAATAGAATCTACTGTTATTGGTTTAAGAATTTTCGGATAAACGAAATGGAAAACGAAGCACAGCAAATTGGGTTGCATATCCCCCACTGTTGTACTTCTTCCGAGTAACTTCGGTCAAACGAAGTTGATTTCTTTAGAATCACTTGAAACCTAAAACGGCTGAAGAAGACTAAACAAAGCAAAACGGAAGATCATATCCATCACTACTAGAACGTCTTCTGAAACATTAGATTTTGGAAAAATTCAAGCGTCACTTCTGTAGAAACATATTTTGTGAATTCACGATATTTTTCTAATAAGCTTACTACGGAAAAAGTACTCAAAACTCCCTATGATCAATCCTACGGAAACGAGCAAATTTTTGACTAAATTTGGTCACGATAATTGAGCCCATCGCAGTGAGAGTTTCTGATATCAAAACTCAGAAACTAGATAGAAACTAGATTTGCGGAAAGCCGCAAAACATGAGTTTTCCAAAAAAATGGCTCTCATACTGCCAAACTCAATATTTTACGAAACGGCTTCCGTAAAATTAAACTTGACGACATTTTACGGAAAAAATTTTGTAATAGCATTATTGTGGGATAACTTCCGTAAAATTAAATTTGAACACATTTACGAAACGATTCTCGTAAATAAAACACGAAAAACAGTTCGACAAACTTCGATAAGTCAAACAGGATCATATAAAACGATCAACCACAATAAGGGCAAGGACATGACCAGTTCGCTCACAACTTGATGAACTGTGCACCTCACTCGGGTAAAATCGAGTCCATTGCTTCTTTTTCCTCATCATCTGCTCCTCCTCACTTTGTTTCAAAGATTTCGTAAAGTTCCTTTGATACGAAAGACCCAATTAATCCAGTTTTACGAAATTCTTCCACTTCGAGTCAAAAACATCTACTCATAAACATTTGATAGTATTTTGAACAATGTACGATGCGCACTTGGTCGTTCTAGTAAAACCAGTGGTTTGAAGAAACGAGAACAGAAACTTAGACGTTGTAATCTCTCCATCGGCTCGATATTATTTTCAGATTATCGTTGAAAATTAACCCATATGATAATCAGAATCAAACTTTGCGAAGTTCTTTGATATTGAGTTGAAAGTGGCAATTCCTAAACGCCAAATAAAGTTTCGATTAGAAGACACAAGGAGAAGAAGAGAAAAATGAAAAAGAAGAAAAAGATGAAAAGGAAGAAGACCCGAATCTCCGATAAGACTAATAGAACTTAGTGGGGCTTATTGGATTAAGGATTTCATAAAAAAAAAAGGTTTTTTTCAAATCCTCCCTTATTGAATATGGTATTTATAAAAACCTTTGCAAATCTCATGTTATTGGAAATAGCATTTATAAAAATCCTATAAAATCTCCTCTTATTGGAATATATGGATTTTTTTTGATGGGATTCATAAAAAGTTTTTTTGGTTAATTAGAAAACATCATTTACCCTTTAAATTCAATAAGAGAGAATACCATCTACATAGATGGTATTTTATAAAGGTCAATGAGAAGAGATTATTGAGGTGTCAGATTATTCGAAAACCCTATTCCTCTTCGTTCTATCCTTACGTGGAAGAAGAAGCTTGAGTTTTTTGTTTGGTCTGAGCATTATCCCTCTCCTTGTACCTGCTGCTTATTTACATTCTATTGTATTCTTCGTCAGAAAATTAAGCAGGAGATATGGTTGCATTGAATGTGAGATCCTTTCATCCGAAAGGGCCTTGACAAATCAGTAAACAGAATTGTAAAGTGTGAAGTTTTTCTCTTAGTAATTTTCAAGGTACAATTCTTAGCTACCGAAATTCTCTGCAATTAGAAACCTTGGCCTTTATTTTTGTCTTTTGCTAAATGGGTTGTGATTTACATAGGTTTTCTTGATGTAGGTGGTTACTCTAGCAAAGTTAGATAGATTTTACTTCATGTACTATTAGATTTCCATTGTAATCGCACTTCTAGACCAACGTCATGTACAATTTTGTCTTTAGAACGCTCTGATATACCATGGTTTTTACCATTTTTAGGCTATGGTATAATTGATTTAAAGAGTCTATTATATGTGTTTGAAGTCTACTTTAAATATTTTCAGGTTCATGTAAGTTTTGGGGAACCTTAGAGATTTTAGACCTATTTGAGGTGCAGAAATGTGCAGATGTGTTAGAGGTTTAGCTGTGGATGAAGGGCTTATCATAGTTGGGAAAAAGAAAGAGCTTTTAGTTATATCACTACAAGAAAACAGCGGCATACTGAGGGAAAAAATCGTCGGTATGTCGTCGGAATAACGCTATTCCGAGGACATACCGACGAAAAAGTCCTCGGAAATTCATATTTCCTCGGAAATCCCTCGGAAATTTCCTACGGAATTCCGAGGAAATGAATTTCCGAGGAAACTCCGAGGACAATAAGTTCGTCGGAAAGTTCCTCGGAATATACCGAGGGAGGTCTTCCTCGGAATATTTCGATGGAATTTCTGATGGTCCAATCCTCAGAAGTTCCGACGAAACCTTCCTCGGAATTTTCATCGGGAATTTCCGAGGAACGTGGCCCTCGGAAAATTCCGAGGAAATTGCGGCCCTCAGAAATTTCCGAGGAACTGTCCCTCGGTATATTCCGACGACTTATTCTGAGGAAAAGTTTGTCGGAAATTTCCGAGGGTGCTTTTCCTCGGAATTTTGAAAAAAATTAATTTTTTTTTTAAAATTAATTTTTTTAAAAAAATTCAAATTTTTGAAATTCAAATTCGAAAATATAAAATTAAAATTGAAAACATATTAGATAATATTCAAAGTTGTACAAATAAAAATAAAACATTCCGAGTTTTTGGAAAAAAAAAAAAAACTACGGGTCTTGAATGTTCGGGAACACCTCGTTCGGGTACATCCTCTTCATCATCTCCATCATTTGCTCGTTCAGCCTCTTTTGTGTCTCATAGCCCGCCTATTGAGCTGCCATCTGGGTCTCCAACGCAGATATGCGATCATCTTTGTCCTTCAGCTGAGCCGTAAGTACTTCTGGATCAACACAGGGCGGTGGTGCAGAAGAAGGAGCAGCCGACCGGGAGCGACGACCCAAACCGACCAAACGTCCCTTCTTCTTTGGAACCGACTGAAATATTAAATAGCCAAATTTAAATAATATAAAAAGATGATAAAATAAAAATCAAGAAATAAATGAATTGAACTTTAAAAAAAAGAACTTACCGATTCAACGATTTCGTTGATTCGAACCGGAGACAAGTTGGTCGAAGCCGTCGAATCGTCATCATCAGTTTGAAGCCGAGACACTTCGTCATACACCTGAGTTTCGACCAGGCTGACCACGTCCCTCACAAGACCATCATTAATCTAGCCGGTCTTCTTGTTGGTATACGCCCTTTTCATTAGGGCGAGATCATCAACCGGCTCGCCTTCATTTTCTTCCGCCTTGAAAAAAACATAAATTAAACAAACATTAGAAATTTGAAAAATGCACAAAAAAATAAAATTCTGAAACTTAAATAATTGAAGAAAAAACGGTTGAACTTACCATGCGATCCCCCAGAGTGGCAATAGATTGAGCACCCAAGTTATGCTAGTAGATGCCCTTCCCTTTACGGTCGCTCCTGCGGTTGTTGGAGTTGGTGGAAGAAGTTTCTTTCGTCTCTTCCTTATCCCAATGCGCACACAACTCCTTCCTGGCCGTGTCGTTTATCGACTTTGGGACCTTTTAATTAAAAAAAAAAAAGAAAATAGTTAAATAAATAAAAAATAGTTTAATAAATTTAAAAATTGTTTAATTAATTAAAAACTACCTTGTGTATTTCCCACTTCTTCTTCCACTCGTACATTTGCTTCCCATAGTTGTCCATAACTTTATGGACGAAGTGGTGATAGATAGAGAGCGTATCATCGGAATTCCAGTTGAATTCTTTCTGAAATAGTTTAAAAATAGTTTTTAATCACAAAAATATAAATAGTTTAATAATTACAAAAAAAAAGTTTTAATAAATAAAAAATAGTTTAATAATTAAAAAATAGTTTTAATAAATAAAAATTATAAGTAATAAATTAGAATACTTACCGCAAACTGACGAAACCACAGATGCTGCTTCTCGGTAGGGAAGTCAGTGAAAGTCGGATGTCCCTTGTCCAGGGCCGAGTACATCATACGGTTGATCCATGCGCTGATCCCGTTCCCGGATCGGTTGAACCTAATATAAATAACAAATTATTAATAATGAATCAAATTTTAAGGAAAAAAAATAAAAGTTTAATTACCATGTTTGATCCCGTCCATGTGGATACGGAGTGAGATAGGGAAGATGGTCACGACCGGGCTGTCGAACCAACTCCGCAACACTCATCACTCCCGGACGACCCGGAGGAGCAGGAGCAGGTGCAGCAGCGGGAGCGGAAGCAGCAGAAGCGGATAATGGAGAGGGAGATGTATGGTAGGAGCTGTGGGGTGAAACGGAATCATGATTATGGCTGGACGAACCCCGAGACTGGCTCCCCATACCACCCCAGCTACGACGCGGTCGAGGCCGGATCTGATCATCATTAGACCTGTAAATTAAAAAAAACATATTTAAAAATTAGTTATAATAATTTTAATAAAAAAAAAACAGTTTAAATAAAAAATAGTTAAAAAAATAGTTTTTAATCACAAAAATATAAATAGTTTAATAATTACAAAAAAAAGTTTTAATAAATAAAAAATAGTTTAAAAATTAAAAAAATAGTTTTAATAAATCCCAAAAACAGTTTAATAATTACAAAAAATAGTTTTAATAATATTTAAAATGTTTAATAAACATAAAAATAGTTTTAATAATATTAAAAATGTTTAATAAATATAGAAATTTATATTTTATTTAAAAATTACATAAAACGTTTTATAACCACAAAAAATGATTTTAAATATTATATATATGATTTTTAATCACAAAAAAAAGTTTTATAGATTTTAAAAATGTTTAATAAATATATAAATGATTTTATAATGCAAAAAATAGATATTATATACAAAAAACGTTTTCATATTATATATATATAATACAAATTAGATTTTTATAACCACAAAATTAATAAAAACTAAAAAAAAAAAATCCAAATCAAGTGAAATACATAGTAAAACTCGATTTTACACAATCCTACCATTCACCCTACCAAAAATCTATAAATCTCATTCCAAAATCATCAAATCTACTTAAAAACCATACAAATCTAACCTAAGAGAGTGGGATAGGGTTCATACATGAGGATTAGGGTGGAAATCGCGAGGGAGAAGAGAGAAAGCGCCGGAAATCGCAAGGGAGAAGAGAGGAGTCGACGAAATCGCAGGGGAAAGAGAGAGTGCGGCGGAGAGAAATGGGGAAAAAGGTCGGGCTCGACCTAATAAAATGAGGCGTCCGACGGAAATTATCCGTCGGAATTTCCTCGGAATTATTTAATATATTCGTCGGAATTTCCTCGGAAATCATTAATTCAATTTTCGCGAAATATTTGGCGGCTTGGTGTACCCGGTTAAATGAAATAGTCCGAGGAATCAGGTTTCCTCGGAATACCCTCGGTAATTACCGAGGAAATTCTGAGGAACCAGGGTTTGGGGTTTCAAAACATCGATTTTTTTCGCCGTATTTCATTTCTTATACAATTATAATGCATACCATTGAGGATTCTTTGTATAGATGATCATAAACCATGAAATAACAAAATTTCAAAAATAATTGTAAGTATTCTCTTTACTGTTTATTAAAGTGTATAAGTGTTTCTCTTACGTTGTGTGGTTTTCGTTCATGCAATCGTAAAGTGTTTGTTATTGGGTAAAACACCAAAGTTTGACTTCATGATCTGGTTAAGACACTTAATGAAGGTTATATACGTGTTATTCAATCCGCAAAACGTTGTTTTTGGTTTAAAACCCCTAGTTCCTCGGAATTTCCTCGGAATATACCGAGGGAATTCCGAGAAAAATAATGGAATTTCCGAGAAAACCCCTATCTTCCTCGGAATTTCCTCGGAATATTCCGAGAAAATTCTGAGGAAAAGGACTCTATAATCAAATCCCTAAATCGACAAGGTCTATTCCGAGGAAAACCTATATGCCCTCCGAATTTCCTCGGTATTTATATTTAAAAAAAAAAAAAAAGTCGACGCTAGTCTGTTTCCGAGTCATCATCACCAGATGAATCTGAATCTGGATCTTGGTGAAACTCTCCAATCACTGGTTCATCCTCTATGAACGGCGGCTTCCTCTCCGAAGTCGGTTAAATCGACTACAAGGCCAACTCCACCTAAATCTTCTGCTGCACTTAAGTTGCCGGATGTTCTTGGTTGTAGTGGGTCTTCCAGCTCAGAACTTCCCTGAACTCGGCCTCTCGGGTTGAGTCTTGTAACAGTAACCCATTGATCATCTCTGTTCCTTACCCGGGGATACTTGATATAACAAACCTGATCGGCCTGAGAAGCAAGAATGAAAGGATCATAATATTGCAGCTTCCGTCTCGAATTTACTGATGTAACACCAAATGCATATGTTCTCACACCTCGATCTGGAGTGTTGTCGTGCCAATCACAATAGAAAACAGTACAGCGCAATCCCACCATGCCCAAATACTTGATTTCCAAAATCTCATGGATGTGTCCGAAGTATACATCATCTCCTGAGTTGTACTCGCCAGCATCATAAGTCGTACTCGAACGTCTCCACTTCTGAGTTGTGAATGCATATCCTCGAGTACAAAATCTCGGATATGACTTCACAACAAAGTTTGGTCCAACGACCATCTCGCGTATCCAATCGTCAAATGTTTCACCTCTGGCCAAACCAGCACTCACATAAGTAAACATCCATCCAGCAAATTCTCTCTGCTTCATTTCTTCTAGTTCGTCCTCTGTGGCGTATCTATATTCGAACCGCTTTTCTGCCATGAAAATCCTCTCATATTGAAGAACATCTTCGCAGTTGGTGAGCAAATATGTTTGCAAATGACTGCGCTCCTGCTCAGTAAGTCGACGGTCTTTTGGTTTCCGCTAAGTCGTCCAACGTCTGTGAAAATGTCTGGAACCGTAACATGATATGTTGCCCGTTCACCTCTATCATCATGCCGAGCAGGTCTTCTGTTTTTGGTCTGAACTTCTGCTGGAAAGTAGTACTCGGCAAAGTTTGAAGTTTCTTCATTGATCATCTGTGCGACTATAGAACCTTCCACCCTAATTAAATTTTTCACCATCTTCTTCAAATGGAACATATATCGCTCATACAGATACATCCATCTATACTGCACAGGACCACCAAGTTCCAATTCTCTTACCAGGTGAATAACAAGATGCTCCATAACATCAAAAAATGAGGGAGGAAATATCTTCTCAAGGTTGCACTGAATCACAGCTATGTTAGTCTTCAAATTTTCAATACCTTCAAGAGTCACTGATCTCGTGCATAAATCGCGTAAGAAACCACTTATCCCTGCAATTGCTTCATGAACATTTCGTGGTAATAGTTCCTTGAAGGTAAACGGAAGGAGGCGCTGCATCATTACATGGCAATCGTGGCTTTTCAAGCCAGTAAACTTTCCTTCCTTTCTGTCGATACAGTTACGCAAATTAGATGCGTAACCGTCTGGAAATTCCACATCGTTTGAAATCCAATCAAAGAACGCATCCTTTCGCGCTGCATCAAGTCGGTATATGGGAAAAGGAGCCCTACCATTCTCATAAACATGAAGTTCTGAACGAGCACATATATCGACTAAATCCAGTTTTGACTTTAAATTATCCTTTGTTTTACCTTGAACATTAAGGATCGTGTTCATGAGATTGTCAAAAAAATTCTTCTCAATATGCATGACATCTAAATTATGCCTTAGTAGATGATCCTCCCAGTATGGCAGATCCTAGAAAATACTTTTTTTGTGCCAGTTATGTAGGTCTCCAACACTATCTACCGGAAAACGCTCATGTCCACCGACGTCTGGCGTCCTTTCTGCACCAAAATCTCTAAGTTGTGTCTTCAAATCTTTTCCACAAATTTCCGGAGGTGGACTGTCAAACACCCTCTTGTTCTTCGTAAACAAATTCCTACTTCTACGATATGGATGATCTGGTGGTAGGAATCTCCTGTGACAGTCAAACCAACACATTTTCCTTCCGTGTTTTAGTTGGAAAGCATCAAAGTTATCTTGACAATATGGACATGATAGCCTTCCATGCGTTGTCCATCCAGATAACATACCATATGCTGGAAAATCACTTATTGTCCACATTAGTACTGCCCGCATTTGAAAGTTTTCTTTATACGAAACATCGTATGTTTCAGCATCTTGAGCCCATAGTTGTTGCAACTCATATATTAGTGGCTGAAGAAACACATCAAGTGATCTCTTAGGATGCTCTGGTCCGGGAACGAGAATCGAGAGAAACAAAAACTCTCGTCGCAAGCACAAGTTTGGGGGTAGGTTGTATGGTGTAAGAATGACTGGCCATAGAGAATACTGTCTTCCACTCTTGCCAAACGGGCTGAAACCATCAGTACATAATCCAAGGTAGACATTTCTTCTCTCATACGCATAGTCGGGATACTTTGATTGGAAATGCTTCCACGCTTTTGCATCTGAAGGATGTCTGATCTCACCATCTGTTGAGTGCTCCGCATGCCATCTCATTGGTTGTGCTGTGCGTTCAGACAGATAGAACCTCTGCAACCTTTCCGTCAAAGGCAAATACCACATCCTTTTATATGGCACTGGAACTCTTTCACTCGTATCTTTATAACGAGGCTTCCCACAAAATTTGCATGAAACCCGCTGTTCATCCGCCCTCCAATAAATCATGCAGTTGTCTCTGCATACATCTATTACCTGATACGATAAACCAAAACCAGTTACGAGTTTCTGAACCTCGTAGTATGAGCCAGGAGCTACATTATCTTCGGGTAGAATACCTTTTACATAATCAGCAATCGCATCCACACATTCTTCAACCAAATTATAATCCGTTTTAATGCCCATCAATCTTGTAGCAGATGATAAAGCTGAATGACCATCTCTGCAACCTTCGTACAATGGTTGCTTTCCAGCATCCAACATATCATAAAATCTCCTAGCTTCTCCATTGGGTAAATCTTCCCTTCTAAAATGATCATTTACCATCTGCTCAGTACCTACACCATAATCTACATCCGTTCTAATTGTTCTTCAAATCTAACCGCTGGCTGAGGTTCGCTAGTACTACCATGTTCATAATCAGTTTTCCCATGATGATACCAAATTTTGTAACTTCGTGTAAACCCACTCAAATATAGATGAGTCCAAACATCCCACTCTTTAATAACCTTTTTATTTTTACAATTAGAGCAAGGACATCTTAACATACCTGTTTTTGCTTCCGGTTGTCGGTGAACTAACCCCATGAATTCGGTTATACCTCGTTGGTATTCTTCCGTAAGCAATCTCGTGTTCGGATCCAAATGAGGTCGATCGATCCAAGAACGAAAATAATTTGAAGAAGACATGTTTTTTATGAATCAAATTCGTGTGTAAAGAGAGTGAGAGGGAGGATGAAGATATGGAGTGAATGAAGAGGAAGAGGGGTGCTTGTATTTATAGTTGAAATCCTGCCGACAGACCGAGGAAATTCTGACGGAATTCCGATGCCAACGGCTAGTTCGTCGGAATTTCTTCGGAATTTTTAAAATCCCCCAACGGCTCTCTAACGTCTATAATATTTCCTCGGAATTCATCGGTTTTTTCCGAGGAATACAATTTTCCTCGGTATTCCATAAGAATATTCCGACGGAATGATATTTCCTCGGAATTCCGTCGGTATATTCCGAGGAAATTCCGAGGAAACCAAATTTTGTGTTTCCTCAGAATATCCTCGGAAATTCTTCGGGATATTCCGAGGATTTCATTTTCCGTCGGAATGTCCGTCAGAGTACCGCTGTTTTCTTGTAGTGTATTTCCAATTCCACTGGTTTGAGGTCAATCAGGATCCTAGATTAAAAGTTATGCTCATTTTACTGAATAATGGTTCGTCCAACTCGCGAGAGGAAGCGGTTGAGAATCAACAAGTGTCGACCGACACCACTATGATGACAATTGAAACTCCTCCAAATCAGCAAACCAACGTATTTTAATGAAGTTTTAAGATTTTTAACTTTACCCCAAAGTTCTCTATATTTACAGAAGACCGTAGTACGTGTTTAAACCCTATATATATTTCCTAAGCTATCCATCTCTTTTTCATTAGCTTCTCTCCTTAGATGCTTGGGAGCCTTTTCTTTTCTTCTCCTCAAAGTATGTCCCTCAGTATCCTGGTCAATAATCATTGGCTCTGCTGCATCCTCAGATTGCTGGTTGTTGATGTTTGTTGATGCCGCTAAAGGTTTAGATGGGTGTCTGAGTGCATTCAGTCTGGCCACATCGATGCTAGGTAGCCACACTCGGTAGGTGAAAAGTGGGTGTCGATCACTTCTGGAGAACTCTTGTCGATCGTTTCCTTACTCCTTATGTCAATCGGATACTGATTGATGTTACCGATCGATATCGTCCGTGGTCACCCGGTAGGGTTGGGGTAGATGAGGGTGTCAAACCGTTAACTCTTCGTGGGTCATGATCCTCATTATCTCGCAAGATACAACTAACTCCAGAGATGGTGTCGATCGATGCTTGGCAGGATGTGTCGGTCGATTCTCGTCGGTGCTCCTCTCTTGGTGTAGATTGACATCAGTGTGAACTGCTGAAACTCATAGAGCTTTCAACTCCAGAATCACCCTCTTGAAGCTTTTCCTCCTTAACCACCTGCCACAAATCATTATCCATGATGGCACTCACCTGGTGTTTTAGTGCTTCCTCTCTTTTTTCATTAAGGCTTAAAGCCTCTTAACAGCTTCTCATGTCTGAACCATCTGAGTCTCCAACTTCTTCAGATGTGTGCTTAAAGGTTCAAACTTTGTGTTCAGGTTGGTGTAAACAACATTTATCTTCCCATTGAAATCCACTCTCAGCTTTTGCTGACCCTCCAGAACCTGATCAACCATCTTTTCCATATTGCTTCTTGGGTCTATGGTGGTGGATTCTGATAAGATGAACTTTCATAAGCTTTGCCGTTGCTGTTGTTGTAAGTGTGGTTGTACCGTTTCTGGTACTGTGAACTCTTCTTGTAGTTAACCCTCTGATTGTTGTCAAACGAGTTCTTGTTTCCGCCCTGGTTTCCATATCTCTGATTCTGAAAACACCACTGATGAAGTTAACATCCTACTCGTCACCATCATCATCGCCAACATCTACAGCTTCTACATCCTTTGCAAAGTTAGCATGCTTCTTAAGAAGCTTGTGAACACTGTCCAGCTTAGCCTTAAAATCATCCATCTGTTCTTTTCCAAAGATAGTAGCAAGTTTCCTCCTCTCGAAGTCAGTGTTCTTGGTGCTATTATCAGATGCAAAGTTCTCAATAAGTCTCACAACCTTTTCTGGATTCCTAGTTTTGAAGTTAGTGTCTAGAGCCATCTGGTATCCCAAAGCAATGCCTATGAAGAAGGTACTAAGCAGTTGTACCTCATTGAATCCATGGTATGGAAACTCCCTCTGATATGACTTGACTGATTCATAAGCTTTTGAAATACTCTGTAGGCTCCTATGTGAATGTAGCAATCTTTGTTCACAAGTCCTCAACACGTGCCTCATCAAAGAAATAACGAATGAATGTGTTTTTGATGTTAGTCAAGGATGTAAGAGATACTGGTGGTAACTGCGTAAACCAGTGCGAACTATCTCCAGCAAGTGAGTACTTGAAGAGCATGCAAAGAAGATAGTTGTCAGGGACTCCATTGAATTTAAGGACAGAAACCAAATCCTCGAACCGCTCCAGATGGTCCATATAATGCTCATATGGGTGACCATGGAAAGGTGTTTATCCCACAAGTGTAAAGTACTGAGGCTTCAGTTCGAAATCGTTCCTCTGAAAGGTAGGGGACGAATTGCAGATTTTTTGGTGTAGTATTGGTCTGCACTATTGTAATCATGTAACGTTCTGGGTCAAGCAGCCTGTACATTCTCCTAAGCTACAGCGTGAGGAAAAGGAAATCCTAAGCATACAAGGAAAAGAAAACTGTCTAAGAAAATATGCCTATTTGGTTATGGCATTCACAAATCGGTTCATAACATGTGACAGATTTTTAAGCGGGAAAGATATAGCGTTAGAGAAAAAAATGTAGTGTTAGAGCAAAGGTGTTTAATACCCGTGTCTCTTTTGATATATAGAATAATTTGTTGGTTTTAAAATAAGGTAAAAAGATATAAATAAATCAGTAATATGTAAAACAAGGATTTTACATACACACATAATCACACTAGTCTTTAGGATAAAACATGCAACTCTCCTCACAACCCTGTCTTGAACGGAACGCCAGTAGAAGGCAACCATGAACCACCAGCGATGAGGCTTCCCACAGTAAACCGGGAAGCAACAGCGGCATTGGTTATGGCGTGGAAGCCTTTCCACCGGACACGCCACCTTGTAGAAGAACCTGGTCCGAAGTTTTTATACTCTCCATAGAAAACTGTATTGAGAGCAAAGTTGGAACCTCTTAACCAAGGAGACCATCCCAAGGGACTTATTGAGTTATCTATATAGGTCTTCATGATTGTAACACGCGAATACGCTTGCCACGGTCGGCCTAAATAGGTTTTGTAAGCTCGAATCACAGGCCTCAAATCAGAAGCAGCGACTATCCTTGAGCTATGGATGGTTATACCTGTGTTCTGAAAAGGGTCACCACGACCCTGAGCGGTAATAACGTTGGCTTGGCCATGCAGAGGTCTTCGGACAAGAATCATGCAGTTCTGAAATACGACAGCTGCATTTCCGAAGATGAAGTCTATGGTGCCTGAGATGTAACATTCTCTAAAGAATTGACGTTGCGAGTGAATGAAGAGAGTGTCTTGGAATCCATGGATACCGACACGGTAGAAAACAGAGAGGTCAGAGGATGACCGAACAGAAACAGCTTGGCCGCGTAATGGCCCTGCCGTGTTGATGAATGTCATGTCCTTTGCAACAAACCTTTGGCCTCCAAAACCTTCAGTTGACAATAAACTTATTTGTATCATAAAACGTATTAATTAAATCGAATTTAGCCAAGATATTAAGAAGGTAATTTACCCGCTGTTGCTGAGTTATAGGTGGTATAGCCACCCTTGACACTTCTAGCACTGGTGATGATTGTTTTTCGTTCACCCTCGCCAACGAGCATGATGTTGTGGTTATCGTTGCCAACTTCAATGTTCTCTCTGTAAACACCTTTCTTCACATATATTACGAATCTTGACTTGATTCTCCGTCTTCCTGCGAAGTTTATCGCAGCTTGAATTGACCGGAAATGGCCGGACCTGTCCTGTGCCACCACTAGGTGGGGTCTCGATTTCGCTAAAGATGCGGATACGAGTAATCGTCTTTCGTGTCTTGAGACCCAGCTTGGGAAATATTCTTTGTGGTTAGCTTGATAAACCAAACAAGTTGAAATATGGCGGTGTTAGATAAAGTCATCCACTCATCTATATTATTAAAAAAAAAAAGTATAAAACACAAATACTTTTTAACTAAGTGTTTTGCCCGCAATGCGAGCTTAAGCTTTTTCATAATTTTTGAAAAGATCTTTGTACACTATATTCATTATACTAAAATAAATTTTAAAATGACTTAATATTACAATTTTAATTATATAAATAAAAAAAATTTATTTGATTTATATTTAACTATGTAATTTATGTTTTTAAATTTTTACTAAAAGACTTTTTCAAATAACAATACAATATATATAT
Source organism: Brassica napus (assembly GCF_020379485.1). Taxonomy (NCBI): domain Eukaryota; kingdom Viridiplantae; phylum Streptophyta; class Magnoliopsida; order Brassicales; family Brassicaceae; genus Brassica; species Brassica napus. The sequence goes on from NC_063434.1 coordinate 14,680,655, forward strand.
ATATATATATGTATAATTTTTTTATTATACTTTTAGATTTTGGATAATTCAATATTCTATTTTTAATTATTTAATTAAGAATTTTATTTGATTAATATTTAGTTATATAAATCATGTTTTTAACTTTTTACTAAAAGACTTTTTCAGATAACAATACAATATATACATAAATTACTCTCTTTCAAATTATATTTTTAGATTTTGGATAATTCTTACTATTATTAATCTTAATCAATTATCTAATCAAATAAATTAAAATTTCTTTTTTATTTTTTAATTTAGTTATACATTTTATTTTATTAATATTTAGTTATATAATTCATTTTTTAACTTTTTACTAAAAAACTTTTTACTAAAAGGCTTTTTCAGATAACAATACAATATATACATAAATGATCTCTTTTTTAAATTATATTTTTAGATTTTGGATAATTCTTACAATTATTAATTTTAATCAATTATCGAATCAAATAAATTAAAATTTTGTTTTTATTTTTTAATTTAGTTATACATTTTATTCATTAAGGATATAAACGTTATTAACCATTCTAATTTTTAACGTGATTTTTAGATTTTGGATAATTCAATATTCTATTATCTAATCAAATAAATTAAAATTTGTTTTTATTTTTTAATTTAGTTATACATTTTGTTCTATAAACGTTATTAATCATTCTAGATTTTAACGTGATTTTTAGATTTTGGATAATTCAATATTCTATTTTTAATTATATAATTACAAATTTTATTTGATTAATATTTAGTTATATAATTCATATTTTTAACTTTTTACTAAAACACTTTTTCAGATAACAATACAAATATACATAAATTATCTCTTTTTAAATATATTTTCAGATTTTGGATAATTCTGACTATAATTAATTTTAATCAATTATTAAATTAAAATTTCGTTTTTATTTATTAATTTAGTTATACATTTTATTCATTAAAAGTATAAATGTTATTAATCGCTCTAACTTTTAACGTGAGAGCTCGATTCCAAAAATTTATTTCGCAAATAATAGTATATATTTTAGAACTTATTTACACTGGAATGCCACTGAGTAAGTATTGAACATATATTTAAGTATAATAAAAGTATTTTAAATACTATTTAAAATTTTGCGCTATGTATTTTATACTCTTCGACATTTATTAATTAACATTGCGCTATTTTTTATATGAAAATATATTTAAGATTATATATTAATCTATATTGTATTTATATTATATAAATGATTCTTTTAAAATTTAAGTATCTTTTATTGTTGTTTAATTTGATAAAAAGATAATAAATGCTAAACGTTAAAATTAGGTAGTATCTTAGTGGCATTAAAATGTAATTGAATTGTTTTTTTAGTTTAGATCAATTTAGGAAATAATTTATTAATTAGAAAGGACAAAACATACTTAAATATAGGTTTAATAATTACTCAGCGGCATTATAGTATAAACCAGTTATAAAATTAATGGACATTTTTATTCTGTAATTCTCTTTTAACAATAAAGATATAAAACAATTTTATTATATTATCTTAAAATTTTGATTCATAAAAAATAATACATTTGTGCTAGTACATGGGTCATATTCTAAAATTGTGGGTAATACAATTGACGGTTTACAAGACAAATGAAATTATTCAATAAAAACTATAAATTATTGTGTTTAAAAACATCATATTAGACAATTATTTGATACGAGTAAATTATGAAAATAATATATTATTACTTATACTAATAAATATTTATTTTATAAAAATTTAAAATAAACACTTCCGCACCGTATATATATATCCCATAGAGTGTAAATTAATGCGCCTGATTGATCTGATTACGTGTGTGTGTGAAACGTAACACTTTATTTTCTGTATTACCAATCGTTGCAACATAATATTATTAGGGGAGAAAAATAAGCCGTAACAAAAATATCTTGACAAATTCGCATATTCGTAAATGAGTAACTAACCACTAAAGTTAATTATGATACTAAAAAATAGAACGTACCAGTCTTATGATTATGTTGCTTCATGAGAACTCCATTGACGGCCAAGCAGTTTCCAATCAAATCCGACAAGTTCTTGTTGGAGATGGCCGGCATGACGAAATTTGAGACTTTCAGATCCTCCGCGCCAGACAGGCATGTCTCGATGTTGGTTTGAGCCGTGCTGAGCCACGTCTGTGCGTCGAAGTCTGAACACTTCACATCACTAGAAGCCCCCGGGTTAAGTCCGTTGAACGTCTGGTTCAGCTGAGTGACCGTATTTTCAAATAGCGTTACACAGTCTGACCAAGCGCCTTTCTGTTGGTTATTGGTGCAGCTCTGACCTAATTTAACTGTTTGAGCGTGTGCAATGACGGCTTGGTCAAGTGCTACATGGACCAGCATTCGCAGAAACTCGGACCGAAACCTTGGTGGTCGGCTAATGTTGCGGTCTGAGCTCTTTTGGAAGTAGTAGGTGCATGTCTTAGCGTGTGGAGTCTTATTGCACCACCATGTCATGTCGCCGGAGATAGAGCTGTTGTTGATCGGAGACGATGCGGCCGCTGGACCAGGGGATTGAGCTGAAGTGGTTGGAGGACTGGTGGTGGGGCTTGCGAATGGTGTGGTTTCTGGTGGTGGGGGAATATTATGGTCCCATGGAGAAGGAACATTTGCTCCAACGGTGAAGCCACGGTAGTTTACGGTGGAAAACAATTGTGGCAGAAGAAGAAACGATGCCAAGAGGCATATGTGGAAGATGCCTCTAACCATTTTTTGAAGTTCTTGGATATGAGTTTGTATGGGGAATTGTCAAAATTTCATGGTGTGATGTCTTAACTAATTAAAGGGTTATTATTTTATATATTAAATTGAATAATATTTGTGTTTATTATGAGTTTGTGTGTATGTACTTTGCAAGTGATTGTTATTGGGGTGAACATGATGATGTGTGTTGTCTTTGCTTGGGATTGTATACATTATGATATCGTGACTCATTTTCTTATTTAGCAACCTATGATTATAAAAACATAAAATATCAATCCTATATATAGATGTCTGTATTTGATTCCATAGAAAAAACTGTCAAAAGAATAAAGAGGAGGAAAAGTAACTTCAAAGGAAGAAGAAGATGTGTGTGTTTCCAATGTTAAAGTAACCTTCCATGTGCTTTTAGCTCAGTTTCTACTCTTGTAGTTTCAAGCACACGCAAACCCTTTCAATAATCTTTGTTTACTTTTATGTTACTATATGATTATATAATTTATATTGTACAACTTTCCAATATATGAAAGTAAAAGTTAAATCAACTTCAATGTTCCAAAAAGGGTTTAAACGGCGACAATTTTTATGAATTGCTTAACTTCTAAATCGTCTAAGAATCATAACATTTTAACAATAAAATTATACTAAAGTTTTTCAAAAAAAAAAAATTATACTATAGAATAATAATATAATAATATGATATAAATTATTGTTTACAAATCAAAATATTTATATTATGTATTTATTAGTATACTAAGACCATCCACAACGGGATTCCTTAAAGGAATCCTTAGCGCAAATCCTTGGGTTTGTTTTAATAAAGTATTATTAATTATCCTAATTGAACTAAGGATTGGTCCGTGGAGAAGGATTTTAAGGATCAAGTCCTTGTGTACGTGTCATCGCTTGAGTGGGTCGGTCTCGGTTTAGGGATTGGCTTGGGTAAAAAAAAAGAAAAACATTCTCGACCGAAGGAAAAAAAAAAGAGCTCTGGAGATAAAGGCGACATCGCGGCGATCTCTCTCTCTCAGCTTGACGAAGGTAAATCCAGGCCTTAAAGTTGTAGATTTCTCGATTAAGATCAGTTTCTATCTTGTTTGTTGTCTAAAAAGGGCTGGGTTGTGTAGTTTCGATCGATTTGGGAAAAGTTTAGAAATTAGGGTTTGAAAACTATTTGGGAGAAAATCGATTTCGGGATTCTTTACTTTTGTAGATATGGTTTCCAAACAATTTCGGTTTCAATTGGAGGCAAATCTTCTCTTTATTTCTTATACGGTTTGAAATTTCATTTTTTGTTTCAATCGATTAACCGTTTCAAAACCTTTTATTTTTGAATCGAAACCTGTTCTTATTGATTTGTCATTTTAAATGTTTGCAATCGATTACGACGAGATTGTGTTATCTTAGGATTATTTGTGTTCGATTTCAATCTGTTCTTATGGATTTGTCATATTTGTTCTTATAAAATGATAATATTGGTTCCTTGGTCGTTGGTTTGATGATGATTATTGTTTATTGGTCGTTGGTTTGATGTTGGTTTGATGTTGGTTTGATACTCTTACAATCCGAGCCCATCTTACCATCCTTGGTCGTTGGTTTGCTGTATATAACTTGCATCATTTCTTTCAGGTAAACGAATATGGGACATGATTACAGTTACAGCCAGCCATCTTCATCATCAAACTCTGTAGACATAACCTCCCTCCTTGAAGCAGAATGTCAGATGTACGCGGATGAAGCTGAGAGTAGCTACTTCAATGCTATGGCGACTGAGTACCAAGCTCAACCAGAGGCTGATGATGGAATCCCGACTACATGCTACTGTGGTGCGGAGCCTGTTATCCGATACTCTTACACTCCTAAAAACCCATACAGACGGTACTTTACGTGCGACAATGCTGAGGATGGAGACTGCCACGTTTGGAAATGGTGGGACGTGGCGGCCATGGAGGAGATGAGGGACTTTCAGAGGGAGCTTAGGCAGCTTAAGGGTCAAGTTAATGAGAGTGAGCATAAGCTGTGTATCCTCGAGAAGACAGTATCCGAGTTTTCAAAGAAGGAAGCAGGAGTTAAGCTAATGGTCTTTAGCTTAGTTTTAATAGGGTTGGTGTTACTGATTCTGCGTGGTGAGTTTCTGTTCCTTGTGATTCTTTCATCTCAGTTGGTTAGCAATATGATAGTTTCATCTCATTTTTCAGGAATATTTGGAAATGGTTCAAAGGAATGTCGCGCGTTTCTGTAATAAGGTAAGATATTGGTATTTTTTTCATAGGGTATGTACTTAGTATTTTGAATTTGCCTAGGTTGAATTTTGCAAGCTAAAATCATTTAATGAATTGGTGTTAAATGATAATATTTTGCTATCAACCTTCCTATCTGTTCTGATTTGATTGGCTTTTATTGCTTCTTAGTTAGTACTTAAACTTAGTCGAATAGTTAATGTTCCAGCTTCCCAACTGCTTTGATTTGATTGCCTTAATTAGCTCTAAGTCATAGAAGGCTTACTTAAGCCTCTGTGTCGCTAGTAGAGAGGCACAGAGCAACCATGGCTAACTCGTCAAGCTATGTTAACCTACTACATAGTCAACATCCAGTTGACCTTGAATCACCCGAACCTTTTTGGTTCGGTAGCCAAGGTGCTGATGAGGCTTATGGGATGTCTGGTAGCCAAGTTCCTGATACAGACGCTGCTGTGAAGTCAACTCCCCAAGCTGCTGAGAGGAGGAAATGGACTCAGATAGAGGATAAAATCCTTATTGGAGCATGGCTTAACACCAGTAAAGACCCGGTCGTGAGCAATGAGCAGAGAGCTGGAGCATTCTGGAAGCGGATTGTAGAGTACTACAACGCAAGCCCTCTCCTGGTTGGCAAAATAGAGAGAGAGCTGGTTCCTTGCAAGCAGAGATGGGCTCGGATTAACGAGCAAGTATCGAAGTTTGCTGGATGCTATGATGCGGCTCTTCGGGAGCAAAGAAGTGGTCAAAATGATGATGATGTGATGAAAGCTGCCTTAGACTTATTCTTCAACAATTACGAGTCCCAGTTCAAAATGGATCACTGCTGGAGGGAGCTGAGGCATGACCAGAAATGGTGCTCCATGTTTAAGGGTAAGGACAGTGGTAAGGAGAAGCGCAAAGTGGTGGATGTTGATACAGAAGAAGAGGCTGAGGGTAGACCTCTCGGAGTGAAGGCTGCAAAAGCTGATCTTAAGAAGAAGAAGAGTGGCAGAGAACAGGAGTTGTCAAAGTTACAAGGCGTTTTAGAACTGAAAGGACAACTGTCTAGGCAAAAGATCCTTGAACGTTTACTCGCGAAAAAGGAGCCTCTCTCTGAGATGGAAACAACTCTAAAACTCAAACTAATGTCTGAATTGATTTGATGTTTATCTGTTTGGTTTAAGGTATTACTGTTGTTTTGAGTACTAATTTCTTTAAAACTAAACTAACTCTTCTCTTGATTCTCCTTGTTTCAGGTTAAGGCTGAAGTTGTCACGGGTGCATTGAAGCTTGGGAAAGTCACGGGTGCATTAGGAGTAGGGAAAGTCACGGGTGCCTTAGGAGTACTGAAACTCACGGGTTCATCTCTTTCAGTTTATGTAGTATAAGTAGTTCTCGTTTGGTCTTTAGCTATGTATCACCTTCTCTTTCTTTCCTCTTCATCAAAACTTGACTTATGTTCTTGTGGTTTCTCGGAGATGTTGTAAGATGTTGCTACCATGATCTGCTAAAGTTCACAAAACCTGCTGATCTCTTGTAATATTTGCGTGTAAGAAGTTCTTCTCTTGATTCTCTTTGTTTCAATATTAAATCTTGCTAGAATGTTATTGTTAACAGGATGGTCTCTTCATTCTGTTTCTATCGATATTAAAACTTGGTAGAATGTTATTGTAAAAAGGAGGTTCTCTTGGTAGTCTTTGAACTCAAATACTTGGTAGAATATTACAACTTGATATACTGTTTTAGTAAAAAGGATATTAAGACTTCTCTTGCTAGAAACCAAACGAATACACTCTTAATTTTAAGCGTAGGACTATTGATTATGTTAAGATAATGGGACGTACGGTGTTATGTAAAATTGATACATGCATGGTTTGCATGGGAATTAGAAACTGATCTAGGTACATGAAAAGTGAAAACAAAGCACTACCACTAATAAAAATCACACAATAACTATAAATAACTTATACATAATTTGAGATTATGTATCTTTGGAGAAAGTGACAGTAAAAAAACCTTATATATATAAATGTATAACTTAAACATAATTTGAGATTATACGTAAAAAAATGTATATGGGAAAAAACTTATACATATAAATAACTTATACATAATTTGAGATTATACATGAAAATTAACTTATATGGGAAATAACTCAAGCAGGATGTCATCATCTTCATCCGATGGATTGGAAGAAAGATTAGACGAAGTTTTCGACGATATTTGCGAAGATACATTCAACGACATTCTCGAGGCCCAAACCAAGAAGCAAAAGAAACGTGCTTATATAGAACGAAACCGTGAAGCAGGACACAACCGTTTATGGAATGACTACTTCACCGAAAATCCGACATATGAGGCACATTTTTTCAGACGCCGTTTCCGTATGAACAAGGAATTATTCATGCGTATTGTATATGGCCTCTCACAGAACGTTCCATTCTTTCAACAAAGAAGAGATGCTACCGGGAGGCTTGGTCTTTCTCCACTACAAAAATGTACGGCAGCAATTCGTATGCTTGCTTATGGTTCTGCGGCTGACGCGGTAGACGAATATCTCCGACTAGGTGAGAGCACGGCACTTTCCTGTTTACATAATTTCACTGACGGAATAATACATTTATTTGGAAATGAGTATCTACGAAGACCCACAGCAGAGGATCTTCAGCGACTACTCGATATTGGAGAGACACGCAGGTTTCCTGGGATGGTTGGAAGCATTGACTGTATGCATTGGGAGTGGAAAAATTGCCCAACCTCTTGGAAAGGACAGTATGCACATGGATCAAGCAAACCGACAATTGTCTTAGAGGCTGTAGCTTCACAAGATCTTTGGATATGGCACGCTTTTTTTGGTCCTCCAGGTACCTTAAACGATATTAATGTCCTTGATCGGTCTCCTGTTTTTGATGACATTATAGAAGGTCGAGCTCCAAGGTTAGAGTACGTGGTCAACGGACACAAATATAAGTTTGCTTACTACCTCACGGACGGTATATATCCAAAATGGTCAACATTTATCCAATCTATCACACTTCCTCAAGGTCCGAAAGCAAACTTATTTGCTAAAGTTCAAGAATCAGCCCGTAAAGATGTGGAGCGGGCTTTTGGAGTATTGCAAGCCCGATTTGCGATTGTCAAAAACCCGGCTCTTACATGGGACAAAGAAAAGATAGCGAAAATTATGCGAGCATGTATCATACTACACAATATGATAGTTGAAAATGAACGCAATGGATATGCTCAAATCGACATCTCGGAATTTGAAGAAGGAAACGTCACCAGAAGTTCACAGGTGGAAACCGAAACCGACAGGCCTACAAATCTCAACAACATATTTGTCAATCAAAATCAGAAAGATCTTCGGGATAGGCGTATACATGAACAATTGAAAAAAGATTTAATTGAGCATATTTGGAACAAATTTGGTGATGAAGATTAATAATTATTGTATCTTTGAGTTTAATTATTGTATTTTTTTCCATCATGCAATAAATAAAAAATAAATTTCAATTTAAAAAAATTAATTATTTTTTTATTCCTAAGGACTCCTAATTGGAAATCACCATTGCACACATTATTTTGACTAAAATCCTTAACTATTCAAAAAAAAAAAAAAATTATTAAACTAATCCTAAGGACTCCTCCCACAAATCCACCATTGTGGATGCTCTAACCGCCGAAAGCACATCAACGATACCACCTGCTTGAACTTCTCCATTTGAACTCCTCACTTGGAGCTTGAGATATTTTTCACAGGTTGGACGCTGACGCTTCTTAACGAATGAATATTATGTAATGTTTCAAGAATTTAGCCGATTTTTCGTGGAAGCTGTCTATGGAAATTTTGGATATTCTGCAAAACTACGTTGAGCCCCTTATGGCTCTCTACGAATACTGACAGTTATATGGTCCCTGGGATCTGTCTAGACGGAGTACGGTGGGATCTGTCTCGCCGAAGTACGATGGGATCCGTAGCTTTTCCATTTGATGGATTTTGACCTCAATGATTCTCTTCTTAAAGGGGGATTTCAGATGCGCTCCAGGCTCAACTCGTCAGTTGGTGGATCTTTGAATTGATATATTGCATCGAGATCAGGAGGTCGGCGATTTACAGGTTTGTTATGTGCTTTCTTCCTCCAACCGTAGAGTTTTCAGTTTGGAAAAGCTGACTCTTTATCGCTACAGGGACGCTGACATTGCCAGCTGGTGGCGTGATGACAACGGTTATGACGGCGAGACACCCGTTAGTTGCCTTATTGGTTTCTTCTTGCTGAGAAAGAAGGTCCATGATGCTTTTCATCATTTCCATCATGGTTGCATCTTCGGTGGCCGGCGTAGTCTCTTCTCTGTTGGTTAAGTCGTTGGTTCTCATACTTATCTTCTTAGCGTTACTCTGAATAGTCCCACGTGGACACCAACTGTTGAATATGAGTTTGGTCGGCTCTTAGGAGATGAACAAACTTTATTGTGGGTAATTTTGAACACGCTTTTTATTGATCAATAAGAGAGATTAAAATGTTGAACGAGAAAATGAGTTGAAATATTCGGCGAGCATAAGTGAAAAGGACAAGGTCAGTCAGTGAGAGTAAAGAAGAAATTCTAGTTCGGAGTCAATTTGTTTGAAAGTGTATTTCTCTATTCTTCCTAATGCCTCACATCCTCTCTTTATACCCATGACTCTTTTTCCGTTTGCTCTAAAGTCGCCTTGACCTAATAAGCTGGGCCGAGTCTTTGGGCCAAGCTTATGGGCTGAGACTTTGGGATGAGTTTATGTGCCGAGTCTTTGGGCTGAGATTAATGAGACGAGTCTTTGGGCCGAGCTCTTAGGCTGATTGTAATGTGTTAGAGTCCTTGAGAGCCGATCTTGGCAGCTTGGCTGAGTCCTTGGGCAGAAGTTTTGTATTCGGCATGCTTTGTGGAGGGATGCAATCCCTCTCCAACATTCCCCCTTCTTTAAATTCACTCAGTGTCACGGGATGAATAGATCATGTACAAATATCTACCGGTTGGCTCTGTCTTCTCCAAATCACTAATGATTTTTTATGGCTCTCCAAGGTGGCTCCTGGTCTCGCTATCGTTGATTATCTGCACTCTGTAACTCTTGCTCACCATTCCAAGCCATTGCAATTCTTCTTCCTTGCGGTGTGTTTTCAAGTTCGGAATCACTGTGACCTCATCTACTCGTGACCTCCGGACGTGGTACCTATTCTAAATCATCGGAGTCACTGTCGCTTCTCTCTTCTCTGTCATGGACACCATCTGCTCGAGAATCTTTGGGCCGTGATTGAGGAGCTTAATATTGATCTATCTGGGTTCCATGGATCGATCACCGGCCTAATTCCTCTTTTAAAATATGATCCCTTTTCTTTGCTATCTTCATTTTTGACCCTAAACTTCCAAACATGCAAGTCTTGTTCTTCAAATTCCTTCCCCAGATACTGTTGCACAGAATTATATTAATGTCAAATAAGTTTCTATTATATGAAATGAAAAAGAGTAACATGACTATCACAGTAAAATTAGGAACGTAGTTTTAGTTATTTTTCTTTTAATATGTTTTGCAAAATTTACTTTAATATAAGATTTGAAACATTTCAAGGATCAAAATTTCATATAAGTAGACGCATCAGAACAAAAAATATTTGTTCAATAATGCACTTGAATTTATTACTATTGATGTATGTAAATATTTTTAAATCGATTACTGATAACTGTTTTTGAACTAAAATCATTTTAGATTTGTCTGATAGTGCATTATTAAATAGTGAAATTATTAATTTATAAAATCTATATATAATAGCAAACCTATTTATTGTCTTGGCTGATGTCAGCATTTTTTTATAGGAAAATAAAAATTTTAATCCAATGGTAGAGATCGCTTCCTTATGAAATATAATGTTGGAGTTTTAGTTTTGTTTAAATGTATGACATCATTAGTTACTACTCCAAACGATGTGTTTTTCATTTTTGAATCATTGGTTTTCAAAAGGCACAACCCTTTCTCATTTTTTTGAATGACAAAACTTGGTGAACCTTTAAATTCAATTTCTCTCTTACCACCAATCAAAGTGTCACCTAAATAATTAATAAAAATATTAATTTTATTTTAAAAATTTAAAAAAAGAATGATGCGTAACACAACCCTAAATCCTAAATTTTAAACCCTAAATCTAACCCCTAAATAATAAGCCCAAAACCTATACCTTAAACCCAAATAGTAAACCCTAAACCCAAAATCTATACAATAAACCCAAATCATAAATCCTAAACCCAAACTGTAAACCCAAATCCTAAACCATAAGCCCAAACCGTAAACTCTAAATCCACACCTAAATCCTAGACCCTAAACCAAACTGTAAACCCTAAATCCAATTTCAAATCTTTTGGTTTAGGGTTTATGGTTTGGGTTTAGGGTCTAGAATTTAGGTTTAGGATATAGGATTTGGGTTTAGGGTTAAGGTTTAGGGTTAAGGTTTAGGATTTGGGTTTATGATCTAGAGCTTGGATTTGGATTTGGGGTTTAAATACACTATCAGTTGTGCCGAGATTAATAGGGTTTAGTGATAGTAGCTACAACACCGATCAAGACGACGACAAAAGCACAACCGGTCATATATTCTATCTTGGAGAAAGTCCAATTACATGGTGCTCACAGAAACATGACACTGTAACGCTATCATCATGTGAGGATGAGTTCATGGCTGGAACCGAAGCAGCAAGACAAGCACTTTGGCTTCAAGAGCTGTTAAGTGAGATCACGGGTCTTCCATGCGAGAAGGTCGTGATATGTATTGATAATAGGTCGGCTATTGCTCTTATTAAGAACCTGGTTTTTCATGGTCGAAGAAAGCATATAGACTCTCGATATCACTTTATAAGAGAATGCATGGAGAAGGGGCATATTGAAGTAGAACATGTTCTTGGAGACAAGCAAAAGGCAGACATCTTAACTAAAGCTTTAGGAAGAATCGAATTCAGAGAAATGAGAGATTTCATTGGAGTACAAGATTTGGAGAAAAGAGATTTCAAGCTTTGAAGGGAGAATGTTGGAATAAGCTTGAAATAGCTTAGGTTGGAATGTTGGGATAAATTTGAAATAGCTTGAAATAGTTATGGTTATCTAAAAGGATTAGGAAATATAGAGTTGTGTTAATCCCAATGAGGTTAGGATAATTAAAGTGTTATATAAAGATATGCAAGTGTGTTGAATAACTTAAGAGAGTTGAGAGCTTTAGTTTTTGAGATAGTTTTCTAAAGCAGTAAAGAGTTTGAGTTTTAGTTATAATCTTTGAGCAAATACTTTCTGTTTGATACAATAGATGGATGGTTCGTTGATCCCATGTTTTTTTTTTTGTTTTTTTTTTGTTTAATCTGGGGATATCCCGGACTTATAGAAGGGCCCAGACTAATTTTCAAGAGAAGGTGCAGCCCACGGATGTACTCTCTCTGAGTATGCAAATAGGCCCTAAAGCATAGGCCCATATCGTTGATCCCATGTTTCTCTCTCTCTTTCTTCCTTTTTCATAGTCTATCTATTTTTGTTTTGTTCTTAGTCCACAGTTAATATGTACCTCTTTGTTTATATACATCACAGCTGTGCCACCGACGTCTGTGCCCTTATCTGCTTGTGCATGGCGATGGTCATCTGTTGTTGCCGCAACGGTTGTCGAGATTCTTTATATTACGCATGCGTTATGCACAAAAAAAAAAAAGACATTTCTTTTGTTCACGATCAGGGTTTCTGTATGATGTTGTCTTGATTTAATAAATTATCTCATGATCTTGAATTCTTGGAATATTATCTTTCAACTTGGAAATAAAGAACCGCCCTAGATCGTTTTGAATCGAATGGTTGTATATATATATGAACACTTACACCGGCTAGGATCCGAAGGAACAAGCCTTATCTTCTTCGGAGTCATGTCCTATACATAAGTCTTAAATGAATAATTAAGGAATCCTCTAGCTATACGATATATTCGGCTCTATAAAAGATATGAGAAAATATAAAAAACAATAGATGTAATGCAATTGCGATAATTAATAACACACAAAATACAAGTTTCATGTCGTCCATCATAGCAACACACCCATTATTAAAGACTAGAGTTTGCAATTGCATGTATCCAAATGATCAATCACGCTTGAAAAAAGGTTTGAGAGAACGAATATATATATAGTTGAGTACATATTCAACGATTTCAGGACACACGTTTTTCATCACATATATCCATTTCATCCACGATGGCTCTTCTATGTATGTCTCTCCTCTACAAATGCCGTTGAAGATTCCTTTTGCACATCTACTCACTGGCTCCGTGAAGATAAAATCTGAACCATACTATTTTTTAAATCGAGTACACGAAAATACATATAGTTAGAATTAGTGTTAATATTTATACGGTATAAAAATGTACACATTTTGTTACTTACATGTTCTATGCAGCGAGGAGTGGTCATATCTGTTGCTACAACTCCCGGAAAAACAATTGTTATTTTAATGTCCGGATTGAGCTCAATTCTTAGTGTCTCAAAGAATCTTAACAAGGCTGCTTTGCTTGCCTACAACAATAAATCAAGTAATATCAATAGTATGTAATTGTTGAGCCCCAAGTAACCTTTTATTTCTTCTTCATGTATATATAGAAACTGGTCAAATAAATTTTTGTTTATATCTTAAAAGATCTTACTGAGTAGACGCTTGCCACTGGCAAAGCTATATTTGCTGCACCAGATGTAATCACAATGACTTTTCCCTTGCTTTTTCGAAGATGTGGAATTGCAAAATAAGTGATGTATGTCGAGCCCCAAAAGTTGATGTCCTTAAAATACACACGAGTTAGATGAAGCATGTAGCTTTTACAATGATTTAACGCTAAAACATTATGTTGGTTTTTCTAACATAACCTAAATATTATATTATTTTTATTATAGTGTACACAATAATGATATGGAGATAAAATTTGTTTGCGTTTTAAAATATATAGAATATTGTATGTAAAACTGTTTTTGTTTTCTTTTCCTTTTTGTTATGAACATAGCACTTTAACGTGTATATTGAAGAAATTATATAAAATTCATGTTTGGTACTGATATCTAATCAGTTTACTTAATATATGGTTTAATGTGAATTTTGCAAATTAAAACTCACCATTATAGGATTAGCGGCTTGAATATGAAAGTAATCTTCAAAAACAACGGTTTGAGTTACTCCAGCATTGTTGATCAGGTGGTCCACTGTTTAGATATGACAACTTGATTAGAACAATAACTATGTAAATTGATTTGACCAAACAATACAAAACAAGAATTCTAACAATTCAATTAAAAACTGTGCCATGGTCGATTATAATAGTTCGTTTATAGAATCATATATTTTTATTGACATCTATGTGTGTGTAAACACAATATCGAAGCCTATGTTTCCCTTCCCCATAGACGGTGCCAAAATGTGGATCTTAAAACCCACACAAAGTATTTGATAGTGATTTTATGTAAAAAATTAAGAAAGAAGAAATATGTAGACAACAATATTCTCATAACAGATCGATGTAATCAGATTCAGGCTGATGAAAAAAATTATATATTGATGTTCAAAACAAATGGAGTTTATAAGAATTAACAAGATCAACTAAAATAGAAACTATGAATCAAAGATATGGAGATCGAGGTCGAAGTGGATGGTGGTAATCTAGGTCTCAGAATGTGCTTTCTCTTCTCTCTTTTCTTCTTTTTATAATTGTTTCCGTTCCCTGATACATCTGTAATTTTCTCCTTTGTATGTTGTTGATCCCGAGATCTCTAGGATATTTTGCTCGTGACTCGTATGTTTCAATGATTCTGGAGGCTATTCTTCGACTTGGTCCTCCATTTTCAGACGGGTCTTCGATCTCGTTTTTTAGTTTGAGCTAGTGATCGATCTCCGAATATCCATCTTAGTTTAGGTCAACCTGAGGTCGAGATCCAATTCTTTCTTTAACATGGAGCGGCCCCCTTTTTTATTGGATCTTATGGAGATTTGGGTCCAACAATGTGTATTGAGTTATGTAGGAATAATTTGATTTTATATGAATTCTAAATGATTTTGGGTCAGTTATGAATGTTAATATGATTTAATTTAAACCACTACATAATCCTATTTAAAACTATAAGATTTGCAGCAAAAGAAAAATATATCATAAATATCTGGAGCATAACAGACAGACCTCTTGGGAGTGAAAATTGCGGTGAATCACCCACGATCTACTATCTCTTCCTTGTGCTCATATGTAGATTGATATATCTTGGATTGGACCCGTTTTCATCCATGGTATATAGGTGTTTTACTATATATATATCTATGTTTTCTACTCTTCTAGGTATGTTTTCAGGTTCAGGTGCATTTCGGAGTAAAGCTATGACTTTAGAGCATTTTGGAGCTTAAAGGACATTTCACCCGAGCTGACCATGTAGGGGTCGACGAGAGGAAGAACAGTCGATCGATGCGCATCCAGTGCTGTCGATCGACACCAAGAGATGCCTTGACAGATGAAGATTAATATCGATCGATGTACACAAGTACCATCGATCGATGTCGAGACATTGGACACGCGACATTTTGGATCCAGCGGACTTAAAACCCAAGGCCAAGCCAAATTACAAAAATGCCCTGACGAGTTTTTAACCTAGTAGATTATATAATTCCTAAGTGTTTTGAGGGCAGAGAGGAGAGCTTTTTGTTACAGTTTCACTTTGAGAGAGAAGAGAGAGTTTTGGAGAGAAGATCACTTGTGATTGGAACTCCTTGTTTTCATTTCTTTTAATCTATACTATGAATTTCCATTTCTTCATTGTTATGAATTGCTTTGTTATGTCTGAGTAGTTCATTTATTAGATCCAGGGTTCAGATAGGTTTGTGGGATTAGCCCCAAACTATAGATCTACCTTGTTGAGATATTCATGATAGATTTGTATTCATTGCTTGTTTTAGCCTTGCTAACTAGAACTTGATCATAGGAGTGCATACTCAAGCACCCTTGTTATCCCATCCTGACATCTATCTATAATATTAGGACTGCTAGAGAGGGCTAACCGCCAATTTAGTATCTTAATAGGGCATATCATACTCGCGCATAGGCCTGGCTAGAACCCGTCGATTGATGTCCTCAACTGACTATCGGTCGACGTAGGCAATGGTGTATCGGTCGACGTCCCAATAGGACCATTGATCGACACTCTTTCGTTGTCAACATCGCTCGACGAAGTGCACTCCACATCGGTCGATACCCACCCTCGTCCAGCAAAACAGCCGTTCACATCGATCGACACCCATACAGGAATATCAATCGATATTCGCGCCACAGCGAAAATTCAGGAGCAGGAGAATATTCCCTCTCCAACTAGGTTTATAGATACCTGAAACCACCTCCACACACCAGAGCATACACACAAGCAGAAAATATGAACACTCTTCCATCTACATCAACAAGAAAATCCATGAAGAGCAATCATCTCAAGAACACAAGTTCTGCAGAAATTATTCTGCCCTCGATCGATGCATCTGTATCAACATCGATCGATACTACTCTTAAACCTAATATTTCTATTTCTAAATTGAATGATAATGCAAACATTGATTACGGTTTTCTAACACCTGATGAATTTGGTATTTTCAGGGACCCAGATGGCAACGCATGTGCAATAGATGGAAGGATCTTACAAGTGTCCAGAGAGGACATAGCAGATATCCTTCAAGTGGCCAATGGACCTGACAACCTATTCTCACAGCAATGTGGCACTCCAGACGTCATTCAAACCGATCCAACCAAACACGTAGGAGTCGCCACAACAGAAATCAACCGTTGAGACACGAGATCTAGCTTGTTAACCAGTGAAACATGCGACAGCTGATCACTGAGATAAGCGGTTGAGCTATAACATATCATGCATGCAACAAATAGGCATCTATAGATATTATAATCTCCAACACCTGAATAGTGGCCCTGCATCTAATATCATTTCCAATCAAGTTACATTTACTATTTACTTCGCTTGTTACTATTGCTATTTCATTTAAACATTTACAACTCTTAGAATTAATAAACACTAGATTTAATTGTTCCCTAGCTCCTTGTGGATTCGATCCCTAAGTACTACATCTGAACCTCTTTTGATGAGAGTAACACTCCTTAGGGTAATTTGAGTGGTATCATAGATCTCTTCTTGGGGCGATCTCTTCTTTGTGAGATCTCTTCTTGGTGCTGATCTATACTCCTATGACTATATATATAATTTCGGTTATCAAAACTGGAAGCCCTTTGGCTCCTAGTTTCATCTCTCTGGTTTCATATTGTTCTCTTCGACGAGACGAAATAAGGAGCTATGTGTTTCAATGAGAACCTGGATCTTTTAGCCCTTTGGTTATAGATCATAATCAAAATCTCTCATCCTGTTTTTGTCATTTAAGTGTTTCGTCTCGGTGGTTGATGATCAGTCTGGTTATGAGTGCATTGTATCTTCTCCAGCAATGTGATCTTATATTCGTTTGGATCTGAATTCTCTTTGGCTTCAGATTGTGATACACATCTCGGAGACTCACCTCTGATCCATCACTGCGTTCTTATCTCTCTAATCCCAGCGGCGAACCAGAAATCTTGGCAATAGGGTGGCGACTCCGTACTCGAAGTGAACTCATCACCTTAAAGATCTGAAATCCCATTAGCTATAGACTGTACGGGATTTCTCATTTGGAATTCAGACTTGAATCAAAGTGCTTTGCTCCTTCCAAAGGCTGTCCATGTTCACTGCTGCTGTGTCTCTATTGTTCAAATATTTTAGCAAGGTGATTTCTAGAATACTTGTTGATATGGATTGCTCTTTATTATTGTTTCGGAGACAGTCTTTGCATCTTATAGGTTAAACAATATCAGTTTTTACAGAGCAGAGTTGACTCACTTGAGTCTTTGTAACATCCTGATTTATGGTGTATGATGAAAGGTTTAACACAATTGATTTGGCTACCTATGTAACTAAAGTGCACATATATTTTTTGAGAACTCGAGAGTACGAGTTGATATATTTTCCATCCCCCGAGGTGCAGCAGTTGACTAAACATCTAGGGGTAAAGCTACTCCTAAAGATTTTCCGGAGTGAAGCTATCTGGAGTTAAGTGTGCTTCATCTGAAGTAGTAGAAGGAAGAATGGGCGACCAATTGGCAAGTCATTCACGATACCGTGTGAGTGAGGCCAAAGCACGGGAAAAGATCATGTAGTGACTTTCAAGCCTCAGAAAAACTAACGTACCACTCAACGTACGAAATGAGACTCACATGTCAGTGAGTGGGCGTGGAAAGCCTATTAGCCTTGGGTGGTTGGGGGTTTTACAGTCTTGTTCTAATGACACAGTATAAGAGTAAAAAAGATCACTTTTTCAAGCCATAAATTTTTTTGATGGTTTCACATAAACCTTTGGATCTATATCTACAAAGACACTCAATTGGAATTGTCGAAGGGGTCATAGTTCAATGTCTAGAGCACTATTCCTTTCAGAGACATAAAAATGGTGTTGCAAAACATCCAGCCGATGATTTTCCATGTACTAACCAATCAGAGACATGCAAAACCAGATTACATGTTTAATTGATGATTCATGTAATGCTGGAGGGATTGGTAGCCATAGCTACTAGTTATTTCAGAAATATCTTGAAGTCATCAAACCTTTAAGAGATTGATGAAGCATTTGCGAATATTTCATTGACCATCATATATACGATTAACGAGGATCTTACGTCCTATGTTACAAAAAGGGAAATAAAACTTACTTTGTTTGCGATGCACCTGGAAAAGGCCCATATGTCTGATGGAATGACACCGCTTTTCTCTTAGAAGTTATCGGAGATTTTGAAAGGAGATTTAACTCGTACAATATAATGATTGCTCAAGAAATTTTCCACGCCCTCATAACAAATCTGAGAGGAAGAAACAAGTGAATGGTTATCAAAACTGACATGAGCAAAGCGTATGATCAAGTGAAATTGAATTTTATTAAATTTATCATGCAAAAGACAACATGAATAGACTGGATAATACGATGCATAACATCTTTCCAATATCATGTTCTGATGAATTGTCAGCACAAAGGCAATATTTTACCCAAAAGGGGTTTACGTCGTCAAGGAGATCCTTTGTCTTATTTTCTCTCTATTTTATGCACGAAAACGCTTGTTAACCTTCTTAACCATACGGAAAATCAAGAAAATATAGCGGGATGCGTGTCTCATGTGTTAGCCATCTGGTGTCACACCTTCTTTTCGCTGATGACATAAAAGGTGGATGCATCGGGCAGAATGGGATAATTATATATCCCAAACGAAGAAGTTGGTCTTGGTTTATGTATAATTCATGATTTTAATCTATCGTTGTTGGGCAAACAGTTGTGGCGGCTGATACAATTTCAAGATTCTCTTCTCCCCAAGAGTGTTGCATGGCAAGTATTACCGACTTAGTTTTCCTTTGATATCAGGTTCTATTGATACCCTTCTTATGTATAAACAATTTTATCAGAAGCTAAACCATTAAAGTGTATTCTTGTTTTGAGATTAGAACTTGAGAAGACCCTTGGATTCCGAAGATTCCTGTCAGCATGGCCTAATGTTCTGGTAGTCCACCCAAGAAGGAAGGTGAAACACTTTAATTCATGGAAAGCTTAAATAATGGAATGTGGAGATGTTGGAGAGGATTAAGGTCGTAAGCCAATCCACACAAAACGATCAATTTTGTTGGAGTTATACGAAGAGTGATCAGTATATAGTAAAATCAGGATATTGGGTAAAATCAGGTCATATTAACATAACCTAGCATCACTATGCTTCAAGCACTTATTTGGAAAATCAGTTCTCTTCAAAAGATATGTCATCTTATATGGTAGACTGTGACATGCCATTTAGCAGTGCTAAAAAATTGACACTTCATCATATGTGATATGATCATCATTTTCTTAGATGTAGATGTGGAAATATTAATGAACGTGTAAATCATGCTATTTTCGAATGTTCGCCAACTTTATAAGCTTGGAAATTATCATCTACACTTTTTTTCCCATTGATTTACCAATATCCATTACTTATAGCAACTTGAACTATCTATTATGGTGGTAAAACGATATTAAAGATCCAGAGTTAGATAAATATTCTTATCCTCTTGGCATTTCTGATTGGAATGGTATAAGTTTTTTGTTTTGAATTAGAAAGTTTCACTAACACATACGAAAATCACTAGAATACTCTTCAATTTCATTATATGAAATATGTTTAATAACAATAAATATTAGTGCAAATTTTTAAAACCATAAATTCAATAGCATTAGAATTTGAAAATGTTTTTTTAACATCTATGTTTTTATAACATGTAATTTGTCATTATGATGTAAATCAGTTTATAATTACCCCAAACTGTGTTTGTAGGCCATAATTTACGGGTTACCGGCAGGCATCAACATTCATAATCATAATATTACTATGTATGATGTAGGTAATTTTTCAATTATTTGAATGCTTACGTTTTCCGAAATGACGAATCGTCTCATCAATGAACTCCTTGCAGTCCTCAACCTCGGCAACGTCACCAGGTATGATGATGACATCACCAGATCCTAATTGACGTGATGTTTCTGCTACTATGTCCAGACGGTCTTCTCTTCGAGCAACGAGAGCCAAATATGCTCCTTTCTTCGCATATTCGTATGCTAGATGCTTTTTTACCAACCAAATAAAGCACGATCGCATAAATAATCTCAACCAAATATCATATTAGTTTATTGTATCAATATATCTAGTTCTTGTTACTCGTATTTTAAATGAATGATAATATATGATAATTTATGCACTTTTACAAATATCGACTGACAATTCACAAAGGATGCTCTATGTCACGAACATGGACATTTTTGGGTTTTAAATGCCCGTAAAATCTAATTATCATCAAATATCTAAATTATACTTTCGCAAAAGCTTATTTATATTTATCTTGTCAAGTACCCATATGAAAAAAAAATCCACAATATGTCAAAACGTCAAAAAAAAATTATAAACTAAATCAAAATATAAATATAGGCCTATAAATCACTAAAAATACAAAGATATCTAAACTATTATTTACGAAGTAATTTTTCACTTATAAACTCTCACAATAAGATTTAGTCTAGTTATGTTATTAATTTTTAATTATTAATTTCGTTTCTTCATTATATAATTGATCATATACAAATTAATTAATTAACTATAAAATATTTGTCAAAAGAAATAAGGGACAATCGTACAAATGGATATATGTAACGACTATAATTTATTTGTTAGATAATGTTTTGTTTGATATTTTTCATAGAAACTAAAATATATAAAATAAAAAGATAAAAATATGTGTATATATTTAAACTAAAAAAATATTATAATTATGTCAATTTTTTACTTTTAAAAATTTCTATACGCTATCATAAAATCTTAATATTTTGCTTATTTTTATTGACTTCTTTTTTGTTTTTTTTTTGTGTTTTTGTAATATTTTTGTAGATTCATGCATGTTTCATGTTTAAATAGGTAATTTAGAGAGATAATAAATGTTAAGAAGATGAAGTTTTACTTTTCACTTTAGTTTAGTACATATTTTATATGTGATTATGTTCTGGTATTTTTATATATTTTTGCGCCGTTAAGAAACAAAAATGAAACGGAAACAAATGAAACAAAAATAAAACGAAAACAAATGAAACGGAAACGGAAAAAAATCATAAAAATCAAAAAATTATTAAAAACATAAAAAAAATCATTATCATACTGGTCTTTATATTTATAATGCATATACTAAAAATGTTAATTAAATGATTAAGCCAACCAATGTATAACAGATTAATCTAGTGATCCTCAAATTTTTAGGACATCCGAAAACATTACACCATACCTTGCAACTGGTAAAATAAAAATATAATCATCAGTTAGCATATATTCAGACGGTATATAGTGAACAAAACTTTAAAGATTAAGGGACTGTTATTAGTTTATGGTTTAGAAAGAGTTTTGATGGTTTTTTACAATTAATTGATTTCTGAATTTTAAAAGAGTTATGAAGATTTTTATATATTTTTAAATTGTGTTAAAGAGTTTTGTAAATTGTTAGAGTCTTTATCTGAAGATAATTATAAACTAACTAGGTTCGTTTCCGCGCTACGCGCGGCTAATGGATTTAAATTTAATTTTTATAGTTTTTGACAATCTATTTTTGTTTAAAATTGTATGTTTGTAAAAAAAATGTTTTTAAGTGGTTAGATTTGGTGACCAGTTTTAAGTGAATATTTGATATAAAGCAAATATATTAATTTAAAATAATTTATTGCATAAACTATTGTAACGTTTTTTATAGATTACCTCTTTAAATTATCAATTCTTCTTATCGAAAAAGGTTATCAGTAATATTTTTGAAAGTTTTTCTTCAATAGTTATGAGGTACTATAAATAAAATCGAAAATAAACTTAATGATAAAAATAAATATCAAAAAGAAACTTTTTTTTAATAAAGACCAACTTTTTGACAATTTTAGTTTAAAAAAAATATATATATTACATTAAAGATCACTAATTTAATTGTTGGATTAATCATTGTGGTTAGTCCCAGTCCTGCACTTTTTATATGTAGAAGAGTCCATTCATCGAAGAAGCCAAATGAAAAATATCTTCGATGCGGTTTTAACATCAGAAACTAAAATGGAACCATACGATGCTTTCTTGAATAACTTTCATAACTTTTGGCTTCAGATTTAGCTACACATAGATGTAACATGGAAGTTAGATAGCAACACACCATCACAGTATGACGATGAACAAAGTGGATCCGGTGGTTGGATCCCGTAGCATCATCTTAGATGCACTAAGTTTCTTTCTCTCTCACCTCCCCGTATCTCTCTCTCAATCCAAAACAAATTTTAATCTTTCACCGGCGTCCGACGCGCGTCCGAGCGTGTGCCGACGCCGGTGGCCCTTCTCCTCCCTTGCTTGTCTTCTCTTTGCCTCTGCATCGCCTTCTTCCTCTCCTCCGGTTATGCGTGTGGCTCTGGCTTAGGGTTCCGCTCCGTTGACAGCTCCGCTCGAGAGGGGTGAGTCGCAGGTGGTGGTTCAGCTATCTCTGGAGTCGCAGCGAGGTCGTGGTGGTTGCAGGTTGAAGCAGTGGTCGGCTTTTTGGGCTCTGGAGCAGATCTATTTTTCCTTTTGATCTCTCTCAGATCTCGTCGAGCGTGAGGGGGAGTGATGGTTGAATCTCAGTTCGGTTATGCGACTTTCCTGCCGTTCGTCTGGTGGTTCTCCGGCTGCGGTTATTGGTGTCTCCGGTTCTCTGCGGGTCGTTGAGAACATGTCCCTTTATTCCGTAGTCTGGTGTGCTCCGGAGGTTTCTACTAACTCGGTGGCGAGTCGTGGGTGTAACACGCAGGCGGTGATGGTGTTCCGCTCAACTCTGGCTCGTGTAGGCGTCCAAGATGTTTTGACAGAGGTTGTCTATGGCCCCTCGGTGGCTTCTTGAGGCGCATCCTCACCACTAATCTCCTCTTCACGGCTGCGTTCCTGTCTATTCAAGTGAAGGCCTCGGCTTTCTCTTCGTCTCGATTGTAATTGCTCTGGCTCCGCTGACACCGGCGTCGGGTTCTCTCAGTCTGGTAAATTAGCTTTCAGTTCTTGAAGGCGTCAAAGGGTGAGACGGTTCTCCTGTTGTCATTGATCGTCTCGGTGTCTCCTTTGGTCCTGCTCACATCCCGGCTCCACGGTGTTTCACTTGATTCCCGTGGTGGTGTGTTGGACTTTACCGTGCAGGTTTTAGAGGCTGGCGGGTTCGCAGCATCGATGATATTGGCCCGTTTCTTGCTTGGGGTCAGCAGAGTCTTGTGCTTTGCTTGGTTCGTCTGTTTCTGTATTTGTTGCGGTGGGATCTTTTCTCTTAGCAGGGTCTCTTTACCGGCTTGTTATTTTATTGGAGGCTGCGCCTGGACTCTGGTCACAGAAGCTCTAAGGTATGTTTATCGGCCTCTATTGCTCGTTCGAACTTCATGGACTACAAAGGCTACGGTGAGGAGGAGAGTGGGAAGCTTTTAGCTCCTAACCGGATTAACCTGGGAAAGGTAGTGATGACGAAAGAACCCGGAGTTGCGCCCACAACTTGGCTGTGTAGTTCGAATAGTTAGATCGGCTAATTTCAGTGTTGTACCGAACTGTAACCTTTGTAATGATGCCTTTTCGGGAAGAATTAATAAAAATGCACTTCTTTACGGAAAAAAAAATCATTGAAAAATAAAGCAGATGAGGCCGTTGTAGTTGGTCTCACCGTTTTCTTAGCCATGGATGCGGTGAGTTTGGATGATCGGGTTTGTGGATTCGATGAGAAGCGAGTTATATATATAGGTGAAGTTAGGGTAATTGAAGAGTTTGGTCGCCATAAGATTTTTACAATAAAGAAGAGTGAGTGGGAGTGGTGGATGACTTGAGTTACTCCGGAGATCCGAAACGGCTGAGCTGAGAGAGTTGTGTTGAGGAAGATGAAGAGCAATGCATGTCTGCGTTATTACAACTCAATGGTTTTGGTGGGCCATCATCTGGGCTTCGGCATAAGACAAAATGACATAAAAATTAAGTTGACATATGACAATGATTGGCTCTGAATATTTTTGCTGATGTGGCATGCTTAGAAATCTTCTAATTTAGTCCCTTTTATATAGTAGGATGTAGAACATCTTTAAATACTGTGTTGTTACGTTTGTTGCTATCCTCTTCATTTTTCCAGTTTTATCTATTTCTTGTTCTTCCTTTGCTTTTTAGGCAATACTTTGTTAAATAGATTTTGTGAAGAAAACAAATGAAATGGAAACGAAAAAAATCACAAAAATAAAAAATTATTAAAAACATAAAAAACATCATTATCATACTGGTCTTTATATTAATAATGCATATACTAAAAATGTTAATTAAATGATTAAGCCAACCAATGTATAACAGATTAATCTAGTGATCCTCAAAATTTTAGGACATCCGAAAACATTACACCATACCTTGCAACTGGTAAAATAAAAATAGAATCATCAGTTAGCATATATTCAGACGGTATATACTGAACAAAACTTTAAAGATTTAAGATTTAGTAGTCACTAATTACTTGGGATTGTCCGTAAAATGTTTCTAGGTAAATACTACAGAGTACAGAGATTAAAAAATAATAAAAGAGAAAAATAAAAGTTCCACGTCCGCAAGACAAAAACAAAACAAAAATGTTGACAAAAAAATGGTTAAAAAAGCATTGCATCAAAAAGTTGCTAACCTCTTGAATAGCTTAAATCAAAGTAACCTTTTGTTATCAAAGAAATTACTTCAGTAAAAGAAGATGAAGAAAAATAGCTAACCTCTCCGATGCCCGAGGAAGCTCCGGTGATTAGAACTACTTTTCCAGCTACGTTTTCGAAGAGAAATTGCTTATAGAGAAACATCACAAGTTTGATCAAAACATAAAATGGGTAAAAGAGGAAGAAAAAGATGATGGAAACAAGAGGTAGAAGGACATCTAGACTGGTGTGAAGTATATCCATGTTGTTCGTTCGCAGAAACTACTAGATAGCCTCTCAACTTGTCTTCTCTGTTAAAACAATCAAACTCAATTTGCTAGAAGCTAGAAGGCGAGGAATTTCCGTTTAACTCCTTAGGCAGTTGTAGGAGGTGGAGATAGCGTACCTCTTTAGTAACCCTCATTTAGATTTATTTAATATTATTGAGTGCTTTGATGGTAATCTAGACGAATGCTTTCACGTGTGGAAGTTTATGCACCTCATGGATTGACCTAAAAATGCGTCTGAATTCGAGATCGTGATGAATACCACTGGGATATAAATCTGGAAATCGTGCGAGTGTACCGGGGCGAAGCCAGACTTTATTTTGACTGGGTGCAAAACAAATAAAATATATTAAATTAATAAAATTAGTGGAAAAGTAGAGAAAAAGGGGTATTGAACTCAGGTTGGCAGAAAAATATGGGTGCATCATGCCCAACTTAGACACTATCAACTTATACGTTCAATTTGAAACACCAAACATCTAAAATATAGTGGGTGCATGTGTACCCATTGTCTCTAACCTACCTTTGCCCCCGAGTGTACGCCTTATCTGAGTTGCAAGCCTCGACAACCAGACCGCTGGTACGTAAATTAAAGATCATAGTATTTATAAAATATAGACGTTTTAAAGTTAATAATTAAGAGTAAATACCAAACCTGCTTAACCTGTCAAGGTCACTACAAGAAAACGCGTATATAACGAGGAGGTTTAACAAGGAAAAAATGTCATACATCCCTTTTACGAATATTTTACGATGAAAAAATAAATCAACGTAATTTCCCCGTAAACTAACGACGATAAATATTCGACGTAAAAACATGGCAAATTGACGCGGTTTTTACGAGGAAATACTATTTCGTCGTAAAGTAAACGTAAATGTAATAAAAACTTTACGAGGAAATATTTAACGACAATTTACCGCTGACATCTCGAGTTCACCAACCTTTTAGTTGTAACACATTTTTTGTTTCGGCTAACTAACTAAATTTTCTCGTAAGTTCCTAGTGAAATTTCACCTACCAATTTCAAAAATTCTTATAAATATGTCGATTGTGTTTCACTTCAAACACACCAAAAAGAAGAAAAAAAAACTACAAACATGAAAAAAAAATGTCGGGTGATGGAAATATTATGGAGTTTCGGAGTACTTACAGAGATGCTAACGGGAGAGAGACGAAAGAATATCTCGAAGGGCTGGAGACATTCATGCATCAAGCAGATTCTACACCGCTCACCCAGGAAAGCGGTAAGATGTTTTGTCCTTGTCGGAAATGCAACAATTCAAAATTGGCAACTCGTAGAAATGTATGGAAGCATTTAATAAATAAAGGTTTCATGCCACATTACTATATCTGGTTTCAACATGGAGAATGTTATAATTATGGGAATGAAGTTAGTAGTAGTAATAGCAATTTTCAGGATGAACCGGTTGATCATTTACATAATGAACATAGTTATCATCAGGAGGAGCAAATGGTAGATTGTGATAGGGTTCATGATATGGTAGCTGATGCATTTGTAGTCCATGATGAAGTTGAAGAACCTAACATAGATGCCAAAAAGTTTTATGAAATGTTAAATGCTGTGAATCAGCCAATTTACAGTAGTTATAGAGAAGGTCTCTCTAAATTGTCGTTGGCTGCTAGAATTATGAATATTAAAACTGATCACAATCTACCTGAAAGTTGCATAGATGCATGGGCAAACTTGTTTAAAGAGTATTTTTCGAAAGACAATATGTGAGCTGATTCTTATTATGAGAATCATAAACTGGTTTATAGTCTTGGGTTGCCTTCGGAGATGATAGACGTTTGCATGGACAATTGCATGATCTACTGGGGAGATGATGAGAAGTTAGAAGAATGTCGATTCTGCAAAAAGCCATGATTCAAACCGAAAGGATGAGGACGTAATAGGGTACCATACCAAAGGATGTGGTAGATTAAAAAGATTGTACCAATCTGAGCAAACTGTTGGACGAATGAGATGGCATGCCGAGCCTACTCAGACGGATGGTGAGATGACTCATCCATCAGATGCAAGAGCCTGGAAACATTTTAACAAAGTACATCCAAAATTCGCTAGCAATAGCCAAAATTTGTATCTTAGATTATGCACAGATAGATTTAGTTCATTTGGAATGTCAGGGAGACAATATTCATTGTGGCCAGTCTTTCTGACGCCATACAACTTACCACCGGAGATGTGCATGCAACGGGAGTTTCTATTCTTGACCATATTAATATCTGGTCCGAAACATCTAAAAAGGTCTATGGATGTTTTTCTAGAACCACTGATAAAATAGTTGTGGTCAACAAGGGTGAGGACGTATGATTGCTCAACGAAGACAAATTTTACGAAGACGAATTTTACGAAGACGAATTTGACGATGCGAGCGATGCTTTTGTGGACCATAAGTGACTTTCCTGCCTATGGGATGTTGTCTGGATGGACTACACATGGGAGATTATCTTGTCCATATTATAATGGAATAACAGATGCGTTTCAACTGAAGAATGGTAGGAAGACAAGTTGGTTCGATTGTCACCGTCGATTTCTTTCCATTAGCCATATGGATGTTTTTCTAGAACCACTGATAAAATAGTTGTGGTCAACAAGGGTGAGGACGTATGATTGCTCAACGAAGATAAATTTTACGAAGACGAATTTTACGAAGACGAATTTGACGATGCGAGCGATGCTTTTGTGGACCATAAGTGACTTTCCTGCCTATGGGATGTTGTCTGGATGGACTACACATGGGAGATTATCTTGTCCATATTATAATGGAATAACAGATGCGTCTCAACTGAAGAATGGTAGGAAGACAAATTGGTTCGATTGTCACCGTCGATTTCTTTCCATTAGCCATTAGTACCGAAGAAACAAGAAATTGTTTAGGGACAAAATTGAGAGACACTCCTCCTCCATATTTACTAGACAAGAAATTGAAGCGCAAATCGATTACAACGGAGCTCAAGAAATAGTTTGTTGTGGTGGTAATTGGCATGTTCCCGGTAATATGCCTGATTTTTAAGGAGTTCAGCACAACTAGCACAAGAAGAGTATATTTTGGGAGTTGCCATATTGGAAGGATCTTTTGCGCCACAACCTCGATGTGATGCATATAGAGAAGAATTTTTTGAGAACATCATGAATACAATATTGAATGTCCTAGAGAAGACAAAATACAACAAAAATCGAGTTTGGACTTGCCTGATATTTTCTCAAGAAGCGAGTTACATATAAAAAGCAATGGACAAGTTCCCGTTCCGATATTCAGATTGTCTTCCGAACAAAAGTTGGTGTTGTTCAACTGGGTGGCATCATAAGTGAAGTTCTCCGATGGGTATGTTTCAAATCTCTCTAGATGTGTTGAAAAGGGTCAAAAGTTTTTCGGGCTGAAGAGTCAAGATTGTCATGTCTTTATGCAACGACTACTTTCCTTTGCATTTGTGGAGCTACTTCCAACAAATGTACATGAAGTACTTGCAGGTAATATACACAATAATTTCTTACGTTAATATGACTAATATGACTAATAATCATGTACGTTTAATTAGAATATACAAGGCATTGGAGCATTTTTCAGGGATCTGAGCACACACAATATTAAAGAGGATCCGTAGAACAACTTCATGAGAACATTCTCATCTTACTTTGCAACTTGGAGAAGATCTTTCCTCAGACCTTTTTTGACATCATGGAGCATCTAGTTGTCCACCTCCCGTATGAGGCATTGCTTCGTGGACCTGTATATTACGGATGGATGTATCAGTATGAGTGGGCTATGAAATATTTGAAGGAAAAAAAAAAACTCGCCAAAGTTGAAGGTTTTATAATTGCTGAAAGTTTGACGAAAGAAACATCTTACTTCACATCTTACTACTTTGCACCAAAAGTACGGACCCGAAAAAGAGCTCCAAGAAGATATGATGATGGTGGTGTCGCACCAACATATGCAGTTGTTGGTGTTCCACACATCTTTTGCCAGATTGGGCGATTCTATGGGAAATTGAAAGAGTTTTGGTGGTCGAGTGATGAAGACGCCCATAGTGCACACACTTATATTCTACTCAATTGCGAGGATCCATTGATGCGTTATTTTGAAAGGTAACATATATTGAAACTTCTAAACACATATATGTACAAATTATATAATTTTCAAATGATTAGTTAATAGAAAATATGATTTTACAGCCTATTTGTTTCTCAAGTCAAAGAAACAATCATATGTATATCCAAAAGGGAGGTAGACATAAGGAAAGATCAACACTTTATTAAGTGGTTGAAGGGTCATGTATTAACCCAATTTTGTAAGTTTGGCATACATGATCTGCAATTGCCGTTAGTATGATTTATTAATTTCACCGTTCTCTTTATTTTTCTAGGTTGATTATGACGATCCAGATTACCCCTCATGGTTTCACGAAGTAGTTCAAGGCCCAGTTGCAAAGCTCACCACATCACTGATGTATTTAACACGAGGCTTTACTTTTCATACATATGAGTATGGTAGACAGCGGGTGACAAGTAATTATGGAATATGTGTGAAAGGCGAAACAGATTTCTACGGGATCTTGAATGAGATTATTGTAGTGGAATTTCCAGGATTATTGAAGCTGGAATGTGTCTTCTTCAAATGTGGGGTTCGACCCTGTCGTCAACAGAGGTGTTCGATTTAACAAATTCGGTGTAGTTGATGTCAATGGTGGACGATGGTACAACAAATTCGAACCTTTCATATTAGCTTTGCAAGCAGACCAAGTTAGCTTCCTTCCATACCCTCGGATGAGAGACTCATGAATTAATTAGTTTGTCGTTATCAAAATTACACCTCGTAGACGAATAATCGGTGGAGAAGAACAACCATTGCAAGAAGAACACATCAATTATGTTGAGGAACATGAACAACAAACTGATGACATCCTTCTTATTATAGAATTTATCTCTAAGAGTATGGTATAATATATATAGTTGTTGCATTTGTTTTATCCATTTTCTTTTTGACGACCTATTCATGTTCTGTAAATTGATGTGATGCTAGTGGTCTAATAAACAAGTTTACAGTGAAGTAACAATGAAGCATAGGAGATTTTTATTTATAATTAAACTACATTTTCATATGTTCATGTAATTCTGAGCCTTTTTAATTTTCAGAGTGTTATACAATATTGAACTCCTAAATCTCTAAGGTGACTTTTGAAATATTTGGTCTCATGTGTGGTGTTGTTACTAGCTGTCCAAATCGTTTTCCTTTCTTGCAAAGAACCACCACCGACAGTGACGTTATAGAGAGTGCGACATCAGCTTTTGACTTTTTTGTTTACTGTAGAGATGAATGATGGGAAAACGGCCAATTCCTTCCTCAACACTACTCGATGGTCCCGATCAAGACATCAACTTATCACATGTGCTAAAACATACATTAACTCAAAAATTATTTGAACTTCATACATCAATTTATAAAAATTGTTTTTTACATACATTGACTAACTTTGATCTGAAATCCATCATTTAACCGTTAATTAGTGACGACGTGGCATTGACGTATCATATGAGTCAGCTTAAAATACAAAACGATATCGTTTCAATAAGTATATAAAAAAAATTTGACGACGGCAACTGGGTGAGGACATGTTATAGTTACAGATTTGTGTTATTTGCTGATTAAATTTTGTTAATTATAAAATGACTTTTGAGACATGTTATAAAAAGACTGGGTGAGGACATGTTATAAAAAGACTCCGCCGGTCACCCTTCTGTTTGATTAATTGTTGTTTTGGTCTCTGCTCCTCCTCTGTCTTTTATCTATGTGGCATGGTCTCCTTGTTAGTGTCTCTGGAGATTTCTCTTGTTGGAGATATATCTGTGTTCTAGTTGTTATTCTACACAGCTGGAGCACCGACGAGGCTATTTTCCATGACGTGAAGGCAGGGAGCTCGAGACTGGAGGTGGTTTGTGTGGTTTTAACTGGATCTGGGTCAGATCTGGCGGATATGTGACAAGGTTGCAGTTGAGGATTCACTGGTGCTGAAGAGGTTCTGCTCCTTTATCATATTTTGATTTCGTTTTCCCGTGATCTCTCTGCTCTTCGATCTGTGGAGACTTTCGTTTTAGGTGGATTAGAACAACTTTTTTCCATTGTTGTTGGGATGTTTTTATGTTATGCTATTCTATGTTATCCTTGAAGTTCAGAGAATTGATGGATCTCTTTTAGTTGTCTGGTCTCTATACTTGCAAGTTATCTTGATGTGGTAGTGAATGCTTCCTGTCTATTTCTGTCGGTTTCTTAATGTTTTCGGTGGGCTCGGATGGGATTGACTTCGTTTATCTCTAGATCTTTTGAGATTAGAGTGTTGGTTGGAGGACTTTTATTGGGGTGTAGTTTGTACGCATGAAGTGTGTCGCTGCCGTATCCGAAAGAGGACGGGAACTACAAGTGGTTCTTTCTTGTTGGGTTATAAAGTCTGGTTCTTTAGGAGGGAAAGATGTGTTCTTGGTGTTCATAGAAGTGGATGTTATCGTTCGGGGGGGGGGGGGGGGGGGGCAACGAAAAATCTCGTTCAGAAGCATTTCGAGGTGTCAAAAGGTTGCAAGTATAGTTGATATCACTCAAATTACCCTAAGGAGTGATTTACTCTCTCAAATAAGAGGTTCAGTTATAGTACTTAGGGATCGAATTCACAGGGAGCTAAGGCACACAATAGATCTATCAAGTTATGTAGTTAAGCTAGGTAAGTAGGTTTTAAAGCAGTAAATAGCAGGGATGAACAAGTAATGTTTCGATTGATTGATTCGGGTTTTAAAACAAATATGGGAAGCGTTAGACTTAGGGTTACTAAGCATATATGAATATTCTAGAACTCAAAATATAAGAATAGTCGATCAACTTTCATATATTTAGATTATCTATCGTCGGATCTAGGACCTTAGTTGTCGCTTGTTGGTCCTGAGAAAGTGTCGATCGATTCCAACAACAGAGTGTCGATCGATGCAACTACCGAGTTGTCGGTCGATGAACCTTCCAGGGAGCGTTAACGCACGGGTTTGACGTGTTCACTAGGTTTAACTAAATCAGTGTCTACTTGTTTCTAGCAATCCTAGCACAATTTAAACTAATCAGACAGAGAACCAAACTTCCACTTGCGCCCTACGATCAAAAGGCAATGTCCTAATTAGCTACTCTAGAATGCATCAAGAACATTTTAGTTGATTCATATTCCTGACACTTAGCAATTTTATATTTTGGGTTAATCCCTCATGAATATCTGAACCCTAAATCTATCAAGAAGAACTACTCAGACATAGCTAAGCAATTCATAACATAGAGATATGAAATCTGCATAAGATAGAAAAACTAGAGTTCCAATCACAAATCTCTGAAGGAGTTATTGGATCTTCTCTTCAAACCTAAGACTCTAAGTATTTTTCTGTATGAAAGTAAGAAAGCGTGTGTTGCCTAGAACAATGGGAGGACACACAAATATTTGGTTAAATTCGTCAGGGGTAATCTGGTAATTATTGTGGGACTTGGGCTTAAAGTCGGCTGGAATCCAATTTGGCTTCCGCGCGTTTCGCTGTCGATTGAAAACAAGGAGTGTGTGTCGATCGATTATTGCCTTCGTCCATCGATCGATATTCATGGTCGATGGTCAGCTACAGGTCTTTATCATTTTATCTCCAAAATGCAGCAAAATACCACTTTTTTCCAAATCACTCCAAAACCTGAAAACATACTAAAAAAGACTCCAAAACAACTATAAAGTATTTAAAAACACATATATACCATTGCTAAAAATAGGTAAAATCCATGGTATATCAACACCCAGACTTACTCTTTTGCTTGTCCTCAAGCAAACCAACAAACAGTCTCTCTGAAAGTGGTTTGAAAACAGCAGGGACTCACGTAATTTAAGAACTTAGTATCATCACCTCAACAATATTGCATACCACATCAAATCAATTCTAACTTCAGAGGTGTCCTATATACCATATCCTAGCTTAGCAACCAAATACATCTAACCAGCAACTTAGCTAATAGTGTCTGACTCGCTGATGAAACCCTCCCTAAGATACTCCACTCTGATTTTGGTTGGATGGAACAAGGGCAGATGATAGATGGTTTATTTTGGGATGGATAGATGCATGGCAGTTTCTAGATAGATAGATAGATCGATAGGTCACACTGAGGTTGCGAAATGGCCTCAGATTCACCACTCTCTTGTTCTGGATATGACACACCAGTCAACAGGACAGGTTGCTGATTTGCTTTAGGTTTACACACCTCTACAATCAGGTTGTTCATAAGAACAATGATGAATCATCAAATAAGAGAAGAATTTTTTTTATAAAAATGATGATTAAATTTTATGATACAATTTCAAAATACTTAAATATAAAACACTACAACTACTGCATGATCAGCTTAGAAAGCATATAAAAATAAGACAATGAAATAATTAAACAAGCTGCATGAACATCATAGAAAACATAAATAAGACATCTGAGTAAATGAAGGTGGTTGGGGGTGGTGGTGGTTTGGCCAAGTAGATCTTCTTTACTTTCTTGGTTCTGAACAAGACAAGCAATCTTCTCACTCAGTTTCTTGGACCTTGATCTCGTAATGGGCCCATCATATATGGAAAATGGATCTTATTTCTGAACATTGGGGTAATCCATAGAATCGCATCCACGGGTTTTCATCCATTCGGGTTTATCGACAGAATTGCTTCCACGGGGTTGCATCCACTCGTATTCTTCCACCGGTTCGATCAGGATTGCATTACTTGCCCCTCTACCGCTCTCATTTAATACATATATAAAAAGTGTAGGCTTTACCTTGGGAGTATCGATTAAAAGACACATGGACTCTTACTCAAGCAAGTTTTTGAACACACATGTAGTCTTATCTTATCCCTTTCTTCCCTCTTTTTCTCTTTTCTAAATTTCAATTCCAATGAACAATAATGCTGATACAGTCCATCTTTATTCATTTTCTTTTTGATTTCTTTTTTTTTTGACAAAGTGTAGGCGAATAGTGGGGTCAATGGTAATTTATCTACCCCTCGCTTCCAATGATGTGTGATCATTCCATTAGAGTAGAATAATAGGGTCGCATGAGACACTCCTTCCCCTCTAAACCGCATGAAATCATTTCAATTTTTTAATACTATAGATGCTGAAGAGAGAGAAGGGAATCAGAAACACACAGACTTTTACCTTCCAGACTTGCATGAGGAATCCGATCTAATGTATACCAAGCCCCAAGAAACAAGCTGATTAAGCTCAATTAGGTTGTAGATCAGCTTTGGTTCCTTCAAACATTCTCAACAAGTGTGGATAATAGGCAGGTGATCCACTTTGGTATCTCTAATATACTCTGCAGTCAATAAATCTACGAGTGGTGCTAGAGAGTGCTTAGATAATAAGTGAAATTGTAAAGTTTATAATCTCCTTCTTGAGTCAATAAAAATGTTTTTTTTTAATCTTTTATAAAAGTTATAGTAAATTAATATCAGTAAACTTCCTCTCATACACTGTTCTAGTGTCCATTTAGTCGGAGTTTGGTGAAAACATAAATCATAAGGACAATACGTAACAATGAGTACGATATACCTGATCGCTGATGTCGATGTCAATTGACACAGGGTAGTATATTGATCGTTTCTGGTGTTGTGCTGTCGATCGATGTCGACCTTGACTCATTGGTCGATGACAAGTATCCGCTCCTAGGTTCTCTTTTTGGTTTTTTTTTAAACCTTCAATAAAGGTAAAAACAGAAATAAATAACTAGTAAATATTAAAACTATAAGAAGTTACCTAATAGTGGATTGGTTCCCACTCAGCGCTTTGTTATAGTCATTTAGCTTGACTTTAGATGTTGTATTTGGCTAGTAATGATCAAAGTGACGACTTGGTTGTATGCAAGTGTCAACTTCATCTTTTCTCATCTAGAACCAAGTTCTAATGAAGCTTCTTATGGCTTCATCTCCTCTTGTACACAGATTCTTTAGTCTTTCTCTAGCAACCTCACTTGCATGCATCCTATGTTGAAGACTCCCAATGCTGCGCTGTTGTATTCCAAGTGTGACATATGTTGATTCTGAGATGTCCTTCAGCTCCTGGTAAACATCTTTTTAGCAAGTCTTGAGAGACAGTGATCTCATCAAGCTTATCATGTAGTGACTTCTCAGTAACCAGCTTGCTTCGTAGTGCTACATAGTCGCCGTCAATCTATGGTCGAGTCTTTCTGTCGTTCGATGGTGACGGTTCTGCTTGAGAATTAAGTTGTCTCTGAATCGTATATATCTCCTGTTGCAAAGAGTCCATGCGTTTGGTCAGGAAATCTACACCTTGAAGTCGGTAGGTTAGCATTTGTAGCCTATCTCCGAGTGGTGCGAGTCGAACGTTGATCGATGCTTGGATGCGAGCGTTGATCGATGGTTGAGTGTGAGCGTCGATTGATTGTTGAGCGTGAGAGGCGATCGATTTTGATCTTCATGGGCCGACTGCATGTTGTTTCTGAAGCATGGCTAAGTATTGCTTCATCTCATCTGTGCATATGGTCAACCAGCTGATAATGTTGTCGAAAGTAGACGTCATCGAGCTTCTTCGAATGATAATCATTTGAAGTTATGATAGCTTTGTAGATCTATGCTACTGGCTCATCAATCTCAGTTTTGTTGTATATGTTCTGCTCTGGCACGGTCGGTAAGGATACCTATGTGTTCTCCCAACGAGGTTTCCTCTTCCTGTTTGGATGAAGTGTGCTTTGTTTGGATTCAAAGTGACCATCGATCGATGGTGCTGCTGCGTTGTCGATCGATGGTAGATCCTCTGATCTATTTTTCGGAATGTAGAAGTTACTGCATCCATTCATGGCAATGATTTCAACTATGTCTCCATTAGATATGTGGAGAATGCGTCCATCCATTACTCTTGCTTGGCCTTCTGGATCCCTAAAAATATCAAATTCATCCGGAGTTATATAATCATAATATGTATTATCTTTGTCTTGTACCTCAATATTTGGTGTTGGATCATCGTCGATCGATGGCTTGATGTTGCTGTCGATCGATGTTGACGTCGCAAATGCAAACAATGTATGGAGAAGTCCTCTGTCATCCATGGCAAGACCAAAGTACTCAATGTCCTTCTCTTTGTGGTAAACATTGTCATACTCATCAGATTTCATCTCTGGTAGTTCAGTGTCCACTGCGAAACTCTCATGAAGGCTATTTTCTGCCCAACTGCCAATAAAATAGTCGCCTTGTCAGCTGATTGTATCACCATAGTGGTAATCAATCAATGTCTGAGGCTGGGTAGCGACTTCAAAGCTTGGATAGCAGTGTACTGGCAGAGCGATAGTCTCACTCGCATGACGGATGTCGATCGATTCTCTGGACATGTTGTCGATCGGCGGATGAATGGAAATGTCGATCGATAGTAGAGTCCCGCTATCAATCGATCCTGAATACTTTGTTTCATATTCATCCTCATAATCGTAGTGGCATGCTGCTATGAATCCAGTGTTGGACGTCTTTGGCTTGATAATTATGACTGGATCGTAGTAGACATCATGATTTATCAGTGTTAGACACAACTGATTAGAATGCATGTTGCAAACTGCTCCTACAATAGGCACGAAGGCTCTCCTAAGTAGTACAAAAGGACTCCTGTTCTGCTTGTTTTCCAGGACATGGAAGTTAACTGGAACTAGTGCATTACCAATCTGCACCTCAAGGTTTCTGATGATTCCTCCTGAGTTCATCGTAGAATAATCCACAAAAGTGAATGAATCCTCCGAAGGCTCTATCTTAAGACCCATATGGTCTGCTATCGTTTTGGGTAGTATGTTGACTGATGAACATGTGTCACACAGCGCACATGGAAACTCAATGCCCTTCCACAAACATGGCACTGCAAATTTCCCAGAATCACTCTTCTTTTTCAGTGTAATCCTCTGCGTCATCTTCTCTCTGATCTGATTGAAGATCCTATGTATGTCCTGTTCGGTTTTCTTGGTCTCTCTAAAGAACATCCACAACCTGTGGATAAAGTAAGCTTCCTCAAATGGCTTGTCCAAGGGAATCCTGAGAACTCTCTTAATGAAGCTATCCATCTCCTTCTCAATGACTCCCCTTTTGAGATGCTTAGGAAGCTTTTCCTTTTTCTCCTCAACGTTCTCCTCGCAGAAGTATGATCAACTTGCATAGGCTCTATAGTACATCACCAGAACTTTTTTCGAAGTTGTCTGCAATATGTTCAGAAGGTTGAGATGGGTTTCTGAGTGCATTCAGTCGTGCTACATCAATCTTTGGTAATTGCACTCGGTATGTCAGAGGTGGTCATCGATCGATATTGGGTGAGTTGTGTCGATCGTCAGTCGAGTCTGGATGTCGATCGGCATCAGGCTCTTGGTGTCGATCGATGTCCAACTTCTTGATGCGTAAAGGTTTGGGTGGATGTGGGTGTTTAGCCGCGAACTCCTCGTGAGTCAGAATTCTCACGGTCGTGCATGATGCAACTTCCTTTGTCGATCGATGTGAAGAAACTGATGTCGGTCAATGTGCATCCGTCTCCTTTCAGTCGATGTTCGTGACTTGGCGTCGATCGACACCAATGTGAACCGCCGAAACTCATGGAGCTTTCGACTTGGAAGTCTCCCTCTTGAAGCTTCTCATGCTTAACCACTTGCAAGAAATCATCATCCATGATGGCATTGACGTGGTGCTTTAGTGAGTCATCCCCTTTACCCTTCATGAAGGCCTCATGCCTTTTAATGGTGTCTCCTGTTTGAACCACCTGTGTCTCCAGCTTTCTCACATGTGTGTTCAAAGACTTAAGTTTAAGTTCAGCTCTGTGTAGACAGAATCAATATTTCCATTGAAGTTCAAGCATTGACTCTATCTTTCTCTCTCGAGTCTGCGGTGGTTGATTCTGATAGTAAGAACTTCCAAAAGGTTTGTTGCTGCTGTTGTAGTTGCTGATCTAGGGTTTCTGGTATTGTGAACTCTAGTTATATCCCCTCATCTGACCATTCCCATAGGAATTTGTATCAACTCTGATTTCTAGACCTCTGATTTTGAAAGCCTGAACCACTGACAAAGTTCACATCCTCCTCTTCGTCCATATCACTGTCGAAATCTACAGCCTTTACATCCTCTGCATAGCTAACATGATTCTTGAGAAGCTTGTAAACACTATCTAGCTTAGCCTTACCATTTTCTAACTTCTCCTTCCCTAGGGTAGTGGTCGATTTGTTTCTTTCAAAATCAGTGTTCTTGGTGATGTTGTTGGATGCCAAGTTATCAATAAGTCTCACAGCCTCTTATGGATTCCTAGTGTTGAAGTTTGCATCACTAGCGGAGTCTATAGCCATCTGATATGCCAGTGCGATGCCTCTGAAGAAAGTTTTGAGCATTTGCACTTCATTGAATTCATGGTGTGGACAGTTTCTCTAATACGACTTGAATCTGATCCAGGAGCTTCTGAATGATTTTGTGGGCTCCTGTGTGAATGTAACAATCTTGTTCTTCAAGTCTTCAGGACGTGCCTAATCAAATAAGTGGCATAAGAATGCATTCTTGATGTCGGCCCATGATATAAGAGATCCTGGTTGTAACTGCTTAAGCCAGTGTGAAGCCTCTCCAGCAAGTGAGTACTTGAAGAGCTTGCAAAAGAGATAGTCCTCACGAACTCCATTGGCTTTGATAGCAAAAACTAGATCCATCGAAGCTCTCCAGATTGTCTATAGGATGCTCGTGTGATAACCCACAGTAGGGTGTATGTCCCATGAGTGTGAAATACTAAGGCTTCAACTCAAAGTCTTTCCTCCAGATGGCTAGAGGACGGATGGCAGATCTGTTCTCGTAGTACTAATATGGCATGTTGTAATCAGCTAATGTCCTCGTTCTAGCAGCCTCTTCTACAGCTTGAGCAGCTGCAATATCGGCACCAGGATCAGAGATTACAGCCCCTTGATCATATATCTTTTGACCTGCTGCATTACACAGATGACCCTCCTGGTCATGCAGGTTTCCAACCGCGTCCTGAATTAGAACTAGTGTCGCAACCATGTCTCGCGGCTCAGTATCGATCGATGTCCGAGGTGGAATGTCGATCGTGGCGGGTGTGTAAGGGCGGTCGACGGAAGAGTGGTCTCGGTCGACAGTGGAAGGCGAGTGTTGGTTGACGAGCAGGTGCTGTTGTCGATCGACGCAGTACATTTGCTTTTACGGATTCTGTGTTCTAGAAGTGCAGGATATGAAAAGAGAAGTGTATGTTCCTTGTTGCTTATGGTACTGATGGACATGCACCTGAAAAGACAAGAAAAAACTTTATCAGTTTTTGCAAGTAACAAAACCTTACACTAAACCTAACTAGATTTAATCTAATGGCAATCAAAGCTCTCCGGCAACGGCGCCAAATTTGATATCACTCAAATTATCTAAGGAGTGATTTACTCTCTCAAATAAGAGGTTCAGTCGTAGTACTTAGGGATCAAATTCAGAGGGAGTTAAGGCACCAAGAGATCTATCTAGTCAAGTAGTTAAGCTAGGTAAGTAGGTCTTAAAGTAGTAAATAGCAGGGGTTAACAAGTAATTGTTCGATTGATTGATTGGGGTTTTAAGACAAATATAAGAAGGGTTAGACAAAGCATATATGGATATTCTAGAACTCAAACAATAAGAATAGTCGATCAACTTTCGTATATTTAGACTATTATCGCCGGATCTAGGACTTCAGCTGTCGCTTGTTGGTCTTGAGAGAGTGTCGAACGATTCCAACAACGGTGTGTCGATCGATACACCTTTCAGCCCGTCGATCGATGAACCTTCCAGGAAGCATTATCGCACGGT
The DNA here is from genome assembly GCF_020379485.1 of Brassica napus. Lineage (NCBI taxonomy): Eukaryota > Viridiplantae > Streptophyta > Magnoliopsida > Brassicales > Brassicaceae > Brassica > Brassica napus. The sequence goes on from NC_063434.1 coordinate 14,721,096, forward strand.
TTTGACGTGTTCACTAGGTTTAACTAAATTAGCTTCCGCTTGTTTCTATCAATCCTAGCACAATCTAAACAAATCAGAAAGAGAACCAAACTTTCGCTTGCGCCCTATTATCTAAAGGCAATGTCCTAGTTAGCTACTCTAGAATACATACATTAAGAAAAAAATTAGTCGATTCATATTCATGACACTTAGCAATTCTATATTTTGGGCTAATCCCTCATGAATATCTGAACCCTAAATCTAACAAAAAAAAATTACTCAGACATAGGTAAGCAATTCATAACAAAGAGATATGAAAACTGCATAAGATAAAATAGAGTAGAAAAACTGGAGTTCCATTCACAAATCTCTGAAAGAGTTATTGGATCTTCTCTCCAAACCTAAGACTCTAAGTATTTTTTTTTTTGCATGAAAGTAAGAAAGTGTGTGTTGCCTAGAACATGGCAGAACACATAAATATTAGGTTAAAACTCGTCAGAGGTAATCTTGTAATTTTTGTGAGACTTAGGCTTAAAGTCGGCTGGAATCCAATCGGGCTTCTGCGTGCTTCGCTGTCGATCGACAACACTGAGTGTGTATCGATCAATTATTTCCTTATCGATTGATAATCATGGTCTTTATCATTTTATCTCCAAAATCACCACTTTCCTCCAAATCACTCCAAAACCTAAAAGCATACTAAAAAGACTTCAAAACAATTATAAAGTATTTAAAACATACATATATACCCATGGCTAAAAATGGATAAAATCCATAGTATATCAATAGTGTGCTAACATGATTGTGGGTTTTTTTATTTAACGTGTTCGGTGTTCTCAAAAGTTGTCCCGGTATGGGTTTTAGTTATCTTTCTATTGGCATGTGTTTCTGGGGATTTCTTGTTCGTCTGCCAGCTTGTAGTAAACTTTGTATTTCTCATTTGAATGAAATTAACAATTTGACAGAAAAAAAAGACTTTGAGAATACTTTATCTACTTGCAATATTTTAATAAACATATTTTATAAAGAAAATTTTCATAAATGAAGAATCCAATAACAACATATTTTTTAAAATGACAAAATCAGTTATAAATTCATAAATCAATAACACAACTCTAGATGTTTGTTAACTTCTAACTACTTATTATAAATTCATAAACCAATAACATAAGACTTTAACATATTTTATAGAAAATTTTAATTGAATAACACTAGAGTTATTATAAAATCCAAATCTATAAGATTTTTTATAGTGCTAGATAATTATCCTATTATAAACTATGAGAAATATTATTGATAATTTTACATTCGACAATTCTACATGCCTTATGAGATTTCACGCCTGACTGAATCAGCTGAACCGTCCTACGGGATCTACGCTTGATAATGCTTCTTGCGCCTTGATGCAGATCTCCTGTAAGCTTATTTCTTCTAATTCGTACAATTACGCCTTCTCTGGAATTCGAAATTCAGATCTCTCGACGTAGAAGCATTAATGAACCCTTAATTAAACTACTAGACCAAGTCTGTTATGAATCTATAAACCTCTTTACCGTTTATAACGGACTTGGTCAAATCAGCTACAGCTACAGTCTCTGCTGGTCCGTTAATGTAAAATGTCACTAAAAAGTTATCTTCTAGCTAATTGGAAGTTCCAGGTTAAAGATTTCTGATAATGTACCGAGCTCCATCGTCTTATAGAAAATATCTACTAAGATAGATTACCATAACATTTAAGAAAGTTATTAAATCCAAATTTTCTGGCTTTATTATATATACTAGGATAAGACCTGCGCAAGTAATTTATATGAAAATTATTTTAAAAAAAATCGTATAAAAAAAATTATATTATTGACCGAATTAATATATTTGGCTCTTAAACAATTTTTTGTATTAATTATATAATTTGTTTACTAATGAACTGATCCCATTTTTAAAAATATTTCAGGTCAAAAAATTATTTATCTCATAAAAACCTAACGTTTAGGCCGAAGAATCTCATGCTACTACAATGAAACCTCTATAAATTAATAATGTTGGAACTACACCAAAACTATAATTTTTTTATTAATTTAAGAGATATTAATTTATAGAGATATTAATTTATCGATATACTAATTCAACCAAAAACTCAATTTGGGACTATAAAATTATATTATTTTATAGAGATTTTTAGTGAATATTAATTTATAGAGTATTAATTTAAACAGGTTATAATGTATTTGGTTACAATGAAACTATGTCAGCTCGGTTTAATATCATGATTTAGCAATTTAAAAGTTAATTATGGTTATGAGAAGTTTACGTTCACGTACCAATCCTATCTATCTTAGGTATTTTTCTCCTTTTTGTGTCATTTTGGTCGGAGATTTAGAAAATGTTTAAGATTCAAAATTATTAAAGAGATACATACTTATGTTAAGATATGCGCCTTGTGCAGAATAAATACTTATTTTATATTTTTTCTGCATATTATGAAATAATAAAATAATAATTATATATTAAATAACTAAAAAATCAGTTACTATTATGTAATAAATTGGCTTGCACAAATAAATCAAATGACCGCTCTTGTTTATTCGCAATTATTTTAGAATAAATAAATCAAAACAATCAATCTTATCTATCATATATGATATATAATTAAATTTAAACGATATGAAGTGTATATATATATATATATATTAACATAAACACCTATTAAAATAAAATCAATCTTATCTATCGTGTATGATATATAATTAAATTTAAACGATATGAAGTATATATATATTAACATAAACACCTATTAAAATAAAATCATTTATTTATATGATTTTATTATCATTGTATCTTATTGTAGAAAATAATTTAAACATTGATCACAAAAGTTTATGTGAGACTTTTAACAGTTTTAATAATTTATACTCGTTTTAAAAAATTCAAAATACAACATATACAAAAAAAAATCTAAATTTTTAATATATGATTAATGTAATTGTGTAATTTATTTTAATAGTAAAGAAGTAAACAAAAATGATAGAAAGCATACATATTATTAGTAAATCTACATTATTTAAATCATTAATTACTATATATATAATAATCACATTAGGTAATTTCGTAGATTTTATTTAAGGAAATAATATATAATAAATAGCCACCTCTCTTTAGTTAATATCATATGATGTATCATATAGTTAGTATTAAATGTTTCTAGTGAGATATAAAAATCGAATTGGACCAATATGTTTTTCAATTTCAATGTGTGGCTGACACGTAAGACTAATTAACTACCTAATTGATTGACATATAAACAAAAAAATTTTTTTAGTTATTACAAAATTGAGGTTACATCTTTTCAAATGTTCCTCAATTAATATATTGGGAAATCAAAATCAACGTGTAAGATGCGTATATCAAAAGCCAACGTTTAAGTGAGTGAACTGTATAAAGATTCTCTATAGAACGTAGAAGGGATTAATTCATCAATACCAATTTCGAAAAATGTTTAAAATGAAAATGATGGGATATTAATATTAATCTCCATGCATGTTACTGAGTTGGAGTCAGTTTACAAAAAAAAATGTGACTGAGTTGGAGTGCAATTCACAAAATTTGAAAGAATTTTGTTATTTTAATTTGTTTAAATGTAAATAATCATGTGTCCACATGATTGATGGTTAGTAGTCATACTACAAAGTGTAAGTTGCACGTTCTTACTAATTGATAACCTAAATACATATATAATATATTATCCAAAGCCACAAGGCTTACGTCAACGAAGTCATAAAGAGACCCAAGTCTCCAAATCACAATTTTTATGATTTCACCAAAATAGAAAATATTTATAGAAAGCTCTGCATCTGATATATATTAAAATAGAAGCATTATAATATTTAAGTGTTATCATGGATCGTCACTAAAATGACTCTTACAATCTTTAGAAAAATAAATTAGTCCACACAGATGTATATTATTCTTTTTATTAAGGAAAATTTGTCAAATATGACTCAAAACTTGATTTTGATTACAAAAGTATACTCAAACTTGAATCAAATGCAAAAGTAACCCAAAAGCCTTGTGAAATTACAACCAGCTCCTTGTGACCAAACAAGAAAACAAAACTCATTTTTACGAATATAGCCCCAAAAAATCTTGTATCTTCTAAGATAATGCATGTCGTCTAGACGACAGCCATAGAAGTTTTCTGGTATAATTGATCTTAAAAGTAATTTATAAATAATTTTAAATTTTTTTGACAAGTCTTCTGGAAACATTAATACACATGAATATCGGTAAAATCATAATTAATACCAATTAAGTTATGAATTTTATTCAAAGAACTCAAATGTCGAATAATATAAATGAATTAACAAAAAAATATTAAAAAGTTTTTGTAGTTTTAGAGAAAATGAAAGTTTATTAACAAAACGAGTTAGTTTTGCAATTTGACCAGATTGATTTCCATTGGATGACTTCCGAGATAAGCAAGGTTTGACCAAAATCTCTGAATAAAATCATTGACGACTTTCGTGTAAGTCGTCTAACAGACAACTTCCGTGTAAGTCTTCTAGAAACAAATATTTTTTTTGTTTTATTTTTCAATTGCAAAACTAACCTGAAACGACTTACATGGAACTCGTCTAAGTATAACAAAATATTATTTTTTTTTTAATTTTTTATTGGACGACCTATGTGTAAGTCGTCTAGTAAAAATCAAATTTCTGACACAATCCGGTCAAATGCAAAACTAACTCGTTTACCCTAGACGGCTTACATGGTAGTCGTCTCGGTTTTTTTTAACAAACAAAGATGGACGACTTCCATGTAAGTCGTCTAGGTTAAAAATCAATTACAAAACTAACCCAAATGGACGACTTATGTGTAAGTCGTCCAGTAAAAGTCAAATTTCTGACACAATCCGGTCAAATGCAAAACTAACTCGTTTACTCTAGACGGCTTACATGGTAGTCGTCTCGGTTTTTTTTAACAAACAAAGATGGACGACTTCCATGTAAGTCGTCTCTAAAAACACATTTAAAGTCAATTACAAAACTAACCTCTGTATTGACTAGAAGACTTCCATGTAAGTTGTCTACAGCCATAAGAGTTACCCAAAACTCGTCTGGGCGAATAGATCTGCATAAAAAACTGATTTCATAGTTTCAACCAGTGAGATAACTTGTTTAGCACACATAAGTCTTCTCCGAGCATCCAGAATCTCAAACAAAAATGACCCACCAAGAATCGTAAGCTTCAATGGTTCTATGAACCATAAAAAATTTAGAATCAAAATCTTGGGTTTTTTGGATGAATATTGAGAGAAAGTGAAAGAGATGTTGTTTTTATTTCATAAGAATTGAGAAAGAAGAAGTGTAAATCGATTTAAGGTGCATTAAGAGCTTCAAGTGGGTTGTTCATGGTGGTTGGTGTATTGATGGCAATGACAATCTTGTAAATACGTGAAGATGATGAGATTGAGAGAGTAAAACAGCCATTTTTGAAAAGAAAAAAAAATTAAGACATTTTAAGAATAATCTGAACTTGTGGGGTGAATAGGGAAAAAAATGTTTAAAAAACGTAGGTTAATTTTATGGTTGACTTTGAGTTTTGAATCAATTTTGCAAAAAGCTTTTTTATTAAACTAACCATAAAATTAATTTGAAATCTATAAAAATATTCTTCTTTCTTTTCTTAAATTAAAGTTATAGAATTACCTAATATGACTAAATTATATATGAAATTAATGATTTTGAATAATAAAGATTTGATAACAATATGTGCCTTCTCTTCTTTTTGTTTAATTTTTATTATGAAAGTAAATTAAACCATTAAATAATTTAAATTTAATTTTTTTGGTATTTAATATATTTAAATTTTTAAAAACTAATCTAAATTAGAAAGTTAAAGTTTCACACTGAAATTGTTTATGTGGTCAATGACTTCACTTTTTGTTATAACAAGATACAATGATTATAAAATTATATGATTATAAAATTTCATTCAATAGATATTAATATTAATATATATATATATATATAAATATATTTTAAATTAACTATATACCATATTAAAATATATAAATAATTTGATTTCAAAATTTAAGAAAATATGTATTATACTTGAATTGATAAAAAAACAATATTTTACAGTTTCAATTTGATCAGATCAAGTAAAATATTTTAAATAAAATATTTTAAATTTTTTATAAGAATTGTTTTTAAAAATATTTAAGTTGTAGCATCGCTTATTATGATGTCGTGTCAACATCTTAGCTCTTTTCACAGTTCAAATTAAAAAAAACTATATTCTTATTAGAAAAATTACGAAGATTGTTATTTTATATTAACACGACAAACTTCTATAATTAATAATCCCTGAATTATTGCATTGATGTTTTACAACAGGAAAATGTTTAAGTACACCATTATGAATTTGTGTGGATGATTAATATACTAAGAATTAATGAAAGACAATGTTACCAATAATGTGTTTTAATATCACTGATATTAATTTATTGTTTCCAATTGTGAATCAAATTATAGTTATCTATGTAAAACATTTTGTCAACTTCAATACATAATTTTATAGATGATATATAGGTATTTGTTCTCAAGAAATTTTTAAACGATTGATTTTATATTACTTACTAAAATATATCTGAACAATAATATTATATATTATCTAATTGTAATAATATAAGAAAACTTTCCGAGATACTTAACCAACTATAACTTAATAAGAAAAAAGGAAACAATATTGTTTTCTATTGATTGACATTTGAATATTTAATTCCATGAGTTTTAATTATTTTACAGATACTTGATTATATAAGTTTAACTAAAACAAATTTTATCGGTTAGAGTATATCAGCTAAGAATTTATCTACTATCATATATTGTATCCGACTCACCAAGTCCTTGTAGCTCCAAGTCAGCTTCAGTGTTATTCATCACGTCAAGGTCCAAGCTATCTTCATGGTCACTTGATCGTTGCATCCACTCAGGTTTATCCACACGTTTGGCATCCACATTATTTATCCACTGGTTCTGCATTACAGAGTTGCATCCACGAAGTTACATCCACTCACTAGGTCTTTCTTCTTCCAAGTTAACTTCAGGTTCGACCCTGGTTGCCTCACATTTCTTCTCCTCAAATGCGTCAAAGAGTCCTTCCTCAACCAACTAAGCTCGGTTGGTGTCACTGGAGCCAGCACAGCACCAAGAATTGTTATCACACATGTATAAGGTTTAAATGAATAAATTAGTATGTTATCTTCCTTTCTAACATAGTTTTTTTTTCTGTGAATTATGGTGTGGAATATGGAATAGGAGGACAACCATCGATATATAGTGATATGTATAGTTTTGGTGTTCTTTTGGAAATGTTCACTGGATAACGACCAACAAATGATTTCTTTGGGGGAGACGTTTCTCTACACAGCTACACTAAGTTGGCATTGCAAGATAGGGTGTTGGACATTGCATACAAATCAGTTCTTAATAGTGATCTCAGAGTTGGTTTCCCGGTTAGTGAGTGTTTGACACTGGTTGTAGAGGTGGGACTTAAGTGTTGTGAAGAATCTCCAGCCAGTGAACATGGAATAAGAGTTAATGTCTGTCAGGGAGAGGTTCTTTCAAGCCAAATGAGGAGCCAAAAGTTGAAGTCTTTCTGTTTTTTTTTCTAATTGAATCCCACATAAAATATTAATATGAGGCCTATATAATATTGCATTTCAGCATTTGTACTTTTTTCTCTATCTATGCTCTCTTAAGGAATCTTCTGTTGCACAAAAGAAATGAAACTTTGTGTGATAAGATGAATGTTTGTTTGTGTTATCGTTTTTACATTTTGACAAACATCTTCTTTGAGATATTATGTAAAAACTCTAGCCAAATGTATGGTTTATCTATTGCCTATATATTGCAATTTTTGCTAACTCAAAAATAAGAAACAATTACGTATCAATTTAGCAATTTCTTCAAAACATTTGCAAGAGTCCTGATACAATCGATTGATCTCTAGAGAGAGGCGTCATAGAGATAATTTTTCTTCTCATGACAGAACTAGAACAGAAACATGGGGAAAGTATAATTGTTTTATGTATGACTCACAAGTTCATGATCGGAAGAGACTGTGTGTAAGAGGTAGGATTTCTGGTGGAGAGAAATGTTTAACAAAGCTAAAGTGAGTTCAGGCCAGAAAAGAAACATGAAATGTGTGAGAGAGACAAGATTGTGAAGCACTGTGAGCTATTGATTAAGAAAATCCACCCAAAAAACAAACAAAATGAGCCAGACAACTTTACTTGCAGTCTGTGAGCTATACCATAACAGTCATAAATTATAATACACGGCCTCTTCAATCCTCTTCCGCAACAAGATGAGGACTTCATTCGACTAGGCGCATATTCATGTTAGATCCAGTGTTTTCATAGCCGATCCGTATCCGCAGTTGAACCGGTAAACCCGGTGACCCGTAAATAATCCGGTTTGGATTTTGAAAAATAATTATTAAAAAACCCGATAAAACCCAGCATTACAAAAATGAATAAACTACAAGAATTGTGATTTTTTAGATCCTGATGAAAGTAGTATTATATTATTTGAAGAAAATGATAATAAAGAATATTATTTTAATTTTTGCAATCTCAATTTTAGAGTATAATTTTAGAGTATATTAAACTTCTTATGTAGTCTACTAAAATTGATATTAAAAATTAAAATAATTTTAAATAAATATTAATTTTTTTGGATGAATAAATTAAAATAATAGTCTTTAAATTACTATTCAAAAAATTTGAAATCATATATTAAAACTATAAGAACATTAAAGAATAAATAAAAAAATCATATTAAATTTCCAATGAATTCTACTCCATAATTTAAATCAGTATTCTTCAAATATGCCGAAATTTTAACCTATTTATAGTTTTGTCTCCCTATATAAAGAAAATTTACATATTCTTTGTAAAATGGCTGCAAAAATTTCTATAGTTTTCTCCCTTCTATCTAAAACTATCTCTCTTCTCTCTCTCTCTCTTTCTCTCTCTAAAACTCTCTCTCTCTCTCTCTCTCTCTCTCTCTCTCTCTCTCTCTCTCTCTCTCTCTCTCTCACTCTTCTCTCTCTCTCTCTCTCTCACCTATCTCTAATCTCTTTTAATTTGAAGAAAAGTTTTTGTTTAATTTTTTAATTTTTTTCTCATATCTTTCTCACAATATTATCTTATTTTTGTAAGTATTTTCAGTCATTGTTGCATCTCCTTCTCTGAAAATTTAAGATTTAGATCTATATATTTTAAATATGTATTTTATGTTATATTCAAATAAAGTTATAGATTAAAAATCTATCTATTTATTTTACTAATATTTTTTCCTATAAATTCTATTTTGATTTTTAAAAAATTAAAGCTATTTTTACATTTTCTAAATTTACAGATTTTAGATTTGAAAATTATCTTATTCATAAGACTTAAACCATAAATTTGAAGGGGACTTCTTTAGAAGGCTACTAAAATATACTTATAATTTTTTTTGTCTCATGTTTTCTCTTACTTTTACCTTATTTTGTAGGTATTCTCTTTCATGGTTTTCTTCTGTTCCTCTTGTAACTTAGATCTTTAGATTTTATATTTGTATTTATATTCAAATTCAGTTATAGATTAAAACTCTATGCCTTTCTTATTTGCCACTATTTCAGCTTAAAAAATTATTTATAAGTTTTTTGAGATTTGAAGCTATTTTCATGTTCTTAAATATACATATTCTTAGATCTGAAAATTATGTGATTCAGATGACTTCTAATGAAGGCCAATAAACTTCTAATGAAATCTACCAAACCATAAATTTTAAGAAGACTTCTCATGAAGTCTAATTTTTAAATTTGAAAATTATTCGATACAGTATACTTTTGATGAAGTCTATTTAAAATCTAAGACTAGTAAACTCAAATGAATTCTAAAAACAATAACTTTTAAGTAGACTTCATTAGAAGACTACTAATATAATTGTAATTTATGCTCTTATGTTTTCTCAAAATTTTGTCTTTTTTATTTTTACAGATTCTCTTCCAAAGCTTTCATCTCCCCCACCCAAAAATTTAATACTTAGATCTATAGATTTTAAATATGTATGTTAGAAGTTAAGGCTAATATACCTTAAATGAAGTTTATTAAAAGCATAAATTCAAAGTAGACTTCACATGAAATCTACTAAAATATGATTTCAGACTTTTTATATAATGTCTTTTTTTAAAAAAAATTAATCATTTTTAATATTATTTCATCTTCTTTTGCTGGTTGTATTAGCAGACATCATTAGAAGATTTCATTAGCAAACTATATTTGTGCTATCAATATTATGAATAATCAAAAAAACTCTGGAGAATCTTATTAAATTTGCTTTGTAATAAATTATTATCATAAAATATTTGTTTGTAAACTACTATTTGGATGCAAAATCCTTGGATATAATATTAATTTTTAACTGTGTTTCACTTGTATAATATTATTAATTTTTTTAGCTATCAACTTTATCACAACATACTCTAATCAACAAGAAATTGAAACCATTATGATTGTAAAACTTAAATATATCAAACTTACACACAAGTAAAAAAAAATTAACACATATGTGAAAACAAAAAAAATCTACAAATACTGCTCAAGAAGGCTCAGGAGTAAAAATAATTAAAAAGACTTATTTTTTTACCACAAACAGGGCCGGGCCTGAGTTATGTAGGGCCCCAAGCACAAAATATGTTTTTGGCTCTTTAGTAACTTATTTTTTTTTTTAAATTAAAGTTGTGTTGCACAGGTTCGAACCGGCGACCCTTTTCCTTCTGATTTCACCAAATACCAGTAGAGCTGACTGCGCTTTTGTCAAATTAATTGGCCCTTAATATATAATTAAACCTGACGGCCTCAAGCATATGCTTGATCAACCTTTAGTCAGGCCCGGCCCTGCATAAGACCATCCATTCTGTGAACATTGTCTTCTCAATACCAGGCTTGCGAATTACACGGCCAAGATTATCAGTTTCTTTAACTGTGATATTATGTTCACCTTCTAAGTGAATGATAAACTTCTCAACTGATGGCTTTCTTTTGTGTATGTGGAATGCATATGTCCGCCACATAGACTCACAAGCTGATAGATATCGAGCATCGATGAATTCTTGGATCTCATTATGTTGCTTGATAACTTTATCCTTCGGTTAGCTAGAGGCCACTGCGTCAGATGTTGTTGCCGTATGCCCCTTTTCTATAACTGCGGATGCTCTATCAACACGCTTGGTTATGTGCTTGAACAAATACTTTACTGCACTCGTACGATTACACCATTCAACATTAATATGAGCTTCATACTTCTTCAGGAGCTTAACGCTATGAGGCACAACAAAGTTGTTGTTTAGAATTGCCCCATCCTTTACCACAGACGCATCATCGTTCCGACGCCGACGATATAATACAACCCTGACTTATCAATCAAAGTATTGTCATTATACGGTCGAGGATACTTTTGGTGCATACATTCTTCTCCATACATGGTGACTTCCGATTAGCGTCACCACATGGTCCATGGATCATGTGTTTTATTACTAAATTGTAAGATTTTGGGTCTTCTTCTTTGTTTGAGAGCTCGGCTGAAATAATCTCATCTATCTCCTCTGCACTCGGTGTCCTGGAAGAGTTTCCCAACCACAATAATATATGTGCATGTGGGAGCCCTCTTTTTTGAAACTCTATCTTGTGGAGAGCTGCTGTGTATGGCCTGAAAAAAGTTCCGTTTTTGAAATCCTTGAGTAGCTTATCTAACTTCATTTTAAAGACTCGACATTCAATGTCTGGTCTATCATTGGGAGAGTCTCCACCATATTTCTCAAGATGCTCTTTAATCTCCCTCCAATTAGGATTTGCCGTCGTTGTGATAAACAAATCTGGATTCTTATATACTCTGCAAATAGCCATCGCATCATGGTATTTTTCGACTAAGTAATGTGGCCCACTGGTGAAACTTGGCGGCAGTATGAACCTTTGGCCAATAATTTTAGCATCAGTGTCACCATTGCCAACAGCATCGAGTACATTACTGACGCAGTCGGAAATCACTAAGGTTAGCAAACACTAATCCTTAGATCAAAATCAAGCTCTCAAGCAAGAACTCGAATATTAAGCTCTGGAATCCACCAGAAAAGATAAAAGCTTGAAAACTTCTATTGATAAGAAAAGATATGAATGTTTAAAACAAAATACCTAAAACCCTCTTATATAGAGAGAGCTTAAAACATAAAAAGGTAAATCCCTACAAGACAAGGAAAACATGAAATAAAAGGAAAACTTCTAGATTAGGTTCTGTAAATCTAAGAGTCTCCTACATCAGTCTCCTCCACCTCGAAAGAACTCGACCCCGAGTTCTCTTCTGGATAAAGAACACCATCAGCATGATACTCATAGATGTCAGCCACATTGAACGTATTAGAAATGTTCATGTCTTCTGGAAGTTCCACCACATAAGCATTATCATTTAACTTCCGCAAAATCTTGAATGGACCATATTTGCGAGGCTGTAGCTTGCGATATGTGCCTACGGGGAATCTTTCTTTTCGTAGAAACACCATCACTTCATCTCCTTCTTTGAAAACCTTGAGTCTTCTACGCTTGTCTGCTGCTTCTTTATTCTTTTGACCCGTTGCTTCTAACTTCGCTCGGACAGCGTCTCTAGTTGCTAGAATATCCTCTGCCATAGCCTCAGCTGAGATACTAACTCCAGGAGCTTTAGGCAACTTAACCAAATCGACCACATGCTTCAGAATAGAAGTATAGACCAAAGAAAAAGGTGATTTCCCTGTAGCTGAGTGCACGGCACTGTTGTAAGCAAACTCCACTTGAGGTAAAGCCAGATCCCATTGTTTCGGTTTATCTCCACAAACACTTCGAATCATATTCCCCAAAGTTCTATTCGTCACCTCGGTTTGCCCATCAGTCTGTGGATGAGCTGTAGAACTCCGTTTCAAGCTGGTTCCAAACATTCTCCAAAGTGTAATCCAGAAGTGACTCAGAAACTTGGTATCTCTGTCGGAAATTATTGTCTTAGGAACCCCATGAAGCCGTACCACTTCCCGAAAAAATAACTTGGCGATGTTAGAGGCATCTGCAGTCTTCTTGCAGGCGATGAAATGCGACATCTTGGAGAATCTGTCAACGACCACAAACACAGAATCGACGCCTCGCTGTGTACGAGGTAAGCCTAGCACAAAATCCATAGACAAGTCTTGCCAAATATCTTCTGGGATTGGTAATGGCATATAAAGTCCAATGTTCTGAGATTGTCCTTTAGAAACCTGACAGATATAACACCTTTTTACTATAGCACCCGCATCTCTCCTTAAATGTGGCCAATAAAACCTTGTCTCCAAGCTAGCAATGGTCTTGTCTCTTCCCAAATGACCACTAAGGCCGCCACCATGCAAATCGCGAATCAACTTTTCTCGTAATGACGAGCAAGGAATGCACAGCCTGTCTCCTTTAAAAAGATAACCATCTCGTATGTGGAAATCTGCCGAAGGATGCTTCCCATTACATTTGCCCCATAACTCCTTGAATTCAGCATCACATTCATACAACTCCTTTAAAAACTCGAAACCCACAAAGATAACCATCTCGTATGTGGAAGTCTGTCTCCTTTAAAAAGATAACCATCTCGTATGAGTAAGGAAGCTCTTCTACTCAAGGCGTCTGCCACCTTGTTAAGAGTCCCAGACTTATGCTGAATAATGAAAGGAAACTTTTGCAGAAAACTTACCCAACGAGCATGCGTCTTATTTATCACTTTCTGGCTGTGAAGATACTTTAGAGCTTGGTGGTCTGTAAATAGAACAAACTCTCTCTGAACCAAGTAATGCTCCCATTGTCGAAGAGCTCAAAAAACCGCATAGAACTCTTGATCATACGTGCTCCACTTTTGGCGAGCTTCACTTAACTTTTCACTAAAGAAAGCTATCGGTCGTTTTTCTTGTGATAAGACGGCACCTATTCCCACACCACTAGCGTCACATTCCACTTGAAACACTTTGTCAAAATCGGGTAAGGCTAATACTGGTGCAGTACAAAGCCTCTCTTTAATTAAAGCAAAACTCTCTTCCTGTTCGGATCCCCAATGAAACTTCCCTTTCTTCAAACACTCAGTGATAGGCGCAGTAATGGTACTAAAATCTATAACAAATCTTCTGTAGAAAGTAGCTAGACCATGAAAGCTGCGTATCTCAGTGACTGACTTAGGAACCGGCCAATCCCTTATGGCATTCACTTTCTCCTGGTCAACCTGAATCCCTTCTTCACCAATAACAAATCCAAGAAATAACAGCTTGTTGGTGCTGAACGTACATTTTTTAAGATTGATGTACAGTTGGTTTTCTTGTAAAACCTGCAAAACTTGCTTCAGATGTTCCATATGCTCGTCTTTTGTTTTACTGTATATCAAAATGTCATCAAAATAAACCACCACAAAAGAACCAATGAACGGGCGGAGAACCTGGTTCATTAATCTCATGAAAGTGCTAGGAGCATTTGACAACCCAAAAGGCATCACCATCCATTCGAATAATCCGTCTTTACTCTTAAAAGCAGTTTTCCACTCATCTCCAGGCCTGATTCGAATTTGATGATAACCACTTCGAAGATATATCTTTGAAAACACCTTAGAACCTGACAACTCATCAAGAATATCTTCCAACCGGGGTATAGGGAATCGATATTTAATGGTTATCTTATTAATGGCTCTACTATCAACACACATCCGCCACTGGTTACCTTTCTTAGGAACTAGCAGAACCGGTACGGCACATGGACTCATGCTCTCACGAATAAATCCTTTTCTCAGCAAATCTTCAATCTGTTCCCTTAAAATCTCATTCTCCTTAGGGCTCATACGGTAATGGGGAATATTTGGTAGACTGGATCCTGGAATCAAGTCAATATGATGCTGAATATCTCTCATGGGAGGTAGATCATTAGGAAGTTCTTCCGCAATCAACTCTTTGAAATCTTCCAGAATTTCTAACACTTCTCGTGGGGTTGACGTTTTCTCTGTTACTGCACTCAACAACCCTTTAACAACCAAGGGATAGAAACACTTTGCTTCTTGAACATCCCCATCAAGCTCTTTGTCGTCATGTGTCATAACCAAGAAACTTGACTTCTTTTCCTTCGTAGTGTTACAAAAATCCTTAACAGGTGCCATGGCAATTTTATGGTTGCCCCACGTAAACATTATCACATTGTCTCGACCTCGATATGTGATATCGTTATCATACTGCCAAGGTCGTCCAAGAAGAATGTGACAAACATCCATGTCAAGAACGTCACAAGTGATCTCCTCCTTATAATGTTTACCTATAGATATGAGAACTTTGCAAGTCATGCTAACTCGAACTTGTGATCCTCTCTTCACCCAACCAAGACCGTACGGTTTCTCACGACGGGTTGTGGGTAGCTTCAGATAGTCCACCAGCTTTTGAGAAACTAAATTCTCTGAGCTTCCATTATCCACAATCACATTACACACCTTGTTTTGAATAGAACAATGTGTTCTAAACAAATTCTTACGTTGGCCTTCTTCTTTAGATGATAACAAGACTCGTTGCAGCACAAGGTTTATCATCTCTCCAGATTCTTCTTCAGCGAATTCAGCTCCCTCATATTCTTCATTCTCAGCGAAATCCCTTTCATCCTCTTCATCTTCTTCCTCTATTATAGCAACTGTTCTCCGACTTGGACAGACATTTGATTTATGACCATGTCCTTGGCAACGGAAACACTTGTCAATGGAAGGCTTAGCATAAGGATTGTTTTGTCTCTGAGCTGGTGTCTTGTTCTGTTGGGTTGAATTAGAGCTACTAGCTCCTTTGTTTCCCGGATTGGAGTCTTTATTGGCTACACTCTTTTCTTTCTCACTTGTTGGTTCAAAATTGGTCTGAGCCGTGTTTCTTCTAAATGTTGAGAACCCGCGTGATGACTTCTCCATTAACTCAGCTTTTAATGCTAGACTGGAAGCTTCATGCACGGTCCATACGGTTTGCAAACCCATCTTTCCCTGAAGAGAACCCTTTAACCCACTGATGTACCTAGCCACCTTCTGATTCTCTGTTTCGCCTAACTCATTGCGTTCAGAGAAACGCAAGAATTCAGCTGTGTACTCGGTCACACTTCTGTTTCCTTGAACACAATCGAGATACATCTTGTAAAGAATTTGTTCGTAATCTTCCGCTAAGAATCGCTCCAGCATTAATTGCTTCACTCGACGCCAAGTCCTAACTGGTCCTCTCCTTTGTCTTTGCCTTTGGACAACGAGTTTATCCCACCACACTGCAGAAGTCTTCTTCAGTTTGACAGCTACCATCTTAACTTGTTTATTCTCAGGAACGCCCATGACATCAAAAAATCGATCAACATCAATTTGCCAATCAAGAAACTTCTCCACTCCCATAGTTCCATAAAACAATGGAATATCGGCTTTTACCCGATAATCATAATTGTTTTGTAGGTTTCCTTCAGCTATTTCTTCTTCTGATTCTTCTTCTGAACTAGAATTATCAACAACAACATCACGATTGTTTCGACCTTGTTGACCCCGAATTGGTCTTCTTTCTCCACCTCTTTGACCGGCGTTATTAACCTGATTGGGATAAGCCACAACCTGATTATTTAACGCAGTTACCAGATTTGCCAATTGAGCAGTTACGGCAGTGAGGTTTGTGGTTGCCTCCCTTAAACCTTCTGCGAAACCCTCGAAGTCGGCTTTGGTTACTGGTTGATCACCCATGGCTGATCAAGCTTCGAAAAGAGAAGGAGAAGACCTTGCTCTGATACCACTTGACGCAGTCGGAAATCACTAAGGTTAGCAAACACTAACCCTTAGATCAAAATCAAGCTCTCAAGCAAGAACTCGAATATTAAGCTCTGGAATCCACCAGAAAAGATAAAAGCTTGAAAACTTCTATTGATAAGAAAAGATATGAATGTTTAAAACAAAATACCTAAAACCCTCTTATATAGAGAGAGCTTAAAACATAAAAAGGTAAATCCCTACAAGACAAGGAAAACATGAAATAAAAGGAAAACTTCTAGATTAGGTTCTGTAAATCTAAGAGTCTCCTACATCAATTGCACACATATGTGTACATATAATAGATTTTTAGTAATCACATTTTTCTTGCTTATTTTCTATTGGAATGAGAGTGTTGTATTTTCCAAAACAATAGGAATGTTGGAGGTTCGTGCGCATCAACTTTTTATATTAAATCCCGTTTGTTATGTCATTTTTTTTTGATCAAACAACTTTCATTGAAACTTAAAAGAGTTCAACTCCATCAATGGAGGATACAATAAGGCTACAAGGAGCCAAACAAACCAAAGCATAGACCAATACACTGGACAAGCAAATGAGAAAGTTTAAACAACAAGTACTCAAATAAAAGCTTAAAGATAGAGGTGATATCACTAGTTCAACCACCGTTGTCTCCGAAAGAGGGTAGTCAAACAAGAAGACTTCTTCAAATTGACATTCTTCTTCAAAACAATAAAGGGGAGGGATGAAACCATCCATGGTCAAAGAGGTCAGATAGTTGACACCATCTAAACGAGAGACGATAAACATCTTCGCTTCTGCTTCAAACAGAACCATCTTCAAAACAATGCTCCCTATAACAATTTCACTAATAACAAGTGATAGAAGTGGAAGGAAAAACGACTCCTTAAAGGAGAAAGGAGGGCAATTAAAGCCCAAACAAACCAGATTTGCTGGAAAGATACATAAGTTAAGAACTTTCACTCCAAGCTGCCACAGGAGGAGAGAATGCCATATCATTACAAAAGCCATTAGAGCAAAGGTGGAAGGAAGCCTGCATACTGCAGTAAATGGACAACTGCATACTGCAGTAAAGGACCCCACATAGACCACAGAAGTACCAACAAAGGCCACAGTAGCATAACTAAATGTAACCACAACAGTCGGGACTAACAGAGAAAAACTCGGATCCAACAAACCCAGTTCATATGAAATCATCAAACCTAGCTTTGGATCTGAGAACTTATGGGGAACGGTAAGTGTGACCCAGAGGTCGTACAACTGAAGGAAACCCGTGAAAGATAAAGTATCAGGCGGAGGGTCAGGAGGAACCGGTGGATCTGGAGGATTTGACGGGAGAGCAACCTTCAAATTTGGATCTGGTGGATCTGAGGGAGGGCGTGGAAGTGAAGCTACGAGCGGCGCCATGGACGGAGAGGAAGAGGAAGAAGCTTCTCGTTGATACGTGTGAGGCGAGACCAACGGCGGCGAAAGGGTGGTGAAACTCTAATCGCCTTTGCTATCCCCTTTTTTAGAGTCGTTTATTTTTGCATTTATCAGTAGCTTATGTAATCAACTTATTTTGCTCAGCAGTAGCTTATCTTTTTTTAAATTCCAACGCATATGTGATGTTTGATCTGTTTATTGTTTGATTTGTCAAACTTTTGTGGTTGTCTAGAGTAAAGTAGATCAGTTATGGAATAAAAGTTTGGTATAACTCATGTGCAGAAGCAGAGGAAAGTTATTATCGCTACCAAGAACAAATACTAAGGTCTTAGAACAGAAAAATGGAAATCGTAGATAAAATGGTGGACATTTTTACGAAGAGGAAATGTAGATGCGATGAGATTTTCCGAGTTGGGAACCTGAAATTATTTTAAAATAAATCAGTGATCAGAACTTAGTAATATAAATCAATTTACTTAGTTTATAGTATAGGTAGACGTACTTGATAGTAGTGAGATATCCATCATCAGAGTAGGAGTTTTTGCTTTGACTTTTTCAGTTGATAGCTAAAATACTGAGAAACATATAAATGTGAATTATTAGATAAGTAATCACTAAAAACATATTGGGTGTGATTCTAATTTTAAAATTTTACTTAATCTCATGGGAACGAAGGCGGTTGAAGATTTATTTGTAGACTATGTTCTTCACTTTTTGTGGGTGTGAATCTTCGCCTTTAATGATTTTTAGTCCTGCTCTCCTTGTTACACGTGAGAGTGCTACATAGAGTTGACCATATGCGAAGACCGGTTTAGGAAGATATAGGAGAACCTATTTTAAACTTTGCCCTTGACTTTTGTTGATTGTCATTGCATAACACAATCTTGGGAATTGTCATCGACGTAAAGTGAACGGTAGCTTTATTTCATCATGCAAGAGTACAATCCTTGGTATCAATACTTCATTTCCAATGTGTGAGCCAGTGATTATTTCTGCCTTAAGCACTCGTTCGCCTATGTAGGTTAGGATCATACGGGTACCATTACATAATTCTTTTCTCTGATTTATGTTTCGCAGAAGCATAATCGGGGCCCCAACTTTGAGAGTGAGCTTATGAGAAGGCAATCCTGGAAACTCCAAGGAATTGAGATACTCAATCGCGTATAATGTATCGTTTTGATCAGATTGAGTGTCTGAAATCTCAAAGCTATCGTAACTGTAGTAGTCTCTTGACTTCCCGTCAGTTTTGGAGATTGTGTATGCATTGATCTCATCGACTGTTTCATTGAGGTGTGAGTATAGCTCTATCAATGTAGGTGTGAGTATAGCTCTATCAATGTAGGAGCTTTGGGAGGCCTTTATCTTGTTGACTTCTCCATATGCGGCATCAACAACTTGTTTTAAAGAGTCATCCTTAATCTCTCGAACCAGTGAGTTGTCGACAATTATCATCTGTTCATGATAGCCATCATCCTCATCTTCTTGTACTGATTGTGTGCGACCTTCCCCAACTTTGAGAAGCCACTCGGAGAACTCCTTCTCGTCTTGATTGACTCGCATATTTGTTTTCAAAGAGAACTTGTGGCAGCTATCCCATAGATATGAATGACTTATTGAAGCTATGACAGTATCAGCTCTATTCCCTTGTGGAATTACTGGCAAGATCTGTCTAAAATCACCACCTAACAAAACTGTCTTGCCGCCAAAAGTCTGATCCTTTGCGGGTGGATTTTTCTTAGACATTATGTCCTTCAACGTTCTGTCTAGTGCTTCGAAAGCATGCTTATGAGTCATAGGTGCCTCATCCCAAGTTATGAGGTCCGTTTTCTCGATTAGTTCGGCCAGCATTTTACCTGGTTTGATGTTGCAGAGCTTATCTTCAGAGAGCTTTAAAGGAATATTAAAGCGAGAATGAGCTGTTCTCCTGTTAGGCAGGAGCAATGCAGCTATACCTGAAGAGGCAACCGGCAAAACGATCTTCTTTCCATCCTTTTTATCAACATAGTCTAAGACTGATTCATAAATTGCACGTTGCTCAGCATTAAGTAAGCTGTACCGCCTGTCATGTCTTTGTGTTTCGTCAGTAACATCGTAATCCATTTTTTGGTTCCACAAACTGCTCCCCAATTCTTTTAGCAAAGCAGGTTTGATCTTCGGCATCTCCTTAATATCATTTAGCGAGCGTTCAATCATGCGCATCAACTTTTCCACTTCGATCAACGTGTACTGCTCAAGGATCTCATCATCCAGTTCTAGATTTTCGTGACCCAAAAGCCTTCGTCTCTTGTAAAGTATATCCTCGCTCATTGACTTCCATGAGTGTTCCCATAATTTTTTCGGGCTCGTAACGAAGCAATTATTCAGGAATGTGACAAACATATCTCGGAGTTTGAATGGGGTAGCCGATATAGCAGCCTATGACATACTCTCGTGCCATTCAACATCATTGTCCAAATAGCCTCGTGCGTGGCAAACCGATTTAAAGTCGGGGTATTTCACATCATTAAACGTCTTAAGCTCGTCATAACTTCTAGGACCCTTAATCTTATTTATAAGGATCCTTAGATAGTACCGATCACCTGATGATGGATGGACCGCTACGATTCTCCCAATGGCTTTTCCTCTCTTACGCTCAGACCACACTTTGGTAGTGTTGTTCCGTACAAAATATTCAGGTATTTGCACATAAGTCAACGTTCGTGCAAACTCTGACCTTCTGCATAAGAGGTCCACAAATTCTCTGTATACAACATGTAACTGGACAATTTCCTGCAAAAAAAAAAACACGTGAAACAAAATTAGCAAAAGAATATTATATGTTTGATACAATTATAGAAGTAGACATTTTAAGGAAGTCTACACCTATTAGTTAACAACTTAATCAAACAAGAATAATTAGAGTTCCATAATTATAACACATTAACTTTTGACATTCATGCAAGAACATTAGAATTCATTAACACACACTGTAAAAAAATTAAATCATCAAAACACATGATGAATAATACCCAAATCCACTTTAAAGGAACTTTCGACATTGATTTCAGCTGAATACGTCATTTGAAGTCTAGTTTTGTAGACTACCAAGGTAATCTATTATTTAGGTTACATTTTGCCATTACATAATTGTAAGCTATTTTTGAAAATATGAGTAGACTTCCTGCAAAAAAATATTAGTTTTGCTACCTAGTATTTAACTTTCTAGAGCATACTTCATTTGCAGTCTACATTTTTAATTTTTTTTACAAAAGTCAATTTTGCAATTGACCAAGTTTGACTTTCCACGATTATGTTTGTTTTATATTTAAGATTTGGTCTTTAAGTTTAAGAATATTATTGTTGTAATTTGTATTTAGAATATAAGTTTTGAGGTAGATGTCGAGGGTTTAGATTTACGATGTATAATGGAGTTTAAATAAAATTAGATTTAGAGTTTAGTTTTAAAATTTGGGTTTATAGTTTGAAAATATTATATTTGGAGATTTAATTTAGTATTTAGGGTTCAAGGTATTAGATTGAACGGTTTAATATATAGTCACATAAAATTGTGGCAAAACCAGGGCTAAATGTAAAGCGACAAAAAATAACATGGCAAAGTTGTGGCAAAATGTATAGCGACGGAAAATTATGTGGTAAAGTCGTGGCTAAATGTATAGCCACGGATGTAAACACGAAAAAATCATGGCTAGATGATAGCCACGGTTTTTACCTGACTACATTGTGGTTAATTCAGACACATTTTATTTTGGGTTTTTACCGTCATTACAAATTCCTTCATCGGTATACACACCATTTTGCTTTTATTCGGTCAACGAACAAACTTTGTATCATTTCAAAAAAATTGAATATAAATGCTTAAGTTATAAAAATGGATTTGGAGTTACAGGTAGTGTTTTGAACGGCGGAGGGAGTTGGCCGTTCGAGGACGCTATGCCATCGGACTGGGCTGATATGATCGACGGTTACCAAAACGCAGCTTTGGCATCACGTTTGGGAATACCGATAATATACGGCATTGATGCCGTCCACGGCAACAACAACGTTTACGGAGCCACCATCTTCCCCCACAACATTGGACTCGGAGCCACCAGGTTTGATCCCCGAGTCTCATTCTCTTTCATTTTACAAGAACATTGAGCGACTTGGGTATAGTAGTAGTGTTTGTCCAATTAGATTGGAACTGAACCTAATTAAGTACTAGTATTTGAAGCTAGTGGTTGTTGAATTAATGTGATAACACTGGTTACTCGTTGCGGTATTTCAAAAGAGACGCAGATTTGATCAGAAGAATTGGGGCTGCAACAGCACTAGAAGTAAGGGCCATGGGTGCTCACTGGGCGTTTGCTCCTTGCGTAGCCGTAAGTTCCTTATACATGTTATGATACTGAATGAATAATCAGTAGAGTTTACTCCATGATTATTTCTTGTCGTCCAAGCAAAGTCCTTATGATAATAATTTAGGGTGTTTGATTTACTTTTGGTTAAACCAAGACCTCTTCGTCCTCTCTTTTCTTGTAATAGCTTTAGTTTTCTGATAGGCTTTGAGAAATCCACGATGGGGGAGATCCTATGAGTGTTATAGTGAAGATGCTAACACTATATGTGAGCTGACAACGCTTGTCTCGGGCCTTCAAGGAGAGCCACCCAAAGAACACCCTAATGGTTACCCTTTTCTTGCGGGAAGGTATGCACATGGCTTGATATGCGTCTTTAATAATTTCAATGTCATTACTCATGGATTTATTCATATGCGACAGAAACAATGTGGTTGCTTGTGCAAAACACTTCGTTGGAGATGGTGGTACCGAAAATGGCACAAACGAAGGGAACACTATTGTGTCATTCGAAGACTTGGAGAGAATACATCTTCCTCCATATCTGAACTGTCTTTCTCAGGGAGTCTCTACTGTTATGGCATCTTACTCAAGCTGGAATGGAAGTAAACTCCACTCTAACTATTTCCTCTTGACAGAGCTTCTCAAACAGAAACTAGGTTTCAAGGTCAACAAAAAGTTTGTTTGTTATGGAATATCTGAACAAACCAGAGGTCTATGAACTGAGCTGGCCACCTTTGCTTTGATTACTAGGGATTTATTATTTCTGACTGGGAAGCTTTGGACCGGCTTAGCGAGCCATTTGGTTCAAATTACCGCAATTGCGTCAAGATCTCAGTTAATGCTGGAATTGACATGGTAGACTCTAAAACCTCCTGTTAATGATTTACACTTTTTCAGAGTAAGCAATGAATGAGCATTATGTTACTAATTTATTTTATTGCAGGTGATGGTGCCTTTCAAGTACGAACGGTTCATACATGACCTAACAGATCTGGTGCAGTCAGGGGAAGTGCCGATGGCTCGGATTGATGATGCTGTTGAAAGAATACTCAGAGTGAAGTTTGTAGCTGGTCTTTTCGAACATCCTCTCACAGACCGATCTTTATTGGGTACTGTTGGCTGCACGGTGAGGTTTCTTGTACATAGTGTTATTTGATTGCAGGGCATTATTGACTCTGTTTTTCATGATTTTAGGAACATAGAGAATTGGGCCGTGAAGCGGTTAGAAAGTCTCTAGTTCTGCTAAAGAACGGCAAACATGTTGATAAACCGTTTCTACCACTAGATCGCAATGCAAAGAGAATTTTAGTCACCGGAACACATGCTGACGATCTTGGCTACCAGTGCGGGGGATGGACAAAGGCATGGTTCGGTCTAAGCGGAAGGATAACAATCGGTAATTAACGCAACGACTGAAAGTAAATGTTGTTAGAAATTTAATATGAATGGATCTGTCTTGGTCTGAAAATGTAGGCACAACGCTTTTAGATGCCATCAAAGCAATAGTTGGAGACCAAACAGAAGTAATATATGAGAAATATCCTTCAGAGGAATCCTTAGCCTCGAGTGAAGGTTTCTCTTATGCAATTGTTGCGGTTGGGGAATCGCCGTATGCAGAGACTCTGGGGGATAACTCAGAACTCATAATACCTTTCAACGGGAGTGATATTGTAACCACAGTTGCAGAGAGAATCCCAACTCTAATGATCTTGTTCTCAGGACGGCCTATGGTTCTTGAGCCGACGGTTCTTGAAAAGACGGAGGCTGTAGTCTCTGCTTGGCTGCCTGGAAGCGAAGGGCAAGGAATGGCTGATGTCATATTTGGAGATTATGACTTTGAGGGAAAGTTACCAGTGAGCTGGTTCAAACGAGTTGAACAGTTGCCCCTAAACGCTGATGCCGATTTGTATGACCCGTTGTTCCCTCTTAGTTTCGGTCTCAATTGAATTCCACCAGGAATTCAAACCATGTTTAACTTTACTGGCCTGGCAAAACATTTATCCATTATTATACAATAAATGATGGAGTTTGAGTATGTTTGTAATAACAAAATCAAGTGATATGTGTGTGTGTGTGTGTTATTGATATGTACGTTCCCCATGTATATTTTGAGAATCTATAAGCAAAACTAAATTTCCTTTTTTCTAGCATGTTTTTTTTTAACTTGAACGATTGATGTGTTGACCCGGTTTGTTTTATGTCATTAACTTAGTTTCTTGTTGACAATCCATCAAAGCAGCAGTTAGAGATAAATCCAAAGTGATTTACGAGAAAAATCTTCAAAAGAATTAGAAGAAGCCGATGCTCAACCAAAAAACAAGAAGAATAAAGCATTGAAACTGAGCACTTGTGCAATTGTTGCAGTTGGGGAATATCCTTCAGAGGAATCCTTAGCCTCGAGTGAAGGCTTCTCTTATGCAATTGTTGCGGTTGGGGAATCGCCGTATGCAGAGACTCTGGGGGATAACTCAGAACTCATAATACCTTTCAACGGGAGTGATATTGTAACCACAGTTGCAGAGAGAGTCCCAACTCTAATGATCTTGTTCTCAGGACGGCCTATGGTTCTTGAGCCGACGTGATGGAGCGGAAGCAACGATAAACAGCTCAACCAAGGGGTTGTGGAACCACGCTTGGGACCTGTTAGCTCAACCAAGGGATTCTAGAGAATCCTCGTTTGGGATCTGCTTCTTGATTGATGAATCTAATCAAATCAATACAAGGGATAGAGAATATTATTCTCCCAAAAGCCAAAGCTCTTTTATTAATCAAATCAAACTGAATACAACTTTAGGCTTGAATGACTATTTATAATAAATCCTTAAATCTATGAAAACCCTAATCTTAATTAAAATAAGAAAACTACTAAAATATAGAAAATACAATAAAAAGTAATTATCTATGTAAACTAGTGAATAATAAAGATATTTAGAATATTTCCAAATATCTTGCTGCATCACGACGGTTTTTGAAAAGACAGAGGCTGTAGTCTCTGCTTGGCTGCCTGGAAGCGAAGGGCAAGGAATGGCTGATGTCATATTTGGAGATTATGACTTTGAGGGAAAGTTACCAGTGAGCTGGTTCAAACGAGTTGAACAGTTGCCCCTAAACGCCGATGCCAATTTGTAAGACTCGTTGTTCCCTCTTGGTTTCGGTCTTAATTGAATCCCAGCGGGAATTCAAACCATGTTTAACTTCACTGGCCTGGCAAAACATTCGTCCATTATTGAACAATAATGATGGAGTTTGAGTATGTTTGTAATAATAACATTTATCCATTACTTAATGCTTTTTGATGCCATCAAAGCAATAGTTGGAGACCAAACAGAAGTAATATATGAGAAATATCCTTCGAAGCAATCCTTAGCCTCGAGTGAAGGCTTCTCTTATGCAATTGTTGCGGTTCGGGAATCGCCGTATGCAGAGACTCTGGAGGATAACTCAGAACTCATAATACCTTTCAACGGGAGTGATACTTGTGTGTTCAGATACTTGCTGGCGTAAGAGTCTGTATGTCCTTTGATCGATACTCTCAAGATTTAGCCTAGACATTTATATGCAGAAATGAGGTCAGTAGAGGGGTATGTCAGGCAGAATCAGTTCAGCAGTGGAATGGATGGTTTGGTTGTTAAGCTAAGGTCTAATACATGAATTTCTTCTAAAGTTGGCACTGCTCTAATGTGGCTTGCAACATTTCAAAGGTGAAAGTAGTAAGTTTAAAGTTGTGTGAGTTCCTCTTGTTTTCAAACTTTTTTCAGAGGTTTGTTCTTGTTTGGCTTGAGGATAAACAAAAGGATAAGTTTGGGAGTTGATATACCATGGCTTTTACAAGTTTTTAGCCATGGTATATAGATGTTTTAGAGTCTATTATATGGGTTTTGAGTATGTTTTAAAGTGTTTTTAGGTTCAGGTACGTTTTGGAGAACTTTGATGATTTTGGAGCCTTTTGAGGTGGAGAACTCCACAAACGCGTCATATGTTTAGCTATGGATGGATACCTTCCCACGGTTTGATTGACACATATTTTTACACAAGATAGATCTTTTAGTTAGCTTTCCAGTGCTGCCGGTTTGAGTTCAATCAGCATCTTATAGCAGAAGTTATGCCCGATTTATTGAAGAATGGTATGTCTGCCTCACGAGAGAAAACTGTCGAGGAGATGAAGGATTGTCGATCGACGACAGACCTTTGGTGTCCATCGACGGTGATCCCAGAAGACGGGTTGAGCCTATTTCATGACCGACTTAAGCCCAGGAGTCACCACATATTACCAGAATGCCCCTGGAAGACTCAAAATCCTATTTATGTGTTTTCTAAGCCTTTGTTGATGGCTAGGCTTTATTCTATTCATTGTTCTTATTTTAGGATTGGAGAGAAGAGAGGAACTCCTTCAGAGTCCTCTTGGAACTCCATTGGTTTTTGTTTTTATATTTTATACCTATTCATCTATTCATCTATGATTTATGTGAACAATTTCATGTTTGAATAGTTCCACCTGCTAGGTTTAGGAAATAATTAAGGTTATGAGGGATTAACCCAAAATATAGATACGCTAAGGTGATAAAGATTTCCTTCAAGGAAATGTTTGTAATGCTTGTGTTCTAGAGTATCTAAATAGAACCCTGGACTTAGGATAATTAAGAGCACGCGAGGGCATGGTCTGCTACCTGAATTAATTTCCTTAGCTACGATTGTTAGAAACAAGCGACACCTGATTTAATCAATACTAGTGAACCTATCGAACAGTTCGCTAAAGTTTGCCTAAGGAAACATCGATCGACGCTAATCTCATAGCATCAATCGACGTTTGATCCATTTCAACAATAGACATCTGAGATATTGGACTTAGTCAATAGGAATTATTCGCACACGGAAGGTGGAATACTTTCTCATTAGAATTCGAGTTCTAGGATTGATAACCTTAGCATCTATATCACTATAATCATGATTACCTGAAATCCTAAGTCTAGCAACCCTCCTTCCATCAATCAACTGAACAACTACCTTCTTCACCATGTTTACTTTATATCCTGCTTTCATACTTATCTACCTAGCTTAATCGCGAATGTATTGAGTTTATTGTATGCCCACGCTCCGTGTAGATTCGATCCCTAAATACTACAACTAAACCTCTTATTTGAGAGAGTAAAGTCAATCCTTAAAGTAATTTGAGTGATATCACATATCGCTCTTGAGAAGATCCACACCGGAGCTGCACAAGTTTAGAATTTTACTCCATCCCGTAGATGCGCAAGTCCATGTCCAAGCTGTATTTAAGAGATGTTTGGACTGCAGCAGGTGAATCATAGTCTCTGAACTGGACGCTCCCAGTACCATATATACCTCCTCGCTTGTTTGTCCATGCTGAAAATGGAAACAATGACAGACGCATACACAAGTAGACAAATAAGAGACAATCTTCAAGACATAGGCTAAGCAATAATGATAGTTCATTTTTGACCTAGAGTCATTAAGCAGACATTATAAACATACAGGTAATAAGACATTAAGAAATAATAATCAATCAAAGAATGGTACCTTGACATACTCTAGATCAAGGAGGATGCGTCTTGGAGTTGCAGCTGCAGCAGTTGAAATTGAAGCAGTTTGGCTGACATTATTGTGGGAACCGAAATTCGCACTGTCGATTTCCGTTTAAATTAGGAAACTAGGAAAACCCTAATTTTCCAGAGGTCCCGGATATCTGCTAATACCACACGCTAAGTAATCAGAACACGAGATAACAGCGACAAAAGTATAAAAATCGTAAAAAGAGAGCAAAGAGAAGTCTTATTCCAAATTTGCGTATGAGCGTTTACAACAAGGTATAAGCCTGGGCTCGAGAGCTGTCGGCGAGATTCCTAGTTCTAGCAACCCTAAGACGGCTAAACCTAATTGAGTCACAGCTCGAAATAACAAAAACAGAAAGTTGCCTAATTGCTCTAAGTGCTAAGTTTGCTCTGAAAAAAAGTCCTCCCCCCATGCCTCTCGCCTAGGATTCCTTATATACTCGCTCCAAGGTCGGTTTACGCTTTTACTCTTCTGCCCTTAAGCCGTCATAGCATAAAATGGAGATATTCCATTTTTTCCGATCTTCGTAATTATCTTCAAAATTTCGTATCTATCCGCGAAAACTTGACATTTATCATTCCTTGCGCGCCAAGCGTAAACCATCCTACGGTTTACAGGCTTTTGGCTAAGAAATCATAGGATGGGCCTCGAGTCGCGTTTTAGGTCCCTTTGGGTCGTCTTCCGACTCGAAGCGTTTACTGCGACTTCTTTCGATAAAGAACAAACTTTCCGCGGTTTTTACCGCAAAGTTTGATCGATGATTTAGAATGGCGGAAAACATGAACTGAGTTCACTAAGGTCTTGGGGAGATAGCATCAAAGGATAGACGAGTATGCATGGACTGGTGTCGTATTGACGTTTCGGAAAAGCTCGGTCGCTACGTAGCGACCGAGCTTGGCTCGAACTCGATTGCTACGTAGCGACCGAGCGGGACGTGCGCTCGGTCGCTACGTAGCGACCGAGCAGTGTGCATGCTTGGTCGCTACGTAGCGACCGAGCAGTGTGCATGCTTGGTCGCTGCGTAGCGATCGTACTTGGCTTGTCCGTGGTCCGATTGCCATACTCGAGCTCGTCTGTGGCTGGTTTTAGATACGTGTCCGTTGCCTTGGGACAGCCGGTATTTGATTCAATCGAGATTTGAACTCGATTTTACTGCGAGATTCTTCGTAAAGATTTCTTTACGAAGATTACTTTTCGTAAAAATATTCAGTCCAATTTTTACGGACTTTCAGACATTGATTCCGTCGTGACCGATTTTGTATGATTTTAGAGAGTAGAATAGGTATTGAGAGATTTAAAGAGATTCAAGAGAGATTAAAGAGAGATTATGGGGAGATTAAGGAAAGATGAGATTGTTTATGAAATGTAAAGGAGAAACATGATAAACTAGAGAGAGAATATGATGAACTCGTGTTATTCATTCATTAAGACTGAGTTTACAATATATATGATGATACAAGGGTTTTAGAGAGACTAAGCATGTGAGGTCAAGGATAAGGTTGCTTTAATTCAAAACTGATCCAATGAGAGCTGTCACACATTTTTGGCATCTTGGACAAGGTTTCTTTCGCCTTTACAGCCTGTTCCAGCCTGTGAGGATAAGGCTCAGTCACTCTATCCATCCAAACGGTAATATCCTCTAAGGTAAAACTCCTTTGGCCGTTTAATCCTTTCACGCGGGTAACTTCTCCTTTTGGTCGAGTAGTGGATTGATCCGGACCGTACGGATGGTACGGCCAGTACGGCCTTGTACGGCCTGATCAATCCCAAGCTCTCCTTCTCTTTGCCTTCACACTATCTCATTCCCAACTCCTTAAGCCATCTTCTCACATACTGATCAACTCATTTCAACACTCCCTCTCAAGCTTAACTTAATGACTTAGTTAAGCTTGGAACAGCCATGAGAACTTCCTCATTAAAAACCTCACCAAGGAAAACCCATTGGGATAAAACCTTGATGAGGGAAAAAGAGTAAAGACCTCATGACAAAGGGGATCAGCTCCTTTGGGAAAGATCTATGAGTCCCAATCTGTTATGAATGGACTCCATAGTCTTTTGTCTTGGAGCCTTGGTAAACACATCCGCAAGTTGATCCTCACTCCTTGTGTAGCATGGCAAGATTACTCCCAAGACAATCATCTGCCTCACCTTGTGACAATCAACTTCAATGTGCTTGGTTCTCTCATGGAAGACAGAGTTGGTTGCAATGTGTATAGCCGCTTGATTATCACAATGCATAGTCATTGGAGTTGCTTGCTCTATCTCCAAATGCTTCAAGATCCCTTTGATCCATACCAACTCATTGGTGAGCTTCAGCATTGCTCTATACTCAGCTTCAGCACTTGAACAAGACACCACCTTCTGCTTCTTGCTCTTCCAAGTCACCAAGTTTCCTCCAATGAATGTACAATAGCCTGTGGTTGATCTTCTGTCTGCTCTATC
This sequence comes from Brassica napus, assembly GCF_020379485.1. Taxonomy (NCBI): domain Eukaryota; kingdom Viridiplantae; phylum Streptophyta; class Magnoliopsida; order Brassicales; family Brassicaceae; genus Brassica; species Brassica napus. The sequence goes on from NC_063434.1 coordinate 14,751,697, forward strand.
TCCAGCCCAATCAGCGTCACAATATCCCACCACTTCAGTACTCTTGTTGCATCCCATCCAAACTCCAAGGCTTGATGTCCCATTCAGATACAAGAGAAGTCTCTCCACCATGCGCCAGTGATGTTCCTTTGGGACTTGCATATGCTGGCTCACTTGATTCACAGCAAAGCATATGTCTGGCCGTGTGATGGTGAGGTAGATGAGCTTCCCCACTAGCTTCCTGTATAGCTTTGGATCATGAAAGGCCTTGCTATCTTCAACCTCCCCCTCACGTGGAATCTTGTATCCATCTTCAAGAGGCATCTTTGCTGTCTTATCTCCTTGTATACCTGCATCTTTCAAAAGATCAAGTGTATACTTCCTTTGGGAAATGAACAATCCTTCCTTAGATCTACACAACTCAATTCCAAGGAAGTATTTCATTTCTCCTAAGTCTTTGATTTCAAACAAAGATTTCAAAAACTCCTTTGTGGCTTTTATACCAGCCTTATCACTACCTGTTATGATAATGTCATCAACATATACAAGTAGACAGATGATACCTGAGGGTGTAGTGAGAGTGAAGAGAGTGTGATCCAATTCTGACTTCTTGAATCCACACCCATTCAGAGTAGTACTCAGCTTGTTGTACCATGCTTTAGGTGATTGCTTCAACCCATAGATAGCTTTCTTGAGCCTCAACACATTCCCTGGTTTCACAAGATGCTCTAGACCTGGTGGTGGATACATATACACTTCATCTTCTAGTTCTCCTTGAAGGAATGCATTCTTCACATCCATCTGCCAAAGTTCCCACTCAAGGTTCACAGCAAGAGACAGTACAATCCTTATAGTATGTAGCTTGGCAACAGGAGCAAAGGTATCAATGTAGTCTTCTCCATATGTTTGAGTGTATCCTCTAGCCACCAGTCTTGTCTTCTTCCTATCAATGGTTCCATCAGGTAGATACTTAATGGTAAATATCCACTTGCTTGTTACTGCCTTCTTCCCTTTTGGTAACTCACTTTCAAACCAAGTGTCATTCTTTATCATGGCATTGGCTTCATCACTCACTGATTCTTTCCAATCTTCATGCAGCATTGCTTCTTCATATGACCTTGGTACACTGCTTTCATCTAAGCTCATCATGAATGCACAATGCTCCTTTGGGTAACAAGCAAAAGAACATACAGCCTGAGAGGGATGCTCCACAGCCTGGGCATTGTAGTACACTCTCGTGTTTACCCAGTTGGAAGCATCTCTCTTTAGCCGTGTGCTTCTCCTCAATGGTACCTCAGTTGGTGTTTGCTCTGGTGCTTCTACTTCAGTTGCTTCCACTTCTCCTTGTTCTGGCAACTCATTCCGCTCTTTACTACTTGGTTCAGCTCCACTTTGATCAGGATGATGCGCAAAATCTTGACTCTCATCTAGCTCCTCAGTTTCATCCCTCCCTCATGATCAAGGTGAGATGGTTCTTCAGCTTCTTGTACTTCAGGTGACTGATCTTCATTCGACTCCTGGGACATTCCAATCCCGAGACCTTTTAGTATCTGTCTCAAGCTTGTAGCTCTATCTGAAGGTTGTGACAGATCCTCCAGCTCTTTCCAATCTTTATCTTCATAGTAGCTCTTCTCTTCAAAGAACTTGACATCTCTAGATACAAGTACCCTTCTTGTTTCTGGAACAAAGCACTTGTATCCCTTCTGTGTAGTTGAGTACCTATCATCATAGCCTTGACACTCTTTGCTTCCAGCTTGTTTCTCATCTCTCCCGGGACAAGAACATAGCTTATACACCCAAAGACTCTTAGGTGATCTAGTACAGGCTTGCTGTTGTTGAGAACTTCATAAGGAGCTTTATCTTCTAAGATCCTGGTTGGTATCCTATTGATTAGGTAGCAAGCCGTGATCACAACATCACTCCAAAATCTCTTTGGCACTCTCATCTGAAACATCATTGATTTGGCCACTTCCATAAGATGTCTATTCTTCCTTTCAGCCATTCCATTTTGCTGAGGAGTGTAAGGGCAACTCGTTTGATGAAGAATCCCATTTTGAGCTAGATGGTTTTTGAATGCACTGCCAGTATACTCTCCACCATTATCAGACCTAAAAATCTTAATCTTGGCATTATACTGGTTAGAAACATATGATTGAAAGTTTTTAAATGCATCAAGAACCCTATCCTTTGTTTTGATTAGTGTTATCCAGGTGTATTTGGATTTTTCATCTATGAATGTGACAAAGTACTTGTAATTATCTCTAGATAAGCAGGGAGCAGTCCACACATCAGAATGAATAAGATCAAAGCATTTATCATAGATAGTAGTAGACCTCTTAAACACAGTCTTACAATGTTTTCCCAAAATACAAGCTTCACACTCATTATTTTTAAATATGACACGTGGTAACATTAAGCTCAAGGCTCTAACATGTGGATGTCCTAGCCTAGAATGCCATAATGCACATCTACTTAAAACAGAACTCAACAAGCAACTAGAACTAGAAATAAGAGAAATGTCTTCAAGTAAATAAATGTCTCCTTTGGTTACTCCTTGTCCAATCAACTTACTGTTTTCAATATCCTGAAATTTCACATCATTAGGACTGAAAATAACATTGCATTGAAGATCATTGGTACATCTCTTAAAATATAATAGATTAGAAGTGAACTCAGGTATGTATAAGGCTTTAGAATCTTTATTAAACATTTTCAAGTCTCCTACACCTCTAATAGGAATTCTATCACCATTTGCAATCATTACATGTCCATGAGCAGGTTCTATATTCTTTATAAGACTATCATCACTAATCATATGATGTGAAGCACCTGAATCAATAATCAAGGGTTTTATTCCTTGAGCAATGTGATTCCTAGGTGATTTACTTACCAACTTCAGCTTATTAATGATATCAAGCAATGTAGATTCATTTCTAGACATTCTATCAGCAGCAAAGGTCTTATATGAGTCAGATTCAATTCGTGTGTTATCAAGGTTCTCTAACAACCTATCACAAGTTCTAGGTAACACATGAGCAGCATAGGAATAACCAAGAGTGTTTCCGAGTGTGTTACCAGACTCTTTGAGAGCTTTGATCAGGGCATCAATGTCAGACTTCCTAATCACCTCATGCTCCATGTTCTTCCCGGCTCCTTGGTGATGAGAGGTTAAGGCTCTTCCTTCACTTTCACCCGCATGACCAGATGAACCAGCTCCTGATGCGCCAGCTTCACTTGTCTCTGCAGAAAGGTGAGCTCTTCCCTCCCTCTCCTTGTTGAACTTGGCCGGCTTCAAGTGAGGGTGTAGAATCCAGCACTGACTCCTCTTATGCCCCGGCTTCTTGCAATGATCACAGTTGCCACTGAACTTCCTCTCCTCTCCACGGTAAGCAGCTTTGTTTGCTTGGATTGCCTCAGCTTTGTTGGATAGAGCCATATCTCCTTTTCTCCCAAACAAGCCGAGGGTCCCTTCTTCCTTCTGAAGCTGTGCACACACCTCCTCCATAGATGGAAGGTTTGGAGACCTTAGAATGTGCTTGATAACATCACCAAAGGCCGGATTCAAAGTTAGCATCAAACCAAACACTTGATCTTGTTCCCGCCTCTCCATGAGCGTCTCTTGATCAATAGTGCTTGGCCTCAAGGTCTCTAGCTCAGACCAGAGTGATCTGTACTTTCCCAAGTGTTTAGAGAACCCCTCCTCTTCTTGCGCAAGGTTGTTGACGGCTCTCTTGAGCTCAAGCACCCGACTTAGGTTGGTAGTGTTACCAAATGTCTTCAGGAGTGTTTCCCACAGGTGTTTAGGAGTCTCACAGTAGCTGTAGGCGTCTAGGAGATGAACTTCAAGGGATCCTTGTAGTACTGAAAGCACCATTAAGTCTTCTTGAATCCATTTCTTCTCGGCAGCAGCAACTTGATCTTCATCACCTTCACCTCCTTCTCCTTCTTTGGCCACTGGTTTAGGTGCCTCATCCGTGATGTGACTCCATAACCCTAGCCTCCCAATGGCTGTCTTCACAAGCCTAGACCACAGCAGGTAGTTTCCACTACCCTTCAAAGCAACAGGAACCGTAATGACCTTGTTGTTTCCCTCCATCTTGTTTAGTTAGATCCGAAAGAGTAGATAGAAAAGAGTTTGAAATGAAGCTGAAGAACACTCGAAATCTCAATACCAAAGCCAACCTGGCTCTGATACCATATGATTTTAGAGAGTAGAATAGGTATTGAGAGATTTAAAGAGATTCAAGAGAGATTAAAGAGAGATTATGGGGAGATTAAGGAAAGATGAGATTGTTTATGAAATGTAAAGGAGAAACATGATGAACTAGAGAGAGAATATGATGAACTCGTGTTATTCATTCATTAAGACTGAGTTTACAATATATATGATCAGATACAAGGGTTTTAGAGAGACTAAGCATGTGAGGTCAAGGATAAGGTTGTTTTAATTCAAAACTGATCCAATGAGAGCTGTCACACGTTTTTGGCATCTTGGACAAGGTTCCTTTTGCCTTTACAGCCTGTTCCAGCCTGTGAGGATAAGGCTCAGTCACTCTATCCATCCAAACGGTAATATCCTCTAAGGTAAAACTCCTTTGGCCGTTTAATCCTTTCACGCGGGTAACTTCTCCTTTTGGTCGAGTAGTGGATTGATCCGGACCGTACGGATGGTACGGCCAGTACAGCCTTGTACGGCCTGATCAATCCCAAGCTCTCCTTCTCTTTGCCTTCACACTATCTCATTCCCAACTCCTTAAGCCATCTTCTCATATACTGATCAACTCATTTCAACATTTTGACCCCAACAATTATTGGAAGACTCCTCATTGGATTCCAATTCGGCTGCAGCTTCCGCAACCTCTAGGACAAGTTACTCAGCACGTTCATCAATTACTGAGCCATCCTTGTAAGTGTGTGTTGCGCACAAGCTCAGAGAAAGGTGGTGGCTCATCCAATCCACCTTCAACGATCTACAAAACAAGAAAGGTATCAGTATATTATTAGAACAAATAAATAAATTATATTAAATTATTTTTATGTAGTCTAAATGCAAATGTTCTACCAAAATGTTCATATGAAAACATAGGATAATGACCATATGGAGAGCATTTGCATCATCGAAATGATATTCTAGATGCTTTTCTAATAAATTGTTGATTGGAGAATAAGGAGCATAATGTTTTTGTTAATTCTCTCTCAATCAAGCCCTTAGTGTGTGTCATGTCAACGATGCACTGAGTTCCTACATTTGTAATACCCGTGAGAAGATCTTAAAGGAAGAATCATCACTTTCTGAATTCAAGGCTCACGTTTGTAAGATTTGTACTAACTTTTTCGAAGATAAATTGTTGGAGAAGACTGTCCAAAAGTTTTTTTGAAGGTCTTGGAATGTCTGTCTCTCATGACATTTCTCATATGCTGGATCGATTCACCGAGGAAATGCTAGAATTAGAAAGATCACTTGTGGTTGTAAGAAGGGCGTCTCACTTTTTATTGCGTCTCTCTATGGCATGAAGTTAATAAGTTATGGTGGTTGCTACAAATAATTAATTATGTTGCTTTTGTTTACAAATGGTTGTTTTCTTTGTGGTGTTATGGTTATTGCTACGAATGAACTTAAATGGCTGTTTTCTTTGTGGTGTTATTGTTATTGCTACGAATGAACTTAAATATGTTGCTTTTGTCTGTAAATGGACGGCATCGATGCTTCTCATTATGCATTGTCCGCTCATAGCTTATAGAGCACTTCATTTGTTGATGTGAAGGTTCAGATGTGTTTGATAGTTTAAATTTTAGTATAGTGACTTGCCCTTTGCGGTTCCAGACTGGGTTTTTACATACCGAGGTTGAGAACAACCCTCTCCCGAAGTCTCATGTTGTCTCGCTGTGGTGGGTCCAACTATCTCTTCCAAAAAATTCTGTCTTTCAGTGTTGGCTTTGGATTTTGTATTCTCTCTTCTGGTTTAGTAAATGTTTGTCTCCGCAGCATTTTAGCTTCCATCAAAGTAAGGATCAGCAAATAAGAGCGACATTTACTAGTAGGTGAAGGTGTCGGCTATGTTGAGGCTGGTTTTGAGTTTGTGATGGACATGATGAGCAAATAGGGTAAATTTTGATGTCTTATTCATCCGAAAACAATGGGTTCTCTCACAACGACAACAATAGTTTGAAACAACATCAAGGAATTGGGTTTGAAACACTTCAATATACAGAATGCACATAACACTGCAGAAATTCTTCCACAAAAGAAAATAGAACTCTAAAGCTTTTAACTTGAGATTATAGCATGGAACTGTTCCCTTCTTGCTCGTTTAGTATTGGACCATCGGCTCTTGTTAAATCCACAATTTCTGAGAGAAATATTAGTCTAAAAGACACAGTAAATTATACATGGATGGCTTCAGGATTCAGTAAATAAGAGAGTAATTACCATTGAGGAACATAATTCTGACTTTTGTAGAATTTGGAGATTCTACCGCGAGATTCAGGTTTAGGTTTAAAGGTTTTCTTCCTCAAACCAAAGATCTCTTGAACAAGAGGAACATGGCTTAGTACCAGCTTCCATGCCAGAAACCACCCTGCGAGAATTGTGCAATACCCAGATGATCAAATTCATTAACATCATCATCATCTGAAAGCTCATAATTATCAAGTAACAGAAAGTTTGAGAAGAGAGTACAAAGAGCGATGAAGCAGACAGCAAAGGAAATAGCTAGAAGCGGACGTACGATGAAGAAGAAGAGATAGTCAAGGAACGAAGGAGATTCCATTGACGAAACTATCGATCAGGTTTCAGATCTGTGTTTGAGTTGTTCTAAAAATTACGGAGAAAGCTATTGGTCAAATGTTTGTAGGCTTTTAAATATTCTTATGTTTTTCCTTTATGACCCACTGGGCTTCTGACCGTTTGTAATCATACTTTAAACTGTTTTTTTTGTGTGCACGAGAAACCCTATAATTTTGAAAAACAATAATAGCTTTTAATAAATAATAATTCATATATCACTTTTAAATTAATTTATATATATATATATATATATATCATATCATATTAATAAAATAATCTAAATAATAAATATAGTTACAAATATTTTTTTACAAGAACTTATAAATCATATTTTGTATATATGCATTTTACCCAAATTATTTTTAAGTGTGCATCAATAAATAGCAACATCAAAAATATTATTTTTGATACATAAATAATTTTTTATTTAAATTTATCGGTTCATTAGATTAATTAAAAAATTCATTTTTCCCATTTAACATATTTTAACTAAAACAAACAAAAATCCAAAATTAATAAGAATATATTTTAACTATAAGAGATATATTTAAAATAAAAATCATTAATATAAAATAGTATAATTACAAAAAAAAATTATAAAATATAACTTTGACTTTATTAAAACGTAAATAAATTCAAATTGAAATAGTTAAACCAAATCAAAGACTACAAAAATATGTTTTTGATTTTTATAATAGGGAAATTACATGTTTACCACTTTCATGGTACAACTTTTCATTTTTACCACCACTAAGGAGACATTTTCAAAAATACATTCTTCATTAAGTGGCAAAAGACTCTTATACCCTTGTTATTTATATATATAATAAATCATTACTTAAATAAAAAATAATAATAAAAAAAGTTTTACTTTTTTATGTTTTCGAATTATACTTTTTCAAATTCGAACTTTTTATAAATTTTTTATTTTGAAATTTTTTTTCGAATTTTTTTTTTTTTTTCAAATTTCTTTTTGAAAAACGAAAATTATGTTTGAAACTATTTTTTAAAATTTTTTATATTTTTTTAAGTATTTATTTATATATTTATTAGAATCCTAAATTTCACATTCTAAAAACCTTACCCACCTGTCAACTCTAAACCCTAAGTCTAGATTAGTTAACCCTAAGGGTATAATTGTCTTTTATCCTTCACTAAAAGTGAGGGTAAAAATGATTAGTGTAAACATGAAAAGTGGTACTATGAATGTGCTATTTGTGGCATTTTCCTTTTTATAAAACCGTTAAGGTTAAATTATAAAAATAATGATGTCCAAACGTAATTTAAAATTTTCTTTTAAAATAAAAATAATATTTTATTAAAAATTATTGTTTCTACGCATAGCGCTAAAAATTTCTAGTAGAAAAAAAAAACAAAATATTAATTATCCTGATCGGATAATGATTGTTGAAAACTCAACCTAGTCCTTGATTTATCATATAAAAAAAATTTAAAACTATTATTATCTGTTAAAACCTTGTTTACAAATAAACAAATTAAAATAATAAACCCAAACGAAAATCTCCATTAATTAAGTTAAACTAATCCTTATTTTTTTTTATCTCTGCCTCTTTCTCTCTCTCGGTGTGGTGACAAAAAAAAACTTTGACACCGACTGAAATATCTTATTCTCTGGCGTAAATCAATTTTATTCCCACAAATCATATACAGCCTAAATATATTCTTCTCCATCTAATTGAAGATGAAGTCGACACTTCTCCTTCATATTTCGTTTTCATTCTTTGCGATCTTGTGCTTGAAAATATCCTTGTTCTCTCTACTAATTAGAAGTTTAGAAATTTTTTGCTAACCGAGTATCCGGGCCCCACCGAAGTGATTCAGACTAGAGACCGAAGTGAGCATGGACGCTGCCAGGACGTCACCATGTGGCTTACCGTGTAACGGTCTTCGGTCTCGGATGCTGCAGCCCATATGTAAATTCCGCAGTGGCCAAGGCTCGAACCCAGGGGCGAGCACTCCAGCTGGAGCTCCTATACCACTAGACCAAAGCACCGAATAGTTGTTCTTTGCAATTTCGTTTTCATTCTTTGCAGTCTTCTTTGCATGTGCTTAAATCGCGGTTAATCTATATGAAAAATAGATTAGGTAAACTTATTTGCATGTTCTTAACTCACGTTTAATCTCCCTGAAAAGCAAAGATTGGGGTTTGTTATATGCATTTTGTGTTTTTATTTCATTGCTACCAAACGGGTTTTGTCAATTGATTTCGTTGATTGGTTCATTTTGGTTGTGGCTTGTTTTTTGTTTTATTGTGTCTTTTCTTGATTTTAATGATTCAAACAAGCATTAATTTTCCATTCTATATGTTCACTAAATTTCTAAACCAACTCTCGTAGCAAATAAATATTTAGCTCAGCAAGATTCAATTCAATCAGCAAGATTCAATTCATGTAATTATTTATACTGTCGTTTCTACCAACTATTCTAAGATTAGAAAGAAAGATGCATAAATAGAAATCCTGATGAAGAATTTACTTAGATCACTTAGAGATTCTATCAATTAACAGTTCTTCATAAACCATAGAAAAAATCTAAAGCTAACACGTTTTTACTCAAACTGATCAATGAAAATATAATCAAATACATAATAAAGTGCAAAGTTAGATAAAATATAGAAGTACTGGAGTTCCAACTCAATCCCTGAAGGAATTCTGAATCTTTTCTCCAAAGTTTTTTTGAAGTATTTCTAAGTATCAAGTAAAGCGTAGTCTAAACATTGGCTTAAAATAACTAATATAATGTAAAATACACTTACGGGTCTCTTTGAAAATAAGGAAATTTCTAAACTAAAGTGAAATTATTGAAATTTGTGTTGGTTTGCTCATACAACATGGGTGTCCACTGACACCAAGAGTAAGTATCGATCGACGCCTTCTCCAAATATTGACTCTGAATTCTACTTATAGCTTCACTTTTTTTCATACACCAAATGACTCCATAATCTCCAAAATGCTATGTAATCTCCAAAACGCTCTAAAATGTGCATGAACCTGCAAAGACTCTAAACCAGACTCAAAACTCATAATATAGACTCTAAAACGGGACTTACACCATAGTTAAAATCCACAAACCCCAAGGTATATCAACTCTCCCAAACTTATCATTTGTTTGAACTACAAAAAAATGCTTAGAGTAAGGAAACCGATATGTTTGCGCCAGCAATTACCCTCAAGAAAAACAAAGATTAACGTATGGAAGAGGTTTGAAAACCTAAAGAATCACCTTTTATTTAGAGCACCGCCATCACCTCTTACAATGTTGCAAGCCACATCAAATAATACCAACTTTATACGATATTTCCATGTACTCGACCTCAGCTTAGCAACATGACCATCCAGCCTACAACTCACTATAAATACCATTTGACATATTCTTTTTTTGTCAGCTACCCATCTAGGCTAGATCAAGTGGAAGACAGACAAGCCAATTCTCCGAGGAGCATCTCTATATGTTCAGGTCTGATCTATATAGGAAAAGTGTAGCCTCTGATTCTTGCTTCTTTTGCTAACGCGTCTGTCCAGTCGTTTTTACTCCGAGGAATATGAAACAGGCTCACATCCTCGAAGTCTTCTTGTAATCTCTGGAACGCCATCTTTGTCGTGAATGATGGCCACTCCATCGGGTTTGTAGTCATTTCCACTTAGTCCGAGCATTCTGTCTCGAACCGTATCGATGTTATCCTTTTGTATTTCATACATGAGGCTGTCCAAAGTATACCTTCCATCATAGAATGCAAAGCTGAGAGGCTCATGTTGCTTGCCCGTAATGAAGTACATATTTTATATGATTCTCAAACTTTTTGCATCCTTACAAAAAAGGGTATTAAATATTTTTTTTTGACCATTTTAAAAGGTCCATAAAGGAAAATATGATTCGGTTACAAGATGAGTTTTAAAATCATAGACAATAAAATTGTAAAATACAAAATTATCTCTTACGCCAGTCACCATAGATGTGTCATCATCTCCGTTTGTATCGTTCTAGGCGTCGTACGTGCGCAATTTGCAGAAAAAATACGGAGATTCACTGTTAAACGCCGCGAACCAGTGTTAAGCGCTCGAACCAGCATTAAGCCCCGTAAACAATCATTAAGCACCACAAACTACTACAACTTCTATGCTTTTTTTTTAGCTCTGGACACTATTGTAATCCGACACCATATGTAGCTTCCTCCGGTTATCTCCCTTGTTCCACCATTCTCCACTGGCCAAGAGAAGCACACCCTCGCGTCCGACAAAATGTTTTGTCCCAGAGATCATCTTCCGCCCCACTAAGGACTGACAGACATGACAAGGCGCAATATTACTCCTTTTAGACTTAATATTCTCTGGCTAGAAAAGAGAGCAAGGAGTTGATATGTGTAATACAAAGGTCGCTTCGAATCCGACATATCAGACTTTAATGAATCTTAAAAGGAGAAAGACATTACATAGACGAACTTCTCGAAAAGACCAAAATTTTTGTTGATTCAATTTAATCAAAAAATAAATGAAGAAGATTAAGAACCGTCCGATTAATTTGAAAATACGACAACTTTAAAATTTGCCAGAAAAAACAAAGTGAAATCTCCAAAGAAAACAAAATATTTGATTAAAAGATCAGAAGATCAAAACATAAAAAAAACACTATATTTTTTTCTTCTTTCATGTGGAAAATTTTAGTGAGAGAATGGAAGAGAGACGTATATTCTCACAAAAAAAATAAAGTTTTATTTTTTACATCATTTTTAATGGGAAATTTGCTTCTTACCAACAAAACAACACAAATTTGCTAAATAACCAAAAACACTCATTTTCTAACTTTCTCTTCCTATCTCTCTCTTCTCTCTCTACAAAACCAATTTCCTTTTTTTTTGTGACTAGAATACACACAAATAAACTCTTTTCTAATTTAGTGGAGAGACATAAGAAAATAATTAGTTTTAAAATCGGGGTTACAAACACAACACAAAGAAACATACTATTTTTAAAATTTGAAAACAAAAATCGGCGCCTCAAATATTTAGTGTAATAACAAAGGGAAACATTTTAAAAACGAATAAATAAATAGTCCGCAAATATTAAAGCCACTCACTCGCTCTACTTGATATCGGAAACCCTAGATCTATCTCCTCCGAGGGAAGATGCGTGAGATCCTCCACATCCAGGGTGGCCAGTGCGGTAACCAGATCGGTGCCAAGTTCTGGGAAGTTGTCTGCGCGGAGCACGGCATTGATCCGACCGGTCGTTACACGGGCGACTCAGATCTCCAACTCGAGCGCATCAACGTCTACTACAACGAAGCCAGCTGTGGAAGATTCGTCCCTCGTGCTGTGCTCATGGATCTAGAGCCTGGAACCATGGACAGTCTCAGATCTGGACCCTTCGGTCAGACCTTCCGTCCTGATAACTTCGTCTTTGGCCAGTCCGGTGCTGGTAACAACTGGGCCAAGGGCCATTACACTGAAGGCGCTGAGCTTATCGATTCCGTCCTCGATGTTGTTCGTAAGGAAGCCGAGAACTGTGACTGCCTCCAAGGGTTTCAGGTGTGCCACTCCTTGGGAGGAGGAACTGGATCTGGAATGGGGACTTTGTTGATATCAAAGATCAGGGAAGAGTACCCAGACCGCATGATGCTCACCTTCTCTGTCTTCCCTTCCCCTAAGGTCTCTGACACTGTGGTTGAGCCTTACAACGCTACCTTGTCTGTTCATCAGCTTGTTGAGAATGCTGATGAGTGTATGGTTCTTGACAACGAGGCCTTGTACGATATTTGCTTCAGGACTCTCAAACTCACCACCCCCAGCTGTAAGATTTGTTTCATCTCTCATACCAATGGCATATTACTGTTCTGATCTTTACTACAGTGATATCTTTGAGCTCTGTTTTTGTGCTTTCGTTTGCTAGGATGTAACTCATATACGTGTTCTCTCACTTTTTGCAGTTGGTGACCTGAACCATCTGATATCTGCTACAATGTCTGGTGTCACATGCTGTCTGAGATTCCCTGGTCAGCTTAACTCCGACCTTCGTAAGCTTGCTGTCAACCTGATCCCATTCCCTCGTCTGCACTTCTTCATGGTGGGTTTTGCTCCTCTCACCTCAAGAGGATCTCAGCAGTACCGTTCCCTCACAGTCCCTGAGCTCACCCAGCAAATGTGGGACTCCAAGAACATGATGTGTGCTGCTGACCCAAGACACGGACGTTACCTCACAGCCTCTGCCATGTTCCGTGGCAAAATGAGCACCAAGGAAGTGGATGAGCAGATGCTGAACGTGCAGAACAAGAACTCTTCCTACTTTGTTGAGTGGATCCCCAACAATGTTAAATCAACAGTCTGTGATATCCCACCTACTGGTCTGAAGATGGCTTCCACTTTCATAGGGAACTCAACATCGATCCAAGAGATGTTCAGGCGTGTGAGTGAGCAGTTCACAGCTATGTTCAGGAGGAAGGCTTTCTTGCATTGGTACACAGGTGAAGGAATGGACGAGATGGAGTTCACAGAAGCAGAGAGCAACATGAACGATCTTGTGTCAGAGTACCAGCAATATCAAGACGCAACGGCCGATGAAGAAGGTGAGTACGAGGACGAGGAAGAGGGAGAATACCAACAGGAGGAGTACTGAGAGTAAGTGTGTTATCTTGAACCAGTTTAGTTATTTGTTTCTTTTTTTTTCTTTAAAAAGGGGAGAACCTCAACGTACCAGTTGTAGTTTCTTTATGCTTGTATTGACAAAACTCTGGATCTTGTTGACTTATTATGGTGTGTTGTTTGTGTACTTTGCGTTGTGAGGTTTTGTTCGGCGTTTCTAACTTTCTATTTTGCACTTTAGTTTGATGAATATTTAAATATCTAACGTCTGCTCATGTTTGTTTTTACATGCTTTTTTATATTACCCAAAACTAGAAATGGTCAAAATCTAGATTGGAATTAAACAACTAACAAAAAATAGATTACTATGAAACATTTGTGCAATCTTTGGTTAAAGAGTCTGTTGTCTTTGAGATGTATGTTACCTTGAAATCTTCCTTGTAGAGATAAAACTTGGCCATACTAAAAGGTTTTTCTACAAATGATAAGAAACCAACTTTAGAGACAGAATGTTGGAACACCCAGGCCATTCAATTCAGCGGATGAGTTGGAGACTATTTTAGAGCTGAACTTACGGTGAATGATTGAGACTAGTGAGGCTTTCTGCGTATAACCTGATCAGTCTCTTGGACAACTTTTATATACGTACAGCTTTGAGATTACAAAGATTATAAACGACAGTTCGGAGAATCAACTTTTAGATTACTTTCACTTTAAGATCAGCGGCTCTTTCCTAAGACAAAATGTACTCAAAATCACCGCTGGAGGAGACACATAAGGGTATGTAACAAAGAAGACAAAATCCAAGTTGAGACAAATAAGCAATTCTATATTTGGAAACACATATAAATAAAAAATTATAATTTATCTAATTTCAATATCTATATAGATAACTAGATTTGTTTCTTTTTAATTTAAAAGGTTATATTTTAGATTAAAACTAGGGCCGTCCCGCGCGTAGCCCGGGATATGATTATTGTATGATGTATATAATTATAGTATCGTATACTTTTATTGCAATATGTTTATATTCCTAAATTTATTGTTTAATAATATTTACAAATTGATGAGTATTATTTTGTTTTGGAGTATATGCGACTTATAAGTTATGTGGCTGTCATTTTCTATATTATCTTCATTTGCCATTAAAGTTGTTTATTATAAAGAGATTGAGGCTCAGTCTTTTTGAAAGGTGGTTAAATTTTTATAATGTCCAAGAGATACTAAGCAGCAAATCACATGGTCAAAATTCTCTCGGCTCAAATATCAATAAATTAAACTCTGATACTATTCTGTAGTATAAATAAACTCACCATAACTATGGAAAAGTTCATCACATACTCAAACAGCTCAAAGTGTGTTCTTTTACATATACTTGAGTGAGACTATCCAACTTAGATTCAAGAAAAATGGTTTAGCTACGGTAAGCGGCAAAACAACAGTGGGTGTGTGACAAAGATCAATAATTTGGTATGTTACAAAGACCAAACTCTTCCAGGATTTCCCTTTGTCTATTAAAACATCTATAATCTCTCATTATATCATTGTGAAGCCTTCTTGATATAGTAAAAATAGTCTCACCCTATCTCTATTCAATCAGAGGTTTGCTCATGATTTCAATATCAAAACTTAGCTTTAGCTTTCCTTTTTGCAGGTCTTGTTATACCAAACAAAGGATGCTGCAGCAAAAAAGCAACTACGCCAAATACTTTTAACGTATCAAGTGAGTTAGCTATGCTATGAGGAATGTCTAAAAGCTAGATTTCCTCTCATCACCAGATTAACTTTGACACCTATAGATCTGTGTTGGCTCTCTTGACAGCATGATCAGCTAAGTAATGTACTTCTGGATCATTTCATGGAATTTCTCCCATCTAGATTCATGCTCATCTGATCGACGAAAACAAAAGTACATGATCAAAGTCTTAAGATTAATCTTTGTTTTTCATATTTTAGTTTAAAGGGTTTAATTTTATATTACATGATCGTTATTTGCGTAGTTGGTTTATTTTATTTTTGTTACTTTTTTTCTTTTAAACTTGTTTGTTATAAGAATATTTGTCTTTACTTTCGTTATAATTGACCAAATTTTATCTAATACAAATTGTTACAGTTATTTTGAGTGAGGCTACATTTTCTTTTAACAATGTAGATCTTTAATATGTTTGTTTTGAAGCTGACAAAAAGTTTGTTTTAGTATAAATCTTCTAGTTTCACCTTTCTTTAATTTGTTTCTTGCCGCATTATTTTAAATTGTGGATTTTGTTGGACTCTTGACAAATATATACTTTAATTTATTTTAAATTTATAAGTAACATTATATTTTACTACTTTTTAAAATAGCTTTAATTGTTTCTTTTGTTATGTTTTTATAAATTATAGACTTGTTTCACTATTAAAATAACTCACCAAAATGTGATTCTTGTTTTATTTTCGGTATTTGACCAACTTTCACTCTAATAGGAAATACAATGAGTTTTAAAAGTTGTAGTCAATTTAGATTTGACACGGAAAGCATAAATAGTTCCTCTTTTATATTTTTTTTTCTTGTATCCATCAGTATTTAGTTTTGCACTTTTTTTAATAAAATTATGATAATTTATTGAGAAAATTAGAATTTTAACAAAAAGTATTTTTAATTAGGCATGAAACATGAAAACCTAGTACTAAGGTTTACTAGTTAAAATACATGTTTGTTTAAAATTTTGTATATGTTATTTTATTTAAAATCCAAGTATTCTTGTTGCTTGAATAATTAATTAGGATGTGCAAAACAAATGACACTGGTTAATTTTTTTTAAATATATATATATATATATTGACAATTTACTATATATTATCACATGACCTAAAGGTTTTTATTTTCAAATATATTTATATTCTTATTTTACATCTTGAATCTTTAAATACATCATCGAGCTTCTTCATTTATTCTTTGCTTCCAACGTAAAGCGTAACCTTCTGATGTTCTGTCAGGTATCCCAAAGAAAATTTTGTATGATGACATCCAAAATTTAGATGTAAGCTAATGTAATAAACTAAACATGATATGTGTTTTGAGTTATCTTTGGCCAGTTGGATATCTAGTACTCTGGTGGCTATATGATCCTTTTCCTCCAGCTTTTTCAACAATGAAATTCATCAGTGCATACTCATACAAAAGCCTAAGCTTTCCATTTTTGCTCTTGGCGTCACATGGGTACACGTAAATCCCACCGTACAACAAAGTCTGATGAAAAGTCTCCGACCAAAGTTCCAACGTACCTTGTTGATTGCTGAGTAAGGTTTCCCAATTGGACCTAGGTCCTTGAGATCACCAATGTACTACTTCAGACTTTAATCCCATGGCTGGTAGTTCCCTTCTTTGAAAGATTAAAACTTCCCAGCTTTAGGGATCTCAATGTTCTCTTGCGTGAGGACGAAGTCGCCATACATTGGGTCCAGGGTGAAGGCAAAGACACCTTTTCCTAGCATAAGAATGAAGTTGACACACATTTACTATACAACTTCGTTCTTCTGACCCAAGCTGCAAGAAACACATAGCCAAACATCAACAACATTATGTACACTGTGTATCTGGTAGGAGTGGCCATGTGGAAGGTGAAAGGCAGAAAGGGAGAGTAGTTCATTACAGCGGAGTTATAGTCGCAGTCGTCGGTGTTACACTTGTCATTGGGGTTATAGATACCAAAGATGGAATCAGAAGAAATTTCAGCGTCGATGTTGGAGGAACCGTCGAGAGAATCACAGACAACTATCTAGTTGTCGGAGCAATAGTTTAACATGAGCAATCCAATAGAACATGATCAAGAAATAAGCAAGCTCGAAGATGGATTTTGTCATCTCTTCTTTCCCTATAGAAAAGCATTCTATCAATTAGTATTAGATGATTCTCAGATTTCCAAAATACAACCAACGCACTCTCTCAAAATCTACCCATATAAAAGATTACGGGATTCTGTATATAAACGCACTCTACGAATTTGCCATTATACTGAAAAATAATTTTTTTGTGTTTTATTTAAGAGTTGTGAGGATGAGTTTTACAGGGTGAAAGCTTACCCTTACTTTGGCATAGACTCTCAACAATGAAGCTGTTGATGTAGTCCCAGTGTCATTTGTGACCAACCTGCAGTGATGAAAGTATCCCGTGAGAGTATGTTCCATATATAATTTTATCAGACGGATAAATATATGAACGATCAGTACTTACTTGTAAAAGTAGCTCTCAACAAAAACTTTTGGGGGATAAAGTTACAACAATGATCATATTCCAAATATTTAAAGATAAAAAAAACTTCTGGGTAATAGTTTTATGATAGAGACATGAATAAATTGATCTCCAGTGAAGGACTATTAGGTTTGAAAGTTTCATTATCTAAACACGAACAACGCGAGAGAGGATTAAAAAAAAACAGAAAACAACGTAATGAAGCTAGAATTACCTTGGCGTCCAGGAGGCGTATGTCGACGTCCATTAGCTCACCGCCGCTCTTAATATTCATAGCTTCTCAGAAGCTAAGCAACGGACCCCTGCAAATCGGAAAGGAAGACATGAATTAGCCATTATCAAATATTGGTTTCTTAGAAAGCTTATGAATGTGAAGAAGGAACTGATGCATTTCACCGGCTCAGGCATACTTTTTTATAGTTGAAATTTCTGGCTGAGTCAGTAAATGAGAAGCATTGAAGGATAGTTTGACAATGGTTAAAGACAGCGTTGAAGACAATCCTTCGCTTTAGCGTAACCACAAAAGGTTTTCAGGTTCTCGTAATCAGGAAGATGAACAGAATGGTCGATTAGGGTGACATTAATCTTCACGAAGATGCGTCTCAGACAACATTCTAGAATATCCATTGTCGATTGACCTAATTGGTGCTCGATCAAAACGAAGAACACTAGATACCAAAAATCATCATTCTTGAAGAAGTCGAAGGCTACTTTGCGAAGCTTTAGTTTTGGTTTCAGCCCAAAAAAATTATTCAAAGCCCTTAACAAAATATCGTGTAGAGGCCCATAACGAAACCTAATTAAAACGCACCGTATCATTTGACACGTATCGCCACCTCCTTGCCCTATTTAATGAGGTGGCAAGAGAAGAAGAAAATAATCTTCTTCTTTATATTACAAGATCTTTTATATTAATAACTAAACCATCATTGGACGACATAGATTTGAAATCAAACACTTATTATAATTATGGATCGAAAAAATCTCATTGGCACTGAAAACATTAGAAACATTCACAGCTCAGTAAATATCATAATATTATCAATAATTAAATCTTAGAAACTGTGAAACAAAAACCAAAATTAGAAATTATAGCTCTGTATTCTCGCACACGACAAAACGACAAAACATACAACATAAGATACCTCACTAAATAAAAAAGTTATAATACTTGCAGTGCCGGTGCGGACTAATATGGCGCCTAAAGCATTCCAAAACATTTATGTCCCCTAATTATAACTAAACATTTATATAATTAAAATACTACTAAAACTATGTTATTTTCAAAGTTATAAAATACAAAACATCAAATTATTTATGAAAAAAAAAATATTTTTTCAAAAAATAATTTGCTAATTTCAGATAAAAGTGTTTTAATTAACGCATATGTCATATACAGCTCATGAGACATAGTCGTGCATAAAAAATTCTTTATAGAATGTAATGAAAACTTTATTTATACAGAAGCAACTAAAATTAGAATTGTCTATAAGCAATTTCTTTTGTGCTTGAGAACAACAATGCGTTTGTTTAGAAATTTCAGCATGTCAGCCGTTTTTGTAATTGCATTTGACAACATTTTGTAATTTTAATCCAATTTTCTAGTAGCATTTCTTAAAACATCCAAAAAATTATACTCTATGTAGTAGGACAAAACAAATCATGTAAATATCAATTTCACCTTGTATAATTTTATCGAGTTATGTGTTAATTTTATGCTTGTTTGGATTTCAAAAGTTCATAAGAAATTACAAAACTTCAGAAAGAAAAAAAATACTTAGGAGTTGCAACTATTTTGACAAAAGAGATAAATCACAATGAAACGTGTGAAAAAAAGAAAAGAGAGCTAGAAAGCAAACACTTCAAGAAATAGAAGGGCTAATAATGCAGTTATCAAAATCCTCCGTGAAAGAGAATCAAAGCTTTAAATGCTATTATGATTAGAGAAAGAAAAAAAATGTTATCAAAAAAGGAAAAAATAAAGGGAAATTTGTCAATATGGAACTAAATCTTTAAAGTATTGTCCCCTTAGAACTAAATTAACTTTTCACACATTTGGACAGTGACTACCCTTTTTGTATATAAAAATTCATAAGATTTTTTTTACAAAGGAAACAAATATGGAAAAATAGTTAACTTAATGTAGATAAGCATTTGCATGTGAGAAAATATTTTTGACATCAAAAGATGTTTACATAATAATTTGAAAAATTGGCTAAATGTGCTAGTTAACCATATCTGCCATCTACGGTGGTTTAGAATACATAATCTGAAAGAAACACAATGTTCTAAGGCATGTAGGCTGCATATTATAACGAAAACGTATACAACTAGTAAGGCAGAATATGAAGTTCACGATTTCCTCTATGCTCTATATTTCTGGTAGATTTAAAACACTAAACAATGTCATCTCATCAACCGCGCTAGAAAATAAAATCTAAATCCTTCCTTATTATAAACCACGCAAGAAAATACAATCTACAACATGTCTTTATATCTACTATAGTAGTATATAACATCCTATTTATTATTCTTTTTTCTAAATTGGTAGAATGCAAGTTCTATAACGGTTAGTAAACAAAATCCGGAAATCTTGGTAAAAACGGTTATGAAATATTCTCTAAATCTTTTAAATATTTTGTTTTCCTTTTTTAATTGTTATTTTTCCTAAATTGTGGTCTTCTTCATCGTTGTCTCACGATTTCTTTTTTTTTTTCTTCTTCTCTAATTTTTTCCTATCTAAACTATGGATTCACAAGAAGAGGTTGAATGGTGTGACAAAGAGAAGACCAATGGAAATGATGTGCGATTTTCTTTGGTGGATTTTGTGAAGGAGGGTCAACATTTTATTTCGAAAACGCTTTTGAAGGCAGCATTCGAAATATGTGCAATGAAACATAATTTTGACTATAAGCTTGTCAAGTCGGATAAAAAAATGTGGTACATTCGTTGCGCAGATGATGATTGCAGCTGGCGTGTTCGTGCAGAGGGGTTACCTGGTTCATCTTATTTTATCATCAAAAAGTATGTACCTCATTATTCATGTGCTGCATCCAAAAGGAAGGGTTCTGTTCGGACAGCTTCAGCAAAAACAATTGGTACTCTGGTTATGCATATGTATGAAACTGCTAAAGAAGGGCCGAGATCTAATGATATAGTCCAGTATATGCGTTTAGAACATGGACTTGAGATATCCTATTCTTTGGCATGGGATGCACGTGAGTATGCAATCAACAAAGTGAAAGGCCTTCCAGAGGAAGGCTATGAAAAAATTCCCAAATACTTGCACATGATGAGGGAAGCTAATCCAGGGTCACACACGTCTTATGAAAGGGATTCTGAAGGGCGATTCAGATTCCTCTTCATCTCCTTTGGTCAGAGTCTTCGCGGTTTCTATGTTGCAATTCGGAAAGTTATTGTTGTGGATGGGACGTTCTTGAAGAGCAAATACAAAGGGGTATTACTGGTTGCTACTGCATTAGATGGAAACTCTAATTTATATCCTATTGCATTTGGAGTTGTCGACTCAGAGAATGACCTTGCGTGGAACTGGTTTATGAGACAACTTAATGCGGTCATTGCTGACGAGCATAGTTTAGCTTTTGTGTCTGATAGGAATTCCTCGATTGCTAAAGCTATTGCTAACGTGTACCCGCAAGCTCATCACGGAATTTGCATTCACCACTTGCTGAATAATGTCGTAACATATTTTAGTGGGAAAGGTGTGGCTGGTTTGGTTGCAAAGGCTTCTAAAGCTTATCGAGCTGCTGATTTTCGTAAGCTGTTCACTGCTATTTACTCTATTAGTCCTGAAATTGGAAATTATCTAATAGAAGCCGATGTGAGGAAGTGGGCTCGTTGTCAATTCCCGGGTTACAGGTATGATATCAACACTACTAACCCTGCGGAGTCGATAAATTCTGCTTTGCGTACGCCTAGAGAGTTTCCAGTAATACCTCTAATGGACAGCATTAGGGAAATGATGACTCGATGGTTTTTACAACGTAGAACTTTAAGTTCTAAGCACTCGAAGCCACTGACCATTGCTGTGGAGAAGAAGATAGACAGAAGGATTGAGAAGGGTAAAACGTTTAAGGTCTTCCCGATTAGCGATGACAGGTTTTTGGTCCAAGTTGACACTTTTGACTGCATGGTTGACTTGGTCAGACGCACGTGTTCTTGTGGGAAGTTTGATATGATGAAAATCCCATGCAGGCACACCATAAAAGCAGGCTTCAGTGTTGGAATACAAGCACACACACTCACAGACGACATATACACTACTGCGTCATGGCGCACGGCTTATGAAGAAAGCATAAATCCTATTGGTGTCCCTGAAGATGCTTGGACTGTTCCATCTCATGTGGAGCAGACGAAAGTCCTTCCTCTAGAGTCTAGACGAGCTGCAGGTAGAAGAAAGAAACGCAGATACGAGACAGCCGAAGATAAGATCCGTTCGTCACAAGGAAATCAAGGCTCTAAAGGTCGCAAATGTAGCCGATGTGGGATCCGAGGGCACGATAGGAGAACATGTGATCGAGCAATATAGGATACTCAGTTCGTTTCATGCAAGCTTTGTTTATGTTGATTTATGCAAGTTATGTTTCTGGTTTTTTTTGGGTTACTATGTTTCAGACTTTATGCAAGTTCTGTTTACGCAAGCTTTGTTCATCTTGATTTATGCAAGTTATGTTTCAGAAACTATCAAAGTTATGTTTCAGCTTTGTTCATCTTGATTTATGCAAGTTATGTTTCACGTTTTTTAGGATACTATGTTTCAGAGACTATGAAAATTAGGTTTGTTTGATAACGTTGTTCATAACACGACAATAAAACTGGAAATCAGATTGGTTCAAAATTTGAAAATGTAACTTGAATCAGAGAACCATTACAATATCAATCACATTTGGACCAGAGACATAACAAACTGAAAAGGGTTCCTACGCAACCTACATCAAGCGAATGCTTATGGTTCATAACTTCTTCCTGCACTGTCTTCTTCATGGAAATTCTCAGATCTTCAATTTCCTCAGCAACTCTCGCCTGATGCTCAGACATCCTTTCAATCTCATCTAGCAGAGCCTCGTCCACCCACTTAAAAAGATGATTTTCTTTTTTTCTCTGTTTCAAAACACAAAACAAATCAATTGACATATAGAAGAATATGAAGTAATGAATTATCAGATTTACCTGTAAACCAATCTCACATCTGAAGAATCGTCTGTATGGGTTCTCTTCCGTTTTTGAAACATAAGTGACAATCTTCTTTCCACACCAGCATCTGGAAGGGATCGCTCCATGGTATTTCGTGTTCGTCATTCTCTTTTGAGGAGAGATTTTTTAAGAACAAGTAGGAGAAAAAAAGACCGCAAGATGCAGTGTTTGTGGCCGCTTTATGATCTTATATAAGCAATATAATTAGGGTTTACAATGTTTCTAATCGAATCGGCACATATGGTCAACTTGTATGTGTTTTCATTATAAAGATTTGTTTTGATTATTATGAATTTTTCAGATTACTAATGATTGTGTTGATAAATTTTGGCACCAAATAGATTGTGGTATTTTAGTGTCATTTAGGGTATAGGGTTTGAAATTGTTTGTCTTCTTTAGTGTCATTTAAGGTATAAGGTTTAATATAGTTTGTCCTACTTTAATGCCATTTAGGGTATAGATAGGTTTAGATTTCAGTTATGTTTTGATAAGAATTAGGACATCGCATAACAATCATTTAGGGTATAGATAGGGTTTCATATTGTCACCTAAAAAGTAAAGAGAAAGCAACTTCAAGAGTCAAATAAAACAGTGAAATAAGGTAGTAACTAAAGGAGTAAAATGGTAACTAAAAGAGTCAAATAAAATCACCAAATAACAATATACTTCCTACACAAGTCATAACAGAAAGAATTTTATTCAAGTTCCACTAGAGCACTTGAAATTGTCTTCGGGGGAGTGAATTTTGCCATCCTTTCAATAAGGACAGGATCAATAGCAGCTTCCCATAGGTCATAAGCAATCTTCTGCCGCGCTTCACGAATGTTGTTGTCATTCACCAGGGAAAAGTCCAAGCCTAGAAGATGGCATTCAATGTGCTTCAAGGCATATACTCCACAGTCACTGCTACTTTTGTTCAATAAGAAGGGCATTGAGACGTAGGAGACGGTATACTGCTTGACTTGATACTGTCGACTCTTAGAAGACTGAATGGCTTTGACAATTCTAGGGATGAGAACTGCAAATGGCTCCACTGCACCGGGGTGTCTCAGTCCCTCACAGTCAAAGACCTCTATCGACCGAGTAACAAAGTTGACGCACATAGAGATCCAGTGCTTACCAACATTTAGGGGGACATACATGCGGTTAACATCAAGATCCCACATTAGTCTTGTTCGTCCGTGTGCTGGAAGTTCGCCAATGCCGTACTGTTGTAGCAGTCCGCCCACTTTGAATTTCTTCTTGTCCTTCTTATACTCGTTGTAAGAGTTCGTAATTTGATTACTGAACAAGCATGTCATGAAGGCTACTTTATTTGGAAACCATCGC
The DNA here is from genome assembly GCF_020379485.1 of Brassica napus. Classification (NCBI taxonomy): domain Eukaryota; kingdom Viridiplantae; phylum Streptophyta; class Magnoliopsida; order Brassicales; family Brassicaceae; genus Brassica; species Brassica napus. The sequence goes on from NC_063434.1 coordinate 14,775,832, forward strand.
CGCAAAGAAGTCCTCTCAGTGAATAACCACATCATACCATCAATTTCCTGCATAATTTGATAAAAGACTGTAAGTTTGTGTACACAAAATAAAAAGGAACAAAGTAATAACTGACCTTATTCAGGAGCCACTCTGAAGGTCCGACGACACGAGATACTAACTCATTTGTGAGCATAGATGGTCCAATTTTTAGTTCTCTGCATTACAAAATTCAGTATCAAAATGGTAGAATTGTTAAAAAAATTTAAAAATATCAACTTACTTGAAAGTTTTGGTCCAGTCAACAAGTTTTCCCCATAATGCCTCAGGGACAAACACTAGTGAGTAATCGGGATCATGTATCCGGTCCTCAAGTGAGTCCACGTCTTTCAGAGTAGGTGGTCTCCAATCCGCAGGCTTAAACGAAGACAGTGGAGTGGCAAAGTCAGCTGGTTCATCACCATCCAGATGTTGTGAAGGATCAAAACCTTTAACATGAGATGCTTGAGAAAGGTTTCCCATGGCTTCTTGTAAAGAGTCTTGGGTCCCCTTATCTACACATCTCGCTGATTTGGTCAAATTCTTCAAAAAATCCATCATTTCATTTTCATCAGTTTGAACATCCTGTTAATAAAAACAAGCATAACATTAATACTAAAAAGACAGTCCATAGCAAAATATAGAAAAGTACATTACAAAATAGTCAATCCCACAAGTCATCATCATTAGTTCATACAAGCCGATATATTACATATTACAATACAAGGACATTACATCAAAAGAGTCGACATAGCAAAATACACAGAGCTTCATTTTTTGGTTACCTCTCTTACTGGCCGAGGGCTACGACGAACCGGAGGAGGATCCACATTTGCAGATGCCTTGCCTTTTCCCTTTGCTGCGGGAGGACCCGTACTATGAGATGATGGTCCTTGGTCTTTTCCAATTGTTGCTGAAGGAGAGAGAATCTCAGATGTGTTGCCTTTTCCCACTGTTTCCGATAGACCCTTAAGCTGAGAGACTTGTTCCTTGAGTTGAGCCACCTCATTGGCAACGTTGTCAAAACGCTCATGTATGTCCTTCTGCACCACTTCCTTAAAAGAGTTGAAAGAAGCGGTGAACAAACCTTCAATGAAGGTCTTCATTTCACTAGAGACCCCACTGTTGTGTTCAGCCGCACATTGACAAAGCAGTTGTTTCTTTCGAGACTCGGCACCAGGATCAATTAGCTTGCGCTTGCCTCTTTTCGCAGTAACAGCCGGTTCCCCTGCAACTACAGTCGGTTCCTCTGCAACAGCTGACGGTTCTTCTGCAACATCAGCCGGTTCATCTTGTTCTGAATCAGAAAGGTCCATATGTGCAGGCAAAGACTCAACTTCCCAATCGAAATGCGTCCAGTCTTGTTTCGCATTGATCAATTCAACAATACGACCAACTCTTTCGTCCTTCTTTTCATCTTCCCTAAGGAACTCAGTATCAGCAATCACATCGAAATCACCAGTAGATGATATAAATGTGAACAGCTCTCCCTGCAAGAACAAACAAAACACTAAGCTTACATTGAACATTTATTGAACTCAATATTTAAAGAAGAAATATCAGTTACCTTATCAAAGTGGGACTCTAGGCTGGTGATATCTTGGTAGGATACTTTACCACTACCTTTCCAATTCCTACATCTCATTTTCTTCACGTTTTTTTTTATTTTTTTACCCACCATAGAACCAATGTCTGGAATTGCCTCCATAATCCATATCTGAAACGCATATGAGAATCCATCCAACACGTAGCTGTTCTTCGTATGCACATCTTCTCTTGCTCTGAGTATTGATGCAATCAGCTCATCATAAGCGCGAAGACCCCAAGGATACATCCTCAATTTCTCAAAATCCATCACCAAGCGGATGTATTCTTGAGGGATATACACTTTCCAATCCTTAGCCATGAGGAATGATTGTATAATGGACAGATACACTAACCTCACTCTGTCCACATACGACCACTCGTTACACACCTTAAGGAGCTCATCCCTTATAGTATATAAGTTGATCTTCGCATTGGTCTTCAGCGCATTAGCCCAGAACCCCTTATCATTCTTCCAGTTAATGAAGTCTACGTCGGGTTCCTCTTTGTACTTCAATCCAGTCACAGCATAAAATTCTTGCATAGAAAACCTAAGAGGCCTCTTCGCAAAAATAAACCACAGCTCGTGAAGCTTGGAAACCCTGAGCTGCTTGCACATGAAGCTGTGAATAATCTTCCCTGAGTAGATGAGGTTGTTCTCTATGATCGCCAGAAGAGGCCCGAAGACAGGGTCTTTCAAAACTTCCTCATACTCATCTTTCAGAGCCACCTTTACCGCCTTCAGAAGCGTCCTTCTACATGTGTTGTTAATCTTATCCATCTGCGTCTCAGCACCTTCTTGAAGAATGCGTTTAGGAAACTGGTGAGCCATTCCTAAAAAACATGAATTCCATAAGTTAACAGCGAACCAAATATAACCATCTCACATTTAACTAGTTTTTTACAATTCAAAACTACTTAGAAACACAAATCGAAACAAAATATAATCAACTAGCAAATGTGTTTTCCTCTAAAATAAAACAGAGTCAAAGCTACGCACCAAATGAATAACAAAAGACTACACACTATCGACAAATTCAATTCAAATAACAAACTCGATCCCAAAACAAGTATGGAAAATCGATGTCTAAAGCATGTCAAAGTCATTAGCTTTTTCAAGTCTATTATGAATTCTAAACCTTAATAAAGCCGATACCAAACAAACTAGAACTCAAAATCACCTCAACAACAAGCCAATCTCACACCCCACTCAACCACATTCCGCATCTGAAAACCATAAACTTGTTTCGATTTGTGTTTTAAACTAACTCTCTATCTAGTACAATTTGTAGTACATGCAAATAAACATAAAGAACAAACAAAAAAAAACAAAATCGTAAAGGGGATTTCAAAGCCTAACCTTCAAATTGTCAGAACCGAGATGAAGGAAGAGCAAAAGAAAACAACTAATCGTCCTTAATCGGGGCGGAGAAGCTACTCCCGAGCTTGAGCAGCTTCGATCGTCGGCGGCGGCGGAGATAAGAACGACAATCTAGCCGGTGGCACTAACAGAGGAAATACGAAGGAGGAGGGAGAAGCGATGTGACTCCTCGTTGAAGCTCTCCGACGAACCAAGAATCTCAGAGGCGGAAGGTGTCGCCGGCGAGAAAGAAATCGTCTCTCGATTGGGAAAGAGAGTCGGAGAGAACGGGACCGAGAGTTGGGAAAAAATTGTCCTATTTTTATTTAATTAAGTATTTCCTTTTTAATTCATATAGTTTTTAAAATTTTATTAACTATATTATAAAGAAAAGGACAAAACAGTAGATTCACACAGTATTAGTTCTAAAGGGACAAGAATTAATTCTATACGGACAAGGTTAGAGAATTTAGTTCTAAGGGGACAATACTTTAGAGATTTAGTTCCATATTGGCAAATTTCCCAAAAATAAAAGGAAATAGAATAGGGGAGATGTTGAACCCGCTACCTCTAAAACAGATAGATAAGCACAACACCATACACTACAATAGATTTACTAAAATTTTATTGCTCCCGATAATCATATACTTCCTGGCGCCTAAAGCCCTTGTTTCATAGGCTTTAGCCGAGGGCGGCCCTGAATACTTGCTTGCATACCTAGACCACAACATACATGTGAAACACATATCACTGAATAATATAAATTTAAATCAGCATCATGTAACAAAATAACACAATATAATATTAAATGCAGAATGAAACATACGTTATGCACCAAAAATTATTTCTAACTTAGTTGAAGATTTTTTTTATCGTAGGATCTCTTAGAGGTTAACATACACAACTTAACCAATAAAATATATAACAAAAAACATATTAGAATAAGTAATTGATGAGCAAAGATAACACGAAAAGGACACAATAATAAAATGAATACACAATACGATCTAGAACCTTACACAAACTTCATTGTTGGGGTCAAAAACGGTTACGACGAATTTAACATTCAAAACGTCCGAGGAGGAAAATAAGAATCTCTCCGAAGAGTATTTTTCGAAATAGACTCTTTCTTACGAAAAAGCTCTACGGAAGAAAGAATCGAGATGTCCGACGAAAAGCTCGAAACAGGTCGCTACGCAGCGACCGAGCGATCGTCCCGCTCGGTCGCTACATAGCGACCGAGCGATCGTCCCGCTCGGTCGCTACGTAGCGACCGAGCTCGAGCCAAAGCTCGGTCGCTACGTAGCGACCGAGCGATCGTCCCGCTCGGTCGCTACGTAGCGACCGAGCTCAGCCAAGCTCGGTCGCTGCGTAGCGACCGAGCGATCATCCCGCTCGGTCGCTACGTAGTGACCGAGCTCAAGCCAAAGCTCGGTCGCTACGTAGCGACTGAGCACTCGTCTCACTCGGTCGCTACGTAGCGACCGGGCTCGAGCCAAAGTTCGGTCGCTGTGTAGCGATTGAACCTTTCTGAACATCGATACGACACCAGTCCATGCATTCTCGTCAAACCTTCGAATGCTATCTCCCGAAGACCGTAGCAAGCTCAGTCCATGTTTCCCGCTATCCTAATTCATCGATCAAACTTCGCGGATTAGAAACCTCGGAAAACTCGTAGTAAACGTGTCGAGTCGGAAAACGGCCCAAAGGGACCTAAAACACGATTCGAAGCCCATCCTACGATTTTCCTAACCAAAAGCCCGTAAACCACAGCATGGTTTACGCTTGGCCCACGAGGACGGATAAATGTCAAGTTTCCGCGGATAAATACGGAAGTTTTGAAGATAATTATGAAGAACGGGAAAAATAGAAAATTTCCATTTTATGCTATGACGGCTTAAGGGCAGAAGAGTAAAAGCGTAAACCGACCTTGGAGCTAGTATATAAGGAGTCCTAGGCGAGGAGCAGAGGAGAGGACTTTTTCAGAGCAAACTTAGCACTTAGAGCAATTTAGGCAATTTTCCGTTTTTGTTATTTCGAGCTGCGACTCAATTAGGTTTAGCCGTCTTAGGGTTGCTAGAACTAGGAATCTCGCCGACAGCTCTCGAGCCCAGGCTTATACCTTGTTGTAACGCTCATACGCAGATTCGGAATAAGATCTACTTTGCTCTCTTTTCGATTTCTTATTTTTATCGTTGTTATTCTCGTGTTCTGATTGCTTGACGTGTGGTAATTAACAGATATCCGGGTCCTCTGGGAAACTAGGGTTTTCTTAGTTTCCTTATTTAAACGGAAATCGACAGTGTGAATTTCGGTTCCCACAGTTTGGCGCTAGAAGGAGGGGGTCTTACGGATCAATCTAACCTGCAAAAGCCACTCAACGATCAGGAACGATATGCGAGATTCGACGTGCGCGAACGTCATCTCATTCAAGGGGGGAGAAACGATCGATCGGGCCAAACCTCGAAACGATCTCCTTGTTATCGAGTTGACGATTCGAGATATCGACGTCGCTAGAGTACTAATCGATACCGGAAGCTCGGCCGATATCATATTCAAAGACACTCTTGAAAAGATGGGGGTCAGTCAATCCGAAATCGCGGAATACCCAAGCCCATTGCTAGGACTTTCGGTGGAAACGACCATGGCCTATGGATCGATTAGACTCGCTGTCAAAGCCGGAACCGTGACTAACATCACAGAGTTTCTAGTCGTTGACCGCCCCGCATCTTACAACGTTATCATGGGGACGCCATGGCTAAACACCATGCGCGCAATCCCATCAACCTACCATCTTTGCCTCAAGTTCCCGACCCCTAACGGAGTCGAGGTAATCTGGGGAAATCCAAGAGTTTCACAGGTTTATTTCGCCGCAGAACTAAAACGAAAGAGACCGATCCTCGAAGTTACTCCTAAGAAAGCAGAGAAAAAGACCTCCAGCAAAAATACGCAAAGTCAGGATTCAGCGGAATTCTTCTGGCAGTCTCGCAGCATCGCAGCTCTAGATGAAAAACGCGAGCCAACATGCGAACCCGTGGTATTGATCTGTCTCGACGAAGCCTTCCCAGAACGCTGCGTCGAGATTGGAGCCAATCTCCACGAGCCTTTAAGGACAGAACTCATAACCTGTCTTAAAAAAAACCTTAATACTTTCGCATGGGCTGCGGAAGATATGCCAGGAATCGACATTAACATAACATGTCACGAGCTGAATATCGACCCGACATTCAAACCCGTCAAACAGAAAAGACGGAAGCTGGGACCCGAACGTGCTACCGCAGTAAACGATGAGGTCGAAAAATTGCTTAAAGTTGGGTCGATAACGGAAGTAAGATACCCGGACTGGCTCGCCAACCCCGTAGTAGTCAAAAAGAAAAACGGGAAGTGGCGAGTTTGCGTAGATTTTACCGACCTAAACAAGGCATGTCCAAAGGATAGCTTCCCTCTACCGCATATCGATCGATTGGTAGAAGCAACAGCGGGCAACGAACTCTTATCCTTCATGGATGCCTTCTCAGGTTATAATCAAATTAGGATGAATCCCGACGATCGTGAGAAGACTGCGTTCATTACCGATCGCCGAACTTATTGCTATAAGGTAATGCCCTTCGGCCTCAAAAACGCTGGAGCAACTTACCAACGACTCGTGAACCGAATGTTCTCCAAACAACTCGGAAAAACGATGGAAGTTTATATCGACGACATGCTCGTCAAATCCCTCAAAGCAAGAGATCACGTATCACATCTCGAAGAATGTTTTGCACAACTAAACTCCCATAACATGAAGCTCAACCCGACGAAATGTAGATTCGCCGTGGCATCAGGAGAATTCCTCGGCTACTTGGTCACCAACCGCGGCATCGAAGCAAATCCAAAACAGATCAACGCATTAATCGAGATGGCTTCACCAAAGAACAAGCGGGAGGTCCAGAGACTGACCGGCAGAATCGCAGCACTTAACCGGTTTATTTCACGATCAACAGATAAGTGCCTGCCCTTCTACGACGTCCTGCGAGGAAATAAAAAATTCGAATGGACGGAAGAGTGCGAAAACGCCTTCCAACAGCTGAAGCGTTATTTAGCTACTCCTCCAGTCCTCGCAAAACCTGTGGAAGGGGAGCCTTTATTCTTGTACATCGCGGTGTCAGCAACGGCCGTAAGCGGAGTCCTGATCAGGGAAGAACGCGGAGAGCAGAAACCTATTTTCTACATAAGCAAAACCTTGCTGGATGCCGAATCTAGGTATCCATTGATGGAAAAATTGGCATGCGCGGTCGTGACATCGGCCCAAAAACTAAGACCATATTTCCAATCCCACACGATTGTCGTCCTCACGACTTTTCCCTTACGGACAATTCTGCATAGCCCAAGTCAATCAGGTCGATTGGCTAAGTGGGCGATCGAGTTGAGCGAGTATGACATCGAATACCGACCAAGGACGAGCGCAAAATCACAAGTGCTTGCAGACTTCCTGGTCGAACTTCCAACGGGAGCAATAACCAATGAGGAACCAAATTCTACCTGGCTCCTCCATGTCGACGGATCCTCATCCAAACAAGGATCAGGTATCGGGATCCGTCTCACATCTCCAACGAGCGAGATCTTGGAACAATCGTTCAGACTGGAATTCCATGCCTCAAACAACGAGGCCGAATACGAAGCATTGGTCGCAGGTCTACGTTCGGCTCACGGCTTAAAAATACGTAATCTCCACACTTACTGCGACTCCCAGTTAGTGGCCAGTCAATTCAGCGGAGAATATGAAGCCAGAGACGAACGGATGGACGCGTACCTCAAACTAGTCCAAGGTCTAGCTCAAGACTTCGACTGTTTCGCCCTTACCCGGATCCCCCGTTCCGAGAATGTCCAGGCGGACGCCCTCGCGGCCTTAGCATCAAGTTCCGATCCAGGACTCAAAAGGGTAATTCCGGTCGAATTCATCGAACATCCGAGTATCGGACCACCAGTCGTTGTCAATCTCATAGAGGGTCAAGACGACGAGGAAGAAGAGATTACAATACCACCACCATCGGAGCAATCTGATTACGGCTGCGATACCTCATGGCTTCAGACGATTCGAGACTACATTATCGACGGGCAACTGCCCGCCGAAAAATGGGCGGCTCGCAAGATCCGAACACAGGCCGCACGCTACGTAACAGTGGACGGCGAAATCTACAAATGGAGATTCTCCGGACCACTCCTGACGTGCCTGGAAGGAGAAAAGGCGAGGAAAGTAATGGAGGAAATACATTCCGGCTCATGCGGCAACCATTCCGGCGGAAGATCACTAGCCGTGAAAATCAAACGCCACGGATACTATTGGCCAACAATGATCGGAGATTGCGAGAAATTCGCACGAAAATGCGAAAAATGCCAAAGGCATGCGCCAACTATCCGACAACCGGCCGAAGTTCTTTCTTCCATCACATCGCCTTATCCTTTTATGCGCTGGGCCATGGATATCGTCGGACCTCTGCATAATTCAAAGCAAAAGCGTTTCCTTCTAGTCCTTACCGATTTTTTCTCAAAATGGGTAGAGGCGGACTCATACGCAAGTATAAAAGACGTCCAAGTCGAGAATTTCGTATGGAAAAACATCATCTGTAGGCATGGAGTTCCTTACGAAATCGTAACCGATAACGGGTCTCAATTCATTTCCACCCGATTCGAGGCATTCTGCGAAAAGTGGAAGATACGACTCAACAAGTCAACTCCCAGATATCCGCAGTGCAACGGACAGGCTGAAACAATCAACAAGACCATTCTCGACGGACTGAAGAAACGCTTGGAAGCCAAAAAAGGTAGATGGGCCGACGAACTCGAGGGAGTCCTCTGGTCTCACCGTACCACCCCAAGGCGAGCAACGGGAGAAACTCCCTTCGCCCTGGTATACGGCACGGAATGCATGATTCCCGCAGAAGTAGAATTTCCCGGTGTTCGAAGAAGGTTCTTACCTGAACGAGAGGAACTCAACAATGCTATGCTCTTGGACGACCTCGACCTCATTAACGAACGCCGGGATCAAGCGCTCATCCGAATTCAAAACTACCAGCACGCCGCTGCAAGATACTATAATTCCAACGTACGGAATCGTAGGTTCAATCAGGGAGATCTGGTCCTTCGCAAAGTCTTCCAAAACACCGCTGAACGAAACGCGGGAAAACTCGGAGCAAACTGGGAAGGTCCCTATAAAATCGAAAAAGTCGTCCGACCAGGTTCTTACGAAATAGCCAACATGCAGGGCATAAAAATCCCTAGAACCTGGAATGCGATGCATCTCAAAAAATACTATCACTAAACAAACCAACTCGCAATCACTGAACTACGAGACGGCTTGATCTCCGCAAGGAGTACGTAGGCAGTTTGCCGAAAGGCAAATTCAGCTGTCCCCCCTCATTAAAAAGGGGGGGGGGAGTGGGTACGTATACTCATATACTCCCAAAAAATCGAAAAACTTCTTACCACACTTTTGGTGTTTTCGACTTACCAAAACATCCTCACCCGCGAAATCGCAACAAGGTCTTCGGAAATCGGTCGGCCGCTTGGGAGAATCAACCTTTAGCATCGCGAGACGTCGCAAAAGATGCCTCAAAGCTGGTTTCTTCCGAGCAAACGAAATCTCCGCAAAAAGACACACACATGCACACATTAACATTTATTTTGCGCAAAATAATCAAAACAACAGCACACGCCACCAAGTCCGATGCTGATCACATCGAACTCATAAACGTCCTAAACAGACATAGACATCTCATGGAGATGACTCTCTTACATCCGACACAAGGATAATAGCGCTATAAAAGAAATCCGAAATTTTGGTCTAGCACTTCCGGTCTCCGGAGAGATGCTCGATTCGTATCAAACAAGTCGTGTAAGCCGAGAACTTTTCGCGGACTTTACATCGATACGAATCAGGAAGAAATCGCGACAGGAAAAACGATAGCCGGTTAGTCACCGCACAATCCTTAAACCGAAAGTAAACCTAGGTCTTGCCCTAAACCCAGCGCTCTGGTCTCTAACATCTCAAAGGCATGATATCGAAAGATAGGAGATTCTTAAACCACGCCTCTATGTTTACGTTCGATACCTTCAGCACCCCCGCAGAGTTCACATCTCGCGGAAGAACTCTCGAAACAGGTCTCGAATAAAACATTTCGCAATTGAAGAAGGATATGAGACGACAACTCATCACCTTCCTCCCCACTGATTCACGAATTCGCACTAAAAGCATTATCCGATTATCGTACCATAAAAATAAAGCCGCGGAGCGGCAGGGATTCAAAGCCACACAAGGCCAGTCCCGAAATACAAACAAGGCCATTCAAGGCCAAATTATAAAAACATAAAAAAAATCTCTCGCAAGAGATCTAACCCAAGTCACCCTCAGAACTTACGCCCCCTCTTCACCCGCTGCCTCGTCCGAGCCTGGAGCCGCGTCACTTCCGTTCTCTCCGACCATTGGGTCTTTCCCCTCTGGGTCTTCTGAACACGTCGGAAGGAAGCACGCGGATTTCAGGTCGGCCAGGATAAGATCGAAATCTCCATCCTCGGCCGCCATATCTCCCTTGCAGCCGGACAACCGGGCCTCTTCGGCCTCCAAGGTCGGGGGAGTCTCACTTTGGAACGACCGAACTACGGCCATCCCGCCCTCAATCGTCGCCAAAGCAAAATCCCTACTCCGGATACACTCGAGGGAACCCAGGGAAGCAGAAATCTTCGCCAAGCGAGCTTGAAACTCCGCGCGAAGGGCATCCGTAGCCTCTTGGATCCCGCGGCGCGCTAGTCCAGCATCACTCTCGATCTGACGCTGGAGTCGACGCACCTCCGAGGATTTGGCCTTCCTGGCCTTCTTTTCCTTAAGCAAGGAACTCGCCGTCTTCCCGAGGTCCCTCTCAAGCTCTCCTATCGCAACCTCGAGCTTCGACACTTTCGCAGAGTGAGAGTCCTCGACAGCCGTCAACATAGCCTCGGTTTCGGACCATCTGCCCTGAAGCTCCACCAACTCCCCGGAAAGGCGACTGGTCTCAGAACCACATTCGCTGATCATCCCATCGATCAACGATATGAACTGCGAACGGTAAAATTGGTTAGACTAAGTCCGTGGAAAGAATACACGAAAGACGATCGAGAATTCAAACAAGAAACAAACCTTTCCGCGAAGTCCCGACGCTAGGCTCGACCCACCTCGCTGCGAAGTCTCCCCGTCACCGCTCTTGGCAAGTTTCCTCTTCCGACTCTTAGGCTGAGTAGCCAGGACAGCGCTAGGAGCACGCAATGCCAGAACGATTTCTTTTCTGGCTGGAGGCGGAGGCATAGAGTCAGCGGCTTTCTCTTTGTCCTCGACGAGGATCGGAGTCGTGGAAGATCCCGCAGGTAGGACTTGCGGGAGAGGAGCCGCGACGACGATCCCATGACACGGGGCAACGACCTGCGCGGAAGAAGACGGAAGCTCGGACCCAGTTTGAGCTAGTTCTTTCTCAGCTTGACGACGAACTAGTTTCTCTCGGAAAGAAAGATGACCGGCAACACAAGCCGGCACTTCCGCCGGAGAAGTTGGAATCGGAGCCGGAGAAGTGGCCTCACCCATCTCGACGTCGGAATCTTTCTTATCACCTTGGGAGGAAGACATGTTGAGAGGAAAGTTATGAAACTAGAGAGGTTTTTGAAGGAATGAAGAAGGGAAGGTGTGAAGAAAATGAATGACAAGAGCTCACTACTTATAGAAGTATGGGTTCGGAATGTCGTCTCGACAACTTTTTTCCGCGGAATTTTAAATGTAAATTTCGTCTAATACACTTAAACTTGACAAAATCACCTATCCGCCCGCTAGAGTCACAACTCTAACGGGCTGGGGGGCTAACTGTTGGGGTCAAAAACGGTTACGACGAATTTAACATTCAAAACGTCCGAGGAGGAAAATAAGAATCTCTCCGAAGAGTATTTTTCGAAATAGACTCTTTCTTAGAAAAAGCTCTACGGAAGAAAGAATCGAGATGTCCGACGAAAAGCTCGAAACAGGTCGCTACGCAGCGACCGAGCGATCGTCCCGCTCGGTCGCTACGTAGCGACCGAGCTCGAGCCAAAGCTCGGTCGCTACGCAGCAACCGAGCGATCGTCCCGCTCGGTCGCTATGTAGCGACCGAGCTCGAGCCAAAGCTCGGTCGCTACGTAGCGACCGAGCGATCGTGCCACTCGGTCGCTATGTAGCGACCGAGCGCTCGTCCCGCTCGGTCGCTACGTAGCGACCGAGCTCAGCCAAGCTCGGTCGCTACGTAGCGACAGAGCGATCGTCCCGCTCGGTCGCTATGTAGCGACCGAGCTCAGCGCCAAGCTCGGTCGCTACGTAGCGACCGAGCGCTCGTCCCGCTCGGTCGCTACGTAGCGACCGAGCTTGTAGCGACCGAGCTCAGCCAAGCTCGGTCGCTACGTAGCGACCGAGCGATCGTCCCGCTCGGTCGCTACGTAGCGACCGAGCTCAGCCAAGCTCGGTCGCTGCGTAGCGACCGAGCGATCATCCCGCTCGGTCGCTACGTAGCGACCGAGCACTCGTCTCACTCGGTCGCTACGTAGCGACCGGGCTCGAGCCAAAGTTCAGTCGCTGTGTAGCGATTGAACCTTTCCGAACATCGATACGACACCAGTCCATGCATTCTCGTCAAACCTTCGAATGCTATCTCCCGAAGACCGTAGCAAGCTCAGTCCATGTTTCCCGCTATCCTAATTCATCGATCAAACTTCGCGGATTAGAAACCTCGGAAAACTCGTAGTAAACGTGTCGAGTCGGAAAACGGCCCAAAGGGACCTAAAACACGATTCGAAGCCCATCCTACGATTTTCCTAACCAAAAGCCCGTAAACCACAGCATGGTTTACGCTTGGCCCACGAGGACGAATAAATGTCAAGTTTCCGCGGATAAATACGGAAGTTTTGAAGATAATTATGAAGAACGGGAAAAATGGAAAATCTCCATTTTATGCTATGACGGCTTAAGGGCAGAAGAGTAAAAGCGTAAACCGACCTTGGAGCTAGTATATAAGGAGTCCTAGGCGAGGAGCAGAGGAGAGGACTTTTTCAGAGCAAACTTAGCACTTAGAGCAATTTAGGCAATTTTCCGTTTTTGTTATTTCGAGCTGCGACTCAATTAGGTTTAGCCATCTTAGGGTTGCTAGAACTAGGAATCTCGCCGACAGCTCTCGAGCCCAGGCTTATACCTTGTTGTAACGCTCATACGCAGATTCGGAATAAGATCTACTTTGCTCTCTTTTCGATTTCTTATTTTTATCGTTGTTATTCTCGTGTTCTGATTGCTTGACGTGTGGTAATTAACAGATATCCGGGTCCTCTGGGAAACTAGGGTTTTCTTAGTTTCCTTATTTAAACGGAAATCGACAGTGTGAATTTCGGTTCCCACATTCATGCTTGAATATATTCACCTGCTAGATTTAGGGTTCAAATAGGTTACGAGGGATTAGCCCAAAATATAGAATTGCTAGGTTCTGATATTCATCAATAGGATGTTCTTACTGCTTGTGTTCTAGAGTCGCGAACTTGAACCATGATCTTAGAATCATTAGGCACAAGTGATAGCTTGGTCTTTTCTCTGAATAGATCGTCGTTGAACTAGGATTGCTAGAAACGAGCGATAACTGATCTAGGAACCCTGGTGAGTACTTTATCAACCCGCGTGCAAAGCTTGCTAGAAGCGTGTCAATCGAATTCCAATAGAATAATCGATCGACGTCGTGAAAGGTGTATCGAACTATCCATCGATATTTCTCTAAAATCATCGATTAAAACTTTCTAATTGATCGACAATCGATTGTTGAGATCATTAGATCTAGTCAGTAGACGAATCTAGAAAGCAAATGCTGATCGATTTGTTCTTATAAGTGGTGAGCTCTTTAATATCTTGCATACAACAATTAGTCTCTATATCATTATAATTCTGATTATATGAATAGAAACTCTAGATCTAGCAACCATCCTTTCATCAAACAACTCTCCGTCTCATAAGAAGAACTACCTTGTTCGCCCTGCAAATTGCTATATCTATTGCTTTATTATTAGCCTAGCTTAATCTTATAACTATTATATCTTTTGTGTCCCTAGCTCTCCGTGAATTTGATCCCTAAATGCTACAACTCGACCTCTTATTTGAGAGAGTACAAATCACTCCTTAGGGTAATTTGGAGCCGTTGCCGGGGAGATTTGATCGCCACTAGATCTTGTCTAGTTAGATTTAGTCTAGGTTTAACTACTGTTCTAAAAAACTCATAAATTTTTTTTCTTATGTTTCAGGTACATACATATGAGTAACAGAAGCATCAAGGGAATATAGCTCTTATTAGTAGATCCACTGGATTTGGAACGCGTGATCAATAAGTCTAAGAGGGTAGTCGACACCCTCCAAGCAGCGATTGGCAGCATAGAAATCCAAGCATCGATCAAAGCTATTCATCCCGCGTCGATCGACACTATTCACCCAACATCGATCGGCACTGTTCATCTCGTGTCGATCGATACTGTTCATCTGGATACTGTTCATTCAGATACTGTTCATTTGGGTACTGTTCACCTCGACACTGTTCATCAGCCATCGATCGACACTGTTCATCAACCGTCGATCGACACTGTTTATCCGTCGTCGATCGACACTGTTCATAGCGACACTGTTCATTGCGACATTGTTCATCGAGACACTGTTCACCGCGGCACTGTTCATCATGGTACTGTTCATGCGATGACCGACACCACTTGTGTGGAGACATAAAAGGTCGAAGTGCTCATACTTAAGGTCGATGAGAATGGGAAGTTAAGAAACAAAGAAGGTCGCACTTGCAATAGCACATGATAGTTGATTAATGCTCAGGGTGATGTGATTGTTGTTGTTGAGATGAATGATTTTGATCTGAGCCGAGAATGATATGATTGGGTAGGTCAAGACCCTCCCAAGGTCTTCTTCGTGAAGATCCCAGAAACCACATCGAAAAGCTTGAGGATCTAGTTTCAAGGAGTGAGCAGTGAAATATCTGTAGACCACATACTCTGTAAGATCTTCCCTTATTCTTTCTCTGGAGATGCATTCCGCTGGTTAAGACAGTTGCAGTCAAGATCTCTAACCTGTTGGGAAAACATTACAAGCGCCTTTTTCAACAAATTTATCTATGAAGCAGCAGCAAATTTAGAGATTGAGATGAGATCTATGCTGGAATATATGGTAGAAGATGATGAACAGTATGGAGAGCCGAGCAGAGTTGAAGAAGCTGATACAAGGGATCCGGCCTCACAATCGATCAACATCACGACTTCACCATCGATCGACACCAGCACCTCAACATCAATCGACATAATATCCTGTTGTCGATCGACACCTCTTGAAATCCATGACAGATCGAGGTGTTTTTTGTGATAGTGCAGACTCGGCACAGAAGAGCACTGATGTATCAAGTTGTGATCTTGTCCCAGATGTAGACAGAAAGATCACTATGGAAAATTTCTTAGAGTTAGAGGATAAAACACAACTTGAGAATCTAGATCAGAACTTGGTGAAGAAGCTTGATGACGATCATCTCACTTTGGGAAGAGATCTGGGAACTTCACTTAAACCTGACATCGATCGAGAATCACCCTACATCATCGATCTGCACCCACTCTACATCATCGATCGACATGCAGCATATACCATCCATCTACACCTACCCGACTGCATCGATCGACACTCACCTAATGATATCGATCGACACCCATCGTTGGACGAGCTACCAGGATACATAGTTGAGTTGGAACCAGTTGAGCAAAGAGAGTACAAGTCTGAGACCTCACACCTTTTTGTCACCAGACATCTGAGACCACCTATCTGCGCAGAAGAAGCTGCTAGGTTTCACAGAAGAGTGAAGATGATACATGATCCTGTGAAGATTGTGGTTCCTTGCGCTGTATCTGAAGTTGAATGGCCAATTCCACCCGATAGAAGTATGCAGTTAGGCTCTTATAGTGGATTATTTGATGATCATCAACACGCAACATCTTCTCAGAGAGGGTTGTGTTTAAGTGATAAAGTCGATAAGGGCCCAACAGAAGCAGCATCAATCGGCACCGCCAGATACCATCGAACGACACCAACAAGCCTGAAACGATCAACACTTTCACCTCAAAATCGATCGACACCCATCGCGTATCAGAGCAGAAAGAGTATGAAGTGTGTCAAAATCGTTTTGATGGAGGCACCACCACGCGACCAGATAAGTCTGGGGAAAGAAGAGGAGGAATTGGAAGAAGAGGAAAATGACCAAGGGAGGTTCTCAGTTATCATTGATTCCTCACTTCTTAGATGGTGTCAGGAAATCCATAGTGCGCAGCAGATGCTTCTCACAGCCATTTGCAAAGCTTCGAGCACTCCTTATTGCTGAGATGATAAACAAAAGAGAAGAGTCTATGGAGGAGGCTTTCACAAAAGAATGATAAAGCTTCAGAGAGTAGACATTGAGACTTGTTTTCGAGCGAGTTCTCATTCTCATCCGAACTGAATCAGATCTCCAAAAGTCAAGCTAAATGACTACAACAAAAGGCTGAATGGGAGACAACCCACTATTAAGTAATTTCATCTAGTTTAAATTAGATTATTACTGATTTTCGTTTGATATTTATTGTAGGTAAAAAAAAAGATGAACAGTGATGACGACACTGTAGCATCGATCGACACTATAGCAGAATCGTCGATTGACACTATAGCAGAGTTACTGTTCATCAAAAAAAGAGAGAAAAAGATCCAAGGTCCATGAGTTTGTCCAGCTCGTCCAAAGTGTTCATGTGTGTTTAGATCAATGATATCTTCAAGGTCAATTGATCTTTGCTTCCACTTAGTTCGTTCCACAGATGTGGCATCCACAAATATGCGTCCACGGGGTTGCGTCTTCCTTTCCAAGTTAGCTTCTGGCTCAACCATGGTTGCATCATCTGATGGGGAAACCTCGGTTGGGTCGAGTTGTTGCACCATCCTGGCCCAGGTCTACGATCCAGGGCGCATCACCTACCCCCAATATCTGCATCGCCTGTGCCCTGTTTTGAGTGTCGACGTTGGTCCGCTGCAGTTTTTTGTCCATGATCACAGTTGTGCATCTCGGTGACAGACCGAATTACATCTTCTTTGAAGTTCATAAGCAAATTATCGATTGACCCCATAACATTGGCCTGGTAGGAAGCAAGTTTAGATGTAGTCTCTTCGGCAGATGAAACCTCTTTCACCACCTATGCATCTACTCTTTCAACCTCAGGTTTCAGCATCAAGAGAACAATAGCAGCGATGCGCTTATCCTGTCTGTTTCCGTGTTTGTCTGAGGTTTAGTTTTCCTCTTCTACTTGACAACTTTAGCTTTCTCACACATTTTTTGAACATCAAGTTTAGTGGTGATATACTATGGATTTTACTCACTTTTAGCCATGGTATATAGGTGTTTTAAAACTATATATTAGATATTGGAGTTTTTAGCACATTTTCAGGTTCATGAGTGATTTGGAGAAAAGTGATGATTTCGGTGCATTTTGGAGATAAAATGGGAGAATCATGTGGCTTACCATCAAACCAGCCTGAAGGTCGACATTCAGAGTCAAACATAGATCGATGCATGCATTGTGCCATCGATCGACAGTGAAGCGCGCAGGACCTGGCTAGGTTTTCAGCCGAGTTAAATCCCAAGTCACCGCACAATTACAGAAATACCCTTGGCTGACTTTTAACCTAATATTTATGTGCTCTGCCATTGTTCTAGGCAACACAAGCTTTCCCACTTTCTAGTTTTACACAACAAACAACCTCTAAAGATTTTAGTAGATTTGGAGAGAAGATCCAAGACTCCTTCAGAGCTTTGTATTGAAACTCCAGTTTTCTTACTATAATCTATTTATGCAGTTTTATTTACATCTTGTTATGAATTGCTTTGCTATGTCTGAGTAGTTCACCTTGTTAGGTTCAAGGTTCAAATAGGATTATGAAGGATTAGTCCCAAATATAGACTTGCTGAGTTGTTAGTGACATCCATCAATTGAGGTGATCTTATTACTTGTGTTCTAGAGTAGCTAACTAGAACCTTGATATTAGGATAATTAGGCGCAAGCGGAAGCCTGGTCATTTACCTGAACTGATTCATATTGTGCTAGGATTGCTAGAAACAAACGAAAGTTTATCTAGGAAACCTAGTGAACATAATTCAAACATGCTCGGTAAAGCTTGCATGAAGGAACATCGATCGACAACCCTATAGGTGTATCTATCGACGTTCTAAAAGGTGTATTGATCGACTATCCATCGATAGTATCGATCAACACTTTTTCCAGATCAACAAACGACAATTGATATCTGAGATCCAAACAATATATATTCTAAACAAAAGGAAATTGATAGAATATTGTTTAGTTTGAGTTCTAGAATATCCAATATACAACCATAGCTTATATACTATTATAATCATGATTACTTGAATAGAAACCTTAAGTCTAACGCTTTCTCATATTGTTTACAAACCTCAAACAAACCAACTGAACAACTACCTTTTTCACCCTGCAATTTATTATTTACCTAGCTTAATCGTAAACTGTTTAGATCTATTTTGTGCCCTAGCTCCTTGTGGATTCGATCCCTAAGTACTGCAATTGAACCTCTTATTTTAGAGAGTAAATCACTCCTTAGGGTAATTTGAGTGATACCAAGTGGCTCCACCTTTAAACATCTCGGAATTGAAAGAATGGTTCGGAGTTATTAGCTTAACAAGATTATCGACTTCAACATCGACGACCTCGTCAGCCCATACAAGAGTTCCAGCTTCAATGGGACGGTCAGGATCTTCAGGTATTATGCTTCTAACTATAACTTACAACCACTGTATTACCAACATTAGACATTAGTACAGAAATAGACCCTGAGGCCATGAACTATAGAGGAATTGAAAGGTGGGGGAAAGATCAAAAACCTCTGTTTTTTGGTCTACTTCCCGCGCATGGCCATGGCTCAATGTCTGCTTTTTCATCTTCTTTTGCAGAAAATCATCATCCTCATCGCAGCTGTCCGATTCAGAAGATGAGCAAGTTTCCAAGACCACTTCAGTTAGTGATGGAACAGCCTCTACCATAACCAGTTGCAGGGCCAGAGCAAATCCTTTCACTGCTATTGTATTCTGTGATAACGAGACATCATCCCTCTGCTTTTATACTACACATAAGCATTTCAAACCCCTGTCGGCCCCACGGAAAAGAAAAGAATTCCTCGAGATCTCCCATAGCCTCTGCATGTTCTTAATCATCTTCATCTCAAGTAGAACGGAAGACACAATCGCAAAACATGCCAGGTTAATCCTGACATCTTTCTCCGTAAACGTTTTTCTTCTGAGCATTTTCAATGATGTTGAAATGCGAAGATCCTCGACTTTACCGAATAGCCAAGGCCAATAGGCTTCTAGTTAATATTCTTCTTTGACTTCAACTTAGATCTATTAGGAAATTCACCGCAATTAAGGCTTGTGACAATGGTGAACTCGCGAAAAGATAACCTGATTGGTTTTTCAGTAAACCGGAACCAAGCTTCGTGTTTTTTTCTTCACTTATAATTGCCTAGATAGGATGTATCTGGAAAATCTTCCGGAAAGCAGTTTTCTCAGTGATATCAACTATCTTACCGAATGGTGACTTGCGTAATGTATGGATTTTGTCGTCCTCGAGAGAGTTTAAAATATATAAGAAACCCTAACCCCAATTCTTCTCCGGCGGCAAACATCATCTTTGGAATAGGAAGCCCTCCATCTCCATCGTCTTCTTCAGGATAGTCGGCGATCTGGGATGATACCATTTTGAAAACAATTAGAGGTTTTGGGAAACTGAATGGTCTTCTTACTTAATCAATAAGATTCATTCAAGTTGAGTGGTTTTTTGCATAAAAGGTAAAAAAACTTGAGAATATTTGAAATTCAAACATATTGTAATTATTACAGAAGCGTGCATGCCAGAACCGACTACACACCTCTCTGACTATCCAATAGCGCTCCATAGGGTTAAAGATCGAATTATTATTTTTCCAGTTCAGTCGAAACACGAAAATTCTAGTTACCTAAATAACTTTCATTTCATAGTCATCTGGTGCAAAAAAAATTAAAAAAACAATACATATCGTCTTTTTGGAATAGATCTAGTAACTCAATACAATATATATGTATAATCTAAAAGTTTTTTTTTAATAATCCAATTTTTGTTTTGAACATAGTTTTGATACCACTGATTTATTTACAAAAGAAAAACAAGAAAGAAAAGAAATGACTGCTGACTCAATGATTCAATGACAAATTGTTGTGACTGAACTGATAAAAATATTTTGAAGACTATCGTGGAAACCGAAATTTGCACTATCAAAATTCATAATGGAATAAAGCATAGTCTTTGTTGAGGGTCCGGATTCTCTGCGTAACCACATAAACAAGAAAAAAACGAAAAGAGATGTGAAAAGATTTTCACTGATTTTGGACTGGACCTTATGATAGGCTGCATACGTACACCTTTCGAGGATCAAGCCTAACATAGTTCAATTTAAAAATATTTGAACAAGAGATCGAACTGCTTTCACAACGATCGTCTAGAAATAGAGTCCAAGCCATATAAAAAAAAAAGCATGTCGAAAATAATGCCTAAGGTTTCTATATGCACTAAGTGCCTAAAATCTTCTTATTTTCTTCTGTTCCCCGGATATGCTTATATATGCCTCTAGAGTCTGCCACCTTTCCTTATCCGTTGATATTTGGGTATATCCTCTTCGAAATTTTTTCCTTATATGCTTGAGATTTGAGTCTATCATCGGAAATGTTCCATTTATCTTTCCTTTTCCTTATTCTTCTCCAAGCCAAGTAAACCGACATTGCAATCTGGACTGGTTCTCATTTCAAGTAGTAAGTAGTCTTTCATTGTGTTTTAGATCGTTTTGGACAGTTTTACGACTTACGCATTTTTACGACTTTTTTGAGAAATCACTGATTTGTCCGGTTTACTTTTTTTATATCCTTGGTCTTATGAAATGATAAAAATAAATTCATTTAGTTGAAAATACGATGGTGTTAAGTTAACCATCCCCAACTTGATGTTTGACTTAGGCTTTTACAAGAAAACAAAGTCTTGCTTGTTTTTTTTCCGTAAAATCTCAACGGAATCTCCGATTGCAACGAAAAAAAGACATTTCGAAAGAGATTCAATAGAAAACATGACGAACAATGGACACGGAAATGAGGAGTCTTCATGGGCATTGACAAATGAAGAGAGTGCTTCATGGGCGATCACAAATGAAGAGAGAGGAGAGAGGGTGCTTGAAGGGTCAAGATGAATTCTTGGTGGGCGATGAAGAAGAGAGAGAAGCTTGGAGGGTGGTGAGGAATGCTTAGAGGGCGGTAAGGAATGCTTGGTGGGCGATGAGCAATGTTTTTAAACCCGACCCGGACATTGAACCGGAAGACTTACTGGGTCGCTGGGTCATTGAGTCGACCGCGGATGAACCGCGGGTTAATAAATGAATCAATTTTATTATATAATAATATATTAGCTATGAAAATAAATATATAGAAACTAAAGTTTAATAGTTTCTAAATATTTTTTAAAACATAAAATAATAGTTTGGACATATATATACTTTTTGTTTAAAAAGTATTTAAGAAATACTTAACTTTAGTTTTTATATTTTTATTTTCATTTGACATGCAAAATATATAAAAAATAGTTTAGACTATTTAAAATTTTGTGTAACAAAGTAAGAGTTATGACATCTTAAAAAATCAAGATATAAAACTCACAAATATTTAAATATCTAATTTGAATAATAAATTAACTTCAAATTCAAATTAAACTAAAACTAAAAGATCATTGTAATAAATTGTCAATAACAGAAATAAACTAACACCAAATCACATCAACTAATTTTAGTTTTTTTTATCATCGTCTACTTCATTTTTTTTAGGTGGCATAGTGAAAAATCTTCATCAAAATCTAAAAATTACAAATATAAAACTGAAAAAGAAAAACCTAACCTTTTTTTTGTCAGCATCTAAATTTTTAATTGAAAACTTAGAATATAAAACATAATCTAAAAACAAAAAAAAAGAGTAAAAGTTATTTATTGGTTCAACCGGCGGTTCAACTGGTATCGGGTTCTGGGGTTTAATGGGTTTTTGCGGGGTTTTACGGTTTTTTGCGAGTTTTTAAATATTGGGTTTTTCATAAAACCCAAACCGGATTTTTTCTGGGTCACCGGGTTTACCGGTTCAACCGCGGGTTCGGGTCGGGTTTCAAAACACTGGCGATGAGGAAGAGAGAGGAGGAAGGAGGTGGGTCCCATAAGTGATGAAGCCTTTCTCATTTTCATTTCGTTTGTTTTAAGCAAGTTTTCCGCGGAAACTTTCCAAATTTTTGAAATAATATTTTTTATGAGCATCTCATGTTTGGACAGAAATTCTTTTATTCCTGGTTCGGGATGAAATATAGGAAGTTTGTTCTTGTATGCTTATGCAAATAGGGTTTTGGTTTATACGGTATAGTTTTCTTTGACATTTCCGGCTCATATTTTCTTCAGGAAGAATTTCTCTGAGGATTTTAGCCGATGACTTTTCCATGACCTATTTTGATCCCAACAGTTAGCCCTCCAGCTCGTAAGATTTACGTGTGGAGAGAGGCTGGTGGGTGATGTTCACCACTCAGCTCCTGATCCGTCTCTTTCATTCTCCGTTGATTGTTTCGTACAATCTTGTTTGATTTTACGAAGGTTGTC
The DNA here is from genome assembly GCF_020379485.1 of Brassica napus. Taxonomy (NCBI): domain Eukaryota; kingdom Viridiplantae; phylum Streptophyta; class Magnoliopsida; order Brassicales; family Brassicaceae; genus Brassica; species Brassica napus. The sequence goes on from NC_063434.1 coordinate 14,798,583, forward strand.
GAATTGTTTTTTGGCATTTCATTTACGAGTGTTGTTTTGTAAATGTCTTCAATTCTTTTTTGAAATTTTTGTTTGTAAGATATTGTCAAGTTTAATTTTACGAAAGCTGTTTTGTAAAATGTTATCGAGTCCAATTCTTTGAAAGGTGTATTGTAAAATCTTGTCGAGTTTAATTATACGAAAGTTGTTTTGTAAAATGTTATCGAGCTTAATTTTACGAAAGTTTTTTCATATAATGTTTTCTAGCGTAATTTTACAAATGTTTTTCTGTAAGTCGTTATCGAGTTTGGCTGTATGAAATATATTTGGAAAACTCACACTTTGTGGCTATTCTGCAAATTTAGTTTCCGAGTTTTATATCGGAAACTCAAGCTGTGATGGGTTTTATTATCGTGATCAAACTTAATCAGAAATTTTCTCGTTATTGTGGGATTGACCCGAGGGAATTATGAGTACTTTTTCCGAAGTAAGCTTAATAGAAAAATATCAAGATTTCGCAGAATATGTTGCTACAGAAGCGACGCTTGAATTTTTTCGAAATCTTATGTTCCAGAAGACGTTTTAGCAGTGAGGGATTCGATCTCCCGTCTTTCTTTGTTTAGTCTTCGTCAATGGTTTTGGGTTTTGAGAAATTCCGGAGAAATCAACTTTGTTTTTCCAAATGTTTTTCGGAGGAATTACAAGAGTGAAGGATGTGTACCCGATTTGATGTGCTTCCTTTTCTGCGAGTAATATACAGTTTGTTTTTCCAAAAACTTTTACGCAAAACGGTTTTGGTTGAGTTACTTCTTGCGTGAAGATCTCTCTAGCTCGGTAACAAGACAATTTTTGCGGGATTAGATAGATCTTATCATTTTCCTTTTATGCGAGTGGTATCACGGTCTCGATAGCGACATTCAATATCTTTTCGATTTAGTGTGATGTGATTTTGGGTAAGAGAATCCACCATCATCTCTTTCTAGCACCAAACTGTGGGAATCAAAATACGTACTGTCAAATTTCATAATGCAAGAAAGTGTAGCTTTCTTTGAGGATTCGGATTCTCTGTGTAACCACATAAACACGAAAAAACAAAAAAGACAGAAAAGAGATGCGAAAAAGGTAAGTTGAATCTTGACAATAGGGGTATTAATATGCTGTTGAAAATATATTCAAGGAGACGGAAGATGGGAAGAGGAACAGAGGAACAAGAGAAGACAAGAGAGGAAGATTATAAATATGTTTACTTTACAACGTGCATAAAAGAATATTGATATTGTTTTGAGCTCTGGTATATAAAGAGGTCCAATAGTACATTTGAGAGTTAGTTTTTGGCATTGGGCTAGTTTCTCAGTTGTGAGATTCGGGAGTTAGCTTTGAAGGAGAGATACCTCTGAGCTATACGTACACTTCGTATCAATAATACTGCTTTGTTCTTAATTTCTTATTAAAGGGAAGCTTTGATGCAGTTGCGGCTATTGTTCCTTTTGTACTTATTATGTTTTTTATATCTTACTTGTTCTTCAGGCTTTTACTTATTTACCACTTTTAGATATCTACAATATTTCCTATCTTTAAAGGTAGGTTTAAGTTTCACATTCCATCATTTTGCGGCCAGAGATAATCCTCTGTGTTTCTCGTTCATTTTTTTCAGATTTAACTGCCACTTCACAATACTTTGAACTTTTTGAAGTACAAAAATCTTATCTTTGATTTAACATTAGACAGAGGGACTAGCAAGTAACAAAGCATCATTGAATGATACAGTTTTTTCAACAAGTCAAGCAAAGGACGATATGAAGGAAAACGTTCTGTTTCTAGCTGATCTTCTAATAATAAAGAGAACCTGCACAATTGACGAGATAGGGGACATGTTAGAAGGAAACAAAGAAAGACATGGGATTACAGCGTAAATAATTATGTTAATTAGAGAAAATACCTTTCCACCAGTTTCCTCTGGATGCGTCCATCGAGTTGTTTCCACTAGCGTCATCGTCTCCTCTAGGCTGAGCCTTGTTAACCTGATTGAATAAGCATTTTTCCCAAGTCAAATGTTGAAGTTATCGATGTGAATCACTAGCAATACTTATATATATATGATTAGAGACTTACGGTAGAGTAAGTATGGTTGCTTGTGGATCCAGAGTAAATGTCTTGACCACCGTAGTAAAGAGATGAACTTAGATTGCAGGTTGCAGATTCCTTACGATAGTCTGTGAGGAAACAATAAAACAGAGGAGATAATGCATTTAGACCAGCTGGATTCTGATTGTTTTTCGTCCTCAAAGCAAAATGAAAAATGTTTGAGCCGTTGCTTTCAAAATTATTTATGATGGATGAAGGAAAGAAAAACTGCAAATGGACGATAAGAAACTCTTAAGGTTTTTTCTTAGTTTCAAGATTGTTTTGGCTCTTTTTAAAACATTGTTGAATGGCTTAGTGACAAACCAAATGAAGCAACTCGAGCCATTCTTGAATCAGATATGACATGTAGAATAAGATTGTTTCTGACAAAACTTGGCTTGATGTAAGGAAAACCCAACCATGTTGATTCAGCAAGGGCGACAAGTCTTCTTAGGTTTTAAGTAAACAATTCCCCAAGCAAAAAAAAAATAACAGATGGAGAAAGGGTTTTCCACTGACCTATTGGCCCATTTTTGGAGCTTAGGATGTTTTCTGATGTCCCCTGAAAAAAAATCGAAGAAGAAAAAGGAATAATTAGTTTCAAGAAGTAACAAAAGAAAGAGTAGCAGAAGGAACAATAAGAGGAGAGTAATAATAGAACCTTGGAGGGAGGAGGGAAAATGGATTTGAAGCTGAAGGAGCAAGAAGGTTCCTTGAGGCCAAAGAGCTGAGCAGTGAAGGAAGAAGAAGATGATGATGATGATCCCGCTTTTCCTTTACCGTCCATTACTAATTTATGTTTTCTAAGACTAGTCGTTTTTGAACAAAAGGCAAAGAAATGTGTGGAGAAGATGATAAAGAACCACGAAGAAGATAGTTTGGTGAGATGTGTAGCCACAGCACGATCATTAGGTATATATAGAGAATGCTTGCTACTATTATCACGTGAAAAGTCAAACAAAAACTAATCTTTAACCGCTTTTACATTAACTGTTTTGGATATGCCAAGTTAGATACATGCTTAGTGTTTATTTTTTTCTTCGAGTCAAATTATTCTTGGAATGTTGACAAACATATCTGTACTAAAAAATGTCAAGGGAAAGAAGATATCTACGACTTTGATATGTTTCCAACCTTTCTTGATCACAAAGAGCCAAACTCCAAACATAATCGTACTTGAGCTTCTTTAAACCCACTGGTGTTTTAACATTGTTTTCAAAAAGAAAACCAAGCGGTAGGAAGATCTTAATGTCATTTTCCAAAGATTTCACCAGTAATGTCACGTTAATAAAGAATGGTCAAATATCTTTGATTCCATGCCAAAAATGATCTTCTTGTCTCGTCAAGTAGATGCCATAACATTTACTTCTTTCTTTTTCAACAATATGGTAAGGATAAGAAGAATAATACTGAATGATCACATAATATTCGAGATACTCGAAATGGATTTGGTCATGTGCGCTAAAAATCAGTCTACATGACACTTTGCAGATTTCGTAATAGGTAAATTTAAGTCTTCCTAGTGTTATCGTCAACAATTACCATATTGGAATACATATAAAAACGTGAGCCGCAGGATGCGAACCAGGCGCACATGATTTCTAGTCATGCCCGATAACTAGTCAGGCACGCTCACAAGACAAAGAAATAAGAAGCATCTGCTTAATCAACAGTAATAAACGTCGACCAAATTGTTCATGAAAAAATAGGACAAAGAGGACCCCTTCCACAACCTGAGAGGCTAAATAGAAAAATGCGGAAAACTTGTCCACCTAGAATCTTTTCTAGAAAAAGATGATGGATTTCACAAAAGTTTGGTCTTTGACTAATATTATGAAGCATCAGAACAAGGAATAAAAGTCTCCACATTATCTGGGTTTGCTATACCATGGCAAGTATTCGTGAGGAAAGGAAAGAAGAACGTTGGAATAAAAGGAAAAGGAAATAATAAAAAAAGAAGTTAAAACTCTGTTTCATTTGGAGGGTTTGCAGTTATATTGTCTTTGCAGTATAAATAAGAGAAGAGAGAGAGAGAGTAAGCAAATTATTGATGTATTATCTTGAGCTGATTGATACTTTATATTGTGATTGAGTGATTCTTGAGAAAAGAATCACCAATACATTGTATTGTGGCTTGTTATTGAATGAATTGAAGTTTATTCATAAAAAATAGTGTCATTTAAGCGATTGGATCAATCGAAGAACGCGAAAGTGAGAAGAATGGGATCGTCAGAGCACGGGATCGGAGAGTTGAATTCTGCGCGTCTTGATCAGCTGGCAAATTTGGTGGAAGCGTTAGTCAATTGGAGATCAGATGCACAGCGGAATCAAATGAAACGATGGCGTCAATGAATAAGAGGATTTCCTCGGTTGTGGAGATATTAAACAATTGATTCCCACCGGAGGATGATATATCATAGCCCTATCGGAATACATTAGAAAAAACCGGTTCAAGTACAAGTTTCTACTTCAGAACCTGACCGTAGTGAATCTCTGTTAGATCATTGAGAAATAAATACGTTGATGCCTTGTAGAGATAGTCTGGTTAGGAAATTTGATATACTAGTGTTTTGTACAAAACATCTCCACAACTGGATAACTCGTATGGATATTTTGTTTCCGAATGGGGCAATATCCAGAAAATCAGAAACTTGAGCTGATATCTCTAAGTCTCGAAGGTGATGTGTTGAGTTGGTTTAATGGAGAAGATAGAAGAGCACTGTTTCGGATTATGCTCGGAGAAAGAGAGATCGCCAATGTTATAAGTGCGATGAAAAACACTTCTCTGGCCATGTTTGTACTAACAAAAGTTACAAGTGTTGACAATGATAGACGAATGTGAAGTACAAATAAATGAAGATGAGTTCATTGATATGATTGAAGAGGAATAAGGAGTGGTGACTGAATGTATGGGGTTATGTTTCAATGTATTTGCTGGTCTTCCATCTTCCATCATTCAATGTATGGGGTTATCTTTCAATGTATTTGTGGAAAAAGTACAAGTGGTAGCCATGCTTGATGGCAGAGCTACACATAACTTTATCACACCTTCCTTGATAGCAAGAGGACATATACAAACTTAACAACATAAAGGATTGAAGATTAATGTTGATACTAGTGTAACAGTTCAGGGTTTTGGTGTATGTCAGAAAGTGAAGTTCAAAGTGACATGAATAGAGTTTGAAACAGATTTATCTCTTTGGATTTGGGTTCAGCGGATATTATCCTTGGATTTCAGTGGTTGAAGACACTGGATAAATGTCAAGTGGACTGGAATATAAATGAGCTGACATTTTAGTATAAAAGAAAGGTTGTAACACTTTATGGAGATTCTACACTGCATAACACAAAGGTATCTTTGAAGTCGTTACAAATGGAGGAAGCGACACAGGAGAAACAACGTGAAAACTTGTCGGAGATTCCTGCTGAGTTGAGAGAAGTGTTGGATGAATTTCCGAATGTCGCTGAGATACCAACACAACTACCTTTAGTTCATGGAAAAAAATATGTAATTAACCTTAAGCATGGTACTAATCCATTCAGTGTTAGACCATATCGATACCCACATAAACAAAAGGTAGTAATGGAGACGATGGTGACTCAGATGTTATAGACTGGAACAATTCAAGCAGGCATAAGTCCTTATTCGAGTCCAGTGCTTTTGGTAAAGAAGAAAAATGGTTCTTCAAGGTTTTGTATTGGCTACAGAGCCTTGAATAAGGCAACAATTGCAGAAAAATTCCCTATTCCGTATATTGAGCCGCTTCTGAATGAACTACATGGGGAAGTTGTTTATTCAAAATTAGTTTGCGATTATGGTACCATCAAATAAGAATGGAGGAGAAGGCTGTGGATAAGATTTCATTCCGAACACATGATGGTCATTTTGAATACTTAGTCATGCCTTTTGGAGTTTGGACTTAAGATCTTTCGACCGTTGCTCAGGAAGTTTGTGCTTGTATTTTTGATGATATCTTTGTCTATAGTAAAACTGTAGAGCAACACCTTCAACATTTGAGAGATGTATTGCTTATCTTGCATGCACATCAACTCTTTGCCAATAAAAATAAGTGTTCTTTTGGACAATTGCAAGATGAATATTTGGGTCATAATATATCTGAGTGATACAATAAAATTGGATCTTTGCTACTGTCAAGTTAACAGTAGTATTTGTAATAATTCGGATTCAATTTCAGTCGATTAGTTAACAATTATCTTCTATAGGATCAATATCAAACTAAAACAATATGGTGATTTTAAAACTAAAAATTGTGTAAAGAACAAGTAACATATTGGTTTAGGTTTTCAGATGATTATAATGCTAGCCTAGGGTCACTTCATCAGGTGAAACACTTGTGAGCCAAACAATTCAAGTTCAATTTAAAACATTCCTAAAATTCGGAACACTATAGGTAGATCAGCCCACTCTCGTGGAGCTTTACCTTTTGTAGATCGATCTCAATACCTAAGCTCTCGCTTGGATTGAGATGTGATAACAAACATTAAGGATCATGTCTGATATGTTCACAACACACCCTAACATATACTCTCGTTCGTTAGGGATGCAATGCTCATTCAAGCTATGTCTAGCAATCTACTACAGTTTTGATGAATAAGTTAACCTAAGTTCATGCACTAAGTGATCAGATTAATGCAAGCCTTAATCGCAACAATGAATGAAGAAAATCCGATTATAACTTATTTATGTTTAGCTCACGTATGTAAAACCCTAGCACCCTAGACTAAGCAAGCTTACTACTCAGTCATGCATGACAAAAGAAAACACAGAGATCAATTCCGAATAATACATGAATACAATTGCAAAATATAATAGAGTTAAGGTTCAGGATGGTTCTTCTTTAATCAAGAGAAAGATGCCCTTCTCCCTTACAAGGTGTCAAGTAGCAAATCACAAAGATGAAAATTTAGAGTTTTTTTTCTCTTGCAAAATAAAGCATAAAAAGTACAAAGATATAGATTGAGAGTATATATGGAGGCGCCATCGGCCACGGTAAAGAGATAGGGGAAGTAGGGAGAATCCCAAAAATATCTTAGCAGTTTCCTCAAATATTGTGAGCGGCAGTATGGTTGCCCCGCATAGGATCACCCACCAGGCTGCTCGATCCGGCTGTTCCGCAGGAAAAAACTCCAATTCTGATTATTTTCCTCATGTGTCTCATCAAGAGTATCAATACCTATTCCAGACCTGAATTGATTCAAAAGAATTAAAAAGACTCGATAGAGACTCTCAAACAATTTAGAAAACAAATATATAATATGTCAAAAATACAACATATCACTGAGAAAGGAGTGGCTACACATAAGACAAAGACAATAGCTATGGAGAAGTGGCCAACTCCAAAATCAGTGAAAGAACTTCGGGGTTTCCTTGGATTAACCGGATATTACAAAAAAATTGTTAAGGCTTTTGGAGTTATAACAAGACCTCTTACAACCTTATTGAAGGAGGATAAATTTGAATTTTCAGAAGCACCTAAGGAAGCTTTTGATTATCTGAAAAGATCAATGGTACAAGCACCGGTTCTGCAACTTCCAAATTTTGCCAAAACTTTTGTGCTCGAATCTGATGCATCTAGGTTTGGTTTGGGAGTTGTGTTTATGCAGAATCAACACCCTATAGCATACTTTAGTTATGGTGTCAAAGAGAAAGAACAACTCAAACCAATTTATGAGAGGGAATTAATGGCAATTGGTATGGCAGTTCAAACATGAAGACATTATTTATTGGGAAGAAAGTTTTTAGTAAGAATAGATTGGAAAAGCTTGAAATTTTTGTTGGAGCAACGTGAAGTTAACTTGGAATATCAGAAATGGTTGCACAAGCTATTAGGATATGAGTTTGACATAGTTTACAAACCGGGAGTGGAGAACAAGACATCAGATGGACTGTCGAGAATATAATATGCTTCACAAGAGTGTTTGTGCAATGCTCTATTTGCTCTGACGATATCCACACCTTTACAATTACAAGACATTTTAAAAGAAGCTGAATCGTGTGTGGAGATTGTAAACATGATCAAGGAATTACATGAAGGAAGAGTTGTGAGAGCAGGATATAATGTGGTGAATGGTCAATTAATGTACAAGAATTGTTTTGTCATATCATCTTTTTCATAGTATTTTCCTTTCATTTTGAGAGAATGCCATGATGAGTTAGTAGGAGGTCACACGGGGGTTTTAATGACTATGAAGCGTATTCAGTTGAATTTTTATTGGTCAAACATGCATCATAATGTTCAGAAGTATGTTTCTCAATGCGACATTTGTCAAGCCAATAAATACTCTATGTTATCTCCAGCCGGTCTATTACAACCCCTACAGATACCTGAAAGAGTGTGGGAGGGGCTTTCTTAGAGGGGTTACCCAAATCACAAGAGAAGAACATGATTTTCGTGGTATTTGATCGTCTCTTGAAGTATGGGAATTTCACTGGTTTGCATCATTCTTTCACAACAGTGGATGTGGCTAATTTGTTCATTAAGGAGGTTGAGAAGTTACACGGATTTCCGAAGTCTTTAGTGTCTGACCAAGAGAAGATTTCCAAAGCCATTTCTGTTGGAACTATTCAAGTTAGTAGGGACTTAACTTCGTTTGTACTGCGTATCATCCGCAAAGTGGTGACTGAAGTACTAAATCGTTGCTTGGAGACTTACCTTTGCTGTTTCACATTATCTGCTCATCCCAAGCGTTGGTACCATTTCTTGTGTTGGGCATAATTGTCTTACAACACTGCTTACCATACTGCAACGAAAATGTCACCATTTCTCTTGGTCTATGGCAGAGAACTGCCTTCGTTATTGTGCAATATAAAGATGGTTCAACGTTTAATGGCGAACTAGATGAGTTGTTAAAGAAAAGAGATCTGGTGATTGTTCAAGCAAAAGCACATCTCTTGAAAGCTCAATATATGATGAAAACAATGCTGACAAGAGTATACATGACTTGACATTGGATGTGGCTTCTTTGGTCTTTCTCAAGTTAGTTTTGTATAGACAATCATCATCAGTGGCTAAGATGATTTGTCAAAAACTAGCTGCTCGACATTATGCTATGTTTAAGGTTTTGGATCTGGTGGGACAAGTTCCATATTAATTGGAGCTTCCGTCTGCATCTCAGATTCCTCCGGTGTTTCATATCTTGCAGTTGAAACCGGTGATTGGCGCATGTCATGTCATTTACCATAGGATGATGAGTTTGAGATAGAACCGGTGGACCCCACCGTGATGGACAAGCATTATAATCAGGAGGGTCGTTTGGAAGTGTTGGTAGCTTGGCGTGGATTGCCAAAGCATGAAGGTTCTTGGATACTTGTTCAGGATTTTAAACAATAGATTCCTGACTTTTAGTTTGAGGACAAACTGAGTTCTGGAGCGAGGATATTGCAACCCCGGAAAGTATACGTGAGGAAATGAAAGAAGAACGTTGGGGGAAAGGAAGAGAAGATAGTAAAAAGCAAGTAAGATTTTGTCTCATTTGGAGGACTTTCAGTTACATTGTCTTTATAGTATAAATAGTTACATTTTCTTTGTACTATAAATAAGTGATAGACCATGGATTTGACCCATTTTCATCCATAGTTTGTAGGTGTTTTTACTAATAATTGTTATAGTATAGAGTCTATTTATTATATTTATAAGATCACGAGTGATTTGGAGATAAGTTATGATTTTAGAGCATTTTGGAGATATTTGGAGTAAGCACCCGAGATGACCATCGAGCTCGACCATCGGTCAATATTGGAGAGGAATAATCGATCGATGTTCATATCTTGACATCGATCGACAGCGAAGCGCGCAGAAAGCCGGTTTGGTCACAGCCGACTTGAAGCCCAAGTCTTCACCAATTTATAAGATTGCCCTTACGAGTTTTAACCTAATTATATAAGCTTTACCACCATGTTAGGGGCAGAGTGTGTTTTTCTTGTTTTATTATCTTCACAGCAAGGTTTTCTAGGATTTTGATAGATTGGAGAGAAGATCCAAAGTTAATTTGTGATTGGAACTCCATTAATATCTATTTACAATTCTAATGAAGTTTTCTTACCTAACTGTTGTTATGAATTGCTTAGCTATGTCTAAGTAGTTTCATTGTTAGATTTTAGGGTTTAAATAGGTTAGGAGGAATTAGCCCTAACTATAGATTGATGTGTTGTGGTAATTGTCATTAGGATTGTTCATTAATGCATGTCTCTGGATTAGCTACCTAGAACTTGCCCTAGGATTGATAGATAAAAGCGAGAGCTTCATTCTCATCCTGAAAACATTCTAACTGAGCTAAGTTTCTTGCTATGAGTAAGGCGAGAGCTGGTCTAGTGAGCTTAGTAAGCTATCATTCAACCCGCACATAAAGCTTAACTAGAAGCACGTCGATCGATATCATTATTGAATAATCGATCGACAGAGTGAAAGGTGTATCGTTCGATATCTCTATAGGATCATCGATCGACACTTTCTATTGGTCGACATATGATAGTTGAGATCATTAGATCTAGTTAATAGACAAGTCTAAACATGCGAAAGTTGATAGACTTGTTGACTAAGTAGTTGAGCTTTACATTATCATGCAAGCAACTCATTAGGCATTTGTAGGATTATAATCCCAAGTTTCCTGAATAAAAACCCCAAGTCTAACTATTTTCTTTTTAAGAAGCAAAACCTCAATCAATCTATTGAACAAACACTTGTTCAATATAAGACTGCAATTTACATTTAAATCTCTAAAACTATCTAGCTTAACAAATCATATTACATTTCTTAGGTTCTCTAGCTCCCTGTGAATTCGATCCCTAAGTACTACAACTCGACCTCTTATTTGAGAGAGTATAAACCACTCCTTAGGGTAATTTGAGTGGTATCAATAAGAGAGGAGAAAAAGAGAGTAAACAGATTATTAATGTATTAGCTTGAGCTGATTGATACTTTGTATTGCGATTGAGCGATTCTTGAAGAAAAAACCACTTGTACATTGTATGGCGGGTTGTTATTGAATGAATTGAGGTTTATTCATAACATGGTTGTTGTCACTAAGTAAATTAATTCTTTTGTACAGTTCTTATTGTATTTCCCCATCTGCTCAGATTTAGTTATACCGTGATAATTTTTCAATAGAACACATTGTGGATCTTGATAACGATAAACTGGCCTATTGATATTTTGCATAACCTGCAAAATGCACATGAGTCACAGATGAATAACTGTCGTAGACCTTTCCTGTTATTGTCTCAATGTGCAAATCAAGATTCTGACTAATCTACAATAAGATATGGTTTAACTAATTTACAGTGCCAAGAGACTGAGAGAGAATACATATTCAAAACACAATTCGAGAAACAATGAGATATAAGAATATAGTTTAGGTCATATATACCTCAATATCTACCAAATATCTCTTAGGGGGATCATAAGCATGTTTCTCAGGGATCATAAGAATGTTTCTTAAGGAACAACTTCTAAAAATATTTTTCACTTTGTTTCTAAGAAACGGATGCACCAAAAGCTCCTTCAACATAACCCTAAATGACAACTCTTTAGGCAGGTCTGGAGATTTCAACATGTATTCATACACTTTCATAGCATCAGCGGGACTTCCATATCTCTATGATAACCTTAGTGCAAGTATGAGAATCTGGAAACATTTTTTGTCTTCCACAATCCCATTTCTTCATCCATTCTTTTACTCTTTGCTAGAGATACTATAAGGTTTTTGTACATAAACACATCGGGCTGCTTCTGGATGACTTCAAAAATATTTGAGGATCAAGAAGCCAATCATCAAAAACACGAATGAAATTGATGAAATAAGAATCACAAGAATATGTGCATATAACTCATAAAAATTCCAAAACTTCATGAATTCTCAGGCACTTCGTCGAACATCATGTACACTTCATTAGGGCGATAGTCTGGATTGTCCCTCAATTTTAAAAATGATATCTGATATGTTCTCAATGTAAAGGGGATTTTGCTTTAATTTATTTTAATTTGAATAGATGGTTAAGATAGTTTTGTTCAGAACAAATCTATGGAATTACATAACTAAACCAGTAATTTTCCCAATTTTGAACTATTTTTGAAAACCAAACCACTTAATTTTTATATAGAAAACCAGAATCGGTTAATGGATCTTAAATCCGACCCATTTGAATATATTTGATTTAAATGGGTAAAAATACAAAATGATTTTTTTTTAAAATCAAATCAAATTATGATTGTTTCGGAATGTTCGTGGGTTTAATAAAAGTTTTAAACATTCCGTGATAGAATAGTGGGTACAAAGTAGTAATTTGAGTTTTGGGTGCATTTTGGAGACGAGAGTTAAAGAAAGCAAGGCAGGGGATATCTTGAGGAAGGTTTTCCCGGGTTGGACTTATATAACAAACTATGAGTATAGTAGGGGTGGCAAAATTTGGTTGGTTTGGAGGGATGATGTTAGTATGACTCCAGTTTATAAATCAGATCAGCTTATAACTTGTTTGGTGGGGTTACAAGGACATGAAGATTTTCTTTATACTGGTGTTTATGCTACCAATTTGGCTGAGGATAGGAAGGAGTTGTGGGAGGATTTGTGTCATCATCAAGACTCTGCTATGTTTCGTGGTAAAGCTTGGATGATAGTAGGGGGTTATGGTTACCTGGAGGCTGGTAGGATTTCAGGAGGTATAAGGGATTTCTAAAATATGGCGTTGCATTGTAATCTTTCTGATATGGGTTATCAAGGAGCTATGTTTACGTGGTGCAATAAGAGAGAGGAGGGTGTCATTTGCAAGAAGCTGGATAGGGTATTTCTCAATGATATTGCTATTCAAAGGTTCTCATCCGCTTATTCAATCTTTGAGGCGGGGGGTTGTTCTGACCATCTGCGATGTAAGATCAATATCTTTTCTACTGGAGAAAAGCTGAGGAAGCCATTTAAATATGTAAATGCTATTGGGAAATTGGATGCATTCCTTCCTTTGGTGTAGGAGTTTTGGGATCAAACCCCAAGTCTTCACTCAACTTCTGCTATGTTTCGTTTCTCGAAGAAGTTAAAGAATTTGAAGCCACTCATTCGGGAGTTGGGGAAAGAGAAGTTGGGGAATCTTACCAAGAAAGCAAAAGAAGCTTACGGGCTGTTATGTGAGAAGCAAAATCAGACTCTTGCAAGGCCGAGTGATATTGCTATTAAGGAAGAAGCAGTTGCTTATGAACGTTGGCTTCATATTGCTAGTTTGGAGGAGGACTTTCTGAAACAGTGCGCAAAACTTCACTGGCTACACGTGGGGGATCAAAACAATACGACATTTCATAATGCCATCCGTACCAGTCAAGCGCAAAATACAATTTGGGAGATAAAGTGTCCAACTGGGAGCACTGTTACTCAGCAGAAGGACATATAAGAAGAAGCAGTTTGATTCTTTTCAGAATTTATGAACTGCATTCCTGATTACTATACTGGTGCATCTATTGATGAATTAAAGGAGTTGTTGGAGTTTTGTTGTTTTGAAGAAGATTGTACTCTTTTGGAAGCATAGGTTACTGCAGAGGAGATTCGTAAAGTTGTATTTGCTATGCCATCTAATAAATCTCTTGGTCCGGATGGATTCCCCAGCGAGTTTTTCAAAACTTCTTGGCCCATTGTTGCACAGGATTTCACCATAGCTGTTCAATCAGTTTTCAGGTATGGGTTTCTTCCGAAGGGAGTCAATTCGACAATCTTAGCTCTTGTTCCAAAGAAGACTGATTCCTTAGAGATGAAAGACTTTCGGCCTATAGCTTTCTGCAATGTGCTCTATAAGGTGGTTTCAAAAATCTTAGCAAACAGGCTCAAGAGGTTGCTCCCGCGTATCATTTCGGACTGCCAATCTGCGTTTGTTCAAGGTCGGTTGCTAATGGAAAATGTTTTATTAGCAACAGAGCTGGTAAAATATCCATAAGGAGTCTGTCTCGCCGAGATGTGTGATGAAGATAGACATTTTGAAAGCTTTTGACTCAGTGCAGAGGTGTTTTGTGCTCAAGAGTCTGGAAGCTATAGGTGTCCCGGAGAGATTCATTCACTGGATAAAGCCCTGCATCTCCACTCCTTCGTTTTCTGTTCAGGTGAATGGAGAGCTTGCGGGGTATTTCCAGAGTAAGAGGGGGTTGAGACAGGGGTGTTCACTCTCTCCGTACCTATTCGTTTTGTGTATGAATGTACTTTCCCACAAAATAGACAAGGCAGCGGCAGAGAAGAGGTTTCAGTTTCATCCTCGGTGTAAGAATCTCTCTCTCATTCACTTGTGTTTCGCCGATGATCTGATGGTATTTGTTGAAGGGACAAGAGAGTCTATCGAAGGGGCATTATCGGTGTTTGATGGGTTTGCGAAATGGTCGGGGCTGCGTATAAGTCTTGAGAAGTCGACAGTTTATTTAAAGAGGATGAAAAGAGTCGAATATTGGTGAATTTCCCTTTCGCGGTGGGTACACTTCACTTACGCTACTTGGGGCTTCCTCTCTTGTCTCAAGCAAGACTTGTTGGTTTTTTTCATATGCGGGGAGGCTTCAGTTGATACAATCAGTGCTCGTGAGCATTGTTAACTTCTGGGCTTCTATTTTCAGACTTCCTAGTAAGTGTATGAAGGAGGTAGAGCAGTTATGTGCTTCTTTTCTTTGGACAGGTTCGGTCTTAAAGTCCTCAGGAGCTAAGGTTAATTGGCGTGATATCTGTAAACTGAAGATTGAAGGTGGTCTTGGGGTTAGAGCTTTAAAGGAGGTGAATACAGTGTATGGTCTGAAGCTTATTTGGCGGATGCTTGTGGGTTACTCTCTGTGGGGGAAATGGATAAAGATGTACTTGTTGAAGAAGAGAAGCTTCTGGGCGGTGAAATCAAACTCTCAAGTGGGATCATGGATGTGGAGAAAGATGTTGAAACTTAGAGTGAATGCGAAGGCATTCTACAAAATGGAGATTGGTAATGGAAGACATATCTCATTCTGGTATGATTGCTGGTTGGATAAAGGAGTGATGTTTGATCTTTTCGGTGAGCGAGGTTTCATTGATTTTGGGTATAAGAAAGGAGGCTACTCTTGAGGAAGCGATTTTGAACATTCGTACAAGACGGCGTCTCAAATCAGATATTCTTCAGGATATTTAAGGGATAATTGATTCTGTGAGAAGTAATATTCAGTGTGGGAGAGAGGATGTAAGTATTTGGAAACGAAAGTCCGGGTTCAGAAGAACTTTCTCAACTAATGAAACTTGGATGATGATACGGGAGACTAATGTGCAGTGTGATTGGTCTCGGGGGGTTTGGTTCTCCAAGGGAACTCCCAAATTTGCTTTTATAACCTGGCTGGCTATGAGGGGTAGATTATCCACAATGGACATGATTATGAAATGGAGCCAAGGAGTTGATGCTGCGTCTGTGTTGTGTAAGTCTGCTATAGAGACTCGCAACCATCTGTTTTTCGAATGCTCTTATGCTTCACAGCTATGGGAGTATCTCGTTAAAGGTATTTTGCTAAGCTATTATTCCATCAACTGATCTTCTTTGGTGAGGATAGTCACAGGTGGAAGCTTGGATAGGAAGGGAATGTTCTGCATTAGATATGCTTTCCAGGCTGCAATCTATGCAATTTGGAGGGAGAGAAACCGTATTCGTCATGGGGAGAAACCGTTGTCTATTTCCATTTTACAAAAGCTTACCGAAAAAGGGATTAGGAACAAGTTGAGTTTGATGAGTACAAGGAAGGGGGGAAGTGCTTAAGGTTTTGTCTTGTTTTTTAAGAGGTTTACACAGGATATAACAAAACTTTTTTGGTGAATAAAAATTTAACATTCATTCCAAAAAAAAAAATCACAAATCTTGATTTCTCGCCATAGTCTCCCTTTTATACACGAATATCTATCAAATTCTTAGGAACTTCTAAACTTTCCTTCCGTGGTATTCGTCGATTTAGATTCGGTTTATTTGTTCTCTCTTGACAATTTTGAGGAATTTTAGTCTGAATTCTGCATGAACCCTAATTCATTACGATACAACTTTAACTAGTTATATAGTATTTAACAGTAATATTATGTTCTAGTTTTACTGAGTTTGCACAGTCGGAATGGGTATAACCTTGTAGTACTGAATATAACATAGAAACTACTCTATTAAAATAGAGTGATTAAAAATCTATCGTACAAAATCCATCGTTTTATCATTAATTAGCAATTTAACCAATTAACCTAAATATACTCATATATGTTTTTTTTAACAAAAAGCAATATACATATACCCAATTAGATTCCCAATAAGAGCTTAAATACATTTTCATTTATATAAGTATTGTTTGTTGTCATTCAATTTAGACTATATTCATTTAACAATCATATCTAATTTAGGTGATTTTATAAACAACCTTATATTGGCATTATCCCAATAATTTTGATAGAATATATGTACCGTACATCTAAATCCATTAGAAATATGACGACAGTTTTCCAATACAAATGACACATATCATTACTTGATTTTGCCTAAGCTATTTTACCATGAAATAAGACTTCTATTTTTTAATGGTAAGAATAAAAACAAAAAACTAAAACTAAAATATTATACATTAAATAAAAAGATATTTTCAAAGTATCGTATTAACTTATTTAATTTTGTCACATATGACCATTTTGAGAATAAAATTTTGAAACAAGAAACCAATAAAATTAGTAATAATTTATATTTTATTTTTTGAAACATGGTAAATACTATATAAAATAATTTTTAAAATTAAACTTTTAATATGTTATTACATTTTTGAATAACAAAAAGAAAGAGTTGTTAATATATGTTTAGTACAATTTCATCAAAAACAAATTTCACCAAATATAGAACTTTTAAAATAATATTATATACAAAAACAAAAATTGATATAGAACATATATCTTTATAACTTATTTTTTTAGTATTACTTTAAAAATAAATATATACTTGCGATCCTAACTCTAGTTACACGATGTGAAAATTACAGAAAGCATACCATTGAGCAGAACTCATATGGTAGATAGGGATGGATAGCATTTGATAAACAATGGAAAATATTCGGTTAAACCAGGATATCATGTAGAACGGGTTTACCCAGACAGGAACAAACTACAATTAATGTTTCGACCCACAGTTGATATATTGAAAGTGTTCTGTTGGAAAATACGGTGCCCACCAAAGATAAAACATTTTCTATGACAATTGGTGACAAGATGTATAGCAGTCAAGAAGAATCTGCAAGCGAAAGGGATACATGGGGATATACGTTGTGCAAGGTGCGGAGCCGATGAGAAATCAATAAACCATGTGTTTTTTGAATTTCTTCCAGCACTTCAGGTTTGGGCTGTCTAAAAGATACCATCAAATCCAGCTATTTTTCCAACAAGCTCGCTATTCACAAACATGGATCATCTATTCTGGAGAGTTTTCCCGCAGATGGATGATCATCAGTTTGCATGGATACTATGGTATATTTGGAAAGGAAGGAATAATATTTTTTAGTAATCTGGACATTGATTCTAGGGACACGCTTAATTTGGCAGAAATAGAATCAACACTTTCGGCTGAGATACAAATATTGAACGAACAGAGGAATGTACAACACACAGAGGTTACGACTCTACCGCCAATTCCAGGACGATGGTGTTTCACAGATGGTTCCTGGAAAGAGAATGATATTTTCTCCGGACAGGGTTGACTCAGTACTCTAGAAGGATTTGATGGGCTGTTAGGGGTAAGGAATGTTCGGGCTAGTCTTTCACCTCTTCATGCGAAGATGGAAGCACTACTATGGGCAATGGAATGCATGAAAAAATTACGTTAATTTCAGTTCACGTTTGCAACGGATTGCTCTCAATTGGTGAAGATGGTTTCGGAACCAGAAGAATAACCAGTTCTTGCAAATTATTTGGAATATATCACGGTCTTGAAAGAAAGTTTCCTCCAATCAGAGATTATCTATGTACCAAGAACGCAAAATACAAAGGTGGATAGCCTAGCACGCAGTGTCAGGAAGCAACCGTCTTTCGTCATTCAAATGAATTAAGATCTACTGGCTTGGTTCACAGAGTCAGTATGAGTCTGTATAAATTGATGACAAGGGTAACATCTTATACAACTTGTTATTTTGTTAAACAATAAATGTTGTAACTGGGCATTACTCGCTAAAATAACATTAAAAAGTTAAATAGAAGATAACATAATTAAATATTATTGTATTTTACAGAAAAAAAGGAGAAATCTTGAAACTGAAATTGTGTCGGAATCACCAAAGGCTTATCTCATATTAACCTATCATCAGCTCAACAGTGCAGTTAAAAGACCTGACTCTCTGATTCAAAATCAGCGGTTACATATATTTTGACTTTTACATTTCTCAATATACCAAAATACTAATCTTAGCCCTTGTATGAAGTATATTGACCATTATATAATAAGGAGATGATATATGGCATAAAATCATGCCAAGCTGATGCACACACGATGTGGAGAAAAAGGAACTGTAGCATGCATGTTCAGAAGCAACTCCCATCTACTCCTCTTATCAAAACAATCATAAAAAGAATGTCTACTAATATGCAAGAGTGTTGGTAAGGCAATCGCCAAGAGTGTTTAACCAAAGATACAAAAACCACGAGTTGTAGCAACAAATGGTAGTGGCAATCAACGCCCGTGTTGTCGGACGAGTGGAAATGGAAGATAAAGAGCTGTTGCACGAAGGCGAGTGCTACTATTAAGTTGATGACGTATTGACGTCCCTATGAGCCATTGGTCTAGTTTTGTCAAAAAATGATGGCAAAAGCCGCATAGGTTATGAAGGTGACGGAGATGCAGGAGTGCTCAAAGTTATGGGGATAGTTTTGTCACTGGGATCAAATGGTTGGTGATTCTTTTGACCAGGAAGAGATCCACAGACATAAAAAAAGCGAGGAGCCTACAATGATCAAGAGAGCTCTAGATATCTTAGTTTTGAAAGGGAAACCATGTACATGATATGTATGATTTTGAATGAAGAGAAAATAGTTTGATGTGGTCAAAGAGGTGCCATAGACCAAGTGCAAAGAAAAAAAAACGGTATGATGTGACCCACTAATGTTCCCATGTTCTAGCTTTGGAGGTTCAGATTATGGAAGGTGGCAGTAAATATTACTTTGCGTAGATGAATAAATGGAAGATGAGTGTAACAGCTGAATGAGAAAAGATGATGTATTTTTTTCAAACGCACATCATCGTGTCTTAACCACAAGTTACAGCGAATTTGGATAGGTGCTAAGCATTCTGGATTCAAAATCTACCATCTCAAATATCTTGTTTGTGTGGCAAAAATAATAATTCATTCTACCATTTTTATGGTTGGTAACCAATAGAAAAATAAGCTTTTATTTACAATTTTTAAAGTATCAATTATGCTTTAGACTATTTCTATAAAAAAATACTGAAAATAGTTGTAAGAACCTTGTTCACTTTGAATTTTTAAAAATGTCTATTAAGTTTTTTTAATAGCTATAACAAATATAGCTATAAAACAAATACGTCTAACCTAAACTATACAACAAATAATTTATCTTTGTCGTCCAACCAATTATAACCAAAGTATTATTTACAAGTTAAAACAAAATAGCTTAAAACATCATAATAATTTTAGACTTTAATTATTTATGTAGTGATTCATTTTAATTATTTATGTAGTGATTCAAAATAACTTTATGTTCTTCTTTAAAACATCATAACTATCTTGAATCCAACTTTATGTTCTTCTTTATATTTTTCTAGAAAATAGACAAATTCTATTATAGAGTGAGATTTGCTTCTATATGTCTTTTTAATAGAATTCTTCTATTTTTAAGAGAAATAAATAAATGTTATTTCAAATTCTAAATATAAAACCAAAAGTATAATTTATCTATATATTTCTTTAAAAATATAAGATTTCTATTATAGTGTAGTATATTGGGTAAATCCACTTCTATAATATAATTTTCTATTTTAGAAAAAAAAATATTAGAGATATACATTGGAAATTCTGTAAAACCCGACTCTTTCTTTAAAACAATTACGATAAGACTTGCGCCTTGCGCATGGTAAATTTATATGAAAATTATTTAAAAAATATCGTATGGAAAAAAAATTATATTATTGATCGAATTAATATATTTGACCCTTAAACAATTTTTTAAAAACTTTTTTGTTAATTACGTAATTTGTTTACTAATGAACTAATCTCATTTTTAAAAATATTTTATGTCAAAAAATTATTAATGCAAAAAAACCTAACGTTTAGGCATGAGACGTTTAGGCTGAATAATCTCATGCCTACTATTTGGTTACAATGAAACTATGTCGGCTCGGTTTTATATCATGATTTAGTAATTTAAAAGTTAATTATGGTTATGAGAAGTTTACGTTCATGTGTCAATCATATCCATCTTCGATATTTTTCTCATTTTGTTTTATTTTGATTATTGCTCGATATAAATATTGATTTTTGAGTTTATTCTTATTTCTTTCTTTTATTTTGGCCTCAGATTTAGAAAATATTTAAGATTCAAAATTAGTAAAGAGATACATACTTAGGTTAAGATCTGCGCTTTGTACCGAATAAATACTTATTTTATTTTTTTATGCATATTATGAAATAATAAAATAATAATTATATATTAAATAACTAAGAAATCAGTTATTATTATGTAATAAATTGGCTTGCACATATAAATCAAATGACCGCTCTTGTTTATTCGCAATCATTTTAGAATAAATAAATCAAAACAATCAATCTTATCTATCGTATATGATATATAATTAAATTTAAACGATATAAAGTATATGTATATATATATATATTAACATAATTTTATTATCATTGTATATTATTATAGAAAAAAATTAAACATTGATCACAAAAGTTTGTGTGAGACTTTTAACAGTTTTAGTAATTTATACTAGTTTTGAAAAATTCTAAATACAACATATACAAAAAGATCCAAATTTTTAATGTATGATTAATGTAATTGTGTAATTTATTTTAATAGTGAAGAATTAAACAAAAATGATAGAAAGCATACAGATTATTAGCAAATCTTTATTATTTAAAATCATTAGTTACTATATATATCATAATTATATTAGTTAATTTTGTAGGTTTTATTTAAAGAAATAATATATAATAAATAATCATCTTGTTTTAGTTAATATAAAATGATATCATACAGTAATGTAGAATAATGTGGGCCTTATTATTGCCTCCTTTTAGTTTAACCCAAAAAGAAGTAGCGGAACAACAGCTGAGTAAGTAAAAACCTCGAAACCCTAGTCATCACTTTCGCCAGAGTCCATCTCCAATGGCGATGGAAACAAAAACACACCTCTTGGAGGTATTGCAAACAGAGATTCTAGCGAGATTACCCTTGAGAACCATCTGCAGATTCAAATCAGTTTGCAAGACATGGAAATCAACAATAGAATCTGTGTATTTCCGCCGTCTCTTTTTATCTCTGCACGGAGACTCCTCCTCTTCCTCGTGGTCGCTCATGTGCGGACAAGACGAACTAATATTTTTCCATGGACGCAAAACATGGGATTATCTTCCAAAGTCTCCAGCTCCACTCATCCCACCGTCTTTCAAACGCTTTTATGTCGGTGATTGCAACTACGCTGATTCCTCCGGTGGATTGGTTTTGACCACAGACGGCTCTGATAAAGCTTACTGCTACGTGGGGAGTCCGGTTTTACAGCAATGGATCAAAATCCCCCCACCTCCCTCTGATCCCAAAGGTGATTCTTCCGTGTTTGGTTTAGTGACTCGCTTGGACGAGGACGGTGTCGTTTTGAGCTTTAAAGTGATTAGGATAGCTTCTTACCAAGTTACAAATGATTATCTCTCGAGTGACTTGAGTGTGTTACTGTATTCCTCTGAGACAGGGGTCTGGACTTTTAAAGTGATCCACTCTCCTATTCAAATCGGCAACATGTATAATATCAACCTCAACGGTACAATCTACTTTGGTTGTCTCTCTGTGCCTGGAGTACTCTTAGCTCATGATTTCTATTCTGAATCCGATCAATTCCGGGTTGTGCAGTTACCGGACTATCCGGATCACAACAAGGATTACAAACGAACCTTGACTACCTCAGGAGGCTTTGTCATGTATGTCAGAACATTAGCGAAAAAGGAAGAAACTGTTTTGAAGATCTGGAGGTTGATGAACAATGATGACTACTCTTGGCAACTTTTGTGGGAAGTCGGCTTTCCGATTACAGGTAACTATGCACCCGTGGCAATGCATCCATTTGATGTCGCTACTGTCTATCTATGGAGTCAACGGGATGATCATTTGGTATCGTGTAACTTGCGGAAACAGGACTACACAGTCCTGGGGGATGCAGCTAATGATTGTTTCATTGACAAGTCTGTTTGTAAGAAGAGTGTGGATGAGTTTTGGCGTCCAAGATCATCATCAGACGAAGACGAAGACTTGAACTTTCAGGTTTGTATCTGGTTGTTCCAGTTCGTGATCCCGCGGTGGATGGAATCAGTGCCTCGTCCTCCCCATGCTGAGATGATAGATACAACTTCGCTGCTTTCTCACGCTACTGCAACACATGAGAGAATGGTGAGGGAACATGAGACTATGATGAGGGAACGTGCGGCAATAATGGGGGATGAAAGCAATGACGAGTACTTTTGGATGGGGTGATATCAGTATGTTTCTTTATGTGTTGTTATTGTTCTTTCTTTGATTTGTCTTTTCTGAATCTGATAGAACACTTTCAATTATTTTAATCCTACAAACTATTTTTGGACAAAGGTGTTTGTTTAGTAGCCACAATAGTATCATCAAAATACATCATTGTCGTAACATTATCAAAAGAAGTATTTGAATTCAAAACATGTTTTTCGTTATTACAACAAAGAATCGATTTGCTTTTGGCTCCAATCCAAAATCACGTTCATATATGTGTAACACACTATACATGAATGGATCGTCTCTTATCTAGTGTCATTTTAATAAATACAGAATTAAGTTTAAATTCACATGATCAAGTTCTCTGAATTGGAATACGAAAACATTATCAGAAGTTGGTACTTTTCCAGCAGCCATGATTTCTCAAGCTAGTCATCATGATTTTGATGTCTTTGTCCGAAGTTCAGAATATTCAATTTTCTCACCATAAATTCTTTGCAAAATAATATAAAACCACATTGCAAAGATTGTTACATTCACCAGAAACCAGCTATACTGAATATTAACCAATTGTATATTTACGTTCGATACTTAGCATCTAATTGTATATGTACCTTCTTCAACGTGTGGAAATCAAATCCTTTGAAACCAAACATGGCGTCAGAAGACACAGTGACTGGTAGTACAATGATGGACTCACAATTTGATTTGGTTCAAGATAGTGCTTTTAATCTAGAGAATTAGTTCATTCTTCATTCTTTATTCCACTATTTAAATGCAAAGGTTACATCATATGTACAAAGGATTTTTGTATGAATAAAATTTATCATCTATTAAAAAAAGGTTTGACTTTGGTTTTTTACTTAATATTTATAAAAAATACTCAATATAAATTTAAATAGTTGCGAACATGCCCTTATATAAATTCATATGAAGTTTAATTCCCTAGGCCAGCGTTTTCGTTTCTGTATAAGCACGTGTTTCATCAATATGTTCTTAAATATTAATCACAACATCGACAAAATCTGAAGCAACAATTCCAACTTATCAATACTTTAATTTTGCAGGAGACATGCTTGGTAGTACATATAATATATCTTTCCTTGTTCATTAGCCAGCCCAAAATTCTGTTTAAAATCCTGTTAAAAATGCCTAACCAATCGATGCTCAATTGAACTACAAATTAAAACAAAAGAGTTACTCATTTGTTTCAAAAAGATGTATTTTTAGAATTTTCACAATCTTAAATTTTGATTATAAATTTTTTTTTTTTGATCAACTATTTCCCATAATTTTTTTTATCAAAATTTAATAAATATAATTAATTTCCTTGAATTTTACAATTTACCTTTATTATTTATTTAAAGTTGCATTGAAAATCTAAAAATGTATCTTTTGAAATAATTTTCTTCTTCTAAAACATGTATTATTTTGAAACAGAGGATATATATTTCAACTTTTTTTACTTAACTTATATTCATTTAATTGAATGGTTCAAATGTTAACTAGACTAGCTAGAATGTAGCCGTATTAAGGAACATTTTTTAATAGTACAATAGCTTTTTTTAAAACTAATTTGATGCATTAAAACAAATGTAACTGCTATGTTTTTAATTAAAACCATATAGAGTTGTACAAGTTTGATGGAAAACAACAGACTGAGTACAAATCCTTGCAACAAAGATATCTAATATGACATTAAGTTAGAGAAGCAAGCGGAGTTGGTTTAATTGATCTCCCACCTCTCGAGGTAATGTGAGGATTGCGGTAACCACTTCCTCTCGAGACATGTTTTCCTCTTCCTTTAGCTATTGCCCATTACATTTCTTGCACTTTTTGGGTTGGTTTAATTGATCTCCCACCTCTCAAGGTCATGTGAGAGTTTGGTTCACAATCTTGTGGATCTATGATGGTGTTTATGGCAGGATGGTGATCAATTAAATCATCATCTTCCAAGTCAGTCTCGGTGATGATCGTGTTTGATTGAGTTTCCTCCATAAGTTTTTTTATTTGTAATTTAGAACAAGGTAATCCCTGCTAATGGTGAAGTGGACTCAGACTGTGGAAAAAACATCTCTTGAACTGGTGAAACAGCTTCTTGTCGAAGACTTGTTACTTCTTTTGTGGATGGTTCCATTCCTTTTGATCATATTGGATTTCCACATGAATGTGAAGATGAGAATCACTAAATGGAGCTGATTTCTCTTGAGTAGATGTCGTTTTGGGAAATGATAAATTAGACACTTGCAAGATATTTTCAATGTTGACCACTGGCACATTTAAAATTTCTCCAATAACTCCCAAAAATGTTGTCTTGACCAAAGTTGAACTGCTAAGTGGAAGAAGACATCTCTTCTCTTTGTGTCCCAAGTTTCCACACCTAGCACAAGTAGATGGACTCCAAATATACTCAACCTCAACCAAATACAATGAAACCTCTATAAATTAATAATGTTGGGAACCAAAACTATAATTTTTTTATTAATTTATAGAGATATTAATTTATCGAGATACTAATTGAACCAAAAACTCAATGTGTGACTATAAAATTATATTATTTTATAGAGATTTTTGGTGTATACTAATTTATAGAGTATTAATTTAAAAAGGTTATACTGTAGATGTTTCCTTGTTTATCATCACAAGCAATTAGTTTAGCGAAAGATTTATCCAATTCTACTTCAACCAATTTTTCTGCTTCATTCATTTGCGTCAGATTAAGATGCGGTTTATGAGTTAAGATTGTTTTTCCAAGATCCGAAGCAATGTGACTAATATCAAGGCAAGAGTAACAACTATCAGAGATATTCTTGAGATTAACCCAAATTGGCAAAGTTGAAATCTCTTGGCTTTAAAGACTCGTAGCAGGAGACCAAGGTGAAACAAACAATAGACAATTATATATCTGCCAAATACCTCTTTCAATGAACCACTTCTTATTTTCTTCATGATAGATATAAAACATAAACGAAGTGTGACGCCCCGACCAACCCACAGATAATGGACTACTCATGCCCGTTCACTCGGCCCGTGGGCTCCATCCCATCTGATGGATGGTGCGTTCATTTTTAGAAGACCCGAAAGTCTTGTTTACTGACCCTGCAATCACCACATGATCTTTCCTTGTGCTTTGGCTTCACTCGGCACGATACCGGAATCCATTCCCGATAAGTCACCCATCCTTCCACAACTCCAGCTCAAGCAAGCTTAATCCAGAAGTTCTAAACATATGTGTGACGGAAAAGGTAAGTGCACTTTGATGACATAGGTAGCCAAATCAATTATTTTAATTATTTCCATATACCACAAACCAGGAGGTTACAATTCACCCCTCTCAAAGAACGCAATGTCTTTGTTGCACCCCCAAGATCGTTACCCATGTTAGTGTAAACCCTCACTGATTCCACACTTTTCTGGGTTCCGCTCTGATACGACTTTTAATGCTCCAACCGCCTATGTCTAATGGCCCAACCACGTCCTCTCACTCAGCCCTTGAGCCTCATCTCGTACGACGGGCGGTGCGTTAATTTTTCTAAGGCTCGAAAGTCTGTTTACTGACCTGAAATCACCACAAAACCTTTCCCCGTGCTTTTGCCTCAATCGCACGGTATCGCGAATCACTTCCAGATAGGTCATCCATCCTTCCACTACACCAGCTCAAGTACGCTTAACCCAAGATTTCTGAACGGACGTGTGGCGGAAAAGGTAAGTGCACTTTGGTGACATAGGTAGCCAAATCAATTCTTTTTAATCCTTTCCAAATAACATAAACCATGACGTTTAACAAAAATTATCCTTGTTTCTTAATGGATAATCTACAACCCCTATCCCAATGCTTATTCACAACTAAAACATCCGGAGGTAAAGCACATATATGGAACTGCCCTATGACATACTCATCCTGATTATCTGGTCCTAAGAGTAGAACTTTGGAAGGGATGATTACCTCTGGTGTCCATCAATACGAAAAGTTAGATTAGCAGCTCAGAAAAGATTCCCCTTTGAAGGATCAATCTTTGCAGCCCATGGAAAACGTGTGATAACTGCCATTCGATTTTGATAGCTGAGGTTGAAGCTTGTTTGGAGGTATGCTGCCTTGTTTGGAACCTCTGCCTTTCCATCTTGTTGTTGCCGCTTTTTCTGGTTTGTCTGAGATCCTTCCTTAAAAGAAGGCCAAGCCGAATGGACAACACCAAAGTGGGGGCACTCACAGCTCTTGGTGAAGATGGCTTAGGTGGTGTAGCTGGTGGCGTGAAGTGGAGTGTGTTCGTCCAAGCACGTAACTGATGAGGTTCCTTTAGTGGGAGCGGAGCTATCGAACGAGCGTATTCCTCTAGCTCTTCAGGAGTGAGCGATGTAGAATTTGGTACCAATGTCCTAAGAGGCGTGACACTTCCAGTAAGAGCGTTCAAATCACCACATTTTGGATTTATGCTTTAAGTTGCAGTGGAAATCACCATGGACCAGGCAAAAGAGGAACCACCATCTGTTCCGTGTTTCGATGCCTCAACCATTTTTGTACTTTTCTGAACACGACGTCGTTTGTGTACCATGTCACATAAAATATTTTATAGATAGACACATACACCACGCGTATATATAATTTATTTATTTTGATTCCACTTTTTTTTGAAGAAGCTCAACAAATTAAATAGTTTCAGAATTTTCCTCCATTGATTGGTGGGAGAGAGAAGAACATTCGCAGATTGTTGAACATGGAAACGTAATCTCCTCTCAATAGAAACTTCCTTCCTTTTCAGATCTGAATCGGTTCTTTAAAATTTGATATCTCGACTCATCTGCCAGAGAAAGGGATACGTACCTCCACGATCGTCTTAATTTCGTTGGATCTGTTGAGTTTTCAAACGGTTATGGGTGTTTGATTGTGTAGGGTTGATTTCGAGACCAGAAAATGACGCATCGGGTAGATCAGGAATACAATTATTTGTTTAAGATAGTGTTGATTGGAGATTCAGGTGTCAGCAAATCGAATATCTTGTCGCGATTCACCAGGAACGAGTTCTGCTTGGAATCTAAATCAATCATCGGCGTCGAATTCACCACCATAACTACTCAGGTCATTCTTCATTTTCTTTCTATTTTTGATATGCTTTTTCATCTCTTGAGATCTAACTGGGTTTGAATCTCTCAGGTGGAAGGAAAGACGATCAAGGCTCAGATCTGGCACACTGCTGGCCAAGAGAGGTACAGAGCCATCACCAGCGCTTATTACCGAGGTGCTGTTTGTGCACTTCTTGTCTACAACATCACCAAACGACAGACCTTTGACAATGCCCTCAGGTGGCTGCGTGAACTTAGAGACCATGCTGATTCCAAAGTTGTGATTATTATGGCTGGGAAAAAATCTGATCTTAACCACTTGAGATCTGTGGCTGAGGATGACGGGCAAAGTCTGGCTGAGAAGGAAGGTGGTCTTTCCTTGAGATATCTGCTCTTGAACCAACCAATGTGGAGAAAGCATTTCAGACAATCTTGGGAGAGATCTACCATATCGTAAGCAAGAAGGCGTTGGCTGCACAAGAAGCTGCTGCTGCTAATTCCGCGATTCCGGGGCAAGGAACTACCATCAACGTTGATGATACATCTGAAGGCGTGAAACGTGGATGCTGCTCTACCTAAAACCTGAAGGTAAAAGCTGTTGTTTCGGGTGTTCCTCCCTATTCAAAGATTTTCAACTTTTTGTTTGCACTTGCTTCTCATTCTGTTTTCAAGTTTTGGCTGATGAAACATAACTATGCAACGACCATGTAAAATACTTTACTGTCTTTTTGCTCTTCGGTTTGTCTTCATTTAAAGATATTGTGACTTGTGATATTGTTTAGTTGGTAAAGCTTTGTTAGTAGCGTACTTGGAATGCTGCTGGTGCCTTTTACTCTTCTTCTTGCGTAGTTTGTTATGGCTATTTCTGGTTTATGAAGTATCATCTCTCTCTCTCTCTCTCTCTCTCTCTCTCTCTCTCTCTCTCTCTCTCTCTCTCTCTCTCTCTCTCTCTCTCTCTCTCTCTCTCTCTCTCTCTCTCTCTCTCTCTCTCTCGACAAGCAAATAAAACTACATAGTGTTTATTCTCTTTTTCTCGTATCCGGTTTAGGCCGGTTTGTCTTCGCTTGGATCATTGTTGGATTTTTATTAATGTAACTATCCACTTCCAAACCCTATGTTACACACTGAGAGGCTGCGACTAATATATAATTTTGATTTATTTATTAAGAAGGTTTCTATTTTCATTATCATAAAACTAGGACATAAAGCAACCTTTTTACTTTAAATGTCAATCTCTATAGTTTTTAGTAAAGCTTTAAGTAGAAATTAATTTTCCTTTCTATTGTATAAAATAAACTAGATGAATACCATATGGAATAACATATGGAATATAGATATATTGTTCCTAAACTGAAACACATTTTATGGAGCGTTTATTCAAGGTAATAA
Source organism: Brassica napus (assembly GCF_020379485.1). Lineage (NCBI taxonomy): Eukaryota > Viridiplantae > Streptophyta > Magnoliopsida > Brassicales > Brassicaceae > Brassica > Brassica napus. The sequence goes on from NC_063434.1 coordinate 14,827,815, forward strand.
CAGTCACGTTGTGTTATGCTCGTGTTTAGAAAACATCAGCTTTCTCACACTAACACCTTCTGTATACGTCAATGACAAATTAACAATTATTCTTCTCTTTCGAAAGGAACCCATCGAATTTGAAAGAGGTCCAACTACTTCCATTTTGGATTATGAAAATGTCGAGATGTACTCGTTTTCACTTAAGCCATAAGATTTTAGATGATAAAAAGCTTGTGTACCGCTTTATTCTAGATGTTAAGAATAGATTGAATACTTAAAACATTGATCAAGAACCATATAACAGTAAAAGGTCAATACGAAATGATGTAGGAATATGAAGTAACCTCCGAACGGTGTCATCAAATGCAACTACGTAGCGTCTTATAAGGACTCTGGTATGCGATGGACATTCAAAGACTCAAAAGGAGAGATTATAACATGTGATATGGGGAAGCTTGAAGGAGGACATACAATAGAAGATGAATGTTCAACACTACTATGGGCAATGCAATCAATTCGGTCTCTAGGTTTTCATAAGGTGATCTTTGAAAGAGATAACCAACTGCAGTCAATATTGTGGCTATTTCTGAATTAATAATCTATGTTTTATAAACAGTGTTATTTCAATATTTTTTTCTTGTTACATAAAAACTGTCATTTTAAAATTCTAATATAATATATGCCTAATTTAGATTTAACATTAATTGAAAAATACATTGATTTATAAATATTTTTATCTATCTCAAATTTTATTGGTTAAATGAAACGCCCACAATTGGCAAATTTACATGTCTTATGAGGATTCACGTCTAACTGCATCACATCATGAGCCGTTCTTTGAGATCTACGCCTAACTATATTGTTTGCAACATGTTGAAGATAATCTGCATCATCCACTTTCTCCAAGACTCGAAACCGAAACCTCTTGGTGCATAAGCATTACTAAAAACCCTTAGTTAAACCACTAGATTAAGAAGACTTTCACAATAAATATAATTATAAGAAAATGTGTTTAAATTTTTATATAAAAATTGTCAAAATAACACAATTATTTTAAATTTTAAAAACAAAAGAATGTAAGAGAACGAAACACATGTGCATATCTTTTAGCTAGGAAAATCATAAGGCCATGTTTATTGGGGGGTTTTTCAGGTGAGGTTCGTAGCATAATATAAGAAGCGTCTCTTAACTTTTAACTAAGAAAAACTAAAAACCGACTCTAAAATATTTTATTTAATTAAGAAAAACTAAAAACCTCACCCTAACTATGCCATATGTTTGAAACTTATATCACACATAGATTAAGAAAATATTTATGTTTTTATATTTATAAAACAAAAACATCATTATTCTTTGTACCAAAAAAAGAATATAGCTAAAAAAAGAAAAACTTTTGTAAAAGGGTCACTCCGGAACAGTTGTGACCCTCCGTTGGTCGCCGTGGTAGAATTTATTTCCGGCCGAAAGGATTGGCGATGGAAATGTGATCAACCTTATCCTAAACCATCCATATATGGGCCTCATCCACGAAAAGCCCAATAAAACAGGCATTTTATTACCACGTGATTGGCACGTGAAACCAACCAGGGAAAGTAGAAGAGAAACTAGTGGTGGCATCGGCAAGTTCGCACCCCTCTCTTCTCTTTCATCGATTCGATAGAGCGGTCGCGAAACTTTTATGTTTTCCTTTTTGCAAAAGATTCCGGGAAAATCTTAGTCACCGGAAAATGTTCCTATCTCAAGCTATACAACCGCCTTGCTATACCGTCAATTTCTTGCCTCGCTCTTCTCCGAAACCACCGTCGTATTCCGTTGCCTTTTACAATCATTCGACAACCTCCGCCGCGGGAGCTAAAATCTCAAACAATCATCTAATCCAGTCGTTGTGCAAAGAGGGTAACTTAAAACAGGCGCTTCGCCTCTTGTCTCAGGAACCAAGCCCCCCTAGTCAACAGACTTACGAGCTTCTGATTCTCTGCTGCGGTCGTCGAAGCTCTCTCTCCGATGCTCTACGTGTTCATCGGCACATTCTGGATAATGGGTCTGATCAAGATCCTTTTTTGGCCACGAAGCTTATCGCTATGTATTCAGACTTAGGCTCTGTTGATTATGCACGCAAGGTGTTCGATAAAACGCGTAAGAGAACTATATACGTATGGAACGCTTTGTTCCGAGCTCTTACGCTAGCGGGTCACGGAGAAGAAGTGTTGGGTCTGTACTGGAAGATGAATAGGATTGGAGTTGAATCAGATAGGTTCACTTACACTTACGTTCTCAAGGCTTGTGTCACATCAGAGTGCACTGTGGATCATCTAGCGAAAGGGAAAGAGATTCACGCACATCTTACCCGACGGGGATACAATTCGCATGTTTACATCATGACTACATTGTTGGACATGTATGCTCGATTTGGCTGTGTGGATTATGCCAGCAATGTGTTTAATGGGATGCCTGTTAGAAATGTGGTTTCTTGGAGCGCGATGATTGCCTGCTATGCCAAGAACGGGAAGGCTTTTGAAGCTTTGAGGACTTTCCGTGAAATGATGACAGAAACCAAAGATTCATCCCCTAACTCTGTGACTATGGTGAGTGTGCTTCAAGCTTGTGCTTCCCTTGCGGCGTTAGAGCAAGGGAGATTGATTCATGGGTACATACTCAGGCGTGGGCTTGACTCCATATTGCCTGTGATCAGTGCTCTTGTGACAATGTATGGTAGATGCGGTAGGCTCGAAGTGGGACAGAGAGTATTTGATCGGATGCGTGAGCGTGATGTTGTATCCTGGAACTCCTTGATATCAAGCTATGGCGTTCACGGATATGGAAGGAAAGCAATTGAAATATTTGAACAGATGCTCGCCAATGGGGCTTCCCCAACTCCTGTAACATTTGTCAGCGTTTTGGGAGCTTGCAGCCACGAGGGACTTGTTGAAGAAGGAAAAAGATTGTTTGAGTCAATGTCGAGAGACCATGGGATTAAACCACAAGTCGAGCATTATGCTTGTATGGTTGATCTGTTAGGTCGGGCGAATAGGTTAGAGGAGGCAGCGAAGATGGTACAAGACATGAGGACTGAGCCAGGGCCTAAGGTTTGGGGTTCCCTTCTCGGGTCTTGTAGAATTCACGGTAACGTTGAGCTGGCAGAGCGTGCGAGTAGAAGGCTATTTGCTCTTGAGCCGAAAAATGCAGGGAACTATGTGCTGTTGGCAGACATTTACGCTGAAGCTCAGATGTGGGATAAGGTTAAGAAAGTGAAGAAGCTTCTAGAATACCGAGGACTGCAGAAGCTGCCTGGTCGGTGCTGGATGGAAGTGGGGAGGAAAATGTACTCGTTTGTCTCGGTGGATGAGTTCAATCCTCTAATGCAACAGATTCACGCTCTCTTGGTTAAGTTAGCAGAAGATATGAAGGAGAAAGGGTACATACCGCAGACCAAAGGCGTGTTGTATGATCTTGAGACAGAAGAGAAAGAGCGGATAGTGTTGGGACACAGTGAGAAACTGGCGTTGGCGTTTGGGCTGATAAATACGGCGAAAGGAGAACCTATAAGGATCACCAAGAACTTGCGTTTGTGTGAGGACTGTCACTTGTTTACAAAGTTCATCTCAAAGTTTATGGAGAAAGAGATTTTGGTTAGAGATGTGAACCGGTTTCATCTGTTTAAGAATGGTGTTTGTTCTTGTGGAGATTACTGGTGATACTTTGGGGACTTTATACGTTTGCTTATGAATAATAAGCAAGGGAAGGGAGACATGTCGACTTGAGCTCCCTCTTGGACCTAATCAGGCCAAAGAAATAACAAACAGGTTAGGCTTTAAAAAAGTTTCATGTAATATATGCCAACAATATCTGTTGGGGATCATGATTGTTATAGCATACATATTTGTATTTTAGCGGCTGGAATAACGTTTCAAAGACAGCTGGTCTTAAACGAATTGGTTTAGGAACTGGATTGATTTGCCTCATCTTGTTAGTCTGCAATATTTAGGTAAAAAACAGTCGAACACTTTGCTCACCTCTTTCTCTGGCTGCTTCAGACACCTCTTCCTTGAGTTTTGACGCAGACGCATCTGCAGCTGCGGCGGTTTAGTCTTCAGTTTCCTCCGTTCAGCGCTGCTTTCTTGCATGGCAAGTTTCTTGACTCTACCCTTTAACCGTAGCAACCTACAGGGCTGCAATTTAGACGTTTCAGAAGCATTCTGAACCGCGGTAATGACCTGAGAGCCAGTTTATCGTAGGAGCTTCCCGAGCTGGTATCTCTGGCCTTGTTAAATAAGTTCCCACGGCCTGCACATTGTCAGATAAGCTAGTAGCTTTTGAATTTGCTTCTCTAGCTATTTCGCTGCTGGCGCTGCATCTCAGGATTTCTCAGCTGGGACTTTGGCTTCTTCCTCAGCTCTAGCCCTTGTGATCCCATTTGCGAGCATTTCCTCATCCCGTATTCGACGAGTACACATAGAGATGTCAAATGGGCGGGTTGGGCGGGTTTGGGTGTGTCCGAATGGGCTTCATTTTTTGCTGGACATTTTTGGTCGAAGCCCAAATAGAACCATGTCCAAATGAGACCATAACCAAATAAGCCCATGATTTGTTGGGTTATCCATGGACGGCCCATATACCCACTTAATGTAAACAACATAATTTCAGTTCTAATGATGCAAAGATTCTTAAGTTTTCAATTTTAAAGATGCCAGATACAGTTCAAAAGATTTATAAATATGATATACTTAAGCTTTATGTTTTAAACTTTATGTTTCAAATTTATAAAAAACACAAGATAAGTTCAAAGTTATAAAAGAAAACACACAAGATAAGTTCACAAGTTCACACAACAATGAAAAGTGAAAATACATAAGTTCACAAATCACAAGTTTACAACATTGTTTTATAACAAAGAGAGTTTCATTTCTTCACTTGGTCACCACCTTCTTCTTCTTTCTTCCACCATCTTCTTGTTCTTGTTCTTCTTCTTCATATTCACCTTCATTCTCTTCATTTTCATCTTCAGAATCACCTAACATATAATGATATCAACAAGAAGTCAAGAATCGATGATGACCATATCATATATAATATAACAAAAAATGACTCTACTTAAACAAATGAGAGCGACTCTACTTAAACTGTCAAGCAATAAAGCTGAGCAATAAAACCAAACAAGCTAATTAAATATCAATGTTCCAAGGAGAGCGACTCTACTTAAACAAATGATTCACACAAGACATACCAAGTGTATGTAGAGAACAACCTTACTACCCTAAAACCGAGCTTGTACAGATATCATTGCTAGCTATCAAAATCAGTAGTCCCCTAACAGATGAGAGCTTGTACAGATGAGACGACTTACTCATCGGTTCAAAGCCGCGTAGCCAGTTTCTTGTACAGATGAGAGCTTGTACATTGGATGGTAGTAGTCGGCTCCTGTACTTGGTAAGGACCCGGCTTCCAGCACTAAAAGAAGACTCTGAAGATACAGTTGTAATGGGGATACAAAGAACATCACACGCCATACGAGACAACTCCTTAAACCGAGCTTTATTGTTTTTCCAATATTCCAAGACATCTAGTTGCGGAAAGGCAACCATATCCATGGCCGGTTCAGCCAAGTAAACGTCTAAAGCTGATTTCCCTTCTCCTGCATTTTGAGTAATGAATGCATAAAATCCCTGCAGTATAAACATTAAAAAGGTGATTAATAGCAAACCAAGTACCAAACAGAATCAACTAAGCTTAGAATCTACTCATAACAGAATCAACTAAGCTTAGAACTTTAAGTAATTACAAACCAGTGACTATAGCTTGACTACTTACCCCATAACCAGCAGGAAGACTATTCTCCATTGTGGTTTCTGAAGTGGTTGCAGTAGTGGTCTTAGTACTCTTCTTATACACTCCAAATAGCTTCTCCATCTTCTTACGGATATGATCCATCTTAGCCTTGCTTGTTGACGGGTTTAGAGTGGTATAACAATACTCTAAGCACTTGAATTTCAACCTTGGATCCAAGACTGCAGCAATTGCAAGTATATCACTGTAGTCATCCCAGTACTTGTCGAATTTTAGCTTCATGATCTTCACCATCTCACGTATTGTATCATCTTCTGAAGTCGCATGATGTCTCAGCCAACTCTCTATTTTCCACACTTGCATAAAATACAAGTTCGCAGTAGGGTAAGAGGAGCCTGAAATCAGGTTTGTCATCTCAAAAAATGGAGACAAGAACTCACTGATGAGTGCTCCTCTTGACCATTCCAAATCTGAAGGAAAACACTTGTAGCTTGGCTCAACTTCAGAGAGATTACGCAATGCATCCTTAAAGTCAATAGCTCTAGACAACATTAAGAATGTCGAGTTCCACCTCGTTGCCACATCCAAAATAAGACTAGCATTGTTCTTATTCTGAATCCCAACGGTTTCCACACAAGCTTCAAACATCTTTTCCCTAGACTCTGAACCTTTTACAAACTTCACACTGTCCCTAATCTTCTCTAGAGCTTCACCAATCACTGACAAGCCATCTTGAACAATCAGGTTCAAGATGTGTGCCACACATCTTATATGCAGAAATTCACCATTACATACCAAATCCCTGCGAAGCTGTCTCTTTAGAAACCCTTGCATATTATCATTTGAAGTAGCGTTGTCCACCGTTACAGTAAACACCTTCTTATCTAAGCCCCACTCTTTCAGTATCTCCATTAACTTCATAGCAATGCTTGCACCAGTGTGAGGAGGAGGAAACGCACAGAATGAAACTATCTTCGCGTGTAGCTTCCAGTTTGCGTCAAGATAGTGAGCCGTCAGACACAAATATCCCTCTACCGTGATCGCTCTCCAAAGATCAGTAGTGAAGCTGATCCCACCAGGAACTTCAGTCAACACCTTCCTAAGATTGGCTTTCTCCTTCTCAAAAATCCTAAGCACATCAGACACAGCCGTGTTCCTACTCCAAAATTCAATACTTGAATTCGCATAAGCAAGAGCATCTCTCACCCTTCTATACTCGACAAATGCATAAGGCAGATTATGCTCTACTATAGCAATAGCCATCATCTCACGGAAGACCATCATATCCAGCTTCCTATTACTACCAGGTGTAGATCCAGGAGTCTTTGAACACCGTCTCGAATGCCTAAGCAAAGTACTAGTTCCATTCCTACCTAGATCTATGTTGTAGAGATCATGGCAATGATTGCACTTAATATTATGACTACCATCAGACAACCTATCTCCTATAATTGTAAAGTTCTTCCAACATACCGAGTGCCTACGTTTGTTACCTCTAGCCTGAGCAGCACTCGTTACAGAATCAGCTTGTGCATTCTGCTCATCTTCATTCTCAGCCATCATATCTTCAACACTCAAATAGTCATCATCGTTCAGGTTCAAAGTATCTGCATTCATCTACACAAAAGAGAACAAACAAGAAAAATCATCAGTTAACAAACAAGAAAAAGCATCAGATTAAACAAGATTTTAAAATTAAAAAAGATTGCAAAGTCAAGACTCATCACGTTATTGAAGTTAAATGAAACTAACTTAAGTTGACCAAATTTATCCTTAAGTTGACTAATAAAAAGATTTTAACTCGTTCAAGCTTAACTAGTGGTATAATATATCTTTAAGTTGACCAAATTTTTTTACCTTCATCAACGTTTTATTAAATCTCCTTTGGTAATTGTCATCACTATATAAAGCCTAAAAAGACGTTGACAAGAGGCCCTCTTTGAAACTAACTGTAGTTTGAAGGCAATGAATTTACCTCTTTGAAATCTTTACCGAACTCCTTAACCGTGGAGATAGCTATAGAAGCAGCTTCATCCAAAGGATACCTAACAATTAATCAGATAAAGAAAAAAAAAAGGTTTCATATCATGTGAAATTTTCATTCTCTAAAGATGATTCACAAAATGGGAAAAAAATCTTTGAAAACGTTTTACCAACAAGACAAACATCAAGTTCCTGATTCTTACTAATATCTATAAATTTACCTGAAAATTCCACAAGATATGGCCGTAAATGCAATATACTGGATGTTGTTCTCCTTAGCCACTCTTAGACTGTTCCTGTTACCAAAACAAATATTGAGATACACAATCTAAATGAGAAAGCATAAGTGAAGAACAGAAATAAAATACTTTACTATACACACTAAAATGCATTTTTTTGCTCTTTTATTTTTTTACCTGTAGGCATTTTCTAAGAGTTTCTTAGGATTCTTCTCGGCATTATAGACTGGGCCAACAGTGTGAACCACATGAGATGCCGCCAAGTTGAAACCTCTACAACACAGAAAACAATCAACAAGCTAAAAACTCAGAAGCATACACAATAAAAGAAAAAGTGTGATATAGCTACTGACCGTTTTGTTAAACTTCTCAATAGTAGCCAACGGGATTGTTCCTAGTGGGATGACCTTCCTAGTACCTTCACTCTTCACAAAAATAAAACCAAAGAATATATAACGATCACAAATTCATAAGTGGCTTGAAAAACACATGTAAGCAACAGAGGAAAGGACACAATGTTCATACCAAAAAGAGAATACGAAAGTTTGTCACCAACAAGGTCCCTGCCTCATCGATGTTGATAAGTACAACTCCATAACCCTGTACAACAAAAAAGGTCCAAACTCAGACAAAAACAAAACCAATGTTGGATTTCAATAGACATACCGAAGCTTTAGTTTTGCTTCTATGCCAGTGATGACTCGACCCACAACCACAAAAGCTTGTTTCTGGCCATAGATAGCCTCAGAAGTCGAAGGAGAATCGAAGGAATCGAAGGAGAACCGAAGAAGAACGAAGAAGAGGAAGAAGAATCGATCACGAGAAAGAGGAATCGAAGATGAGAAAGAAGAATCGAAGAATACGAGGAAGAATAATCGCAGAAGCTCTCTCTGTCTCTCACGAGGCTGAGAAAAAAAAATATCGTGTTTTCCCCAATTTCCAAACCCTAGACATTTAATTTTATTGGTCCACCCATTGTCCAACTGGTTAAGCCCAAATTTGACCATAGATGTAGTTGGGTTCACCCATTTGGACAAAAATTATTTATGGTTTAATATGGGCTTGTCCATTTCGGTCCATATCTATTTGGACACTGGCCACCCATTTATAGCCCACCCATTTGACATTACTAAGTACACACACTGTCGTGGATGATATTACATCAAAAAGAGTTCATATAAACATTAATTTTAGCCATAAACAATCCATGGAGAACGCGTTTAAGATCACTACAACTTTACTAGCAATCCAACGACTTCAAAATCAACAAGAGCCAATGTATCACATAGAGGCTTCTTTACTTAAACTGAAAAGTTCATCTACATACGAAAGGACACAAAAGTTTCTAAGAGGAGCTACAGATTTCGCTCTTGTGTCTATATATATTTGTGCGATAATCCTTTTTAATCACAGTATAATTAATTGGTGGCCTAGGATGAACTATTACGTCTAGGGGTAGGAGTGATGTTCGGATATCCCTCTTCAGTTTCTGATGAGATTTTTGGGTATTTTCGTATAGGGGTATTGCGGTATATGATTTTATTGAACATATCGAATTGGTACTTAACGCTTGTCTAGAGTAATCGGAATCGCAACGAGAATTGGTCATCGACAATTTAGACATCGATGATTTAGACATTTAATTGAAATTGCAACGAGAGTCGGATGGCTTACTTATGAATTCGAGTTTTAGGATTGATCTTAATAAAATCCTTACCAACTATTTATTTGAGTAGAGTTTCTCTTGGAGTAGTTTAAGCATATCAAATTTGGCGCAATTTTTGGGGAGTGTTTGATTCACCATTAGACTATGTGAAAGGTATAATTTAGGTTTTTGTTTTCTTTGTTATTTATAAACTTTTCTTGTTCCTTTCAGATGTATGCGCGATCAGAAGCAATAAGAAAGGCGAACTCTTTGACTTCTTGGATCCAACTAAGTTAGAATGCGCGATTCGTAAGCCGAAGCGCTCAGTATCGATCAACACCCTTCAGCGTTGATTGACAACACTCGAAACCAAGTAGTGATCGATACACATCAGGCATCAGACGACACTCACTTGCGGCAGACAGAGATTGTTGCACCACTTATGTTGATTCAGAATGCTAATGGGGACTTGCATGACCGTGTGGGTCATCTGCGTAATGCAGCATGTCAGAAGATAGATGATCATGGAGGTGTAATCTCGAACTTGAAGTTGGGGTAAGTATGCTGCAGCAGCTATTGATGCTGCAAATGATGAGAATGATGTGATTGATGGACCCATAACGTTGGTTGATTACTACATACCTTTCAGTACTACGCCAACAAATATGCTATTCTTCCTCCAACTTTCAAGAGGCATGAGTTTGAGCTGAAGCTAGAATACTTCATCCTTGTGGGACAGCAGCCTCATCACGGGCTCCCACACAAGTATCTTAGGGACAATTTGAAGAAGTTTGAGGATTTGGTTTCTTTTATGAAAGCCAATGGAGTCTCTTATGACTGTCTTCTCTGTAAACTCTCCAAGTACTCTCTTGCTGAAGATGCTTCTTATTGGTTTAAACAGCTACCACCAGGATCTCTTATTTCTTGGACAGTCATCCTGCGAAATTTTTTTGAAGACACTAAATCTGAAGACTTGAGAAACATGATCTCCATGTTCACTCAAGGACCCACTGAATCATTCAATAGATTTTTGATCAAATTCAAATACTAAAGAGATTTTCCACACTATAGATTCAACGAAGTACAACTACTTGGTACATTCTTCAGAGGTCTTGCGTTCGTCAATCAGATGGATCTTCACATAGCTAGTGAGGGAAATTTCAACACTATAAATCCGGAGGAAGCTGCGAGACTTATCAAAAAATTGGCATCCAACAATAGTACCAAAAATATGAATACAAGAAGAAGTTTGTTGAAAGTTTGGATAAGAATCAGATGGCTGAAGTAAAAGCAAAGCTGGACACATGTCACATTCTTCTCAATAAAGAGGTTAGCTTTGCAAAAGTCTAGAGGTTGATGAGACTACTAAGAAGAAAGAAGAAAAGGAAGATGTGAATTTCGTTAACGAGATTTGTTTTCAGGATCAGGGATTTGTAAATCAGGAGGGAAACAAAAACTTCAATAGTGCTGACCAGAAAAGTAACTACATCAACAACCAAAACTCGCAGTGCCAAAAGCACTTCAACAACAATAGTGGCATCTTCACCAAGAACTATGGAGTTTCCTCTTATCAAACTTCTGCTGCAGCAACTCAACAAAAACTTCAATAGTGCTGACCAGAAAAATAACCACATCAACAACCCAAACTCGCAGTACCAAAAGCACTTAAACAACAATAGTGGCGTCTTCACCAAGAACTATAGAGTTTCCTCTTATCAAACTTCTGCTGCAGCAACTCAAAGCAAGATGGGGTCTATGATTGACCAAGTCCTGGAGGGTCAGTAGAAAATGAGAGCATATTTTAATGGGAAACTGGATGTTGTGTATACTGAGCTTAACAGCAAATTCGAGGCTCTAAACACCCACGAGAAAAAAGCTTGAAACGTAGACTATCCAACCCAATGAAGCTGGGAAGAAACAAGAAATCCTGGTGAAAGGAAAAGGTGAAGCTGGACAGAGGCACTACGTGAATGCCATCATTGAGTATGAATTTTGGCAAGTGTTGAGGCATGTGAAGCTTCGAGAGGACGACTTTGAAGTTGAACGTTCTATGTCGTTTGGCAGTATACTCACTAGTGTTGAGTGATGACATCCCAACATCGACTGATACTTCTTGAAGATTCTGAAAACTCTCGACAGGCATCAAGTGTCGATACATCGATTAACACCCTTCTTAACCTTCTGCAAATCAGACACACGCTGCAAGTGTCAGTCGACAGTCCATGAACATCGATCAACGCCAGCTAAACTATGATTGACGTCCTCTAAAGTACGATGCACATAACTTATTATTTATCAGAAAGCTTCTAAGAGACAAATCCAGATTGGAAAGAAAAAAAAAGAATAAGCTAAACATCTAGAGAGAGAGGCCAATGATAAGGAGATGGATGCCTTCACTAAAAAGGTATTACAGATCCCCAAAGAGGAGTTTTTGAGGATGCCTTCTACAAGCATATGCTTTGGATACTCACAAGCATAGACATCAGAAAAAGTTATGCAGATGTTCCGTCAACTAAGAAGCAAGATGAACAAAATCATGAAGTTGAAGAAGAAGAATGATCAAGGAAAGTTTGTGGTTCCATGTATTATTGTAGGTCACTAATATCCAAATGTTTTGTGTGAAACTTGTTCTTCATTGAGCGTCATACCTAGAGAAATGGCTGATTTTTTTGAGTTAAAAATAAAACAATGTCTTAACACTTTCACCTTTGTAGACTGCTCCAGATTAAGTTCAAGAGGCATTATCAAGAACTTGGAGGTGAACATTGGAGATGATATCTTCCATGTATACTTACATGAACCTCCACATAGAATGGAAAACCTTATTGCTGCTTGAAAGAGCTTTCATGTAGGAACAATTTGCGATGAAGACGAACAAGTTGTTTCTGACATTTGTTGATAAAGATGTTTTCTATGATCTTGTTCGTTTGTTCAGAGGGAGAGACACCAATTCCTACATTGAGCTTAGTGATAATCCAGGAAATGTAGCTATTATTGGCGGTGATTAAGATCTAGATAGTAAAAACACAGAGGCAGCATTGATGGACACCCCATTAGTGTCGGTTGACACCACAAAGATTTCTGACCAGATGAGAGCTTTAACGTTAAAGTCTGGTACTTTTTGAGGGCAACCCCTCATGGAATGCAAATGACAGTCTTGTAAGCTGATGAGTACAAGATCTATAGATATCAAAAGGGTCGTGCTAGAACAATAAAGGGAAACTTATTGATGCATTAGAGGCTGCAATCTCTGATATACTCATAATGTCTGTGAGGGTAGGAAATGAGAACCACATGACACATGAGATTCCTAGACCCTTCCAGAGGAACAACAAAACCCTAAGGAACTACGGTGCCTCCTCTTATCAAAATCCATCAGCAACAACTAGAAGAAGCAATACACATGCTATGCTGGAACATATCTTTATAGGCCAGAAAAAAATGGTAGATGATTTGTGTGGAAAGATGGATGCAACCTACATCCAGCAGAATAACAAGATCGAGTGGATAAAAGAAAACATTCGTATTAGCTAGCTTTTTGTGGCAAACCATTTGCCTAGACAATCTGTGTAACGTTTGTCTCTTAGTGCTGTGATAGATGACACTCTTTTCTCACAATTTTGTCGATGTTCTTCGCGATTGTAAGAGCTGCGGTGGGTTGATCTTTTTGAGATAAACTTGAAGATAGCTTGAGGTTGAAAGTTCTTAATCCTCATGAGATGTGGTTTACAAAAAGGATTAGGAAATAATGAGTTGTGTTATACCTAAGAAACAAACATGCGAGGCAAGTCACGAAGAAGGAGAAGATGTTAGTGGTTCTGGATCCCACGAGCCTGAGGTAGAAAACGAAGAAGGTCAACTAATACCCAATATAATGATAAGTGAAAGGGAGAGTATAAAACCAAAGTATCTTGAAGAGTATATCTTGCTAGCTAAGGAAGAAGGTGAACTACTACTACTAGATCTCAACAATGAACCGAGAAACTTCAATGAAGCAAGGGGATCAAAAGAATGGGTTCTTGCGTGTGAGGATGAGATATACTCTATTAGTCTATTGTTAAGAACGAAACGTGGAGTCTCGTAAGAACTTTCGAATGGAGCAAAACCGATTGGGTTAAAGTGGATCTTCAAACTAAAACGCAACGCCGATGAAACGATCAACAAGTACAAAGCGCATCTAGTTGAAAAGGGATATGTAGAGAAATATGGAGTTGATTTCGACGAACTCTTTGCTCCAGTTGCAAGAATTGAAACCATACGATTATTTATTAATCTTGCAGCAACCAACAGATGGCAGGTTCATCACTTGCACGTTAAAACGGCTTTCCTTCTTGGAGAACTCAAGGAAACCGTTTATGTAGAACGGCTAGCAGGTTTCGAGATTAATAGAAGTGAAGCAAAAGTCTATAAGCTCCATAAAGCACTATATGGACTCCGACAGGCTCCGAGAGTGTGGAACAATAAGTTGAACAGCATTCTTATGGAATTGTGGTTTACAAAATGCTCTAAAAAATCCTATGTTTATCGTAAAACAGTGAATGGACCCCTTCTTGTGGTTTCAGTCTATGTAGATGACTTATTTGTTATGGGAACTAACAAAACGATCATTGAAGAGTTAAAAAAAAGGGATGGCGTCAAAGTTTGATATGACCGACCTAGGTAAATTGACGTACTACCTTGAGCTTCAATTTGATCAGCATGAGCAGGGGATATCTTTGAGTCACGAACGATATGCTTTGAAGATAATAGATGAAGCTCGGATGAAGAACTGTAACTCAATTCATATACCAATGGATTCAGGTCTGAAGTCAAAGGCTGAAGATGAAAAGGAAGTAGACGCTACCTGGTACAGAAAGAATATAGGTTGTTTGCAATACGTTTTGCATACGAGACCGGATATGTCATATTGTACTGGAGTCTTAAGCAGGTACATGCAAAGTCTTCGAGATTCTCATGGGATTGCAATGAAGCAGTGTCTACGATACCTTTAAGGCACTACCACTCTCGGTCTATCATTCAACCGGTCAAGTGAAAGCATTCCAAGACTTATTGGCTACAGCGATAGTAGCCATAACGTTGACCCTGATGATGGAAGAAGCATGACTGGACACATTTTCTTTATCTCGGAGAAAGTCTAATCACATGGTGTTCAACAAAGCAAGAGACAGTCGCGTTGTCGTCGTGTGAGGCTGAGTTTATGGCTGGAACTGAGGCACCTTGTCAAGAAATTGGGCTCAAGGATCTACTCTATGAAGTTATGGGATTCGAGTGGAAGAAAGCTGTGATCAGAATCGACGATCAATCGGCAACCCGTTAACAAAAGTGCAGTCTTTCATGGCAGAAGAAAGCATATACACACGAGATATCATTTTATACGAGAATGTGTTGAGAAAGGATTAGTAGAAGTTGAACATGTTCCAGGGACGCAACAAACGGCGGACATACTGACCAAGGCTCTAGCACAGATACGTTTTAGTTAGATGCGGAGTTTTATCGGTTTACAAGATTTGAAGAAAATTGATTTTAAGTTTAAGGGGAACAATGTTGAGATAAGCTTGAAGATAGTTTGAGATGGAAGTTCCCAAATTCTAATGAGATATGATTTACTAAAAGGATTAGGAAACAATAAGTTGTGTTATGCAAAGATGTTGCATAACTTTTTTTTGTCAAAGATGTTGCATAACTTATGAGTTTAGAAAATAGTGATTGAAAAGTTAAAGTTTTGTGATAGTATCCTTATGAGAGATTAATAAAAAGTGTTGTTCTTATTGCGAGAGTTTTACAATGGTGATTCTGAGACTGTTGATTACAATAGACCTCCATTCCGACGTGCATTCCTTTCCCTCCAAACCATGTAAACAGAGACTTGAAAAGCATATACACCTTTGAATTTGTTTTGCGTCAGCTTTTTTGTTGTTGAATTTTGTTTTCAGAATTTACTTAATGAAAATCAAATTACTAAATACTGAACAATTGATTTATAAATAGTTATAGAGTTGCAGACATTTAAGTCGAAACAGAGGAAAGACAAAGGAAGAGCTGTACGGAAACCCCATAGCGATATCGTTGAATGGCGTATTCAATCGTCGTCAACGTAGATGGTCTCCTGCTTAAACAGTCCTCCGAACACTTTCCTCACCTCTTTTTCTGGTTCCTTAAGACGCTCTTCCTTTTGTTTGGACGCAAACGAAGCTGTGGCGGGTTTCACCACGGCTTTCTTGGGTGGCAAGTTTCTAGCCTTTGCCTGTCCTCTGACAGTAGCGACCTGCACTTTCGGCGTTTCTGAAGCGTTCTGAACCGCAGTTGCAATCTGAGAACCGAGTGCATTCCAGGAGAGTCCGGATCCAATATCTTTCGCCTTGTTAAATAGACCGTCCACTGAGATTCCCACAGCTTCTGCCTTTTTCTGCGCGTCCTCAGCTAGGCTTGCAGCTTCAGCTTCTTTCTCAGAGAGCTTCAGCATTTGCTTCTCAAGCTCTTTGGCTGCTTGCGCTGCCTCTTGGGCTTTCTCAGCTGCGACTTTAGCTTCTTCCTCGGCTCTTGCCTTTGCCATCGCATCTGCGTACATTTTCCTCCTCCCGTCTTCCGGGATTACACTATCATAGTATTTTATCAAAGAAGTTGACACAAACGTTAGTTTTAGCTATAAATCCAAATTTTCTAGATTTAATACCACTTTAACATATCTAACAAACAACAATGAGTACTGAATAAGTTCGTAGAATGTATGTAGTATAGCTTCTTTTACCTGAAAAGCTCATCCAGTGGCCGTGACGGTGCGGATGGATCTGTAGAAACTTCTACTACCTGAAAAAGAAACACGCACATAAATGACATATTCAACAGATACAAACGTTGATGGCTACACTTTTTGCCCTTGACGAGTACGTTGCATGTGCCACACACATTACCTTATTTTCTGCCAGTGCTGTGTTAGCAAAAATGTCTGCAACCATCGAGGCAATCTTCAACTTTGGGACCTGTTAGCAATCAGAGCACTAAAGAAGTTCAGTGACGCTCATCAGTCACAATCGTTTTATTAAGAAATGATTTTGTTTCGAAGTAATGTATTCTATATCCCTTTTTAATCGCATACATTACATTACTTTGTACGCCTCAGATGAACTACTGCCACTTCCGCTGTTACTCCCTTCAGCTGAAACGACGACGTTATAAGATTTCTCCGGGGAGAAATCCTCCGTCAAGCTCGTCTTTATGAGTGTGTAAGCCACGTCAGTTTGAGCCACTTTCTCGATGAGCTCAGAGATAGTCAGCGGCTGAGATTGAGCGAACAAGTTGCTGAAGAACGAAGTTATCCCGTCGAGTACGTTGTATGTTGATCCACCGATGCTCCCGTCGTAGACGATTGTCACGTGGCTTACGCCGGCGAGTTCAGCCGCTTGAACCAGGACCAGCGCGTCTGAGGTCGAGACTGGGGTGTCCGGTCCGTTCTCTGTCGCCCCGATGGTAACCACAACTTTGGTCGCGTTTCCAATGGCTTTGGCGATTGATTCTGCGTCTTGGAATGGCGATTCCACCGCGTTTAGCCTCTTGATCTCATCCTTTGATAGAATCTGTTGAAAAGCGGTTCGTCAAACGAATCAAAAATCTTAAGTGCGATTGAGACCAAGAATCAAGATCATTTTGGCTTTTAGAAATTGGACATTTTATTATGAATCAAGAGGGACAGAACAAAAAGAAACCGAGACCTTGTAAGTAGCCGCGACACGAGCAAGGTCCTGAGCGGCTCCAAGATCAGGAACACCAGCTCGGACACTGAATCCTCGTTGCAAGAGAGTTTGAGCTATGCGTATACCGGCTTGTCCTGTAGCACCGGCCACAAAAACCGTACCGGGATCTTTTCTTCTGTTGTTACCAAAAGCCAAACCGGTGGAAGGGTTCGTCACGACCGGCATCAACGACTTCATGTCAGGTAACTTACCGAAATCAAACCGGAAAGGGTTTGAATCTGGTGATTTCCCGGTTTGTTTTCCCTCCGAGTCATCGCCCTTGGGTTTCCCGAGCTGAAACCCCGTCTGTTTTGCAGCCCACACGGTTAACACTGGTTTTCTCCGGTTAAACTTTGCACCCGGCGAGGTGGTTAACAGGAATGAAGTGGAGCTGGAAGTCATTAGAGGAGGTTGAAGAGTTTAGGCTTAGTTTGATTGTTCCTCAAGTAAACAATGTGGATGACGATGTCATAGATTAAAGATGAGACACCATGGGGGAGTGCCCAAGACTTTCGTTGTTTGTGTTTTCCACAGATGCTTCATTATCCTGAAAATGGATTTAGCGCCAATGGGATTATACCACGTCACAAACATATCTTGATGTGGCTTCGTATGAACTTTTCGCCACAGAATCTCGATCATGGGGGCCCAGAAATCAGATAATATTTCAACTTTGCCACAAAATTTTCATGTAATTTCATTTGTATTAAGAAGTCAGATAATATTCCAAAATAGTTTTTTTTTTACATAAAAACGTCATTTAAATCCCAAACTAACCAAATTAAGCTAAACAAATCCTCAACTTTTGGGTAAGCCAAACAATTCCCAAACTTTTAAATTTTTTCCAAAATAATCCTAAAGTTATGTTGACTAAACCTTTTTAAACATTCCTGAAGTTAACGTTAATTTGCTTAAATGTCTGTTACATAGTAAAACGATGTGTTTTACTCTATAATTAAAAACATAAACTCGTGCTTTTGTTTTTCCGGGAAAGATGCCAATACCGAAGACATCACATGCTAGAAAGAATGTGCTTTCTTCTTCATCTACTCAGTGTCAGGTCGAGGTTCGTTGCGTCTCTCATCAGCGATGATTCATTTAACGTCACGACCTTTCCCTCCCTGCATCGTGGCCTTCTTCAATTGTTTCACTCGAACTCGATGTAGCCTTCTTCTTACGACGTCTATGATCAAGCTTCTTCGGCCTCTCCATCTGTTTTCTTCAAATAGTCAAGAGTTAAGCTTGCTTCATGTATAATAATCTATGGGTTTAGGTCAATGATTTTGGGAATTAGAGATTGTTATCGATGGAGAAGAAGACTACGAGTTTTTTTTAATGATAGTAAAACTCATCGTTTATTAATTAATGGAAATTTATAAAAAGTTAACAGTTGATTCGGAAATGCTTAAAAGGACAGAGTCAAACATAAGTTTATGATTATTTTGGAAATTTTTTAAAAGTTTGGGAATATTTTGGTTTACTTAAAAGTTGAGGTTTTTTTTAGCTTCTTTTGTTAAGTTTGGGATTTTATTGACGTTTTTCTCCATCTCTTAATAGTTTTCTTTGATGTAAATTTAGAAACGAAAATTAGGCTGAATGACACAAGAATAAATCATATTTAATTACATAACAAAAAATAAAGTGTAAATATTACTTTTACATTATACTAGGTTAAGACCCGCGCCTTGCGCGGAATGAATATTATATATAAATTATTTTTAAGTATTATCTATTTTTTACATATTATGAAATAATAAATATACATTAATAATTAAAAATTTAGTAATTATTACATATATATAATTAAATTGGTAAAAATACTTAAATAAATTTTATTAATCCAGACAAACATTTTTTTAGATTTTATATGATATAAAATTAATTTTAAATGATATTAAGATATATAGTACATTTTTAACATTGACATCTGTTAAAAAATATTTTATACTCATATTATTTTTGATCACTTGTATTACTTTAGAACAAATATTTTTAATCAATGATAATAATTAAAAAAATTGTGGGATGTTTAATAGTTTTAGTAGTTCATAATTTTAAAAACAATCCATGCAAAATTTAAAATCTTAATTTTAAGTTGTCAATAATTGTTCAAAATGTTTATCAAAAGAATTCAAAACAAATTCGAAATTAAAACAAATATGTATTTTATATAGTATATAATTTATTTTTGAAAAATATTAATATACATATATATAATATTTATTATATGAGATTTCCTATTTATGTAATTTTGTAATCATTTGTATCTTGTTATAACATAAATTTTAAACCATGGATCACAAAAATTTTAATGTGATTTTTTTAACAACTTTAGCCATTTGTATTCGTTTTTTAAAATTCAAAATATAACATATACGAAAAAATCTAAAATTTTATTATATAGTTAATGTGGTTGTTTAATTTATTTTAATAAGTTAAAATTTTAAAAAATGATAGAAAATAGACTAAATTTTATCAAATCTTTATTATTCAAAATCATTAATTGTCATATATATACTTTAGCCACATTAGGTAATTCCGTGATTTTTATTTAAGGAAACAATGAAGAACATTTATGATTAATTTATGGTTAGTTTAATAAAAAGCTTATTATATATTTCTATGGACCAACATATTTTTCTAAAGATTCTAAGAATGATTGTGGTGAAGACATGTGGCTACAAAATATGTTGTAATGCTTCTCCTTTAATATATAGGGGATACTATACTATCTTTACTATATTGTTAATGAAAAATAAACATATTTTTTTTATTACCGACCACTGCCACCGCTTTCTCCATAACCAAACCATTAGTGCCGTCAGCTCATCTACCATAGTCACTTCCACTACATCCACTGCCTAATCCGTAGTTTTGAAATATCTTTTTTTTGTGTGGTCTCTTTACTATCAAACATATCTTCGTAAACCGTCATATCTTCCTCTGTAACCACCATCACCTCTTCTGCAATCACTATCAACTTCTTCGTAATCACATTCATCATTTGGTCACTAGATTTAGGGCCGGCCCTGAAATTTGGGAATCCTAAACCATTTAGTAAGATTTTAAAAGTTCGGGGATCTAAATTTTTTAAAAAAATTTGAAGACCTATTACATATAAAAATTTTCAAAAAATTTGAAGACCTGAGACGAATGTTTTATTAGGCTTGGACACAGGACCGGTTTTGACTAGATTTGTAACCTTCGCTGAATCTTTCATTTCCACCACTACTGATTCCTCTATAACTACCATCATATTCTATATTATTTTCTAATTCTAGTCATACTTATATTGTATAGCATCATACACTATTAATTTAATTATTTATATAATATTTTTTATACTATTTAGGATTATGTTGTTTATGGAAAACTGGAGCAATAGGAATTTTTGGTCTTTTATCCCCACCTTGTCACTTTGTTCCTTCCTCTTTAAAACAGAGGGCATCTTAGCTTATCGTGCGACAGACGACAGCAGTGAAACCATTTTTGTGAACTTTCATACTCCACATCTACTATAGATGTTTCCCCTGAGGAAGATTCACAGATTTTTTGTCTCAGAATGGCTGTTGAAGATCCACGATCACAAGTGCCCGAACATATTCATGCAGCAATGGATTTTCAAGATCATATTCAATCACATTCACATAACCCACACCACCAGCCACCGCATTAATGGTCTTCAGCGTGAAGTTGACCGGAATTTTGTGTATACTGTTGGGTATGGATCTGATCCTCTCAAAAGGTCCACATAATAGCTGATCTGCCCCATAACCGTTGGGAAGAGGCTCAGCTCGTCAGCTCGCGAACCGATCGGTTGGCTCGATCCGAAACTGGTTTTAGTCGATGGAATGAGCGACTGAAAGCAGTCGACTCGACGGCCTGACACAGCGGCCCGATTGCTCAGCCCAACGAGTGGAAAGCCCATTGAGTGAAAGCAAATTAAGTCATCAACTGGTCGCCTATATAAAGAGATATAGAGGCAACAAAAAAGGGATCCGAAATCGACTACATATACTTTCGGCGGCTAGAACTAGGGTTTTATTTCTCTTTCTCGCCCACTTGTATTTCCCGGCGAACTAGTTTTTGCCGATTTGCTTTCTACCGCACATTTCCTTATTTGTAAACCGACTAAACGTTCTATGATCTAATAAACGTCTTTGTCTCGATCCACCGACGAGTTCTCGTCTCTTTTACTAGTTTCCAACAGTTCTCGGTTCAAACATATACAAATCCAGATCGGTGTCGTTTATAGGAAGTTAGAGGGTGGATATTTCAACCATCTATCCATCACCATTCCCCAATCATCAATCCGTGCTTCATGATCGTCAGAAGGTCTGTTTCTAGATCGAAGATGAACTGAAAGATCTCATTTGTTAGCGACTTAGTGCTACTCCCATGACTCGTTCATGTATTTTCCATATTTTAGGCATCATTCTCAGCATTTTCCCCATGTTCTGTACTTCCGGATTAAGATGTCGTCCAATCAGACTTTTCGAGTTTTTCTTGACGGCAATAAAATCATCCTCATCTGGTAGATTTATGGGTACGTCCTCCTCCAGAGACATGTACTGCATTACTTGCGCCAGATTCTCGTCCATTAGAAGTAAAAACAGTGAATTGGTTGTGTTTGGTTCTTTTTTCACTTGGTATTGGTATGAGTGCATGTTCTGTGAGACGACTGTGCGATGAATCCTAGACAAACACTCAATGTCGTGGAAAATTTGAAGAAATATTAAAGAGTTTTCGAAACTCAAAAGATATTTTTTGATATGCTTATTGGAAATTTTTCAAAAGAATTTGAAAGTTGGCAAGGAAAAAGTCCATACGTAAGTTATCTTCATTCTGATTGGTTGATACACACCCTCGTATCAAAGGAGAATATTTTGTTTATAGAGAGAATTTCGCCATCCGCTGAGCATATGAGATTGATCCGGTTAGTATTGATTCCCGATTTCTAATGCAAAGAAAAATTGATATTGAATTGAATTCTATTCTATACAGAAATCAATCAAATTTCCCGCGTATTGAAATCGGGAAGATGTTTGTGCTCAGAGTTTCTCTCAAAGCAATATTCTGGAATCAATAGATTGAGTCGGTTGACACGATTTAACGGTTTAATTAACACTAGAACCAAAACCTGAGATTTGTCTCGGTGTTTGATTATTGAATGTGATTTACAAAGTTTCCCTTTCCTTTTGCTTGAAGATTAATGATGGATAAGTAATCTGTTGAAAATATCCCAAATCTTTGCCTTTTCTTTTTTACAGTGAATGATTAAATGGGCTACACCGAGCTCTAGAACATTCTGAACGTATACACCATTAGGCTGAGTGAAACTTAGCTTAGAGGTTAGAAGTTATTGAGAGAAAATTGCTCACGAGAATTATAGGAAAACTCTAAACTATGATATTATATTATTATTGTCATACTTTTATGATAAATTTTTCATATATAAAACAGTACAAGCGTGTGCTGGCCATAATTGTTGTTATGAAGTAAAGTACAATCAGCAAGTGCAGACCTTTCAATGGTTGTGCAGATTTTTTGAAGGTGTTTGAAGAAAGTAGACTCACTCATTCTTTGAATATGAAGACACTATGCCCTAGGCCAGAACTTCGTGGTATGGTGTGGGAATACTGATCCCAGGTGTGTCTGGAGGCATCTCAGGCAAAACATCTTTTCCTTCAAGATAACTCACCACTTGTGCCATGCTTGGCCTGTCCTCTGGGTTGTACTGTACACAGAGCAGTCCAAGCTTCAGTACCATCTCTATCTCCTTGCTGACGTAATCTCCTTCCAGTCTAGCGTCTCGGACACCAACCAAGTTCCCTCTTTTCGAGCATTGACATACCCAGCTGATTAGATTAAACTCTTCAGGCTTCCCTGGATGCTCTATGAACATTCTCCCACATGCAAACTCAAGTAATAAAGCCCCAAATGAATACACATCGGCTTTGGTTGTTGGCATTCCTGTGATGATTAGCTCCGGAGCCACGTACCCTACGCTTCCAAGCATAGGGTTCCTGTTTGTGCCGAACATAGCCAGACCAAAATCTAGCCGCCCGTTTAGATCCTCATCCAAGAGTACATTCGCGGCTTTAACATCTCTGTGGAGAACGATCTGCTCGTGCAAATAGAGAAGAGCTGAAGCCACTCCCTTGATGATGTGAAACCTTTGTGACCAACTTAGCTTAGGCTTCTCTTCATTAAACAAGAAATCGTCCAGGTTTCCGTAAGGCATGTAATCATAGACCAATAGTAATTCACCTTTTCTTCTGCAGTATCCTAAGAGCTGCACAAGGTTCTTGTGCCTTAACTTCCCAATACCAACAATCTGAGAAACAAGGTGCTTCGTATCTTGCTCTGCATCCAGTGCGACTCGCTTCACAGCGATATGTGCATTGGACGAGAGCTTTCCCCTGTAGACTGTCCCGTTTGCCTCTGTGCCAAGCAACTCGCTCTCTTTGAACCCTTTGGTGGCTTTGTATAGAGCTTTGTAAGAAAATCTCTGAGGGCTGTAATCTTCCTCCCATTCTTCTCTGACTTCTTCATACTTGCTGTTGGCATACATTGATCTTAAGGCTGCTCCCATTTCCAGAAATCAATTTTCAGTTTTTTTTTTTTTTGCAGGTTCTCAAGACAGCTTTTACTTTGTTGTCTGAACCAGTTTTGTAAATGGCATTGTTTTGTCTGTTGCAACTTTTTCAAGCCGTCTCCGTTTGGTGAACTTTTGTGTTTGTGGGCAATGAGTTGCCTACCACTTTCTTCCAGGGGGCAAGGTCAACTGTTGTACCAGACCGTCCATTCTTGTTCTTTAATGGGAATCAATCTCTTAAAATAGTATTTCATCATACGAGTTGCATTCATAATCTCGAATTAAGATCTTCCATCATCAGTTAAATATTATTAAAATTGCACGTTGAACAGATTCATCTGCTTGATCACCTGGATGAATTCAATTTTAAAATCCTTTTTTCTGAACGTGAAATATTTTTTTTTTATAACAGAAGTCAACTACAAGAAAAAAAATCATGTTTTCAATAAAACTAATGGTCAATTAAATGAATGAAAACAAAACAAAAATGATGTATTAGTATCTTCAATCTCATAATACAACAAATAGATGCCAATACAGATTTAACACAGACACTTTGTTCTTCAGTTTGGTTGAAGCATCTTCCCATGATTTTCTTCCTTAACAACTGCATTTCAACAAATGAATCAGAATACAAATGCAGCTTGAAATGGTTAAATAAAATTGTTTTATTTAAAGATAAGAAGAGGAACTCACTCTCATTTGTGTTGGCTAAAATGGGAGCTTTGTTGTCTGATGAGTTTGAAGCAGGCACCATGTTTGTGGCTCCATTAAATGTACCAGCCTCGGAAGAAGCTTTGCGAGGGCTTATAGCTTTAGATATCACTCGAGAAAGTTCTCTATCGTCTTCCCCAGGCGTAAACTTCTGGCTTATGTATTCCTTCATGGACACGCCTTTGTCCCATACCTGATTGCCATTACAAGCAGAAAATGGTTGACTAATTCATTTATCAAAATGCGCGGACACAGATGGAGAGGTAACACATATAATAAACAAGTTGTAGTACCTGAGTGTTGAAGCCAGCAGGCTGGTTAGTCCCTGCGGTGTTGATTTCTGAAACATCTTTTATCTCCGGCTCTGCATCTGTTGTTTCCGGGAAAGCCATATCTTGAATCTTCTTGGTTATAGCGTGAGTAGCTTCAGAGACTTTGGCATAAGCAGGTGCTAGCGTCTCTGTTACGGTTTCTGCTACTGTCTTGCTTGGACTAGTTGGTTCCTTGTTTGTGTACTCTTTCCCTTTCTTCTCTTGCTTGACATTCGACGAGACATTCTTCTCAGAGATCATAGGGTTTTCTCTGTTGGACCCAGTACAATCTTTTTGTTGTTCAGC
This sequence comes from Brassica napus, assembly GCF_020379485.1. Classification (NCBI taxonomy): domain Eukaryota; kingdom Viridiplantae; phylum Streptophyta; class Magnoliopsida; order Brassicales; family Brassicaceae; genus Brassica; species Brassica napus. The sequence continues at coordinate 14,853,107 of NC_063434.1, forward strand.
GTGGTGATTGGCTGGGAGAACAGACAAGACATTCGTCTCAGTGATCACAGGAGTTTCTCGGGGATGCTGTCTCGCAGTGGCCTTTAGCTCTTCAGGTGCCTTCTTTGATTCATACACTACACAAGACCATCAATTAGTCTTAAGCAATTTGTAAAAATAAAATAAATATTGTTTGTCAATGCAGTTTTGATTTACTTGGGGCACCGAGATATTCAGGATCTTCTTCTTCTTCTAATTCTCCTTCTTCTCTTACTTTATGGTCTTTAGAATTGTCACGTGGTGAAAGTGTGGCAAAACCTCCTACTTCTCTAACTTGGTGGTCTGCGGATCTGCCAAATGGTGGCGACATGGTTGCATCACCTTCTTCATCATGTCTCCTCTTGCCGCTGAGACTGTGCTGCAGCTTTTTTGCCTTATCCTTCATTTTTGAGAACAAAGATTTCTTATGGTGGGAATGTTCTCCATGATGCTCATTTTCCTTTCTTGGTGAGCCAATAGGCGACAATTTAGACGCTTCACCAGCTGGAAAAAAGTATGAAAGAACATCAAAATAAGTTAGGGAGAAGCAACAAAACAAATATATTGTGAAATCAGATAATTTCTTGAAGAGATTTACAATGATGACGCTGGCGAAGTGTTGAGAAGCTAGGGCTTCCTGGTTGATGAACATGTGTTTTTAAGGTTTCGAGCTCAGCGACCGGGTCAAGTTGATGCGACATTTGAGAAAAACAAACAGTCTTGTAGGTTTTCTGTTTTGGAACTTTGATTCTCAGATGATAACACAAGATGCATATAAAGACAAGAAAGGGTGGTGTGCATGTCCCTGAATCTTGTTTATCCGAGGTTCTTGGAGAGACCACAAGAAAATTGCTTAAGAATAGCCATGGCCTCCAATTGAAGAAACATTAAAAAAAAAAAAAAAAAAAGAGACAGTCTTTGCCTTAGGTATTGACGTTTTGAGCTGAATAATAGGGTTTTCTATAGGACACGCATCTATAGGGTTTTCTAGAGAGAAAAATGGAAGCAGAAAACAGAAAGACACTCCTTAAAGAACTCAAGCATGACTCGGAACTTCTATGACCGAAAATATTGCTTGTGTGAAAAGGAAAATAGAACACACGAAATTTAGTTGATATCGAATTTTAAATAGCTCCGGATCAGTCCAAAGCACATATAACTTCAATGAACGTGAATTGAATAGAAAGAGAAGTAAATATAATGGAGAATAGAGCCTGAAAGTTATGAAGAGGCAATGAATGATCTTAACAACGATAAATGGACAGATGCGGCAGAAAAAGAGATGACGTCTCTGAAGAAAAATCACACTTGGAGTTTGATTGACAGACCTAAGGACCAAAAAGCGAGTTGTTGCATAAAGATCTTTAAAAGAAAACCTGGAATTGTTGGAGTAGAGTCTCCGAGCTACAAAACACGGCTTGTAACCAAAGGCTATTCAAAGAAACAGGGCATAGATTATCAGAAGATGTTTGCACCAGTTGTAAAACATGTATCCATCAGATACTTACTGTACATAGTAGTACATTTCAATATGGAACTACAATAGCTTGACGTAAATACAGCTTTTTCCATGGATATTTGGACGAGCATACATAGTGATGGAGCAACCATAAGGATTTGTGGATAAGAAGAATCCAAATAAATTTTGTTTGCTCAAAAGGTCATTGTATAGGTTAAAACAATCACCTAAATAGTGGAATAGGAGATTTGATGACTTCATGATAGACAATGGACATGTGAGAAGCGAATATGATCATTGTTTTTGTTACAAGAAGGTGGAGATTGGTGCATATGTATATTTGCTTATGTATGTCGATGACTACTGATTGCATCTAAAGAAAAAGCTCAGGTGAAAACGATGAAGATTATACTACAAAAGAAAAAAAAAAATTGAAATGAAGGATGTACAAGATGCAAAGAAGATTTTGGGTATGGAAACAGAGAAAGATAGGGTGAATGGTGGTTTGTGGATATCACATGATAGTTACTTGAGGAGATTTTTGAGTAATTTTCATATGGATCAATCAAAAGCAATAGCTACTCTTATGTGAGCTTTAGTTCAAATTAAAGACACCAACTGACAGACAGTATCAAGAGGAGTATGAAGTCATGAAGGATGTCCCATATCAAAATGTCTTGGGTTGTATAATATATTCAATGGGCAGGACACGTCCTGATCTGGCTTATCTTGTGGGACTTGTTAGTAGGTTTATGAGATAACCGATGAAAGAGCATTGGCAGGCTGTTAAGGTGGATATTGAGGTACATTTAGGGTTCATTTGAAATAAGGTTATGCTACAAGAAGAAAGGGAGTTTGTGCAAAAGATCTATCACATGTATGACTTATATTGCAAATGAGAATGCTAATAGATAGAAGTCGTCACTACAAAAGATGGATGCCTTTACTACAACAGAGGCTGAATATATTGCATTATCAGAAGCTATACATGAATAAGCATGCTTGAAGGGGTTTGCAGAGGAGTTTAGGTTTGGACATGAAACAGTGGAAATTTATTATGACTCTCAAAGCACAATTTCTTTGTCAAAGAATGCTGTATTTTTTATGGGATGAAACACGTGGCTGTAAGTTGCATTTTAGAAGAGATCTCTTATTTGTAAGGCAGAGGTTAAGATACTGAATATAGCTATATAGCTCAATTCCGCAGATATATTTACAAAGGGTTGTAAGTCTACAAGTTAAAGGAAGCATTGCATATGCTTCGGATTTCTAAAAACTAAAGAAGCTAATCTCATTAAGCGATGAAGATATCCGGATTTGGATACAAGTGAAGGTGTAAGGTGGAGATTTGTGAATTGTAGTCATAGATCATGAGAGAGATTTGAGTGTGTATGTCTCATGAGAAGTGGAGATAAAGTAGTTATAACAACAAAGTAACTAAAAATTCTGAAAGGGTAAGAATGTTAGGAGATTCATTAAGGAGTGTACAAGTGTTCTTGTGTATATTGGACGTGGAATATGGTACGTGGATGAGCTGAGAAGTTGAGTGTTTAAGTTGCTCATCTCATTATCTTTTCTTGATTATCATCATCTAATAAAACAGAGAGACCAATAAAAATGAGACATATGTTACCACTTATCTTGAGGACAGCGTGTCACCCCCACCGTGTCAGTATATAACAATGTGACACATGTTTCCCTCTCTGTAAGGACGATAGGCCACCAACAATATCACGTAATATAAAAGCTCATAAACCCAACTACACTTACCCTAGCCCAAATAAAATCTGAAAGAAAAGTCCAGTACCACCAAGTCCGTCCAAATATCACAAAATTGTTTGTCTCACCTGAAATAGGGAAGAAAGAGGGGTGAGCGACAGTGTAATCGCTCAGTGAGGTATGAGATGAAAACCCGAAGTCCATGGACCCGGACATAGCATTCTAAATAAATATAATTTAATTCTAACAAATGTCAAACACGGTACCTAAAATACTAAAAAAACAAACAATGGTCCTAGCGAGGTGCTAACATGCCAACAAAACTCCCAAGATAGTGCTCGGTCACACCGCCCGTAAACGCTTTATTGACCCTCCAGACTACGGCCCTACCGGTCGACTATAGCTGGCCATACAGAAGCACCTCTCACTCTGAATCCGTCTCAAACAATTCTGACTAAGACTTTACATTAAGTGAAGCAATCAATATTGAATCATCTAACACCCTAGTTCTGTTTTAAGCAAATAACTTAAGTAAGTAAACAAGCAATAACTCCAATCATGACGCAAGACAGACTCGATTCACAGAGATGAAACATATTAAAACTAAACTATATTTATTCAAAATTCTACGCCGCGTATGAGAAGTTTGAGAATAGCCCTCACCTTAGCAATATAGAAAAGTGGTGTTTATGAATTTCATCTGCTCAAATAGACTCCAAATCTGAAATCAGGGCGAAATTCTGAGTCCGAACGCCCTTCGAACAGTTAATAACGAGTGTGTTCAAAGTTTTTCGAAAAAGTCAACATGCTGGTCAAAGGTAAAACCCCGTCAACTCTGACCCAAGCCGGTCAACCCTTAACCAGAATGAAATCGAAATGGACCAACTAGTTTTTCTTAACCGAATTCGATTTCAGTTAAACCAGATGCTAATATAATTGTAAATCGGTTTAATCCTAATCGAAATCCATTTCTAATAACCAGCCGGTTTAATTCCTAACCCAAAATAATTGCTAACGAAACCGGTTTGACCGGTCAACGAGTTGACTCGCTGAGTCGATTCAGCCAAGTCGTCGAGTCTCTGGCGAGTCAGAGAGTCAACCGGCGACCAGTCGGCAAGAAGGCGGCGACGGTGGACGGTGGCGGCAAAGCACGGCGGATGACGGCGGACGGTGGAGCACGGCAGAAGGCGTCGGACAGCGGCAGAAGGTGGCGGAGGTGATTTCCGACGACGGCGCTTGGATGACACGCGCACGGTTGACGTAACTTCTGGTGGCACGTGAGGGCTTGTCCAGGCTCTGATTGTGGTGTGGTCTGTGGCTACGACTTCATCTCGTCGAGAGGAATACGGTGGTGGTCTTGGATGTGCGAAATTTGCAGTGGTTATCGAGATATCGTCGATTTACTAAACGACCTGAAACTAAGCTTAAAGCATTGCAATTTCCGGTGATTCTCAACTGCGGCGAATGGTTATGATGAGCTCGACTTTGACTCTGCGTGTGGTGCTCTAGGAACGATACTTGGTGGTTCACTTTAAAGATTTCCCACTTCATCTTTTAACTCTTTCTTTTTCTTAATTCTCTCTTCTGATCTTTTGATGTTTTGAAATTAAGAGGAGGAAACAAAGTTGATGGACTAGTATTTATAGAGAATTATTTGGGCTTTCGGAAATGGCATGGGTGTTAGGAGGCTAATAAATTTTGAGACTAGAATTCGGATCGGTACAAAAAAATACATTGTTATTATACACAAAAAGTCCAATCTAGAAATTTTTGGTAAATTGTTGCTTAACTCCAACCCTCCTAGTATAGCTGTTATTTTGGATTGGAGTAATGAAGTGAACACCGAGTAAATTGTTCGTGTGTTCTTTACGTTTTGGACTTTTTTCTAACTGAGTGCAAATCAAGAAATGAGAAACTTCACAAAATAAATAAAACAATATTAGTAATTCGTAGAAAAATATTTCGTAGTAAGAAAAAGAGTATTAAACCACAAGATGGGTTGACTCTTACAATGTCGGTCTAAAGTTATGAATTGCCTTAAGGCAATTTAAAAATTATGCCATTATATATAGTTAATCTAAAGTTATAAAAAGATCAAATACAAAAATAACTTAAGTTTTGATAAACGATGTAATTCAATCAATTATTTATAAAATTAGTAAATTTTAAACAGTAAAAATAGTTTTACTATATTTATTTCTACAAAACCCATAAAAAAATTTGTATTGTCAAATATTTCAATCATTGTTGTGTCAGGTAATAACAAAACGATCTTTTTTATGTGGCATGCTAGACGGAAATAATTTTTTGAAAAATTACAACTTTGAGAAATTTCTCATGTGTTTTTAATAGGGTTTCTAACTTTTTCTGGCATCGAATTTTTTTAGTTCCACAAACAAATTATCACAAATCATTGTTTTAAAGAAATTTCAAGATTCCGAACATGATGTTCTTAGGATATTATAACTAAAAACGTTTAACAAATATTTTTCTAAGTTTAATATTGTCAATTTTATTTATTTATACATTAATAAGACAATTTTTTTTTTAAGTACTGGATGCCATAATTAATGGTTGGGTGGCTGGCTATTCCTCTGGGGGCGGCTCTAACTAATCTTACATGTGTCATGGTAGTCTTCGTGTCTAAGATTTTATTTCATCATTCTTCTGTTTTCTTAGTTGATAAGTTTATATTTTAAAAATTATTTTTATCATCTACCAAGTGTTCTCAAATGGTCATCCAACAGGTCATCACATATGTAATGGACGGGGATAGACATTTTGACAATTTCATGGTAGTTTCTTAATGGAAATTTGCAATAGATGTCAAAATTATGGAAGGTAATTGGATATATGGTAAAGAGACTGTGTAATTTGTGGTAATACCTAAAGTGTCCTTATTACTCAACACGTTTACAGGTAAATCTGAATCTCCACCGTCCGATAATACATTCATCTTCCTCTTTCTTCTACTTGCTACCACCACATTCTCAGATCTCAGACAAAGAAAAAAAAAACTCTTTCTAACCAAAATGGTGGAAGCTCAATCATGGACGACGCGGCGGATGAGCAATCCGAAATTCAACGCCGCCGCCACCACCACACCAACAGTCATCGACATCCCCGGAAAACCTCCACACTCCTCCGCCTCCTCCAATGGAAAACCCTTCTTCCTCTCCTCCCCCACGGTATCTCCCTCCGTTCTCACGGCGGCGTCGCCGCCTGGTTCGGTTCCAACATAGGAGTCCTTCTCCTGAACAAGTACCTCCTCTTCTACTACGGCTTCCGCTACCCGATCTTCTTGACCATGACGCACACGCTCTCCTGCGCCCCTACAGCTCCGCCGTGATCAACATCGCCGGAATCGGACCCCATCAGCACATCCTCTCCCGCCGTCAGTTTTTGAAGATTCTTGCACTCTCGGCGATCTTCTGCCTCTCCGTCGTGTGCGGCAACACTTCGCTCTGTAACATTCCTGTTTTTTTTAATCAAGCGATCGGCCTAACAATTTGTAAAATATCTCACAACTCTTCTCTCTTCAATTATTTAGAGTTACATCCGGTTGCAATATTTTATATCATAATTTTAAATGAATGTATCCGGTTTTACAACGTGTATTGCGTTTACAATAAAAATTAATTTTTTTGCCAGCAGCGGTTTCGCCAAGTGTATTGCATTTTGAATACAAATTATATTATTTTCGAGCAACCCCGGTAGCAGGTAACGAGGAAGGTGTGGATAAAGGAGAGAATTGGCAACTCATGTTAAAATTGATATGGTTCACCAATTATTAAAAAGTTTGCATAGATCTGCAATTACCACGATGAATTTTGATTTCTAGCTAAATAGGCCTTTCTTAATTATATTTTATCAGAATTGTGTGGTACATACATATCTAAAAACCCTCTCTCTTTCTATATACATAAAAGTCAAGAGTTGTGGTGAATCAAACTCAATTAAGTTTTTCAGTAAGCTCACCATTTCCTCTCTGATATAGAGGTTCACGACAAATCCAGCTTTGAAACCTTTCTTGCCTCCCAAGAAACCTTTCTTGCCTCCCAAGAAACCTTTCTTGGTTCCCAAGAAACCTAAATCAAAATCATTTTTTTCTGAAACAGAGCTGCAAAAAATGGCAATAATGGGTGAAGTATGGACTAACATAGGGTCTGCTGTCGCAAGCCTCGTGTTCATATACACGATCTTCGAAAGATTCTTCCCTTATCATCTCCGTGAAAATCTCGAGCCCTTAGTGCAAAGGTTCATCAATCTTTTCTACCCGTACATACAGATAAAGTTCTTTGAATATAGCGGCGAACGGTTCGAGCGAAACGATGATTATGCAACGATCCAGAACTATCTCAGTAAAGACTCTTCTTCTCGAGCAAAGAAACTAAGGGCCAACACAAGCAAAGGAAGTAAATCTATTGTCCTTAGCATGGACGACCATGAAGAGATCACTGATGAGTTTAAAGGAGTCAAGGTTTGGTGGCAATCAAAGAAGCACCAAACCGATAGCCGGTCTATTTCCTATTTCCCTAAAACCGAGGAATCGAGATTCTACATCCTCAAGTTCCATGTACGTGACAGGCACGTAATTACAAACAGGTATCTTGATCATATTAGAAAAGAAGGGAAGAAGATGGAGGTGAAGAACAGAGAGAGGAAGCTTTATTCGAACAATCCAAGCCAGAACTGGTCTGGCTATAATCAGACGAAATGGAGCCATGTCACTTTCGAGCATCCCGCGACTTTTGATACTCTTGCTATGGAAAATGAGAAGAAAGAAGAGATCAAGAACGATCTTACGAAGTTTAGTAATAGCCAAGATTACTACAAGAGAATTGGGAAAGCTTGGAAGAGAGGATATCTCTTGCACGGTCCACCGGGAACTGGAAAATCAACTATGGTAGCTGCAATGGCCAATTTCTTGGATTATGATGTCTATGATCTTGAATTGACAACGGTTAAGGATAACACAGAGCTAAGGAGGCTATTGATTGAGACTTCAGGGAAGTCGATAATTGTTATCGAAGATATTGATTGTTCTCTTGATCTAGCTGGTCAGAGAAAGCAGAAGAAGGAGGAGGAGGAGGAAGACGACGAAGATGAGATTAGCCCAATTGAGAAGCAAATGAAGAAAGAAAAAGGTGAGAATACAGGAAGCAAAGTGACATTATCAGGGTTATTGAATTTCATAGATGGGTTATGGTCAGCTTGTGGTGGTGAGAGGATCATTGTGTTCACTACTAATTTCATAGATAAATTAGATCCGGCTTTGATTCGAAAAGGAAGAATGGATAAGCATATAGAAATGTCTTATTGTGGGTTTGAAGCGTTTAAAGTGTTGGCAAGGAATTATTTGTATGCTGAGGAAGAAGGTGAGCTGTTTCAAGAGATTAAGAGGTTGCTTGAGGTAGAAAAAATCAAGATGACTCCAGCCGATGTGGGAGAGAATCTGTTGATGAAAACAGAACATGAAGCTAAAGAGACTTGTCTGAAGCGATTGATCGTGGCGTTGAAGGAAGAGAAAGAAGAAGCAAAGAAGAGGGTTGAGGAAGAGGAGAAGAAGAAAGAAAAAGAGAAGGATATTAAGAGGAAGAGGAGAGATGATCAGAGGGAAAAGAAAGAAGATATATGAATTGCATATCCAGTGTTTTTGGGGTGTGTAACTTTGAATATGCACAGTTCTTACGTCCTCTGTCTTAAATTATAATTCTATGTATTTAAGTGATCACTTGATTAATAATGATCTTTCGACTTTCTGATTCAATTTGTAATTAATCATATGGAAAGTAGTCCCTGATCAGTCCTTAACATCCTTACTTCCTTAGTTATCCCCTGTTTCAGTATTCTTCTGTTTTGTTTCTTAACACTTGACGCTATTTACTTTTGTGATTTAACTTAAAACTGTGATGAGCAAATATATAGATTACTTCTACGACTAGGAACATAACTATAGCTACATATAGGTGAATCATCTTAAAATATATTTGCTAGACCAAGAGGGCAATGAAGAAGTTAAGATGAATCATCTTAAGATAAATTATTGAATAATCTGGAAGTTGGAAGATTTCTCCTCACGATCTTTCCAGCCACTAAGGGTTTGACTAGTTTTTTCTCTAACATCCGCAAACGAATTTTTCACAGACGGTAACAGTTATTGGTGTTTTAAAACAATAAAAAAACACTATAAATCGTTTCAAATCTCTCTAAACTTTTTAAAATTATTTTTTTCTCCAGTAATGTTTATGGTTGTGAAAGGCTGCGGATAGAGAAATAAATGTAAAAATTCCGTTCACAACATGTTATCAGCACGATATTTCTCTTTTTACATTTATTTCTCAAATAAGTTTGATTCAATAAGTTTCGCTATACATCTTAGATATGACACTTATTCAATGTTCACAGTTATTTGAGAAGTCCGATAAACAATATTTTCAAAGTGAAATATATTTTATAACAATATGCAATTTATTCAGTTCTCACAATTGAGAGAATTTGCACTAAATAACTATAGAAAGAAATAATGATGATACCACAACAAGTTCGGGCCAGCAATAATGATGTAAACCAAGTCTTAAGCTTGGGTAATATCTGCTTGCTAGATGGATCTTGGACAGCTTCTGATCGTTTTAGTGGATGTGGATGGGTCTGGATGGATAGTAGGGAGGACATACAACTTATGGAAACACGAAACTTCACTCGATGTGAATCAGCGTTGCATTCGGAGGTAGAAGCGCTGCGATGGGCGATGGAGAACATGCTTCAACACTCGCCGTGCCAGAGCTTTGGAACGGACTGCAAAGAGCTGATCGCAATGATAAATGAACCCCAGAAGTTGCCAAGATTTGCGACAGAGCTGGAGAAGATAGAGACGCTGCAGATTTGTTTTCCGGACTTCAAAATCACCCATGTACCACGTCTACGCAATCAGTTTCCTGACTTTTTAGCTAAGACTGCTAGGAGCTTTCATAGGGAGTTACTTTTCATTGGTTGTTCTATTCCGGTCTGGTTACCCAGGCCACCTCAAGCTTGAGTAATAGAATGGCCGTTTGACGTCAAAAAAAAAAAAACTATAGAAAGAAATTTAATTAGGTATATGGAAAAGCACAGAGCCATGTATCTCTTTCACTCTTTTTTTTTTCTATTTCTCTTTCTTTGGTCTCTCTTCTTGATCGTGGAATTCTCTACCTCTTCCATTGATAAATAACTATTATTTATTTCTTTTTTCCTCGTCTCTTTTCTTCATCATTGGTCATGCATGTTTCTTGGATAAATAATTATTTTTTTCTAGAGATCTCATTCAATTTACCCTAACTTTTTCAATTGGCATTCAAAGTACAAATATAAAAAAAAAAATTACTAGAATGTATAAGAAAAGTTGGTTTATTACTAGAATCAGAATGTTATACATCTTTTAAAAATTATTAGAATGTTTGGATATCCCTAGTAAATGATAATAATGGCCTTTGGTTAGTTTTTTTAATTGAAATTATTTTTAAACATTAAATCCACATCACTAATTAAGTATCCACATCAGTAATAGAGAACAATCAACCATCTGTTTAATTACATAACGTTAAAAAAAAACATAACAACACAGCACAACTTCGTCGAAGAACTAAATGAACCCTAACCGCCTCTTCCCTGAAATCGTCATCAACATTGTGTTTACTTCGTCTTCCTCGAACTAACTTTCTGTCTTGTCTTCTCCGATATCGTCTTCCCCGAAATCGTCGTCTCCAATCATTTTTATGAAATATTTTTCACTGTAATCTCCCGAAATCATCTTCTCTGCTGCATTTTTCGAGTTTGTGGCTGAGTTTTAATTTATGTTGTGGCTGAGTTACTTTTCTTTTACGGTTGGTTTATATATGCAGTTTTGTTTATATATGCAGTTGTGGCTGAGTTACTTTTCGCCAATCTCCGAAAACCAAGCTATAAGAAGTGTGCATTCCGAGGAGAAAAGACAAATACATTCCCAAAAACACCCAGATCGACAATTGTGGGATGTATTTAATTAAGTTTGTTTGTGCTTTCATACCCATATTTGGATAATCTATTTTTTTTTCAGATCTGAGTGAAAGAGAAAATTAAACAAAAAGAAAATGAAGGAGATGAAAAGAAGCGACAGATTCTGCAGAGACGACACAGAAGAGTTCATTGAAGCTTGGATACATGGACGAATACCGGAATGGTGCAGAAAACCTGTATTTTTGATTTTATGTGTAAAAAACATAACTCACCCATGTATTGTGTGTTTGATTTATGCTATGTTTACACTACTCAGCCGTGTCGTTTATATATCTCAGCCGTATCGTTTACATAACTCAGTCATACCTCAAACATACCTTAAGATCAAAAAATGTTTAGATAACTCCGACGTATCGTTTGGATAACTCAGCCGTATCGTTTAGATAACTCAGCCGTATCGTTTATATAAATCAACAATACCTCAAACATATCCTAAAATCGGAAAACTAAATTCAAGTACTTTAAGAAGTTATATTGTAGATATCAATATCAAGTGAATATAAATCAACTGAATGTGTATAGTTTCTTAAACTTCAAGTTGAGACTTCAACTTGATCTTGAGATATATGTTCTCTTACAATCACTTATACAATTCTTGCTTACAAGACTCTAATTTTAATCTTTCTTAAATATAAACCTCAAATCATAAACTTTAGAATTATAAAGTTATATTAAATTAAAGTTTATCTTTGAACATTAAATCCAATATTTTTATTATTATTTAAAGTTTAAGGTTTAGGTTTAAAGTGTACGTTTATAGTTTAGAGTTAAACTCAAATTTTAATCATTTAAAAAAATAGTATTTAATTTAAAGTTCCATTTTAAATTTTGATTTAAACTCGTAGCTACATTTTTTTAAATTTAAGAAATTTTTTAAAAAAAATTGAAAAAAACTAAAATTACAAATTATATTGCTTTTTTTCATGACCATTGATTGATTTTAGTCTAAGGGTTCAATATTTTCAATATAGAATTATAATATTTTATAATGTTTTAAAATTTAAACTACAAATATTAAATAAGATTATTATGTTAAATATTTTCAAAACATTATCTCAAACCATATCTATTTCGAACCTTTAACCCTAAACCCTGAACCACATACTTTGACCTATACCATAAAACATTAAATTTTAAACTTTTTAAAAAAATTAATTAATCATCTATCATAAATTCTAACTACAAATATTAAAACTCTAATATTTTTGTTATTTAAAAATATAATCTTAAATATTAAATCGAAACCCAAAACACTATATACCAAACCCTAAACTCACTCAGTTATATACCCTAAACTTTAAACTTCATATTTAAACCATACATCAAAAAATCAACATATAATCATAAAATCCAAGTTTTAAAATTTAAAGCTTTATCAAAAAATACACTTTAATATAAAATATAATTTTAACCATCAAAATTAAAACATTAACCATTGACTGTTTTAATCTAAAGGCTACAAATCCATCTAGTGGTTATCTTCTAACTTCTTTCTCATTGGTTAGATTTTTTAGTACAAGGATTACAATTCCTGACCATTGATTAGTTTTGATCTAATGGTTTAAAATGCATTTTTTTCTTCACTTTCTCTCTTCTATTTGACATCTCCTTCTCCTCTTCTCTTTCCTTCAGGAGTTCTTTACAGTTCCAGATCTTCTTCATCTCTCTCACTTTCTGCCTTGTAAACAAGAGAGATTCATACATTATCAATCATTTCTTATGCCTTAGTATATTTGGTTTGTAAATCTTAGAAGTGAGAGAAGAAGAAATGTCAAAGAAGAAAAGAAGATTGTCGGAGAAAAAGAAAAAGTGTCGAAGAAGACTGGGCTTCGCCGTTGTCACGGATATTGAGCTCGTCGCCATCTATACTTGCCGACGTCATCCTTGTTTCTGTTTCTCAGATCCATTTTTGCCGGTCTCCATCTTCACCGTAGTCGCCACTACCACCGCTTATCACCACACTGGTCACCTCTCTCTCTTTCAATCTCACTGCGGTGGCAAAGGAAGAAGACAATAATGACCTCCCGGCTCTTGTGATATGGAAGAAACCTGCGGTGGTTTAGTTAGGTTTAGATTTTGTCGACACGGCTGCAAGCTTTTTTTTGTTTCTAGGTTGTAGATTAGGGTTGGTTTATAATTAAACTCAGCCGTAACGTATGCATAACTTAGCTGTAAGTGTGCATAATTCAGCCGTAACGTATATGAATGGTATAAACCAGTCATAACGTTCCTATAACTGAGCCGTTAAGTGTAATATGTTTCGCGACGTTTCGTATTTTGGGCGGGAAAAAATATTTTGGACGGGAAGAAATCTTTCTTTTAACTCTGAACACAATATTAAAACTTTAATATTTTCTTAAATTTAAACTTCAAACCCTAAACTATAGAACTATAAAGTTAGAAAAATTATAAAGTTTATCTTTTGAACACAATATTAAAACTTTAATATTTTCTTAAATTTGAACCTCAAACCCAAAACTATATAACTATAAAGTTATAAAAATTATTAACTCAGTCGTAATGTATGCATAACTCAGGTATAATTTGATTATAACTTAGCCGTAACGTATGCATAACTCAGTTGTAAAATATGCATAACTCAGCCGTAACGTATCTGAATGGTATAAGCCAGCCGTTCTATAACTCAGCCGTCAAGTGTAATTTGTCTCGCGACGTTTCACATTTTGGGCAGGAACAAACTCATTCCTTCAACTCTACAATATTAAAACTTTAATATTTTCTTAAATTTGAACCTCAAACTCTAAACTATAGAATTATAAAGTTATAAAAATTATATAGTTAATCATTTGAAAACAATATTAAAACTTTAATCTTTTCTTAAATTTGAACTTCAAACCCTAAAACTATAAAGTTATAAAAATTATAAACTCAACCGTAACGTATGCATAACTCAGCCGTAACATAAGCATAATTCAGCCATAACATATGTGTCGGAGACTTAATGTATGAACTAAAGTTATCATATTCAGATGACGCACCATCTGAGTCATCAAACATATAAATTCAGCTTTCAAATTCATCATTTTCTTCGTCTTCTCTCATTTTCTTTTTTTTGTTCAACTCTTTTCTTTTCTTACAATTTACGGGACTTAGCTTCTTCATCTCTCTTTGAGTCTTTTTCTTCTGCAAGACGACGAATCCAATGAGAGAGGGAGCAGCAGGATATAGGACCGCCATACATGAAACTGGAGGAGAGGAAGCTTCTTCTTTAACCGATCATCATCGAAAACGACGACGATTGTAGTAGATCTGTCTCAGATTTCCAATTTTAAAAAATCTATGTTTTCAGACCCAGTTGCAGAAACAATAATTACCAGAACCAAAAGATCTAAGAGAAAAATAAAGAATAAGTTGAAGAAGATAGATAAAGAAGATGAAGAATAACATAGACCCTTATTTTATTGTTGTAACATTATTGATGACATGACAAATCTGAATTGATGACATGGCGGATGACATGGAAAATCGGTTAGTCAGCCGCCAAATGAATATATAACGCAGCCTAAATAAATCAGCCCTCATGTACAATATAAGTCAGCCGAAACGTGGATACTATTTCAGTAATTAATCTTTCGCTAATAAATCAGTTGTAATTAGGATGACAAATCTTAAGTCAGCCATATCGTCAAATAAATTAGCCGTCAAACAAATGATATTCTAGTAATTAATCTTTTGCTAATAAGTCAGCCGTAAATAAGCTGAGTTTACTATTAATCCATCCAATGACGGCTGATTAAATATAACTCAGCCGTAACAACATCTCATAAGTCGGCCGTAAATTCAATAACTCAGCCAGTCGATGTTCATTTACTCCGCCGTGGAAACATAACTCAACCGTATCTTAACTACAACTCATCCAAATTTTACAGAAATCAAATCGCCGATGTATAAGTCAGCCGTAACTTGTGTACGTAAGTCAACCGTTATCCCATAAATCAGCCAGATTTCTGTAAATCAGCCGTAACTAACGGCTGATTTATGTTCTTAAGTCAGCCATTTTCTCTTAACTCAGCCGTGTTGTTTAATTCAGCCGCAACATAGCAATAACTCAGCCGTAACGACGTATATAACTCTTTACGACCAACTTAATGAAAACACATAACCGAATTTCTACGTGGCGCCGGGTTTTTGATTACGTGGCAATAAAAAGTAATGACATTCTTGTAAATATGTTTTTTCTCATAACTTAAAAAAAAGGGCACGCTTGGTATTTAGAAAATGTCAGTAATAAAAAAAATGTATGGTTCTAGTCAATTGTCCTAAAATATTGTATATTTGAGTAAATTTCCCATATAAAATTAAACTTAAGTGGATTTTATTATCACAAGCCAGATTAGCTATGTTTCGAGACCCAACTTGTGATAGTTTTGTTTTTATTTTTCTGCTGATAAAAGATATTTTCCTGAATTGTTTTCATCGTGAAAATCAGGAAAATCTGAACAATAAAAAAAAATTGCAATTCATATACATCATCTTCCTCATCGTATTTTCACCTTCTTTTCATTATGGGAAATTAGGTAACATATACATAACAATTATGAAATTAACTATATAACCATAGCAATCTTTAGGCTATGATATTTATGTATTATTTTCTATATTGTCCTTTTTCACTTTCACCTTTTCTTTTTTATATAACTTTATAAGTTTAAAAAATACCTATTTGAATTTTTTAAATACCTATTAAAAACATAGATTTTTTTTTGTATATGAAATGTTTTGGATTTTGTAAAACTAACATATATTTATAAATTGAATATATATAGTTATAATAAGATTTTTTTCTATTCTATTTACGAAACATAGAATAGATTGCACTTATACAATCTCTCTTTGTGCAATCTCTCCTTCTATCTATCTTCTCTATCACCATCTTTGTCTCTCTCCATCTTTTCAACTCTGTATGTATCTCTTTTTTTCTTTCATTTTCTCTTTTATTTCTTTCTCCAATATATAATGTTCAAATAATGTGTTGTTATATTCTATACTATTTACAAAATATGGAACAGAATTCTAAATATACTCTCTCTCTTTCTCTCTCTCTCTCTCTCTCTCTCTCTCTCTCTCTCTCTCTCTCTCTCTCTCTCTCTCTCTCTCTCTCTCTCTCTCTCTCTCTCTCTCTCTCTCTCCCTCCCTCCTCCTCCTCCTTCCTCCTCTTCCTTCCTTGCTGCTCCTCCTCCTCCTCTACAAATGCATGCTACTTTTGAATATTTTTGTGTATTTTTCTATACTATTTACTTAATATACATAGTACGGTATAATATGTTTATTATGTTAGATGTACGTGACACACGCTCTTAAGGAGAATAAAATCAAAAATGTGCCAAATTGTCCCATCAAATAGTGATTACTGTAGTATGGCTATATTCTTTAGTTTATGTTCTCTTATGTATATACACCAAATTCTCCCTTTCATTATTACCTTCTATGTTGTAGTGGAGTTTTATGTAATTTTACATATCCTCCTTGCATGATTCTGCAAATATTTTTGAAAAACAACCATCTACCTAATTACCACTCTATCTATGTGTAAACACCCAAATGACTCTACAATTTATTCAATACTCATAGTTATTTGTTTTCAAACAATTTTTTTCTTTTTGCTTAGAATTTTCAAACAATATTTCAATTTATCCAGTGCTTACAATTGCCTTACAATTTCAAACAACAATTTATTCAGTGCTCACAGTATTTGTTTGAACAGAAAACCAGAAGCAATCATTTATCGGATTTCTCAAATAAGTTTTGTTATCCATTCATTTTTTTTTTTGTTAAAGGATCCTTTAGAACTTTTGTCTTGTTTTAAGAGTGACTTTAATTTACAAAAATGAAAATTGTAAAATAATTGTAACAAATATAATATAATATATTTTATTATTTTCTTAAATGCAAAGAAAAGTATTTAAAGTGGTTAATATAAGGTATGAGCTTTGATTTTTTTTAAATAAGAAAATGCTAATAATAATAATAATTTATTGTAAAAATAGTAATATGAAATATAAACGTTGTAAAATGATGTTCGAATAAGACACATAACAAATACTGTTATACAATTATACGATATATATAACATCAAATATCCAGAAAATGACAAAAATCCGTATCAGTCAAATTCAAGTTTACCTTTATTATGCCCTTTTACAAAAACAAGTTTTACCTTAATGGTTCCTAACTCTAAACACACGAGCGAAATGCGTCGATCACACATGCACAAACGTGTCTCTCAGCGGCTTTGTATCATCTTGGTGAACATGCGTGCTATTTCCATGCACGAAAAACGTCACGATGTTTGTCTGTAAATACCAAAAGGAAAATGACGTGTAAAGAAACTTGCGCAAAACCCAAACATAGCTTTTGCCGAAACCTCGGCATCTTCTCTCTGAAACCTTATCTTCGCTCTCCTCTTTCACGCCATGGCCGCCTTCTCCGTCAACGGCCAGCTTATCCCGGGCACCTCAAGCTCCACTTCTATCTGTACCCGTCGGAAGCTCTTATCTCTCCCCTCTTCTGGCCTCCCCCGTATCTCCTCGCCGTCTCCTCGCGTCCCATCCATAAAATGCAGTAGTAGCCGAGATACAGAAGCCCCTCCAAAGGACCTCCTCCTTAAAAACCTAGCGAAGTCTCTCGCCGTAGCCTCTGTCTCCTCCGCTGCGTCCTTCTTCCTTTTCGGAATCTCGAATCTTCCGTCGTCGTTTCTAAGCAGCGGCGGAGGAGGAGGAGGAGGCAATGGAAATTTCGGCGGGGGAGGCGGCGGCGGTGGAGACGGTGGATTTTGGGGGAAATTGTTATCTCCAGCGCCTGCTGTTGCCGACGAGGAACAGTCACCGGATTGGGATTCTCACGGCTTACCGGCGAACATCGTAGTTCAATTAAACAAGCTAAGCGGGTTCAAGAAGTACAAGGTCTCCGACATTGTCTTCTTTGATCGGAGGAGACAATCCACGATCGGCACTGAGGACTCCTTCTTCGAGATGGTATCGATCCGGCCAGGTGGAGTCTACACCAAAGCTCAATTGCAGAAGGAGCTCGAAACCCTTGCTACTTGCGGTATGTTCGAGAAAGTCGACTTGGAAGGGAAGACCAAGCCCGACGGAACCTTAGGAGTCACCATCTCCTTCGCGGAGAGCACGTGGCAGTCCGCAGATAGGTTCAGGTGTATCAACGTGGGTCTAATGGTGCAGTCAAAGCCAATTGAGATGGATGCAGACATGACGGATAAAGAGAAGCTTGAGTATTACAGGAGCTTGGAGAAGGATTACAAGCGGAGGATGGATAGGGCCAGGCCGTGTTTGTTGCCTGCGCCTGTGCATGGCGAGGTGATGCAGATGTTGAGGGATCAAGGGAAAGTCAGTGCGAGGTTGTTGCAGAAGATTAGGGACCGTGTTCAGAAGTGGTACCAGGATGAAGGGTATGCTTGCGCTCAGGTTGTGAATTTCGGGAATTTGAACACTAAGGAGGTTGTCTGTGAAGTTGTGGAAGGAGACATCACTCAGGTGGTTATTCAGTTTCAAGACAAGCTTGGTAATGTCGTTGAAGGTAACACTCAGGTTCCTATCGTGCGCAGGGAGTTGCCCAAGCAGGTATCTGTCTCAACTCTCACAAAGCTTCCCATTTTGAGACATGTTATGGTTGATCTCATTTGTTATGTTAGTGTTGGTGATGGTATCTATGTTTTGTTGATAGCTTCGCCAAGGCTATGTTTTCAACATTGAAGATGGGAGACAAGCTCTGAGGAACATCAACTCGCTAGGGTTGTTCTCTAACATTGAAGTGAATCCACGCCAAGATGAGAAAAACGAAGGGGGCATTATCGTTGAGATCAAACTGAAAGAGCTCGAACAGAAGTCAGCTGAAGTCAGTACTGAATGGAGTATAGTTCCTGGACCTGGAGGCGCTCCCACTCTGGTATGAATCCTTCCTTACTGGAATAAGTACAGATTTGATTGGTTTTAATAAAACATTGTAATTGATTTTACTTTGTTATTGTTTATATGCATCAGGCCTCATTCCAGCCAGGTGGGTCTGTTACTTTCGAACATCGAAACATCCAGGGTCTTAACAGGTCTCTCATGGGGTCAGTGACCACTAGCAACTTCTTGAATCCTCAGGTACATTTTGGCATGCTTACATATTTTACTAATATCTTCCTTAGCTTTTTTTCTTGACACCATATCTATCACTGCTTCTGCGTGCCTGCAGGATGATCTTTCCTTTAAGCTCGATTATGTACATCCATATCTGGACGGTGTTTACAATCCTCGTAACCGTACATTCAAAACGAGCTGCTTCAACAGCCGCAAACTTAGCCCTGTGTTCACTGGAGGACCAGGTGTTGACGAAGTACCACCAATTTGGGTTGATCGAGCTGGAGTGAAAGCTAACATAACTGAGGTAAGCTTGCCAATACTCTGTGGCGTAGTCCTCGTGTTCTGTCCTACAGAATATTTTAAATCAAACATATTCTTTCTTGCAGAACTTCACCCGTCAGAGCAAGTTTACATATGGGCTTGTGATGGAGGAGATAACAACTCGAGATGAAAGCAGCCACATCGCTGCAAATGGTCAGAGACTACTACCTAGTGGAGGAATCAGTGCTGATGGACCTCCGACAACTCTCAGCGGTACCGGTATTGACCGGATGGCCTTTCTACAAGCCAACATCACCCGTGACAACACCAAGTTTGTCAACGGGGCTGTTGTTGGGGAGAGGAACGTGTTCCAGGTGGATCAAGGATTGGGTATTGGAAGCAAATTCCCCTTCTTCAACCGTCACCAATTGACGTTGACAAGATTCATTCAGCTTCAGCAGGTGGAAGAAGGCGCTGGGAAGCCACCGCCACCGGTTCTAGTCCTTCATGGACACTATGGTGGTTGTGTTGGCGATCTTCCAGGCTACGAAGCCTTTGTTCTTGGAGGTCCTTATTCTGTCCGTGGCTACAACATGGGGGAGCTCGGTGCGGCCAGAAACATCCTCGAGGTAAAACAGCAAACACCACGAAACTAAAACACTCGACAAAAACATAAGTCTCTGATTTTGTTTGTTTCATGGATTGCAGCTTGGTGCTGAGATTAGAGTACCTGTGAAGAACACGCATGTGTATGCATTTGCTGAGCATGGGAACGATTTGGGAAGCTCCAAGGACGTGAAAGGGAACCCAACAGCAGTGTATAGGAGAATGGGACAAGGTTCATCATACGGTGTAGGAGTGAAGTTAGGTCTGGTACGAGCTGAGTATGCTGTAGATCACAACAATGGAACTGGTGCTTTGTTTTTCCGGTTTGGAGAGAGGTATTAAGGTAACGAGAAGTAAGTTCGTGTAACTCACTTTAGGCTTTGCCATTTTTCTCTTTTAGGATTTGTTCAAGCCCTTGTGCATTTTTTTTCTCTTTCTTTTGCGGATTCTAAATCTCCTTTTGTTGGTTCCCTTTCAAATAATTGTTTAATGTTAAGAGTTTTACTTGTGTTGTTAAGTTATGCTGAGAAGTTTCTTCATCCTTATTGTTTAAGGTTTGAAGTGCAAGTGAGGGAATACGTTGAGCTTCTTAATACTAATTTTTGAGAAGAAAATTTTATAATTTGATTATAAGTTTAATCCGCGCTTTACTTTTCTAGTAGTTGACAAATGAGAATCTATATGGGTACTATATCACGTCTGCTTGGCTTTATCATATAAAATTACCAGCAGGAGATGGTGGGTCATAGAATAGTAGGAGGCAACAAAATTTGATCAAGTGTCAATACAAACATCCACAAAGTCGGCTTCATGGCTAGCAAGGTTGACCACAAAAGAAACAAAGAATATCTTATTTGGAGATCTTTCAATTCGATTTGAGATGGTTGATGCGATCACTGGATTCATTGTCGGAAAGATGGGCGACTATCTCATCAAAGAAGCGTCGATGTTGATGACAGTCAAAGATGATCAGGAAGAGCCTGTCGTTGGTTTTGAAGATGATTTTAAGCTTCGTTTGGCAAAGCTTCTTGATGATGAGGGTGATGGGGGCAAGCGATATATTATCTCGATATTTGGCATGGGAGGTATCGGGAATACTGCTCTTGCTAGGAAGCTCTACAACTTGGGGGATATAAAGAGAAGATTTGAGTATCGCGTCTGGACCTATGTCTCTCAAGATTATAATACACGAGATATGCTTTTAAGAATCATAAGATCTCTAGGAGTTGCTTCTGGGGAAGAGCTTGAAAGGATCAAGATGTTTACAGAGGAGGAGGAGCTAGAAGCTTACCTTCATGATCTTCTAGACGGAAGAAGGTACTTGGTGGTGGTAGATGATATATGGAAGCAGGACGCGTGGGAGAGCCTTACCGTGCAATCATGGATGGGAGAGTCCATGTTCATAAGTTAAGGTTTTTGACGTTTGAAGAAAGCTGGAAACTGTTTGATCTGAAAGCATTCATGAATATGCAATGGGTCGTCGATGAGGATCTGCATAGAATTGGCAAAGAAATGGTTCAAAAATGCGATGGTTTACCTCTTGCTATTGTCGTTCTTGTTGGGCTATTGTCTAAGAAGAGGCCAAACGAGGGGCATGAGGTGTATGCCAGTGTCTGGCGATTCCTAAAGGATGACTATATTCACATATCCACTGTATTTTATTTAAGTTTCAACGAGCTGCATCATGAGTTGAAACTCTGCTTTCTTTATCTTAGCGTCTTCCCTGAGGACTATGAGATTGATGTGGAGAAATTAATACATTTACTTGTCGCTGAAGGGTTTATACAAGAGGATGGAGAAATGATGATGGAAGACGTGGCTCGGCATTACATGGAAGAGCTGATAGACAGAAGGTTAGTGGAAGCTGTGAGGAGAGCAAGAGGAAAAGTGGTGTTTTGTAGAATCCATTATCTTCTTAGAGACGTGGCTATCAAGAAAGCAAAAGAGATCAACTTTGTAAATGTTGTTTATAACGAGCATCATTCTTCAACTACTTGCAGAAGAGAAGTGGTTCACCATCTTATGGACAACAACTACTTGTGTGACAGACGTGTGAACAAACGGATGCGGTCTTTCTTGTTCATTGGAGAGCAGAAGCGAATGCTGGGAAGTTATGTTAAGACCACAAACTTGAAACTGAAGCTACTTAGAGTGCTTAATCTCAGAGGGCTTCTGTTTGATTGTGAAGGATACATCCCATTTATGAGTTTACCAGATGTGATATGCGAGTTAATACACTTGAGGTATCTTGGTGTAGCTGATACTGGTCTTAGACATTTACCATCTTTGATCTCCAACTTACAGTTTCTACAGACACTAGATGCATCAGGCAACCGGTTTGAGGGAATGACTGATCTACGTAGGCTCACGTCACTAAGGCACCTCATGGGAAGATTACTAATAGGAGATGCGGTTAACCTTCAGACTTTAAGGTGTATCTCCTCCTATAGCTCGAGTAAACTACAACATAAGTCATTCAAAAACCTTCGAGACTTGGAGATATATGATTCCGGGTATGTAGAGCTGAGAAGAGTTCGTTTGGACTTGAGTTCCTTCTCTATACTGAAAAATCTTCCTGCCTTAACTCTTGAGAGTACCGACCTTCAGAATATCATCAGAAGCAGTTGTGTTCCACATGGATGTGTTCTTTCCCAGTCTTGAGTCTGTAACATTTTCCGGAACAAATCTCGAGGAAGACCCAATGCCTGCTTTGCAGAAAACTGCCCAGACTGGAAGATTGTGATTGCTCGGGAGTAAAGATGAGCATCAGTGCACAAGGTTTTGCTCGGCTGAGGAAGCTTGCATTGTTCAGGGTAAGATTAGATGCATTGTGGATAGAAGAAGCAGCCATGCCTAGTTTGGTCCATCTGAATCTGATCAACAGATTAGGACCAAGAACAAAGCTGATGATTCCAGATCGATTCTTGGCACTTGTTCGAGGCTACTAGATTATAAGCTTATGATTCCATATCTAACTTTTGGGCCCTGCTACATAATTTCAAGAATGTGATAAGCTTTTGGAAGAAGAAAAAACTACTCATGGGGTTGAATCACTGCCACGCACACACACGTCATGTCATCACACTAGGCTAGAATATCATGGTTTCTTCTTAAAAGAAAATGTAATTACAAGAGCTTTTCTGAAGAAAAATTGCACTGTAACCATCAATAATTGCTTAATGTTATTGTTCTGCTTGGGTTGTTTGAGTTGTGCTGAGAATCGGGAAAGAGTTTTCTTCTTTGAGATCCCCTAAACTTTTTGTTTTATTTTTTAAATAACAAAAATGTGAGCCAAAAGTTTGATACGTATTTTATTGGGAAATTGGGTTGTATAACCATCAAACAGATTATAATTCAATGGCTAACCAAAAAACCTACATCACCTATACACTTTCCTTCTTATACATAATATTACCATATTACCCTCAGATACAACCGGTTGAAACCTGCAAGAAAAAATAAAGAAAAGTTAATAATAATAATAATACTCAAATGTAACGTGTGGCCCTTGAAAATCACACATTCTCTCACATGTGCTTTATTTTGGTAACTTTACAGTAGATGAAATTCTTCTTCCCAGATTTTTTCTTGAATTGATTTCTTCTCACGAGAAGAACAATCAACTGTGGTAAAAAAGAGGCAACGATGAAGGCGTTGACGGTGAGAACACACACACCAACTCTTTAATTTTTTCTCCCATCTCTTAACTCACTGATTCTTACAATCATGCTTTTGTTTTCATATTGTTTACGTTTTTAAATCTTGCAAATGCGATGGGATTATCGCATCAGAGTTAGATCCATGATAGATATCCACTGATGAAGAATAATGACGGCAGATCTGTAAAGTGTTGCTGTGTCAGAAAAAAAGGAGTAGATGAAGACGATCTCTATATGGTAGTAAAGAATAATGAAAGTGAGCCAATGAATGCGTATCAGTATGTCTAAGAATGAAGAATTGAATAGTATAGTATATATTCTTTAGGGTAGCTATTTGTGTAAAGATACCATACTATTTGAGACGAAATGCTATACTATTCCTTAAAATGTAATAATATGCCATGTTTTCAATTTCGATAGTTATTTTCACTGTCATTTTTTGTGATTGATTGTAATATGAAATTCATTTTTAAATGTTACACAAATTTAATTATTTGGAATCTTCACTATTACCAATTCTAGTTTAGAAATCTAAATTCTATTATTTAGAGGAATGGTGGTGAAGTTGAGATTTGCATTAGATTTTGAGATTTGGGTTTACAGTTTAGGGTTTTGGGTTTATATTTAGGTTTAGGATTTAGTAATTAGTGTTTAGGATTTAGTAATTTCGTTCTTAAACTTGGTCATTTGGAAAATGTAAATGGAGTAGACCAGTACATCTATACTATTGATATGTGTTCCATACTATATCGTCTACATTGAGAAAATTGACAACATATTATATAGATTTTGTTTGGGTTTATATTTTAATTATTTGGGTTTAGATTTAGTAACTAGGGGTTTGTCTAGGGTTTTAGTTTTTAGGGTTTATATTTGGGTTTAGGGTTTAGTGATTAGGGTTTAGGGTTTATATTTGGGTTTAGGGTTTAGTGAATAGGGTTTAAGGTTTATATTTGGGTTTAGGGTTTCGCGATTAGGGTTTAGGGTTTAGTGATTAGTGTTTAGGGTTTATATCTATGTTTAGGGTTTAGTGATTAGGGTTTAGGGTTTATATTTGGGTTTAGGGTTTAGTGATTAGGATTTAGGGTTTAGTGATTAGTGTTTAGGGTCTATTTCTAGATTTAGGGTTTAGTGATTAGTGTTTAGGGTCTATTTCTGGATTTAGGGTTTAGTGATTAGGGTTTATATTTGAGTTTATGGTTTAGTGATTAGGGTTTAGGGTTTGGTAATTTTCTTTTCAAACTAGAGTTTAGGGTTTAGGGTTTATATGTATTGTCTTCAAATTTGATATTTCTCTTTTATGCCATTTTGTATGATTGCTCGTAATATTAAAGTAGTTTCATTCAAATGTTTGACAATGTTAAGGTCATGTCTAGTTCAAGAACGTCTTTTTCATCAACAAGTACTTTTATTTCTTCTTCTACTATTTTACATATGATTCCCAACTAACATAAATAGAACAAATATTTGTATATTATTTAATACAATGTTCCATACTATGTATGTATAGTACTTGAAAATATTATAAAATATTATATATTTCGGATTTTGAATTTCTTTTAAATATATATTATAGCTTAGATTTGAGTTTAAGATTTAATGGCCATGATTTAGAGTTTAGTATTTAGGGGTTGGGTTTAGAGTTTAGTATGATATTTTCCATCTTTATATACTATAGTTTAATATCACAAAATATTATATATATTTTCAGATTTTAATTTTATTTAAAATTATAAATATATAATATAGTTTACATTTGAGTTTGGGTTTAGTGGTCCATTTAGGCTTTAATATTTAAAAGTTGGAGTTAATGAAATGTTTGTGGTGATATGAAGTAAAATTAATGAAATGTTTGTGGTTATGTATATGTGATGTGGCTATGTTATATTCCTTTTGTTGGTGACAGTTTGCATTAATTATTGGCCACACTTAGATTTTGTCAAAGTCATCTCCACATCTTGAAGCCACCGGCAACTTGTATGAATCAAGGGTAAAACCGGTGGAAATAAAACACAATTGATAGATACTCTGCACTTAATTTCTTTTCCAAACTTGGTCATTTCACAAATTCACCCAATTTTATTTGACACAACATTTTTATAATTGTCAAAAAGAATTTTTTTTGGTAAACTTCTAATTGTCAAACTTTGGGGATTAAATACGACATTTCAGAATATATACGACTAGTTCCAACATATATTGCAAAACTGAAACTTTCAAAAATCGTAAGAAAGGTTGACTTATGTGAATTTATATTGGTCTCACGTCTACTTCTAACTTTAATATATATATTTACAAACAGGGCATAATAATGCCTCTAAAAGATTACGAGGGGATTAAATTTGATCAAGTACTAAAAACAAACAACAGCAAAGTCAAGTGTCACAAGAGATTAAACATATCTTCATCAATCTTGTTTATATTTTCCTTGGATTCAACTCCATCTTGTTGAGATGGTAGATGCCATAACAGGTTTTGTGGTGGGAAAGATGGGTAACTATCTCATCGAAGAAGCGTCCATTTTGATGGGAATCAAAGACGAACTAGAGGAGCTGAAGGCGGAGTTGACCTGCATCCGAGGCTATCTAAAAGATGTTGAAGCTCGAGAAAGAGAAGATGAAGTTTCAAAAGAATGGACAAAACTGGTTTTAGACATAGCTTATGATGTCGAAGATGTTCTGGACAGCTATAACCTGAAAGTAGAACAAAGATCACAAAGGCAAGGCTTGATGAGATTGACCAACAAAATAGGAGAGAAGATTGATGCGTACAATATAGTTAGTGATATCAAAACCCTGAAGATAAGAGTCTTGGATGTTACTCGCAAGAGGGAGACTTATGGGATAGGCAACTTCAATGAGTCTCGAACAGGAGAAGGTACTTCAACTTTTCTCACCATGAGGCAGCTTCGACGTGCTCGATCCGTTGATCAGGAAGAGATTGTCGTTGGTTTGGAAGATGATTTTAAGTTTCTCTTGGCAAAGCTTCTTGAAGATAATGGGGATCAGAATAGATATATGATCTCCATATTTGGCATGGGAGGTCTTGGAAAGACTGCTCTAGCCAGAAAGCTTTACAACGCTGACAATGTGAAGACAAGGTTTGCTTACCGCGCGTGGACCTCTGTTTCCCAAGTATATAAGACTAGAGAGATGCTTCTGAGAATCATAAGATCTTTAGGAGTGGCTTCTAGTGAAGAGATGGAAAGGATCAAGATTCTTGCGGAGGAGGAGTTAGAAGTTTACCTTCACGGTCTTCTACAAGGGAAAAGATATCTGGTGGTAGTAGATGATATTTGGGAGAGAGAAGCGTGGGAGAGCCTGAAGAGAGCGCTACCTAGCAACCATAAAGGAAATAGAGTTATCATTACCACGCGTATCAGAGCTGTTGCTGAAGGCGTGGACCAGAGAGTCTATGCCCATGAGCTAAGATTCTTGACATTTAATGAAAGCTGGGAATTGTTTGAGCAGAAAGCATTCAGGAATATGCAACGGGTCGATGAAGATCTTCAGAAAGTCGGAAAACAAATGATTAAGAAATGCCACGGATTACCACTTGCTATAGTTGTTCTTGCTGGCCTTATGTCTAGGAAGAGGCCAAACGAGTGGAATGATGTGTGTGCCAGTTTCTGGAGACGCCTAAAGGATGACTCCATCCGCGTCTCCACTGTGTTTGACCTAAGTTTCAAGGAGCTGCGACACGAGTTGAAACTCTGCTTTCTTTACCTTAGCGTCTTCCCAGAGGACTATGAGATCGATGTAGAGAAGTTGATACACTTACTTGTAGCAGAAGGGTTTGTACAAGAGGATGGAGAGATGATGATGGAAGATGTGGCTCGGTATTGTATCGAAGAGCTGATAGACAGAAGCCTAGTGGAGGCAGTAAGAACAGAAAGAGGAAAAGTGAAGTCTTGTAGAATCCATGATCTTCTGAGAGACGTGGCTATCAAGAAAGCCAATGAGGTCAACTTTGTACATATTTATAACGACCAACTGTTGTCTACTACTTGTAGAAGGGAAGTCGTTCACCATCATATGGACTCTTACTCGTGCGAGAGACGTGTGAACAAAAGGATGCGATCCTTCTTGTTCTTCGGAGAAAGAAACAGAACACTATGGGGTTCTGTCAAACCCATTACCTTGAAACTAGAGCTACTTCGAGTGCTTCATCTCGAAGGGCTTCATTTACCAGATGTTATCGGAGAGTTAATCCACTTGAGATACCTTGGGATCGCTGACACTTTTATCAGGAAATTACCAGCTTTTATCTCCAACTTGCGGTTTCTACAAACTCTTGATGCATCGGGAAATGACTCCTTCAGGAAAGTCACTGATCTCCGTAGGCTCACATCACTGAGGCATCTCATGGGAAGATTCGTTGGAGATTTGCTAATAGGCGATGCAGTTAACCTTCAGACATTGAGGTCTATCTCTTCCTACAGCTGGATCAAACTGAAACAAGAGTTGCTCACAAATCTTCGGGAGTTGGAGATCTACGACTCCGTGTGGGTGGATCAGATAAGAGTTCCTTTGGACTTGTCTGCCTTCTCTAAATTAACAAAACTTCGTGTCTTAACGCTGAAGGTACCCACCTTCAAGTTATCGTCTGAATCAGAGGAAGCAGTTCGGATCAAAACACTAGTTAAGCTGACACTGCGTTGCCACATAAGGAGACTTCCCGAAGACATGGATTTTATATTTCCTAGTCTTGAGTCTCTGAAGCTTGTCGGTTTACATCTCGAGGAAGACCCAATGCCTGCGCTAAAGAAATTGCAGAGACTGGAAGATGTTATCTTGGATTCTTGTTATTTCTCAGGCGAAAAGATGAGGATCAGCGAACAAGGTTTTGGTCGGCTAAGGAAACTTGTGTTTTACATTGACGGATTAGATGAGTTACAGATAGATGACGAGGCTATGCCCAGTTTAATGGAGCTGAAACTAAGAACCAGAGGACGGCAGATGAAGCTGATGATCCCAGATCGCTTGCGGGCAGTTCTTGATCCTCCGTACATCAAATTATCCCCGAGTGTATAGATGCCAAGATGTTGTGATTGATTAATTGATCCATTTGCAAAATGAAAGATGGACTATAGAATATGGAGCAACGAGTTTTATCTTTGAACGGTATGTGTGTCATTCTAAAGTGTGTGTTTATGTATGAGAAGAGGAGTCTTGATCATTTGACATCCCAAAATATCAAAAAATAAATAAATAACAAACTCATTTCTTTCTCTTCTATAAATATTTTTGGCTTATTTTTGTAGAGAAATTTACTAATGAGAAGCTGGTTAGTAAATTTGTATCAGTTTCTTAGTGGGTGTTATTGAATTAGTGCATTCAATGGAAATTAATAGAATTCAAATCTTAAGGGAAATCCACTGTTATTGGATTGAGTACTTGTTAGAGAGAATTCAAATCACCTGTTATTCAATCTTCATGAGATTTTATTGGAATTTAGTTTTAATGGAATTGAATGTAAAATTGTATGAAAGATAAGAGTAAACAAAATCCGACACTTATTGCTTGGATTTTGAGTTTCATCACGTTCAACTTGGCAAAGTAATTAGAAAGCAAACCTGTTTGGGTTAGGTTTTAATCTGACCCAAATAAATGAAGATGCAGACAAATTCTGAACGGCGAAATCAGTTCTCCGGTAATCCTCAGACTGATGTCTCTCGTCTCGCTTCTTCTGCCCTAAATTCAACCTCAAAGCCATTTTCAAGCTAATCCTCAAACTGATGTTCTCTCCGAGTAACATCATCATTGTGCAAGCTGTGGCAAAGCTTGGGATTTTCGCTTGTGGATTTGAAGCCAGAGTTCAAGCCATTCTCGACGCTACCTTTATCTGCTTCGTCTCCTTACTAATTCTAACGAAAAGATGTATGAACTTTGAATTACGGATGAAAAGTTTCACCTTTGATTTAAAGCATTGGCCTTTATGTACTTTTGTTGTTCTCATATGCTCTGTTGTAAATGCTCTTTAGGTAGTAGATGGGGGAATCGTTCACTTAGATGTTTGGTGAAACGTCCTGCACTCAAATTCAAATGAACATGACGTCTCTTTTCTCTAGATTAGATTAAAATATCATGTTATGCTTCCTTTGGTTCAGTTATTATATGATCCATCTTCCTCTGTCCAGGTACTCCGTTGCGTTAACTTGTCTTATTTCTTTGTTTTAGTACCCAATGTGATTTTGTCTTCAGGTCGAGTGCAAGTGATATGCATTGTAATTGTAATGAAAGATTGTCAATGCAAGGACTAAGTGTTCGATACGACCTGTCTGCTCTCTCTCTTGAAGAAAATGAGATCACAATTATGTTGTAACTATAATAATGTCAACAGTTCAAAGAAGTCAGATGTAACTAAACATGTTCAATATTTTCAACTTGCTTTTTCCTTTTGTTCTATTTGGTATACAAACAAAAGTAAACTAATGTGACCGGCAGTAAAGTTTAGCTTCCTTGAATGCTTGAGCTTATTTTAGGAGGTCAAATGCAGACTACACGAAGCCATGCAAGCGAGCTATATAGAGATGCTATTTTGTAATCTTGTAACCGATAACTGAAGATTCACAGGGGATATGGTGTTGTTTATTTGGATACAGATGGAAGAAAAATTCAGGGAGGCTGTTGGATCAAGCAACTAAATCTTGCAGAGAAAAATAAAAAAAAACGGTTGAACTTAAAACGTTTGAAACTGAATTTATTTTCCATTTGACTTACGATAAACTCCACTAAAATTCATCTTTATCTTGTAAAGAATCCAATCAAATCCACTGAAAGACTCCTAATTACAGTTACATTGAATTCTATTGAATTCTTGCATGTATTAGTGTTCGATGAAATTCCCTAGTGACAATAGACCAGTGGATCGTCATAATTGGAGAATGATATGTGTTTCTCAGTGCAGTGTTATAAAACGCCACTTAGGGGACCGTTTAGATGACGCCGGGGTATTATAGAGTGGTGAGACACTATTTTTATACTATGCGGTAATTTAGGTAGTTCGTATAAATGCGGGAGCCTACACCTTTTAAGCTGTAACTTAACGCACTATGTATTTGGTACAGTTTTGGATCTTAACTCTTAAGAAAACTTATTTCCTAGAGCTTGCCACGAAGACGTATATTCTGTAGCACTTCATGAAATACTACAGTAGGTAATACATGCATGTGTCATGAAGAAGGATTCGGTTGGAGTTCGTGTTGTGTGATGTATGTGAGCTTGTTAAGCTTGGAGAAGAATATTTATTGGGAGATTTACTTTAAATGTAAAAGATATTATTTGAAGAGAAATATGCAAGAGAGTTATTCCTTAGAAATAAAGAAAAGTTGCTTAAGTTGCTTTTGGAAAAACTTGAGAAGCAAGTTATGGTTATGTATACATGGAGGACGTGCCTCTATGAAGAGAGTTGTCTCTGTAAAAAGAAGAAAAGTCGAGAGCCTTTGGTGCCACTGCTCTTCGTTAGGTACTAACGTAGTTGGTGAAGTACTTGTTGGAAGATTAATGTCTAGATTAGGGGGAGTTTAGCTTGGGATTAGGTAATCCTCATAAATAAAAATCTAGATTCTAGGATGAGTTTTAGCTTACGATTGGAATAATCCTAAAGGATTCTTGTAATAGAAAAGATTGGTGTAAAACTTTCTTTTTTTAGTGAATTCGAAAAGAGAATATCGTGTGTCTTTTTCATTTCTGCATTTTACTCTGATCTCACTACATTAACATGCCATGGGAAAAGTAAGGAACACATAACAACATCAAATCAGACTCCAGCCAGAGGCGAAGCCAGACTTTATTTTCCATGGGTGCATACAATAATACAAGTTAAAATAACTAATAAATATAGTGAATGACAAGGGCATCGAAACTCAGGTTCTTGGAAGATGAGGGTGCACTTTAACCAAATAGGCTATATGAACCTTAAATGTCGAATGTAAAATCTTGTAAAATCAAAATAATAGGGGGTGCACGTGCACCCTTACTCTTCCACCTAGGTTCACCCCTGACTCCAGCTTGATAGTGGGCCATTTTGTCAAGCTACTGTGGTTAGAACTGATCCAAGCGAACAACATATTTGTTTTCATGCGAAAATAGGACTTAAATGGAGCTTGTCAGAGTCGTTTAACAACCACCAACACAGATTACAATTTTGAGGATCTACAAAAAGCGAACCAGAGTTGTCGAAAGGATAAGTGCTCGTACGTACTCAGCCACGGTATATCTTAGTTTTCAATGATTTACCTTATGGTGTTGGTGATGGATTTCAAATCCACTAAAACAATAATGGTTACAGTTTACACTAACGTCTCAAAGAAGTAACTTGTAAAAGAATATACATATATTGATGATTTTGGTATGAAAATGTGTATGTTATTGATCTTATGAGTTTATACAACTGTGTTGAATAAAAGGTATAAGCATACAATTGAGATTGAGAGTAATTTAAGTATAGGCTTCATAGGAAGATGTTTGGATCTCCTTCTCATTGTTCTTTGCCGTCCTTGTATAGCTGTTAGGAGGAGAATCGTAACAGTGGTGTGGTCTCCTGCGAGTATCCGGTGTCTTGAAGACCGTTTTTAATGCCTTGAATTTTTTATGTTTTGTGTTGACCTAGTTAGCTTGGTGTTGACCCTACCCTGAACTCCGGATGGGTCTTCGTTATTTATGGGCATGTTGACATCTTATCGAGCAAATCAAGGAATTTGATTTTTCCTCTTTGGAGAGTGAATCACCTTCGTATTGCAATCATTTATTTTTGCGGATTCCGAGTTTCAAGATATAAGCTCTCTATCTTCCCTTGTTGCTCTCCACTCTTGCCATTCGAAAATGTATAAGGTTATTCCCTCTCTCTCTCTCTCTATTTTCCTTTGTATCTTAGTTTAGTTGTGTAATATGATTGTTTTCTCTTTATTTGGACTTATTTGTATCTTATTCATTTTTGTATTTGGACTTTTCTCTTTCATCTGTCTAATCGTCGTCTGAACTTTTTTTTTTGCTAAAGGGTAAATATCATTAGAAGATAATGAAAATCCGGTTACAAGTTATAGAACATTGAAACCAAGAGATGCTTTTCAGCTTATCAGGTTTATGGAACCGCAAAAAGTTTAAAAAAGCCCCATAGAACCTACAAAGATTAACACCAAGCAACCCAAACAATGGCTTACTTAGGTTAATATTACATTGAAGCACAAAGACAGCATTTTAAACTCCCATACCAAAGCGCTTCCTGTTCTACTGGTTTGAAACACAGAGCAGGAGAATAACCTGAAGACGAGTTCGATCGAGCCTCATCGAAGTGGCTCCTAGCAGGCATCGACGGAAGCGCCTGGCTCACGCCCCGGAGCTCCGCTGGAGGAGGACGTCGACAAACAAGCCCAAGTTAACACAGAGGATGACGATAGTGTAAACCCGCTGCTACACCACTGAAGATGAAGATCGCGGTCAAGCGCAGTCGGTCGTTTTGGCCCCTCATTCCGCTGCGCGACACAGAAGATGCGGCGGAGACAGCAGAGTTACATATCGCAATCGACCGGGAGCTTTGGAATGGGAAATGAAGCACAGAGGGAGCACGGAACTCCTTGAAGCAGGTGACCTGAAGGCGAAAGAAAACATCGCTCTTTCCGCAAGAGACGTCGACGTCGAGGGTTGTCCTCAAGACCCTAGTAGAAGACGATGAGAGCAGGAAAGGGGAGCTAACCATTCGCTGAGGAACACCATGGAAGCTGTCGTTTGAGCTATAGAAACAGAGGTCCTCGGTGGTGCGCCTCACAACCACCTTTCACTCAGAGAGAGGAGGAGCTCTACGCAAACCCTGGAGCTAACTGCTAGAATAGACCGACTGGGGCGAGACGGCGGAGCAGAGGCGTGGACGGCAGTGACGCGTCGAAGCTTCTGGCGAATCTCGGATCTCAGATCTGACCCAGATCCAAGCGCAATCAGCGACTAAGAGTAGATCCAGGGCTCCCAGAGCCATCACCGACTCGTCTCGCCTCGCTGGTGGTCCAGAGGAATCAAAGACCCTTCGATTCCAGTTAGATCCGGCGGAAAAATCTCATCGGACCCAGACACACTGAGCAAAGAGGAGAGACAAAAGAAGAGATAGCAGAGGGCGGAAGGCGATGAGAAACGGCTGGAGAGGGAGACCAACGGCGAGAGGTGCCGTCGGCCGCCTGAAAACGCAGAAAATGAGCGGCGGCTTAGGGTTTACGGTGGAAGGGGGAGAGACAAAAGAGAGAGTTTCACTTCTCTCTCCTCTCTCTTGTTTTTTTTCTGTTGTTTTGAATGACAAAAGAAGAGAAAAATGGATCCCATCGTCGTCTGAACTTTACTTATTCATTTTTTTGTTCCTCTCAATTGTTGGTTTTGTGGAACCGTCGTTGGTTTCTTCATTAGGGCTTGGAGTCACGAGAGTTTCATCATTAGGATTTTATAGAATAGATTGGATTTTGGTAGTGGCATGCACATTGTTCTTTTAGTGGGATTTCGTTCTGATATTATATGTTGGGTGGTTTTTCCTTTCGTCGCCCTTTTAGCTGATTTTTCTCTTACCTGCATGAAGCAAAGAGTATCATCATGGAACGTTGATAATGGCATACGTCAAGTGGAAAAGTGTAAAGTTTAAACCAATGTCGGCAGTAGCCAATCTCTGGGAAGAGAAATACAATATCAAAATAAGTCAAAACAATTTTCGGGTTCAAAAAAAAAAAAAAAAAAGACACCTACGTTCATATCTGACAAAAGATCGTACAACTTTTGGATTAATATTCTACAAAAGGTTGTACAACTTCTAGGGTTTAAAACAACAAAGAAGACTTCTCTTCCAAGGCACAAAAATACCCGAGAACCCCTGGGTTCTTAAGGGTAAAATCTACTAATCTTTCATGATCTAACCTACGATTCCTTTCGACTTATGTGCCCTAAGGACATGATCTACAGATCCATTGGGACCAAAGCCATGCTTCATTTCTACCTCCAGGTTCCAAAGAAGATTTGATAGTAGCCTTTAGCTTATACACGACAATGGGCCAAATCACGTCCTGATTAGATTTGTTGAAATATAATAGGCTTTGATCCATGAGGTATTAGACTAAGAAAAGGTTATGGGCCTTAGTGCGGCCTTTATCAAGCATGTAGTGCCTTTGGACAAGCATGGACGACCAGTGAGCCACCTCCTTCATCAACCAAATAGGACCCAAGTGTGAGAACCAAAATTCACACCGTTGATTTCCGTAACTGGACGAAGAAAGCTAAGAAACCCTAACTTTCCTTGAGGTCCCGGATTTCTGCGAAGAGAGATGATAACTTGAATAAAACGAAAAGAGAGCAAAGAAGATCTTATTTTGAATTTTCGTATGAGCGTTTACAACAGGTAAAGCCTCGGCCATAAGAGCTGTTGGCGAGTTCCTAGTTCTAACCACCTAAGACTTGAAAACCTAGTTGAGTCGCAGCTCGATAACAAAAATGGAAAATTACGTAAATCGCTCTAAGTGCTAAGTTTGCTGTGAGTAAAGATTCTTTCTTATGCCTCTCGCCTTTGCATCCCTTATATACTCCTCTTAGGTCGGTTTTTTCCTTTTCTGCCCCTAGGTCGAGTTTATTGTCTCGCAGAAATATTCTATTTTTCTCGATCTTCATGTTATCCCTTGAAACTTGACATCTATCTTCTTTTGCGAATATTCAATAAACCGTCATGGTGACTTTGGGCCGAATCTCGTAAAAAAGTTGTTAGTGGCCCTTTGCCGCGTTTTGGACTTTTTCGGCCGTATTCGACTAAAATGTTTTTGTGATTTCTTCCGGAGAAACCGTCTTTTGCACGATGTCGGTTTTACGAAATAGTGGAAACCAATCGTATCGTCTAGATAACTATGGTACTTAGTTAACAGTTATCGTTTTATACGATTGAATCGAATTCATATGAGAAAATAAGTCTTTCTCATTTTTATCGTAAATTTCAACAGTAACTATGATCGAGATGAAACACGAGACAGTTTGATCGAGACTCGTCATTGCGCGAGTTGGAATGGTCGATCCAAATCGCCATTGGCTTTAAGAACAGTTTATACTTCCCAAAGATAAACCGACTCTGTTCTGAATTATATTAAGTCTCAAACTCCCATGAGAGCAGGTTTTCGACTTAGTTGATGTTAGTTATGGCAAAATTAAAATGCAGAGAACAAGTCGACTGAAAAAGACCAAAGACTTTATTGTATTACCATTTATATATATATAGCAAAGACAGAAGAAACTTGATTAGTTTCAAACTTTCAGAATATTAACTTTACTTAAAAGACAGAAACTTGTAAACACAAAGCTGACCTATTCAATTCATTTTAATTCTCATTAGCGCTTCCACCTCCGACAGGAGGATAAGACGCCATGGATCCGAACTTGTTCTGCTGCTTCATATATGGATTTGCAGGTCCACCACTTCCGCGATGATGGTTCTGATGATAAGGATCATGAGTGTGATTCTGGTGATGATATCCCTGCATACCCATATGGTGCGCATAGACTGGCATCTGCATCATCGACGGCGCTCCCACATGTCCGGCAGATCCACTCCCTTGGTCTTGGAAGCTCTGTGGAGGCACATGGGTTGAGGAGAAGAGCTTATCTGAAGAAGAGGGACCTTCCGAATTCAATCCCTGCATCCTTTTGAGGTACAGCCTGTACTTCTGGATGTGGGACGCGACGTTCTCTCGAGTCAATCCTTCGACGTTCAGCTGCATGATCGTCTTCGGCACTGCGTTTTTAATGCCTAAGTGAGCCACAACATCCATGAATCTCTTGTGCAGCTGCGGGTTCTGCATAGCTTCAGTTTGTTTGATACATAGATCCTCGTACGCCTTCTTCACACGACCTGGTAGATCATCATACAAGTATCTATTTACCCCCTCATCTCAGACTTGAGCGACTTTAGTTTCTCATGGAATCTACGAAGAGCCGGTCTAGAGTGGAACAGCGGTGAAGTTACGTTCCAGACCTGAGAGATCACTTCAAGAAACCTTGGGTGATTGGTGACATGGTTGAAGAACTTAACTGTTGGGTTTATTATCTTGGATCCTTCACATGATTGATCTAGAAACGTGATCATAGGATAGTCGACAACCGCAAGAGTGGGTTTGGCTCCTTATAAGCTAGGTTGATAAATATAACGAGAGTTGGTTTAGATAATTTAGTGAACAAATCAAATTGGATTCTAATGACTGTCTGAACAATTTAATTCACATACAAGAGTTCGAATTCTGAGATTTACACACCTGATTAGACTCGTAGCGAGAGCTGGATATCTTACTCAATGAATTTGAGTTCGAGGAAGGTTCTTATTAAACCCTTAGCATCAATAAATTATAGCTCTCATTTCCTGTTTGAAATACCATAAGTCTAGCACTTTTTTCATATATCTCATAACCGATTTATTGTTTTATTTACTGCTTTTAATATTATTGTCTAGCTTAATCTTGATATATATACTCTATTGTATGATCTACACTCCACGTGGATTTGATTCTGAGTACTGCAATCGATTTCTTATTTGAGAGAATTGCTTTAGGGTAATTTGAACTTCATCAATGGAATGTTATTTTATTAAAACAAGTAAAACGATAAAAGATTTTGATATTTAATTCATGAATGAAGAACCTATCAACTCTTACATCAGCCAAAACAAAACGAACAAAAATAACACACATGGCTGTTCTTATTTTCAAATTGTGAAAATATCCTAATTACAATCATTCATTACAATCTTATTATTAATGACATGATATATTATTTAATTCCAAATATATTGAATCAGTTATTCAAACCCGAAAAATTGAACTGAATATGACCCAAATATACAAAAATTTAATCGAAGACGGTAAAATATACAAACGGGTCTAAAATTTTGGTACATGAAGAACCTAAACCAAACCTTGTTCAAAAACAAATATTTCGAATGCCCGAAAAATATTGAAATGACTTTATATGCTTAAATATATTAATTATGTTTATATTTAATATTCAAAAATATCTAAAACACTCCCAAATATTCAAAATTCTTAAAAATACTTGAAAATATCAAAAAAAATATGTAAAAGTAAATATCTGAAATAATCAAAAACATTTAAAACACTAGAAATACTCTAAATGCCTACCGGTTTGCCATCCAAATATTCATATAGAACTAATTTCATGTTAAGTTTAAGTATTTTGTTAAAACTATTCAAATTTCTATGTTGTATATTATTTTTACTTTAAATTTTAAATTATATTTAAAAAAATTATTTTGTTTACATAATCTAAACGGGTATATGTACCTGAATCATATCTGCAAAGATCCAAACTAAATCTGAACTAAAATTTATAAATACCTAAATGAAGATTACATCTCTAACTCCAAAAATTCAAAATCCGAGTAGTTCGAACGGGTGCCCAAACGCTCACCTTTAGCATGATGCATGTAGGAATTTGTCTCACGGTTTTTACTACACCTAAAATATACCTTAAACATATGACGTACATATATAAAAATTTTAAATCTATAAACTAGATTTTGACCCGTGCAACCGCACGGGTGTTTGTTTTCACTTTTCTATACATAAATTATTGTTTTAGAACATAAGTGGTATATATTTTTAATGTTAATCATATACTTAAATATTTATATAACTATTTCAAATACAATAATTTTATAATTTACATGTTATAATTAATTAATTGTTTAAACCTTATGTATTTGCCACTTCTTATTATATATTTATCTTATTGTATTTGCATTTAGTTATTAAGCAAATTAATATATTCATGAGAAAATATATTTAAAAAATATTTTGTATTTAATTTATGCTAAATTCTGACCCGTATTTCAAAACTGGATTTCTTTTTATCAATATTTTTATGCTTATTCATTTTAGATAATTTATTATTGTATATATAAAAGTATAAGATATGTTAATTTTTAGACATGTATTATATAGTTTGTTAATTTTAAGTCGTTCTATCATCATATTATATTTTAAATAAATAGTTTATATTTATGAAAATAAAATTTATAAATTTATCAATTGAATATAATTTTATCATATTTATTTTAGTATAATAATTATATTTTAACATGATCATGACTATAAAAGTAGATAAAATAGGATATAATTTATTTATTTTCATTTCTAAACGATAACTTAAAATACATTAAGTTATTGTTTAAATATTACACAGATTTATTAGAATTTTTAAAATATAATATATAAATATATATTATATTTAAAATGAAAATATATTATGATTAAAGTAGTTATAAAGATTTTATATTATTAACTTTAAAGAAATACATGTTAATTTTTATACATGTATTATATAGTTTGATAATGTTAACCCATCTTACCAACATATTAGATTTTATTTTTGAACATAAATATTTTATAATTACGAAAATAAAATATATAAATATATAAATTTAATAATTTAATACAATTTTATTATATTTAGCTTAATATAATAATTTTAATATAATATGATTGATTATGATTATATAATAACTAAAATATTATAGATTTTTTTATTTTTCATTTTATATAACTGAATATATTAATGTATAATAATATTTTAAGCTAATTTCGAAATTAGTGAAAAATTTAAATATAATTTCAAAAATGAAGATCTAGTAAAAATCTTTTTAAACAGATTTGTTAGAATTTTAAATTAAATATATTTTTATTTAAAATGAAAAGATATCAAAGGATACTATGATTAAAATATTTTAAAAATTATATTTATTATTAGTCTGAATTAAAATATAATATGAATTTCTATGAATAGGTTCATTAGGTCCATTTTTTAAAAAAATCACACATGAATCAAGGTTGTGACTTCTGTTTTAATATATAAGATTATATAAAAAAAATTATAACTTACTTAAATAATTTTGTTAATGGAAATGATCTGTACTTTAAATCCAGTGCTTTTAAATCAAGGATCAAAATCTAGTTAGAATTCTAATTTAAATTAATATTTTTAACTCTTGTTAGAGACTTGAGGACTCTCTAACCGTTAATTGTGGCCTTACATCACCGTATACAAAACGAATAAAAATAACACACACTAGATTTTGACCCGCACGGTTATTTATTTTTACACACATAATTATTTGTTTTACATGATTAATTGTAATATTTACCATATTATTAATTATTTAATATAACATTTTAAAACACAATAATTTTATAGTTCACATACAATAATTAAATTTATTTGTTTTAAATTTTCATATTTTAAATCATACAAAATTCCAAATTGAAAGTTTTTACTGGTGAAATCAAAAATTTATTGAAAAATATTATATTAAACTAATATCGCAGATTAATACAAAACTGTACATGTGTTTAGTTATAATTGAAAAATTAGTTAGATATTTTAAAATTTCGTTTTAGTTAAAATGAAATATAAATTTAATTTTAAAATAAACACGACATTAACTAAATATTTAAAAGTTTTGTTTAAGTGAAAAATGAATAGACATTTATGTTAAATAAACACGAAATTATTTAATTCTTTAAAAGTTTATTTTAATAAAAAAATAAATAAATATATATATATATATATATATATTGTAAATAAAAAGATATGAAAAGATTTTATTAAAATATAATTTTAGAGTAAATATAGGAATATCTATTTGATTTGTTTGTCTTAGAATAATTCAAATAATTTAAATATTTATACAAAAGTTAATTTTAATAACTTTCTAAAGGGTGGTCCAAATTAAAAAATCACACATGAACTAAGTCATGACTTCTCTTTTAATAGAATAGATAGATGGCTGATTCTGTAATTAATGTTATTTTCTTCCTTTTGTTATTCCATTAAGATAATATGGCAGGCATCATGTTAGATGATTGTGGAGTATTTTAATACAAACAGGATTTTAATAATTATAATGGATCATTAATTTAGAGATGTTGTCCAACGAGGGAGAGAGAGAGGTCACCAACTTCCCTGACTTTCCAGCATTGGGAAGGTTAATCATGAAGGAAGAACCTATCAACTCTTACATCAGGCAAAACAAAACTAAATTAATGGTAATGTGTTCCTTTTGTTATCCCATTAAGACATAGTAGTTGGCACATGAAAGGAACACTTACACAAATGCTTAAAATGACATCATTTTGATGATTGTGGAGTATTTTAATAGAAATAGGATTTTGATGCTTTTATGTCATTTTTATTTAAAGTTTTATGTATGTTTTTCTTTCATGTTATGAAATCCAAATCATTCAATTTCTGATAAAAAAAAAAAATTTAAGAACCTCAAGGGTTCTCCCTAGAAAAGGTTCTTTCATTGGACCATGAAAAAATTAATTACACTAACAAAGGTTCTAAATTTCTAAAATCACAAAATTAACTATTAAATTATTTATTAGAACTCTTAATAGGCTCTAACCATTGGAGTTGCTCTAAAGAATTATTTATTCCAACGAGGGATGAAAGGAGAGAGAAAGAAAGAGAGGTGTCACCAACTTCCTTGGTTTTCAGCACTGAGAAAGGCATCAGCCCCTGCTTTTTGGACTAGATATAGAACTATATCAACATAGAGTTTAAGAAATGGAGAAAAAGCAAGAAAAGAGAAGGATAGTGTTAGTTCCAGTTCCAGCACAAGGACATGTAACTCCCTTTATGCAGCTTGGGAAAGTCCTTAGTTTGAAGGGCTTCTTAATTACAGTAGCTCAGGGACAGTTCAATCGAATAAGCCCTTCACCGGACTTCCCTGGGTTTCAGTTTGTCACCATACCCGAAAGCTTACCCGAGTCTGAACTGAAGAGACTCGGGCCAATCGAGTTTGCGTTAAAGCACAACAAAACGAACGAGGCAAGCTTCAAGGATTGTATAGCTCAGTTGTTGCTTCAACACGGTAATGATATAGCATGTATCATCTATGACGAGTCCATGTACTCGTGTGAAGCTGCAGCTAGAGAGTTTAAGATTCCCTGTGTCATCTTCACCACTACAAGTGCTACAAATCATGCATCACGATGCGTTCTCAGCAAACTCAATGCCGAGAGGTTCTTCTCCGACATAGAAGGTGCCCTAAACTAAAAGCTTAATAACTCATCTATGATCAATCGTTTCACTAACAATGGTTTCTTTTTAATTTGCAGATCCAGAAGTGCAAGACAAGGTGGTTGAAAATTTGTATCCATTAAGATACAAACACCTACGACCTTCAGGACTTGGGCCATTAGAGCCACATCTGGAGATGCGTCGGGAAATACTCAACAAAAGAACAGCTTCCGCTTTCATCATAAACACGTCAAACTGTCTAGAGAGCTTGTCTCTGTCTTGGCTGCAACAAGAACTCAAAATTCCAGTGTACCCCTTAGGCCCTCTTCACATTACAGCTTCAGCGCCTTCCAGTTTATTGAAACAAGACAGGAGCTGCATTGAATGGCTGAACAAGCAGAAACCGAGGTCAGTCATATACATAAGCATGGGAAGCATGGCTCACATGGAAACCAAGGAAGTTGTGGAGACTGCGTGGGGGTTGTCTGATAGCAACCAACCATTCTTATGGGTCACCGGAAGCGGTTCTATCACTGGTCCGGATTGGATAGAGACATTTCCAGAGGAACTGCGAAAGACGGTGTCAGAAAGGGGATACATTGTGAAATGGGCACCGCCTGTGTTTAAAATGGCGCATGGCGCACCAAGGCGAGACGTGCCGAGCCTTGCGCCTCGCGCGCCATGGCGCAATATGGCGCTCGCCTTGAAGAACATTTACGTTACGTTATTTTAGTTAAAACTAATATTTTAGTTACATCCTGGTCCATATAGCCCAATTGATTGAATCATCTTGTCAAAACTAGGATAGTTGACTGCATTGAACGCAAGACCAGCATCCAAAAACCACCTAGTTATATCTCCACATACATTTTCCCTTGCCTCTTTATCACAAGCAGCTCCAAGAGTACTCTTTCTATCTTTCCTTCCTTGCAAAACATCAGGAGGAGGAACAATCACATACCTGTCCAGTGGACCTCTAACTCTCCTCTTCTTAGCATGGACAGACCGTCGCGGCTGACTTTCTTTCCCGCATTCTTCATCATACTCGTCAAGACCTTCTTCTTCTTCTTGGAGAGCCAAGTTACGAGCAGCTATCTCATCATCCTTCATCTGCTTGTGTTTGATTAACGCCTCTCTCACATGTGGTGGACATAAAGTACAAGCTTTGGCATTCCTATGATCCCCTCTCAAGTGTTGCTTGAGACGTGAAATTCCAGCGTTGAAGTTGTTCTTACAGAAGATACACTTCCAAGAGTTGGAATTGTTATTCAACATGATCCCATATTTTCTTCCTGGATCAACTTCACGACGTGTAGCACTACCCCCAGCCTCATCAGACATTAAAACTGTGATCAAAGTAAAAATAACCATACTGATCATAAGTTATTATCCATAACTAGACTGTGATCATTGACCAAAAATGAGACAGAATGAAGACAAAAAAAGAGAACAGAAAAAATGCAGAGAATAAAAGACTAACCGTGTGTGTTAAACTCCGACCAAAGCAACCGCAGTACGTTCTAATCTGTGACAAAGGAACACTAGAATCTATAAGAAGAATAAGCATAAACGAGATTCAAAAGAGTAGAGACTAGAGAGTTCTAACCTTAAGCAAAAAACCTTGAGATCTATGTTTATGTTTTACGTAACTTTTATTTTATAAAGCTAGGGTTCTCATTGTTTTTTAGACGTTTAGGTTATCCCGACGGTCAAGTTTTTTTTTTAAGTCTTAGAATTTAATTATTAATTAAGGCTTACATGGTTTAGATACGGTTTACGTAAATCTCGCCATGTCGCACGCCTTCGACTTGCTCGCCTTCTCGACAAGGCACCCATGGCGCGCGCCTTACGGAACCCACCCTCGCCTAGGTGGTACGTGGCGACAGAGCCATCGCTTGACTGCGCCTCGCGCCATGGCGGCAATGGCGAGCGCCATTTTAAACACAGGGCACCGCAGATAGAAGTACTTGCGCATCCTGCAGTGGGGGGATTCTGGAGCCACTGTGGATGGAACTCAACGCTCGAGAGCATTGCGGAAGGAGTTCCAATGATTTGCAGGCCTTTTCATGGCGAGCAGTTATTAAACGCTATGTATATAGAAAGCGTCTGGAGTGTAGGAATTAAGCTTGAAGGTGAAGTTGAAAGAGTAAAGGTCGAGAGAGCTGTGAAAAGGTTGATTGTGGATGAAGAAGGTGCATGCATGAGGGATAGAGCTCGTCTTCTAAAAGACAAGGTCAAAGCTAGTGTGAGAAACGGAGGCTCTTCATATAATGCATTGGATGAGCTCGTCAAGTACTTGGAGACTGACTAAGAAGCTGCACTTCATGTATGGATTACAATAGATCACTGAATGATTGGCTAATCAGAAAAAAAAAAAAATCAAATAAAATTCGTGAAGTACATGGTTTTCTTTTAAATCCAATTTTTTTTTTTTAAAAAAAAAAGCAATTCAAATCAAATATGAGTCTCTTTTGGCAGTTTGCCTATTATGGAATTGTTGCATTGAAGAAAAGTAAATAATTTTACATGAAGCCAAAGAAGACAAAGAGGACCAAGAAGGCAAGAAGCAACTTTGATTTTGTCTCTGATTTCTCTAA
Source organism: Brassica napus (assembly GCF_020379485.1). Lineage (NCBI taxonomy): Eukaryota > Viridiplantae > Streptophyta > Magnoliopsida > Brassicales > Brassicaceae > Brassica > Brassica napus. The sequence continues at coordinate 14,897,606 of NC_063434.1, forward strand.
CAAGATAAAGAGATGCAACCGCCTTATCGTACTGACATATACATCATACACCACATGCCTATAGAGCCCACAAGCCTGAAAATATGATGTTTACATGTAGAAGATACTTCTTTCATTAAAACTCGTAGGGGAGATTACTTTTTAGTTGTTCTTACAGGAAAAAAAAAATGGAGAAAAAGCGAGCGAGGAAAAGGCTAGTGTTGGTTCCAGTTCCAGCCCAAGGACATATATCTCCAATGATGCAACTTGCCAAAACTCTTCACTTGAAGGGTTTCTCAATCACCGTTGCTCAGACCAAATTCAATTACTTTAACCCTCCAGATGACTCCACTGACTTTCAGTTTGTCACCATTCCAGAAAGCTTACCGGAGTCTGATTTCAAGAATCTAGGGCCAATACGGTTTCTGCATAAGCTCAACAAAGAGTGTCAGGTGAGCTTCAAGGACTGTCTGGGTCAGTTGTTGATACAACAAAGTCATGAGATCGCATGTGTCATCTACGACGAGTTCATGTACTTTGCTGAAGCTGCAGCCAAAGAGTTTAACCTCTCAAACGTTATTTTCAGCACCACAAGTGCCACTGCTTTTGCTTGCCGATCTGTATTCGAAAAACTCTATGCAGAAAATGCCCTGGTTCCCTTCAATGGTATTCTAAAACTCCTCTGTTTCTATTTTCACTAGTGTGTATAATCTCTAACCGCATGGTTCTTGACCTTTTTTTTCGCAGAACCCAAAGAAGAACAGAACGAGCTAGTGCCAGAGTTCCATCCCCTGAGATACAAAGACTTTCCGGTGTCACGTTGGGCATCATTAGAAAGCATAATGGAGATCTATAGGAATACAGTTGATAAACGGACAGCTTCTTCTGTTATAATCAACACGACAAGCTGTCTAGAGAACTCATCTCTGTTGTGGCTGCAACAACGTCTAGAAATCCCAGTGTACCCTGTAGGCCCTCTTCACATGGTGGCCTCGGCTCCTACAAGTCTGCTTGAAGAGAACAAGAGCTGTATTGAATGGTTGAACAAACGAAGTCAAAACTCTGTGATATTTGTAAGCTTGGGAAGCTTAGCTTTGATGGAAATCAACGAAGTGATGGAAACAGCTTCGGGGTTAGATAGTAGCAACCAACACTTCTTGTGGGTGATTAGGCCAGGGTCAATACGTGGGTCGGAATGGATAGAGTCATTGCCTGAAGAGTTTAGTCAGATGGTTTCAGATCGAGGTTACATTGTGAAATGGGCACCGCAGAAGGAAGTACTTGCTCATCCTGCAGTAGGAGGGTTTTGGAGCCATTGTGGATGGAACTCGACACTAGAGAGCATCGGGGAAGGAGTTCCAATGATCTGCAAGCCGTTTTCTGGTGATCAAAAGGTGAATGCCAGGTACTTGGACTGTGTTTGGAAAATTGGGGTTCAAGTGGAGGGCGATTTAGACAGAGGAGCGGTGGAGCGAGCTGTGAAGAGGTTAATGGTGGGCGAGGAAGGAGAGAAGATGAGAAAGAGGGCCGTTAGTTTGAAGGAGAAACTAAGAGCCTCTGTCAGAAGTGGAGGTTCTTCACACAACTCGCTAGAGGAGTTTGTAAACTTCTTCAAGACTGAAACAAATTAGGAACTAGTATCTACATAACTCACCATGTATTGCCAGTGAAATGGACAGTTAAAAAAGCTTATGCTGAAGAAAGCAATGGATAAATAGTGACTTGTGTTGTTATTAAGAAATAAATGTACTTTTCTATTCTAGAAGAATCTTACTTTTCAACAATAAAATCAAACGGGGGACACTAGTGTAATGTGAGGATAAGGTTGTCACTGAATGTGTGATGTGCAGAGAATAGTATATTGCTGGAGATTAATGTTTCTTTATAAAAGTATGATCATCTATTGGAGAGGAAAAGGTAATTAGATTATTATCTAAATCTCAAAGTAGAACCATACGTAGCTAAAACCAATAAGATATGTTAGCCAGTAGACATGCTTTTGTTGTAATGTCACTTTCTCCCTATTGTTCGAAGTTAATTGGCTCTCTAATCCAATGAAAGGTTATTACTTGAGAAAATAATAGTCGTCTTAAACTGATATATATATATATATATCGAAGGTAGATAAACACAAAGACTGTGTCTGACGCCATCGCAAGAAGAAATAAACAGTTAACAATGCTGAGAAATACGACAGACGCTCTCTTGATTATCTTTTTAGGGTGTGACTACAAAGAGTAAGGAAAGAGACTTACCTCAAATTACAATAATAGAAATCAGTAGATGAAACTAGTCAGAGGTCTTCATGTATTCCAACAATAGTCATTGGTCTAGTTTCGACATGATGGGTTGTCTGAACAGCTGATCTCCTATGTATGATGCAATGATGACGATGGGCTTAGAAAAACTCGTAAAAAGAACCTGTAACAATAATCAAGAAAGATCAAGGCCTGTAAAGATGCAGGAGTATTCTAGAACGGTGTACCTAAATCTGACCATACTACCTTAAGACATGAACTTCGCTGAGAGGAACAAAAAATAGTGAAGATAAACTCACTCTTGAGTTATTATTACCAACTCTTTTGCAATTACAAATGATTTAGACGCAGGAATGGTTTAATTTACCAAAAGCATAGCGAAACTATAACTATTGTTACAATATCTATAATCAAACTAGAAGAGTACAGCACTTGTGCTACACAAACATATGGCTTTACGAACAGTTTATACTTCCCAAAGATGAACCGACTCTGTTCTGAATTATATATTAAGTCTCAAACTCCCATGAGAGCATGTTTTCGACTTAGTTGATGTTAGTTATGACAAAAATTAAAATGCAGAGAACAAGTCGACTGAAAAAGACCAAAGACTTTATTGTATTACCATTTATATATAGCAAAGACAGAAGAAACTTGATTAGTTTCAATATTAACTGTACTTAAAAAGACAGAAATTTGTAAACACAAAGCTGACCTATTCAATTCATTTTAATTCTCATTAGCGCTTCCACCCCCGACAGGAGGATAAGACGCCATGGATCCGAACTTGTTCTGCTGCATCATATACGGATTTGCAGGTGCGCCACTTCCGCGATGATGGTTCTGATGATAAGGATCATGAGCGTGATTCTGGTGATGATACCCTTGCATACCCATATGGTGCGCATAGACTGGCATCTGCATCATCGAGGGCGCTCCGGCAGATGCACTCCCTTGGTCTTGGAAGCTCTGTGGAGGCACAGGGGTTGAGGAGAAGAGCTTATCGGAAGAAGAGGGACCTTCCGAAGTGAATCCGTGCATCCGTTTGAGGTAGAGCCTGTACTTCTGGAGGTGGGACGCGACGTTCTCTCGAGTCAATCCTTGGACGTTCATCAGCTGCATGATCGTCTTCGGCACTGCGTTTTTAATGCCCAAGTGAGCCACGACATCCACGAATCTCTTGTGCAGCTGCGGCGTCCACACCAAACGCGCCCGTTTCAGTTCAGTTCCCGAATCTCCTTCCTCCTCCGATATCTTTTGTTTCTTGGAATCCGACCCGGGACTGCTCGATCCTACTCGATCTTCCTCCTCCTCCTCCTCCGCCGCCGCGACGCCGAGGTTGGTGGACGAAGAGGTGTTGGGACCGGGAGATCCGCCGCGCAGCGACGAGAAGGTCGTCTCCGAAGCACGATTCACGTCCTGGATGGTACGGCTCTTCTCCGGGGTTATGCTGAAAGCCATCGCGAGATTCGAAGGGACAAGAGAGTACGAGAGCGACGCCAAATCTTCGTCGCTTGGTAGCCCCTTCTCCCATTCCATTACCCTTTCTCCGTCGCCCGAAACTTCCTTCATCCTCACTTCCTCTCCCATCGATGAGATCTCGCAAGATTGAAATTTCAAAGGAGAGGAAATATATTTTTCCAGGAAAGAAAAAGACAAGAAAAGCAAAAGCAAAAAGATAAAAGAAAAGTACACTATCTATTTCCAGATGGGTTTTTATCTTAGTGCCAACGTGGACGAGTTAGCTAGATATTTTTGATCTTCTAAATATCTCCCACCGAACACGTCATGAGAGCAAGTTTTGTAACACTAGTCGCGACATAGGTGATTAAACACAAGACGAAACTACCAGATTAACACCCACGTGTATAAGAAGTTAAGCTAACTCCGTGGGCTTTAAAGTAATTTGCTATTTACATTCAAGTTGCCTTTGTGGGGCCCGGGAGAAAAAAGTGGGAATAGCCGGTGTGTTCGGCCAGCTGGAGAGGAAAAGGAGGAGAAAGATTCGGTGATTAGTGTTGACACGAAATAAGAAATCGTACCCGTTGGATCATGGTTTAGATATTTATAGAAGCGTCTAAGGATCAATCTAACGGCACAGACTAGCAACTACGTCATGATTTATTTTGGGAATTTTGCCGATATAGAACAAAAGAAGCATATCTTTGTCCCCTTACAATAAAAAACTCAATCTTTGTCCCTTTAGAACAAAAAAAAATGAAAAACCTGTTTTGTCCTTTTTAATAAAATAGGTTAAAAGTAATAAGTTAAAAATTCCTGGATTCAGTAAAAAAGACGCATCACTTTCTTTGTCTCCGACTCCCCTTTTCTAAAACTCAGAGGCGATTCCACCGTCGACTCTCTCTCTCTATTGTGTCCGTTTAAGTTCGTCGGAGACGACGAACGCGTCGTCACATCTCTCCGTCCTCCTCCTTCTGTCGTCTGTACTCTTTTGAACCATCGATTACAAGGAATTGAAGGTTAGGGTTTGGAAATCCCCTTTCTGTTTTTTTTTTCGTTTTCGTTTACGTGTATGTAGTATAAAGAGGTTGAATTGTTTAAAAATACAAATCGATTCGCGTTTATGGTTTTGATTTTCGTTTGTGGGTTGAGTTGATTGTGAGGTCATTGTAGTTCTTGTTCTATACGATTCTGAACTCTTTTTTTGTTTGGTATTGACTTTGCTTTGTGTTTTGAATTCGTAATGGACTTAAAAGGCTAATGAGTTGATGTTTTCTGTTTCATGTTTTATAGGAATGGATTACCAGTTTCCAAAACGCATTATTGAAGAAGGAGCTGAGACCAAGATTGATAAGATTAACAACACCTGTAGACGCACGATTCTGGGGACGCTGAAGGTGGTTCTCAGGGATGAGTATCAAGAAGTTTTGAAAGACCCTGTCTTTGGTCCGATTCTGGCAATAGTAGAGAACAAGCTTATTTACTCAGGGAAGGTTATTCACAGCTTCATATGCAAGCAGCTCAAGGTTTCCAAGCTTCACGAATTGTGGTTTCTATTTGCAAAGAGGCCTCTCAGGTTTTCTATGCAAGAGTTTTATGCTGTGACTGGATTGAAGTTCAAAGAAGAACCCGACGTAGACTTCAATAACTGGAAGAGTGATAAAGGGTTCTGGAGCACTGTGCTGAAGGAAAATAAGAAGATCAACTTGTTGGTTATAAGGGATGAGCTCCTTAAAGTCTGTAAGGAGTGGACGTATGTGGACAGGGTGCGACTAGTGTATCTGTGTATTATACATGGATTCCTCATTGCTAAGGATTTGAGAGTGTTTATCCCTCACGAGTTCATCCGTTTGGTGATGGATTTTGAGAAAATGAGGATGTATCCTTGGGGTCTTCGCGCGTATGATGAGCTGCTTGCATCAATATTCAAGGCAAGGGAAGATGTGCATCTGAAGAACAGCTATGTGTTGGATGGATTCTCATATGCGTTTCAGATATGGATTATGGAGGCAATCCCAGACATCGGTTCTATGGTGGGTAAAAAGATCAAAAACAATGTGACGAAAGTGAGATGTAGGAATTGGAAAGGAAGTGGAAAAGTATCATATCAAGATATCACCAGCCTAGAGTCCAACTTTGATAAGGTAGTTATATTTCTTATATTAATGTTGAGTTCTATAATCGAACAACTGAAGCTTACTGTTTCGTTTTTTATTCCCAGGGAGAGTTGTTCCCGTTTATATCATCTACTGGGAGCTTGGATGCAACTGATAATGCTGAGTTCTTTAGGGAAGATGAGAAGAATGACGAAAGAGTCAATCGCATTGTTGCTCTGATCAGTGCCAAACAAGACTGGAAGCAATTCACTTGGGAAGTTGAGACTCTGCCTCCAAATATAGAGTTATCTGACGCAGAAGAGGATGTTGAAGTTGAAAATGTCACAGAAACACCTGTGGAGGAACCGACTGTTGTTGAAGAGGAACCGGGTGTTGTTACAAAAAGGGGCAAGCGTAAGCTTATTGATCCTGGTGTCGAGTCTCGAAAGAAACAACTTCTTTGTAAAAGGGCGGCTGAACATAACAGTGTTGTCTCCGGTGATATGAAGACCTTCATTGAAGGTTTGTTCAACTCTTCTTTCAATTCTTTTAAGGAGCTGCTGCAGAAGGATATACAAGAGCGTTTTGACAAGGTCGACAATGAGATGGCTCAACTGAAGGCAACAGTGTCGCAGATTACGGGTCCTTCAGTTTTTGTGGGACGAGACCTAGCCTCTGAGATTCCCTGTCCTTCTGCAACACTTGGGAAAGAGCAAGAGAAATCATCACAGAGTCCGGGTCCTTCAGGAGCAAAGGGAAAAGGCAAAGGCAAGGCATCTGTGAGTGTTGATCCTCCTCCGCTTCGTCGTAGCCCTCGGCCAGTAAGAAAGGTAACCAAAACATGAAGCTTTGAATTAGGTAGGACGAATCATCTTCGGTTGTAAGTGTTTCTGTGGTTTGACTATTTTGTAATATCCTTGTATTGTGCTATGTTGCATATCGGCTTGTAATGTATCTTGTTGTTTGCTATGAAGTGAACTGATAACTATGACATGTTGGCTTGGCTATTTTGTAATGTAATTTTGTCACTATGTTGACTCTATTTGCTATTAATGTTGTTATGCTTGGCTTTATTTACAGGAATTTAAAACTGATGACGATGACATGTTTGATTTTTTGAAGAATTTGTCACAATCATCGAACTATGTAGATAAGGGGACGCAAGAATCTTTACAAGACGCCGTGGGAAACCTTTCTCAAGCATCACATGTTAAAGGCTTTGATCCCTCACAAAAAATCAAGGACGACGAACCAGCAGAATGGATTACTCCACTGTCTTCATTTAAGCCTCCGAATTGGAAACCACCAACTCTGAAAGATGAGGAATTACTTGAGGACCGGGTGCATGACATTGATCACTCACTAGTGTTTGTCCCTGAGGATGCATGGGCCAAAATAATTGAGTGGTCCTCAACTTCCAAGTAAGTTTATATTGTTTCTCAACACGTTAGATACTGTATCATTTTGAACTGACTTTTGCATTGCAGGGAACTGAAAATTGGACCTTCTATGTTAACAAGTGTGTTAGCAGCACGCGTCATGGGACCTACAGAATGGCTTTTGAATCACGTGAGTCTAAATTTGTTCCTTAATATTTTCATTACACGACTTACAATCTATTATAAAATTTTCAGGAAATTGATGCTATGATGTACTTATTCACTGAGAGGACTACTTTGCGACGATGGGAACCAACAAAAGTAGCATTCATGAGCTGCATGTTCAGTAATCAAATGAAGACCTCTTTCGAAGAGTTTCGGAAGGACAAGAAGAAATTCAAAGTATCAGAATTGCTTCACCGGTACGGCATTGGTGAACTTCCACCACACGGACGAACAGGACTGATGTGGGATCTTGACGTCACACGCATGTATGTGCCTCTTAATGTCGGTAAACACTGGATCTCTATGTGTGTCAACTTTGTTTCTCGGTCGATAGAGGTCTTTGACTGTGAGGGATTGAAATACAACAAGGAAGTAGAGCCATTTGCCATTCTCATCCCTAGAATTGTCAAATGTGTTCACTCTTCAAAGAGTCGGCAGCAACTCACGGTCAAGCAGTATACTGTCAGTTACGCCCCAATGCCCTACTTACTAAACAAGAGTAGCAGTGATTGTGGAGTATATGCCTTGAAGCACATTGAATGTCATCTTCTAGGCTTGGACTTCTCTCTGGTGAATGACAGCAACATTCGAGAAGCGCGCCAAAAGATTGTTTACGACCTATGGGAAGCTGCCAATGATCCTGAACTTATTTTGAGAATGGCACAATACATTCCACCGAAGTTGATCACAAATCCTCTAGTGGAACTTGATTGAAGTAGCTTTCGTTTATTACTTGTTAAGGAATAGATTGGTATTGGCTCTCTTATTTGACTCTTGACTTTGATTCTTGTAGTTACTCTTTAGTTTTTACTTTATTTGAAATATTTAGTTGCTTGATTTAACTGTTGTGACAAACCATTTGAACCCCTATCTATGCCCTAAAAATTCATATCAATTTCTAATCTCGAGATCGGACTATTGCTTGATTTTACTGTTGTGACAAACCATTTGAACCCCTATCTATGCCCTAAAAATTCATATCAATTTCTAACCTCGAGCATAACCCAATGAATCCACACAAACCTTATAAATCACAAAAAAATCTAATAATCAAGACAAATTTTATTTGAAACCTTATCGATGCCCTAAATGCCACTAAAGAATCACAAACCATTTGAACCCCTATCTATGCCCTAAATGCTACTAAAGTATGACAAACGAAGGTAACCCAATGAATCCACACAAACCTTATAAATCACAAATAATTCTTAATAATCACGAGAAATCTTATTACTCAAAACACGTTTTACGTTTACCCTAAAATCAAACCAGAGTGTAAGAACTTTTGACCTAAAAAAATCTTATATAAGACCATCAAATGGCCTGAAACCCTACATACTCCATCGTTTGTTTCTCCTACATCTCAAAAAAAAACTTCTCGTTCCTTCTGAACAAAGAATGTCGAACATGAATCACAGTGAAGGAATCCCTTCCAGATGCTGGTGTGGGAAGGGGATTGTCACATATGTTTCAAAAACCAAAGAGAACCCATACAGACGGTTCTTCAGATGCGAGATTGGTATACAGGTAAATCTTTAATTACTTATTCATCATTATTCAATATGATCGAAGAATAAACAGATGTGAGATTGACTTGTTTTTGTGTTTTCGAACAGAGAAAGAACGAAAACCATATTTTTAAGTGGGTAGACGAGGCTCTGTTAGATGAGATTCAGAGGATGGATGAGCATCAGACGAGAATTAGCGAGGAAATTGAAGATCTGAGAAGTTCCATGAAGAAGACAGTTGAGGAGGAAGTTATGAAACATAAGAATTCGATCGATGTAGGTTGTTTAGGATCCATTCTCACTATTTTATGTCTCTGGTCCAAACGTGATTGATAATGTAATGGTTCTCTGTTTCATTTTAAAATAAAACTTCTATTGAATTCTAATGGCAAAACCTATTGGATCATTTGACATGAACAAACTGAAACACAACTTCCAATCATCATCTGAAGAAGAAAACGCATAGTCTATTAAACATAAAATTCAACATGAAAATACTGAAACATAACTTGCATAAAACGAGATAAAAGGAAAAACACAGTCTCTGAAACATAACTTGCATTGAACGAATTGAGAATCCTATATTGCTCTATCACATGTTCTCCTATTGTGACCTTCAATCCCACATCGACTGCATTTCCGAACTGTAGAGCGTTGAGTTCCTTGTGACGAACGGATCTTGTCTTCGGCTGTCTCGTATCTGCGTTTCTTTCTCCTACCCGCAGCTCGTCTACTCTCTGGAGGAAGCATTTTCGACTTCTCCACATGAGATGGAACTTTCCATGTATCTTCAGGGACGCTAATAGGATTTATGCTTTCTTCATAAGCCGAGCGCCATGAGGCAGTAGTGTACATGTCGTCTGTGAGTGTGTGTGGTCTTATTCCAACACTGAAGCCTGCTTTTATGGCGTGCCTGCATGGGATTTTCATCAGATCGAATTTCCCACAAGAACACGTGCGTCTGACCAAGTCTACCGAGCAGTCGAAAGTGTCACCTTGAACTAAAAACCGATGATCGCTAACTGGAAACACCTTAAATGTTTTACCCTTCTCAATCCTTCTGTCAATCTTCTTCTCCACGGCAATGGTCAGTGGCTTCGAATGCTTAGAACTTAAAGTTCTACGCTTGAAAAACCATCGAGTCATCATTTCCCTAATGCTGTCCAACAAAGGTATCACTGGAAACTCTCTAGGCGTACGCAAAGCTGCATTTATCGACTCCGCAGGGTTAGTAGTCCTCATATCATATCTGTAACCCGGAAACTGACAACGAGCCCACTTCCTCACATCGGCATCTATGAGATACTGACCAATTTCAGGACTAATAGCAAAAATAGCAGTGAAGACCTTACGAAAATCAGCGGCTCGATAAGCTTTAGAAGCCTTTGCAACCAAACCAGCCACACCTTTTCCGCTGAAATATGTTACAACATTATTCAGCAAGTGGTGAATGCAAATTCCATGATGAGCTTGCGGATACACTCTCGCAATAGCTTTAGCAATTGAGGAATTCCTATCAGACACAAAAGCTAAAGAATGGTCGTCAGCAATGACCATATTAAGTTGTCTCATAAACCAGTTCCACGCGAGGTCATTCTCTGAGTCAACAATTCCAAAGGCAATAGGATATAAACTCGAGTTTCCATCTAATGCAGTAGCAACTAGTAAGACTCCTTTGAATTTGCTCTTCAAAAACGTCCCATCCACCACAATAACTTTTCGAATTGCAGCATAGAAACCGCGAACACTCTGACCAAACGAGATGAAGAGGAATTTGAATCTCCCTTTTGTATCCCTTTCATAAAACGTGTGTGAGCCTGGATTAGCTTCCTTCATCATATGCAAGTATTTAGGAATTTTTTCGTAACCTTTCTCTGGAATACCTTTCACTGCGTTGATTGCATATTCACGGGCATCCCATGCCAAAGAATAGGATATCTCAACTCCATGTACCATACGCATATACTGGATTATGTCATCCGATCTCGGTCCTTCTTTAGCAGTTTCATACTTATGCATAATCAAAGTGCCCACTGTTTTTGCAGAAACTGTCCTAACAGAACCCTTCCTATTGGATGCAGCACATGAATGATCAGGTACATACTTTTTGATGATAAAATACGATGAGCCTGTTAAGCCCTCTGCACGAACACGCCAGGTGCAATCATCATCTGAGCAACGAATATACCACACTTTTTTATCCGATCTGACAACCACGTAGTCGAAATTATTTTTCATTGCACATATTTCGAATGTTGCCTTCAAAAGTGTTTTGGAAGTAAAAGATTGACCCTTCTTCACAACATCCACCAAAGAAAAGCGAACACCATCTTCATTGATCTTCTCTTTGTCACACTCTTTGTCATCTTCAGTGTCAGGTACCTCAACATCTTCTTCTGAATCCATATCACTTGAATCGTCGGACTCCATTGGCGCTTCCTCTCTATTATGCGACTCCGTACCTCCTTCCGCTATGTTAGAGGCTTGAGTACTCACACACAACTGCGTCGAAGCTTTGTTCTTTACATATGTCAGAAAATTTTGAACTTGTCTTTCACTGGTGATGATAACAGGGGGTGAGTAGATGCTATTGATCAAATCAGAAGGTAAATAACTCAGCTCGATATTGACCATGTTAATATCAATTCCAAAGTCTTCACACACCATAACCTTTAGGTTTTCAAAGCTTGAACTTGTGTCCAAAGTAAGTAACCTGCCTCCTTTTGCTTCATCGACAAGAAATCCCCATCCATTGTTCAGAGACGATTTCCACAACCCACATGAAGCATATACGTTAATCTTCATATTTTAGAATGACAAAAGTTTGAAAGAACTAAAAAATGAAGAAAACTTCCACGTTGAATTTTAGAAATCGTGGTATGTTGAAGAAGATGACAAGATTTTAGGAAAAAAAATTAAAAAAGGAAATTAAAAACATTTAAAAGATTTTCTGTATATTTCCTAACCGTTTTTGGCTAGATTTTCGGATTTTGTAATTTTATTAGGTAGAATTTGCATTCTGTCTACTTAGAAATTAGAAGGCCCGGTAGAATATTGTATACCACCGGTGTAGACAAAAATACAATCCGAATAATGCATTTCCTACCTTAGTAGGTTAATTTGTTTTTGTAGTGCATCAAATCTACCAGTTACGTAGAGCATAAAGGAAACGAGGAATTTATATTCTTCCCTAGTAGTTATTTATGTTTTCGGTGTATTGCGCATGCTACGACAGGTAGATCACTATGTCTTTGTTAGATTATATATTCTAAACCTCCGTAGATGGTAGATCTGCATTTCTAACCCATTTACCCCATTTTTGAAATTATTATTCAAACATTTTTTGAATACAAATTTATTTTTCTTCTATGCAGTTGCTTATCTACATCAAATATACAATTTTCCAGAATTTTTTGCTTTCTAAAAAAATTGATATGAATTTTTATATACAAAAAGGGTAGTGAATGTCCAAAAGTGACAAAAAATGATTTTGTTCTAAGGGGACAATACTTTACTTTACTTGTTCTATATTCCCAATTTTCCCATTTATTTTTCCGGTTAAATTTGGAACTCTACACATGAGTTGATAAAATACTCTAATTAACATTACTAGAGATTTTACCCGGACTACGCCCAGATTTATTCAAATAATATTGTATTTAATATCTATATTACAATATATTACATATATGTTATAAAATATAAATAATAAACTGAATTATAATCAGTAAAACTTACAATTTTTCCACTGTCTAAAATATGTATGGGATAGGGAACAAATGTGAAATGAATAATTTTTTTTGCTAAACCTTAGTAATTCTCCAAAATATATTTTATTACATATTTAGGTTATTAAGAAAATATATTTTTAATCTCCACATCACATATTTCTTTGTTATATGTATTATTTATATCATAATTATGTTTTTATTTATATGCAATTTAATCTTTTAAAATATATTTTCTTACGATTATAATCAAATTTTTTACAATTATAATACATAAGGCTAATTTAAATACTCATTGCTTTAAATTAAAAAACTTTTAAAAATGTTGTATGTCTTAAATACACTGAAAATTCTATAAAATATTATTATTACTATTTTTTGTCAGGAATTATTATTACTATATTATTGTATTAGTTATAAACAAAAATATCTTAAAATCTAGCTATAGTTAAAATATTATTCTGGATTAAAATTCAGTGTAAAATGATAATCAAACTATTCTAAATATATCACTATTTATTTAAATTTTATTATTATATATTAGTTTGTTTTAAAATTACTATTTTTTAAACTACAATCATGTTAATGCTGTTATTAAAAATGAATTGTATATACTAATTAGGGGAATTTTGAATATATTTTCAGTCCAAAACTATGATCCAAAAACATTATTATCTTATTATTTTTTTCATGTCCAGTAAAAACATTCAACAATCTTGTACTAATATCGCAAATTAAAAATAAAAATGATTTCTAATTCGATATAGCCTTATTATTTTAATTTCCATTTAAATTTTTTTGTGATTTAGACGATTAGTTTTTTTCTTACTTCGAGTCTTTAATATTTGTTTTCGTAAACACCATATACTATTTTGATTTTTAATCTTTATTTATTCTTTTGTGAACAGAAATTTTAAAACGTTTGTTGGTCGTTATTGTTTAATGTGGTATTAGTTTGTCTTCTTTGATGGTTTTGTCAAATTTCCTTAATCCTATACAAATCTTATTTGCCTTTTCCAAGAAAGATGGAGCTCTATCAACAATTTCCAAAGCAAGTAAAACTGGTCTTACAAAGACGGTTAATCTTGTAGGTGTATTTAAAGAGAAGGCCAAAGCTCATTAACTGATTTTTCCTTTTTTTATCTTGTGTGGTTCATCTCTTCATTCTACTTCTCTTTGTTAAAGTCTAAGTCTTTCTTTTGTTAGTTTCTTTCCGATTGTTTAAATACCTAAATTAAAGATTGTACATTTAGATCAAAGATGTAATTCCGGTTAAAGGCCAAGTAATGTAAAGAGTACAAAGAACACTGCAATAAACTAACATGGTGGAACTGAGACAAAACACAAGTACATAATTTCTCACGATAATAATACGATCATGTTCTGCATATTACAATTCCAAACTATATCACAAGTAATTTTTCGGCATGATTTACTCACTGAGCTAGTTTGTGTCTCTTTGTCCTCTCTAGCGCACCCAAAGCCTTGGCTACCATTTTCAACATTTTCTTTTGCTTCTTTACCGTCGTCTTCTCTCTTTCTGGCACATCCTCCAAACGCAGCATCATGGACTTCTTAATGAGCAATCACTACTTTGTCTTCTTCAACAAATTCACTATCACGCTTCATCGTATGTTTTATTCTCTAATGAATTCAAAATTGTTTGTAATCATGGAATCACCAGTATCTCTAAATAAGCTCTTACATCGTGTGTGTCTATTCTTTTACCTGCTTCATATGATGTTGTTGGTAGATGTTTGATGGTAGATACGGGTTTCAAGCATTTCCGCTTTCTTGAGCAAGCATCGAATGCAACCAAGCTGGACCAGCCACATCAATGTAGGAGTGATGCCCTATTCTCGCATGTAACACTGTATATTCCTCCTTGGAATAACATGTTCAATACTCCAAGACTCCAACCATAGTAATCTTGAAAATATATCATTAGTTATGTCCTGAAACCAAGGGAAAATGCGAGGATTTAACATGACCTCTCTTGACTGGATCATATGAGATTCAAAATAAGATTTGCTATAATACTTAAAAGTGACACTAAAACTGTTACAATGTATTGTAAAATTATAATATAGTTTAATAGTCTTCCAAATGTATGTCATCTAATACGTGTCATCTTAAAAAAAATCATATTTTGTGCTTATAGCTTTCACTCTAAATATGGAAAAGCATTCATAAACCTAAATAATCTTAAGATCAACATTTGACAACTATTTCTATAAATCTCAATTATTTATTATATTTCATTATTTTTACGTGTTTTTAGCATTGTTGTGATTGATGAACTTTTTATGTAGACTTTTCTGGAGTTTAAGTTAAGAAAATAATATCCTAGGTGTGTATTTTGTTATTAAATTGGGTTGTATTCTTATGTTGGGGTTATACTGTGATCCGTTTTTATATTCATGTCAAGATTGTATCTTTTTGCATTGACAAAAAAATGTCATGTAGTTTCTACACATTGCTCTGCACATTTATGGAGATTACATCTCTCTCTATCCATTTTTTATGACTTTTAAGCATTTAGTTCAAAATAGCGTTTTCTCATTTTTTTTTCATACAATTTTTTTCATATGTTCTTTGTTACCGCAACTGAGTACGCATGATTGTTAATATATATGGAAGGAGACGTTATTATAGCAAACATTTTTAAATAAATATTGTAAGATTTTACAAATTTTAAGTTAATATGTAATTTAGTGATTACTTTTGTTCCTTAAGCTTCTTTATATCTATGTTTCTACAAATTTGATGTGAAACTTTTTTTCATTTAATCAAAATCTATTTATTTTTCGCTTCAGGTATGTTTATATATATATATATATATATATATATATTAATTATGCATATAGAGGCAAAACATGAATCTTTGTATTGATATCCAGTGACTCCTTCCATGTCTTAATTTTTAGATATTCAACCAAACTTACATAACTTGTGGTACGATTTTATTGACAAACTCCGTTTTTTTTTAAGAATTTTTAACAATAGCACCATTCATAAATTTTTAACTTCTTCCTAATTAAAGTTAGGATATGATTTCCAAACAACATTTTAACACATAAAAATAAATAAATTGATTAATGTAAGAAATCTAATTTAGATATTCCCTTTTTATTTTTTACCACTATGACAGTTACAAAATCGTTTAAATTTGAATATATTATTACTAATCCATTCTTAACCAATTGTGGTAACTGAAAATGAGAGAAGGTTGATCACTTTAACTTACTGTGTGACTACTAAATGTACATTTTACGTTAAAAACAGATCATAATCAACAAATTTCACACCACATCAGCTTTTTGCACCTGAAGAAATCTAATGTTTCTATTTGAATAGAGAAGTTTGTTTTTGTATAAGACCAGACAGTACGTTTAATTTGCTGCAAAAAATTTCAAATATGCAAATCTGAAATGTTATATATTATTCCATTGTGATCTGAGTGACATTAGAAACTGAACCTCAAGCTAACAATAAGCAAATGTACTTCCACACAAAATGTAAAAAAAAAAGAAGAGAAATATTCAATCACGTGTATAGAACCAAAACACATTTTATTTGGCTCAACACACATAATATCTCATAAGTAAAGACTGGCACACTCAAGTCTGTCAAAATATTATTCAACTCCTAAAACAGATGAAGAAAAAAAACAAAACCCTAAGCAAAGTTAATATGCCAAACTCTCTCAGGCTCTCACCTGTATTTAGATAAGCAAAATTGTAAATTCTGAAACAAATCATTATTCTAGTTTACTTTCTATTTGTTTGTAAGAGAGAACTTAGTTAAAGTACCTTAATTTGTTATAGGACCTCATCAAAAAGGATTGACTCTCGCAAAAAGGATTGTGCCTGCAGACAACAACACCAAGTCCAAACAAACTGTTAGAGATTCTAGAAGTTGTGTTATCTCGATAAAGAAAAGTGATTTGTCGAGTATTTGATTCCTTATTGAGAAACAATTTTCAGTAGATGAACTGTATAGTAAGTGGAAACAAATCCTCACGTATTTAACTCCAAACAAACACATCAACAAATGAGTTTACCTTATACAAATTCCATTAGCCCCTTCTCTACTGTTGTTTAAAAAAATCTAATCTCCAGACAGGCAAACAAAATAAACATATTTAATTCTGCCCACCCTGAAAGTGGAAGGGGAAAAATATATTCGCAGAAAATAAATAAAACTTGGTTTGTCTTGTTCCTTTTTTATATATGCAAATTTTGCAGAGAATGGGATAGGAATGGAACAATCATTCATCCCTATCAATCGTCTTTGTTTCCGGTGAGAACGAAAGAGAAATGAGCGTAGAATTTGTTCTGAAACTCCACCAAGTGGAGACGCAGTGCGCGAAGGAACGTGCTCAGTGTCTCTATAACCAGCAGCAATCCCACAATATGAAAACAATGATCCCAACGATCAGGATCAACACATTGTTGTACCTGTTTATTTTAATAAAAAAACAAAGATCGATTAGTTGATTTGATAATATTAGTTAGACTAAGAGAGAGAGAGAATGAGAGGATGCGCATACCCCAAGCGAGAAGGGCGACCTTCTCATAGTCTCATAGAAGACTGACGATATCTCCGAGTGTGAAGACTGCAATACACACAAAGGATGATTGATATAATTAAGCCATGAGTAATATATATAATAGCTTCCTACTACTCCATGATTAGATAGATACCTGAGAGCCCATATACGCAGGTAAGAAGAGGTGTTGGAAACAGCTCTAAGCAAAAAATTCTATGGTGTGAAAAAACCGATGCACAAAGATCTCGCTGAATTCAAACTCCCCATGCCCATGTGATCGTCCACTTGTCGCTACATGAAGACTCTCATCCATCTCTTCATTAGGTGCGTAAGACTGACCTTGTTGCTTCTGGAGCTGGATAAGGAAACCATTTAGAATGACCAGCAATAGAAAAAGAAAGACCATTATATAGGAACTAAAAGGGAAAGAATCTCACAGCTTCATGTTGTTTCTTCAAGATGAACTGCTTTGAAAGCAACATACACAGAACATAGAAAATAACCAGAAAGAGAAGCACAAGCTGGAAAAATGAGAAGACTATATTGCAAATCACACAAACCTGAAACTGATGAACTGGAAGAGCATCATAGAACTCATGAGCTATGATTATTGTTGGTACTTCCAAGGCAAGCAAAAGAGAACAATAGATACAATGAGGAACGATGCAGATCATCATATTTTTCATTGCTTACGACGTTGACTGTTGCTATATTAAGCCAAGAGCCTCATAAGAGATTCTCAATAAGTAAATGTAACAAACATGCATACCTCCTGATGGTACCTCTTCAAGAGTAGCGTGCCAGTGCACAGGTGTCCCAGCTAGTGAACTTATAGCTTTCTTCTCCAAACTACTTTCTTCTGTGCACTTCAGGTTCTGGTGCTGAAGTTTCTGCAACGCGGGACTGCACTCCACCAAGTGTATATGCAATGACTCCGTCAAATTTCTAAACTTTGATGTACCCTAAACGTGGACAGTCCCCAACAAAGACACCAGTGAGATAGTTATCACGGTGGCTGGCATGAGTACCGCTGAAAACGCTTTAAAAAAACAAATAAATAACCAGATTCAAGACAATAAGATCAGATACATACATGTGCTAACATTGGTAAAGATATAGTAAATATATATATATATATATATATATATATATATGCTTAGTGATGTCTTCAATAAGAAGAAAAAGATTCATCATTTATGACATAATTTAACAAAGGATCCGTAAGATCAAGAAAACATATGGACACAGGAAGTAGAAGTAGATTTGCAGGAATGAACAAATAAGAACGTACCGAGATAAAAGGAATTTGGGAGATCCACTGCTATAATTGGCTAATCAGAAGATACTTCTGAATGCTAAGGGTGGCGAAGATGATTGATGATTGATGGAGATTGAATTAATAAGTGATGAAGTTCAGAGGTCGTAGCTGGACGGAGATGGTGTCGACGAATCTACGGTGAGGGATGGCGGTTCTCTCTCGTTTGTTTCTCTTCGGTCCAGCTTATTCCCCGCCGTCTTGGGAGTGCGTCTGCTTGTGATTCTCAGACCTAAGCGACGATTGGAGGCTTGAGCAGATCCGTGAAGCTAGGGTTTCGGAGTTGGTCTCTGTTTCAGAGCCACCGTTTAAGGCCGCGGGACAACTCCGTAGGCGGCGGATCTGGCGGTAACAGGTGATGGATCCAACGCCGATCTTGGACACACCGGCATGGCGAAATCCCGACATCATGCCCTTGAAATCGATAGCTGGACGGAGAAAGTGATAAAGATCCATTAGTGAGATTTAAAGTTCAGTAGAGTGGGGATAAAATTGATCGTCCACGATAAAGATTTGTGAAACGTAATAAACGGAGAAGAGGAAGAAAAAGGGAATCGACGGAACAGGAAGACAAAGGGGATCGAAGATCGCACAGAAGACTTCACCGATACATGGACTCTCCGGGCTTTCGGATTTCAAACACTATCGGGCCGATTTGATGTGAGGCCCAAATGCAATGCGCGCTGCATCTGACGTGGCTGATCAGTGGTTTCCTATTGGCTGATTATTTGTGATGACGTGGAAGCATGAGGGGAGCCCTTATTCCCCTTTTAGTATTGTATTGATTTGATAATTGATTTGCTATGTGTCATTATCACATTAATTTCAAAAAAAATGATAAAATGACATACTAATATGTATTCCATCGGTTTCTGAAAGTAAGATTTTCTAAAGTGTCACGTTTATTAAAAAATTCAATAAATGTTTATAATTTAAGACCACCATCGTGTTCCCCTCGCCGAGACGAAGCCGTAGCCACCAACCACGCCGCAATCGGAGTTCGGACAAAACTGTACGCGCCGTCCAAAGTTTCGACGTCCGCGCACGTGTCGTCCACGCGCCGCCACCGGGAATCGTCTCTGACCACCGTTCGCCGGAGCCTCCGTGACCGGCCACCGTCTGTTCGCCGCCGAAAAGGTGCTGCCGCGTTGCCGCCTCTCCGCCGTCGCCGCCGTTGATTTTCCGGTAAGTCGCCGCCACCCTCCGCCGTCTCGGCCCGGTGAGTCAACTCGGTAACTCGGTCAACCGGTTGGTTTGACTGGTTTAAATTGATTTAGGGTTTGTTAGGTTAAACCGCTGGTTAAAATCAATTGGATTTCGGTTATGATAAACCGGTTAGATAGATTAATTAATTAGTTAATCAATTGATGGTTAAGATAACCGGATGGTCCAATTGGAATTGATTTTGATTGAGCAAAACCGGTTGGTTTAAATCAATTCCAATCTGGTCAAGGGTTGACCGGCTTGGGTCAGAGTTGACCGGATTGACCTTTGACCAGCATGTTGACTTTTCTGTAAACCTTGACTAAATCCGTTTTAAACCGTCCGAAAACCGTTCTGAGTCGAATGTCGCTCTGATTTCAGATTTGGAGTCTATTTGAGCAGCTGGAGTTCATAGATACCATTTTTCTTAATTGCTAAGGGGAGGGTCTATTTTCGAACTTCTCGTACACGGCTTAGGACTTCGAATAAGTATAACTTATTTCTAATATGTTTCGTCTGCTTGAAATCGAGTCTGTCATTACTTGTTTAGTTATAAGGTTCTTTGCTTTAACCGGAATTAGGTTGTTAGAGGATTCAACATTGATTGTTTCACTTAATGAAAATGCTTAGCTAGGATTGTTTTTGTGTGGAGACGGATACAGAGACGGACTTCTGTATGCCGGATTGTGTGAGGTTATGGCCAACTATAGTCGACCGTTTGAGCTGTAGCCTGGAAGTGTCGATAAATCGTCCACGGGCGGTGTCCGAGTACTATCTCGAGCTGAGTTATGTTTTTGGCATTATAGTGGGCGGCGAGTGCGCGGCTCGCTAGGATCATTGCTTGTTGCTTGGGTACTTTAGGTGCCGTGTTTGACATGTATTAGAATTAAATTATATTTATAAGGAGTGTTATGTCCAGGCCCACGGACTTCGGGGTAGCATCCTATACCTCATTGAGTGATTCCCTTGTCGCTCATCCCTCACTCTCCCCCTTTCAGGTGAGACCAACGAGCAGGAGTGATTATCGGACATGTGCTATTGGGCTTTTGGGCTTTTATTGATTTTATCGCTTTTATCGTTATCAGGCCTTTAGGCCTTTGGACTTTTATCGTTTATGTTATATCCTATTTCAGACTTTCGGATTTATGTTGTAGTTTATTTCGGATTTATGTTGTTACCGGTATTTGCGGTTTGGACCTTATGGTATTGTAATTGATCCGATATTATTATATGGAGTTTATTATTATTATTATTTTTTTTTTATTGATCCGTTATTATTGGAGTCTATTGTAATTGATCAATTCCATCCGCTCAGGAGGCTGCACGAGTAGCTGCTCAGGAGGTTGCTCGTCAGATGGCTGCAGTTCAGCAGGCTCCTCAGGTTCAGGTGCAGCAGGGTCCGCAGATTCGGGTTCAGCAAGTTCCACTGGTTCAGGTCCAGCAGGATCAGCAGATTCCTGCTCAGCATGATCATCAGGATCCCATTCAGCAGGTTCCCCTTCCTCAGGTTCCACTGCAGCAGGGTCCAGCTCAACAGTTTGCTCATGGTGTTCAGGATCTACCACCACCACCACCGCGACCTCATGTTTACCCGGTTTATGATGAGATGTTCTACAGGCTGACGTGTCAGATGAGGAACATGAATATGGAATATTTTAGTGAGACAGTGGATGTTGTAGTTGCACATGATTGGAAGTTAGCCTTGCAGCGGAAGCTGGAGATTATTGAGTGTCCACCAGACTTGTCACTCAGATTGACTGGCAGTACCTTCGTGGGGATGCTCTTATATGGTGGGAGGGAATACGATTGAGTCATTTTGGGCCAGAGAGGCTTACCTTCGCTGACTTCATTCGAGAGTTTGATAGGAAAGTATGGATATGAAGAAATGCGAGTTCGAGCATGTAATCCAGGGAGAGATGTCTATCAGGGAGTATGAGGTTGTGTTTAACCAACTTCGCAGATTTGCTGGAGTGGGCATTTCAGAGGAAGACTTGATCAGGAAGTTTTTGAGTGGGATGTGAGTGGAGATTCGCAACAGGTGTCGTGTAGTCACTTACCACAGATTGGGAGATTTGGTGGAGAAAGCTGCCGAGCAGGAGGCAGGCTTGGCGGAGGAGCAGAAACTTGCCAAAGCAGTTCAGGTTAAGTCTGGAAAAACTCCAGAGTCTCAGAGGAGAGCAGGGGACCCGTCGAGATTACCGATATGTCCTCGTTGCCATCGCAGTCACAGTGGGCAGTGTATGAGGTGTCTTATTTGTGGTATGATGGGACACATTGCAAAGTTTTGTCGGGTTAAGCCATTGGATACGCCACCAGTCAGACAGATTGCAGCACCAACAACACCAGGTGCGGCACATGTCTGCTTTGGCTGTGGTCAGCCAGGTCACTTCATCAGAGATTATCCGAGGAGGGGCAATGCGACACTTCCACCACCACCGAAGCGTCTAGCCATCGCTCCACGTATGTTTGCGGTTGGAGATCCTCAGGGAGCTGAGCCAATAGCAGGTATGAGACTTTTCCATACTTGTTTGTGTTTAAATATTTTGGTTCGTGGTTGTCATATGTAGTTAGTAAAAACCTCATGTAGGATCGGTTTCGGTTGGAGGAGAGTCAGCTTATACCTTATTCAACACGGGAGCTTCTCATAGTTTTGTGAGTCCACGCTTAGTCCAGTCTTGATCTTTTCGCGGTGTCTTCGAACCAAAGGCTAAGCAGATACAGACTGCCGCCACAGAGAAGTTGTGAGCAGTTTGCATTCATCACAATGTACCAATTATTCTTGGAGGAGTTGAGTTGCTCGGAGATTTGACGGAGTTGGAGATGAGCTTCTACGATGTGATACTTGGGATAGATTGCTTGTCGCGACATCGAGTAGTCTTGGATTGTCCGAAGGCAAAAGTAAATATCCCTAGAGAAGAAGGAAGATCATTTACTAGGGCATTCAGACACACCAGGAAATTCATATCGTCTCCATGTTGCGTGCAGAAGAATTATTGGAGGGTGGAGCAGAGGGATTTTTCACAACCATTTCGATGGTTAAGGAGGACGATCAGCATCTGCATGATATTCCAGTGGTCGCCGAGTATGAGGATGTTTTTGAGGCTTTACAAGGGCCACCACCAGCTAGAGCGGACATTCTTATGATAGAAGTAGAGCCAGGAGCAGCACCAGTTTCACGAGCTCCATACCGTCTCGCACCAACTGGGATGATAGAGTTAAAGAAGTAGTTTGAGGAGCTAGCTGATAAGGGGTTTATCAGACTGAGTACGTCACCGTGGGGAGCACCAGTGTTGTTTGTGAAGAAGAAAGATGGGAGTTTTAGTAAATCGATCATATCTTCCTAACCGTTGGGAATTTCGTGCATGCAAGACCACCATCGTGTTCCTCTCACCGAGACGAAGCCGTAGCCACCAACCACGCCGCAATCGGAGTCCAGACAAAACCGTACGTGATGTGCCTCAGTCCGAGGAACTCGACCATCAGGAAGATCAGGACATTCCAACCGAGGTTCATCGCCCCAACCAAGGCCGAGCTGTGTACCGGATCGATCCACGGATGGACGGGAAGGGGCTTAGACTGGATCCTCGACCTATCAGCCAAACTGACCGTACCGGATCGTCTATCTCTCGGACAACTCGCTAATCTCAGACTGACGGTCAAGCCAGAAGCAACTTAGGCCGAGCCAAACAAGGAACTGGACGCGACTTCTCTCTTCTCGCACGTTTGGAACGTACCGACCGTATTAACGAACTGATCGATCCATTTGATCAGTTCATGCACTTTGATCATCCGAATCTCTCTAAGGCACAGATTCTTCATCTTTCAGAAGACTTAGGACGATTATGGTCGAAGATGGTTCAGGAGACGGACAAGACGGAACAGACGGACCGGCCCGCAACCGTCCTGCTCCTGGCCGCGGTTCAACCAGCCGAACACAAGCCAGCCGAAGGGTCACTTTGACCAGTCCGCAAATTGAAGAGTCTTTCTTCTTTGTCTTTCAAAATTCTAGTCAAATGTCTTTAATTTTATTTGTCTTTCAAACTTCTGGTCAAGTAGCCCCTTTATCTCCTACTTGTACTATAAATAAGTGTTTCATTTCATTAATAAAATCAGATCATTTTGGATTAAATTTCTGAGTTTAAACTCTCTGTTCTCTTTAGAACTTGTTTTCGATTGTCTTGGTGAGTCATATCCGAGCAATTCACTTCTCAACTAGTTGGTCTTGTGAGTCATATCAAGCAACCAGTTCGAGATCTTCCTTGGCGGACTTGTGAGTCATATCAAGCGCCATTGAAGTCGGGAATATCAAGGGAACATCCGCAACCCTTGTGCGACCCAACCTTCCATCAGTTCTCCTTTCCGGAGTTCATATCCAAACGAATCCAGTCGAGGGCAATCCGATCTTAGGGTCCTTCAAGTGGTATCAGAGCCACTCTTCTGGTATTCTCTATCTCGATCCATCTTCTCATCTTCCATTTCTTCTAAACACTTTTTCATCTGTCTATCTTTAATCCGGGCCCCTCATTACCATCCACTTCTTAAAAAAAAAAAAAAAAGAAAGAAAAAAAGAAAAAGCAAAGAAACAAGCAAGATCCATATTTAAAAAAAAAAAGAAAAAAAGAAAAGAGTTTACTTTGTGGATTGGTGGTGGAAGAGGAAGCCTGCTGGCTAAGGAGAAATCCAGCCTTTGAGGAGGTTAAAACGGATTCTTTTAAAAACAAATCTCTTATCTTTCTATCTTTTAAAGTTCCCGTGTTTTTTGCTTGAGTTTGGCCATCCAGATTCCGAGATCTGTTCTTCATAGAACTTTGAGTGGAAACTTGAGTGATCACTTTAAAATCGAGAGAAACACGTGTGTGGGTGAGGAACAAACACTTGAGAGTGTGAGGTTTTAATCCTAACGTTTTGTGTTTAAGAAATTTCAGGAACCATGAGTAGCCATGAAGATCAAAACCGTCCCGGAAATTCAGTTGCTGGACTGTCTAATCTTCAGATGCGAGCTTTGAATGATTCTTTTTCTAACCTTATAAACACAGGTCTAGAGCAGATCCATCAAAGGCTTGACGAACTTCAAGTAAGCCAGTCCCATCCTAGATCAGGAACAAGAACCAATCAGCCGCGAAGAAACACTCGGTCAGATGATGAGTTTCCTGATGAGGACGCCCAAGAGGACGAGGTCAGATCCGCTTACTGGCCAAGAAGAGGTCATAGAACTCGAAACCCAGGTGATGTCAATCCATTTGCTAGAAACAATCGTACTGATGATAGCTTGAACGGATTGAAATTGAAAATTCCACCTTTTGATGGTAAAAACGACCCTGATGCTTTTCTAGAGTGGGAAAGAAAAATTGAGCATGTCTTTGATTGTCAAAACTATTCTGAACTTAGAAAAGTAAGGCTTGCGGCCACTGAATTCTCTGGCTATGCTATTAACTGGTATGATCAAGTGTTGACCCACAGGAAGAGAACAGGTGAACGGCCGATTGAGACATGGGATGAGCTTACCTTGTTGATGAGGAAACGATTCGTGCCAACCCATTATCACCGCGACCTCCACCAGAAGCTAAGACGTTTGCTTCAAGGAACCAAATCTGTGGAAGACTATTATCAAGAGATGGAAGTTTTGATGACCAAAACGGACACAGATGAACCTTTGGACGCCACTATGGCTCGCTTTCTTTCAGGCCTTAACCGTGACATCCAAGATCGTATGGAGCTTCAAGAGTATGGAAGTGTGGAACAGATGCTACACAAAGCCATCTTGATCGAGCAACAACTCAAGAGAAGGAGTTTCTCAAAACCGACCACTACTTCTAAACCGGCCTATGCTCCTAAGCCAAGTTATCAAGACAAAGGTAAGTCGCCTATCACAACACATACTGCCTTTAAAACGTATGTTTCCACTCGTGATGACAAAGGAAAAGCAGTAGACGCCTCAAGCCGAGCAAGAGACATTAGATGTTTCAAATGTCAAGAGCTAGGACATTATGCCAAGAACTGTCCAAACCAGCGTGTGATGATTCTCTTGGAAAATGGTGAAGTTGAGTCCGAGGATGAACAAGAAGGCAAGGAGGATCTTGGTCCTATCTTTGATGAGAAAGAGGAGTCCTTTGACTACCCACATCACGGACCATTGCTTGTTACTAGGAAGGCTTGGAACGATCCCATCTTCGATAAGACGGACGGCCACACGGACGGCCACACGGACAACGACCATGACCAGACCTTTGATCCGAATTCTGAGCCGATCTTTGATGATGAAGATAGCTTTGACTATCCAGCTCATGGACCACTACTGGTCACTAGATGTTCCTTGAGTGTTTAGCCCAAAACCAATGAAAAGGAACAAAGGGAGAATCTCTTTCATTCTCGTTGTTTAATCTCTGAAAAAGTTTGTTCTTTGATCATTGATGGTGGGAGTTGTACTAATGTTGCTAGTGATACTCTTGTCAGGAAATTAGGTCTAGCTACTCGACCTATTTCTCGTCCTTTCAGGTTGGAATGGCTCAATGAAACCGGTGAACAGTATGTTAAGGAGCAAGTCACGATCCCTCTCACCATTGGCCGTTATGAACGAGATTGTGTGCAACGTTCTTCCCATGGATGCTTGTCATGTTCTGTTGGGACGTCCATGGCAGTTTGATAAAAGAACCGTCCATGATGGTTACACAAACCGGCACTCCTTTGACCATAAAGGAAAGAAGATCACGCTTGTACCACTCTCGCCCTTGGAGGTCCATCAAGACCAGCTCCAACTCAAAAAGAACCGTGAACAAGAGTCCAAACTGGACAAACCTGAGTCCTCAATCCGGAACTCCAACTTCTTTATCAAACAAAGTCAGGTTAAGAAGTCTCTTTACTCTCAAAAGCCCTTTCTTTTACTTACGTACAAAGAATCTCTGATGGCTTCTACTTCTTCTAACCTTGCACCGGAAGTTCCGAGTGATTTGCTAGATGTTTTGCAGGAATTTTCAGATGTCTTTCCAGATGAGAACCCAAAGGGTTTACCGCCAGTACGAGGGATTGAACATCAGATTGACTTTGTTCCGGGTGCGTCTCTACCTAACCGGCCAGCTTACAGAACCAATCCGGTGGAGACCAAGGAACTTGAGAAACAAATTGGAGACCTTATGGAGAAAGGTTACATCAGGGAAAGCCTCAGTCCTTGTGCCGTCCCAGTTCTACTTGTCCCCAAAAAGTAAGGATCATGGCGCATGTGTGTGGACTGCCGTGCCATCAACAACATTACGGTAAAGTATAGGCATCCCATTCCTAGACTAGACGACATGCTTGATGAACTTCACGGCTCATGTGTTTTCTCTAAGATAGATTTGAAAAGTGGCTATCACCAAATCCGAATGAAAGAAGGTGATGAATGGAAAACTGCATTTAAAACCAAGCTAGGATTGTATGAATGGTTAGTCATGCCATTTGGTCTTACTAATGCACCTAGCACTTTCATGCGATTGATGAACCATATCTTGAGAGCATTCATTGGTCATTTTGTGGTAGTTTACTTTGATGATATTCTTGTCTACAGCAAGAACATGGATGAACATAAGAAACACTTGAAATCTGTCCTTGAAGTTCTTAGAAAGGAACATTTGTTTGCTAACCTTGGAAAGTGTTCTTTTGGCACAGATCATGTGGTCTTCTTAGGTTTTGTTGTAGGTGCTGAAGGACTTAGAGTGGACGAGGAGAAAATCAAAGCCATCCGAGACTGGCCAAGTCCAACGAACGTGAGTGAAGTAAGGAGCTTCCACGGTCTTGCCGGGTTCTATCGATGGTTCGTCCAAGATTTCAGTACCATAGCGGCCCCATTGACCGAAGTCATTAAAAAGAATGTTGGGTTCAAATGGGAACAAGCTCAAAAAGAAGCCTTCCAAATCCTTAAAGGGAAGTTGACTAATGCCTCTTTACTTGTTCTTCCTGATTTTTCTAGAACGTTTGAGATCGAATGTGATGCTTCGGGTGTTGGTATTGGTGCAGTTTTGATGCAGGATAAAAAGCCTATTGCTTACTTCAGTGAGAAGCTTGGAGGCGCCACACTCAACTACCCAACTTATGATCAAGAGTTGTATGCTTTGGTGAGAGCTCTTCAAACGTGGCAACACTATCTTTGGCCTAAGGAGTTTGTTATCCACACGGATCATCAGACCCTGAAACACCTTAAGGGCCACCAGAAGCTGAACAAGAGGCATGCCCGCTGGGTTGAGTTCATTGAGACATTTCCTTATATCATCAAATACAAGCAAGGTAAGGAAAACGTTGTGGCTGATGCTTTGTCCCAAAGGTATACTCTTCTTTCAGCCCTCGAAACAAAACTTCTTGGTTTTGAATTTATCAAAGACTTGTATGCTTCTGATCCGGATTTTAAAGAAATATTCAACAAGTGTTCCAGAGTGGCTTATGGCAAGTACTATCGGAACTCGGGTTTTCTTTTCTATGATAACCGTTTGTGTGTGCTCCAATGTTCTTTGAGGGAGTTGTTTCTCAGGGAATCTCATGGAGGAGGTCTTATGGGACACTTTGGAACCAAGAAGACATACAAGTCCGTGTATGATCATTTCTATTGGCCTAGGTTGATGAAGGACGTTGAGAGAATTTGTGGCTGATGTGTGGTGTGCAAGAAGTCCAAAGCCAAGGCATCCAATCACGGTTTGTATTCGGCCTTACCCATTCCTTCTCATCCTTGGATTGATATTTCTATGGATTTTGTTCTTGGATTGCCTAGAACTAAGAATGGCCGAGACTCTATCTTTGTGGTTGTCGATAGATTTTCGAAAATGGCTCACTTTATTCCTTGCCATAAAACTGATGATGCTGTACAAGTTGCTGATCTGTTCTTTAGAGAAATTGTGAGATTGCATGGAATGCCTAAGACCATTGTTTCTGATCGTGATGCTAAGTTTCTTAGTTATTTTTGGAAAACTTTGTGGTCTAAGTTAGGAACGAGATTGATGTTTTCCACAACTTGTCATCCGCAAACTGATGGTCAAACTGAAGTTGTTAATCGAACTTTGTCTGCTTTGCTTAGATCTTTGGTCAAGAAAAATCTTAAGTCTTGGGAAGATTGCTTGCCGCATGTTGAGTTTGCTTATAATCATGCTATGCATTCAGCTACAAAGTTCTCTCCTTTTGAAGTTGTTTATGGTTTTAACCCCTTATCTCCACTTGATCTTTTACCTTTGCCTTTGAGTGAAAGAGTTAGTACAGATGGTAAAAGAAGGGCGGACACCATCAAAAAGCTTCATGAACAAGTTCGAGTCAACATTGAAACCAAAACCGAGAGTTACAAAAGATATGCCAACAAGAAGCGAAAGGAGTTGGTTTTCCAAGAAGGTGACTTGGTTTGGGTTCATTTGAGGAATGAACGATTCCTGGAAGAAATGAAGTCTAAACTTATGCCTCGAGTCGACGGTCCATTCCGGATTCTTAGAAGGATCAATGATAATGCTTACCAGCTTGACTTGGAAGGTAAGTATGAAATCTCTTCAAGTTTTAATGTTTCTGATCTATCTCCTTTTCTTGCAGATGATCCAGATATGTGGACAAATCCTTTTGAAGAGGGAGGGAATGATGTGCCTCAGTTCGAGGAACTCGACCATCAGGAAGATCAGGACATTCCAACCGAGGTTCATCGCCCCAACCAAGGCCGAGCTGTGTACCGGATCGATCCATGGATGGACGGGAAGGGGCTTAGACTGGATCCTCGACCTATCAGCCAAACTGACCGTACCGGATCGTCTATCTCTCGGACAACTCACCAATCTCAGACTGACGGTCAAGCCAGAAGCAACTTAGGCCGAGCCGAACAAGGAACTGGACGCGACTTCTCTCTTCTCGCACGTTTGGAACGTACCGACCGTATTGACGTACTGATCGATCCATTTGATCAGTTCATGCACTTTGATCATCCGAATCTCTCTAAGGCACAGATTCTTCATCTTTCAGAAGACTTAGGACGATTATGGTCGAAGATGGTTCAGGAGACGGACAAGACGGAACAGACGGATCGGCCCGCGACCGTCCTGCTCCTGGCCGCGGTTCAACCAGCCGAACACAAGCCAGCCGAAGGGTCACTTTGACCAGTCCGCAAATTGAAGAGTCTTTCTTCTTTGTCTTTCAAAATTCTAGTCAAATGTCTTTAATTTTATTTGTCTTTCAAACTTCTAGTCAAGTAGCCCCTTTGTCTCCTACTTGTACTATAAATAAGTGTTTCATTTCATTAATAAAATCAGATCATTTTGGATTAAGTTTCTGAGTTTAAACTCTCTGTTCTCTTTAGAACTTGTTTTCGATTGTCTTGGTGAGTCATATCCGAGCAATTCACTTCTCAACTAGTTGGTCTTGTGAGTCATATCAAGCAACCAGTTCGAGATCTTCCTTGGCGGACTTGTGAGTCATATCAAGCGCCATTGAAGTCGGGAATATCAAGGGAACATCCGCAACCCTTGTGCGACCCAACCTTCCATCAGTTCTCCTTTCCGTAGTTCATATCCAAACGAATCCAGTCGAGGGCAATCCAATCTTAGGGTCCTTCAGTACGCGCCGTCTGAAGTTTCGACGTCCGAGCGCGTGTAGTCCATGCGCCGCCGCCGGGAATCGTCTCCGACCGCCGGAGCCGCCGGGACCGGCCACCATCCGTTCGCTGCCGAGAAGTTGCCGCCGCGTCGCCGCCGTTGATTTTCCGGTAAGCCGCCGCTACCCTCTGCCGTCGCCGCCGGTGACTATTGTCGGTGACTCCCCGGCGACTCGCCAACTCGGCCGAGTCGACCTGGTGAGTCAACTCGGTGACTCGGTTAACCATTGGTTTGACTGATTTAAATTGATTTAGGGTTGGTTAAGTTAACCGCCGGTTAAAATCAATTGGATTTCGGTTAGGATAAACCGGTTAGATATATTATTTATTAATTAATCAATTGATGGTTAAGGTAAACCGGATGGTCCAATTGGAATTGATTTTGGTTGAGTAAAACTGGTTGGTTTAAATCAATTCCAATCTGGTCAAGGGTTGACCGGTTTGGGTCAGAGTTGACCGGTTGACCTTTGACCAGCGTGTTGACCTTTCCGTAAACCTTGATTAAACCCGTTTTAAACCGTCCGAAAGCCGTTCTGACTCAGAATGGCGCCCTGATTTCAGATTTGGAGTCTATTTGAGCAGCTGGAGTTCATAGATACCACTTTTCTATATTGCTAAGGTGATGGTCTATTTTCGAACTTCTCGTACACGGCTTAGGACTTCGAATAAGTATAACTTATTTTCTAATATGTTCCGTCTGCTTGAAATCGAGTCTTTCATTGCTTGTTTAGTTATTAGGTTCTTTGCTTAAACTGGAATTAGGTTGTTAGAGGATTCAACTTTGATTATTTCACTTAATGAAAATGCTTAGCTAGGATTGCTTTTGTATGGAGACGGATACAGAGACGGACTTCTGTATGCCGGATTGTGTGAGGTTATGGCCAACTATAGTCGAACGGTTGAGTTGTAGCCTGGTAGTGTCGATAAATTGTCCATGGGCGGTATCCGAGCACTATCTCGAGCTGTGTTATGTTTTTGGCCTGTTAGTGGGCGGCGAGTGCGCACCTCGCTAGGATCATTACTTGTTGCTTGGGTACTTTAGGTGCCGTGTTTGACATGTATTAGAATTAAATTATATTTATTCGGAGTGCTATGTCCGGGTCCACGAACTTCGGGATAACATCCCATACCTCATTAAGCGATTCCCCTGTCGCTCACCCCTCACTCTCCTCCTTTCAGGTAAGACCGACGAGCAGGAGTGATTATCGGACCGGTGCTATTGGGCTTTTGGGTTTCTATCGTTTTTATCGTTATCAGACCTTTAGGCCTTTGGACTTTTATCGTTTATGTTATTTCCTATTTTAGACTTTCGGATTTATGTTGTAGTTTATTTCGGATTTATGTTATTACCGATATTTGTGGTTTGGACCTTATAGTATTGTATTTGATCCGATATTATTATATGGAATTTATTCTATTTCAGTATTTATTATTATGTTATTTTTTGCATTTATACTATTTTGAGAAAACCGGGTGTTACATTTCGATTGGAAGGTTAAGAAGGAAGAAATCTGGAGACTGAAGATCACAGAGGTATAAGGAAAAAGGTATGTCGTTCCGTGATCTAAAAATCGGCCATTTCACAAATTATGCGGATGAGAATACGTTAATCGGAGGTATACGTGGCAAGTTAGGGCTGATCGGCAAGATTAGGCGGTGGTCCGAGTTGAGTCCGCCTGAGTCGTGCATGTAAATACAAAACGGCGAGTAATAGGTTATTCGAATCGTTTCCGTTACAGTGGTTTTATAACTTATCAAATGAAGAAGAAGACCACGTGCTTTTAAGCAATTATTGATATATATTTTCTCACAGACCCAATTATTTATTATTCTAGAGGTCCACTTAACCAAATAAACTATTAATATGATTCCTCATATTCACATGTTAATATAATTACATGTAAGATCTTATTATGAAAGACTAGATATGAGCTCGTGCGTTGCAATGGGTATTGTTAAATATTTTAATTTAATAAAGAAATAAATAATTTTATTATACTTTTAGGATTATTTTTGCATATGATGTGTTAGATTTATTTTATAATTAAGAATTCGTTTTTACACATAAATTACAGTTAATATTTGTATTTTATAATCATAGTGCATATGCGAATTTTTATCAATTTTCTACTAAGTGCTAGAGAAAACACTTATACCTATAACTTTAAACACAACCCAACTCGAATTAGAATAAAAAAAATTGAAAGTTAAATAAGGCCAATCGAATCAATAACAACATCATACACTTTCTTATTTAAAAATTTAGTATTTATTAAACTTATCTGATGCTTAATAATTTTCTTAATTCATTATTTCTTAATGATATATTTCCATAACAACATTTTAATTAAAAATAAAGTAGAAAAATATTACATAGTAAAAAAAATGTAATAAGATGGCGATTAAACTTGAATTTTTCAACAAAATGCATATAAAAATCACTGCAGTGACAATAATAATAATAATATATTTCTTATGACCAAACATGAAAATATATATCAGACATGTGTATAATTTTCGTATGACCAAACATATATAAATAGCAATCATGAAGACATCCTATTTTTTATTTTTGTTAATTAGATAGTTTTAACATCATACTTGTCATCAAATTCTCCTTTTTAATTATTATTACATAATTTTACAATTTATTTTTGTTTAGATTTTTTTTTAAAGGGATCCTTTTCATTTACAATCAAATATATTTATATATATCAAATACTCTTTTACATTTTTGTTTTAGGATTTTATGAAACGAAAATTACTATCATATAACCTTTTACAATTGTCTTCTGTTAAAAATTAAAAAAAAATTGTTATCAAATAATTATTTCTAGTTACTAGTAAATAAATTTAAGAAATACTATTTATACAATTCGTATCTAAACTAATTTTAAACAGATTGAGTAATTTTTTAGTATCATGTTCATCAAATTCTCTCTTAAAAACATTACGAAGTAAATTATTACAATTTTATTTTGGTTAGAACTTAAAATTATGATACAAAACTCTTCTCTTTATGATTTTTTTTAAATATATCAAATATTCTCTTACTGTTTTTAAGGTTTTAGAAAAGAAAATTAATATTTATATGTTACATGTTTACCACTTTTATGGTACTACTTTTCATTTTTACCACCACTAATGAGACATTTTCAAAAATACTTTCTTCATTAAGTGGCAAAAGACTCTTATGCCCTTGTTATTTATATATATAATAAGTCATTATTTAAATAAAAAAATAAAAAAAACTAAAAATTTAAAATAAAAAAAATTAAAAAATAAAAACAAAAAAATTAAAAAAATATATAAAAAAATTATAAAAATAAAAAAAAATAAAAAAATGAAATTTTTTTTATGTTTTCGAATTATAATTTTTCAAATTCGAACTTTTTTATAAAATTTTTTTTTTTGAATTTCTCTTTTTCGAATTTTTTTTTATTTCTTGTTTTTAAATTTCTATTTGAAAAACGAAAATTATGTTTGAAACTATTTTTAAAATTTTTATATATTTTTTTAAGTATTTATATATTTATTAGAATCATAAATTTCACATTTCAAAAACCCTACCCACCCCTCAACTCTAAATCCTAAGTCTAGATTAGTTAACCCTAAGGGTATAATTGTATTTTAGCCTTCATTAAAAGTGAAGGTAAAATTGGTTAGTGTAAACATGAAAAGTGGTACTATGAATGTGGTATTTGTGGCAATTTCCCATTTTTTGGGATTTATAAAAATAAAATTATTATCAAATAATTACTTCCAGTTAATTAACTATTTTTAGAAGTTGCTATTTTCAAAATTTGTTTTTTCAATATCACTAATATTGTAACAATTTTTCTTTTTTAATTAAATAATTTTTAGTATCATGTTTATCATTAAATTTTAAAAGTGAAAATTACTATTTGACTTTTAATACTATATTTTGTAAGGATTCTTTTTTTTAAAAAAGAAAAAAAATCTTATTTGGTCAAAATTAAAAAAGAAATAATTATTTCGCAAATATCTTTTATTTAGGATTTTAGAAAAAAGAAAGTTATTTTCACATAATGGTAGATTTTTATTGACACATTAGCATATAATGTTTTTATTGGCACATGTAACACTCATATCGGGTAAAATATTTGAATTTATTTTGGTGTATAATTTTTTTAACACAAAATTACAATTTTATTTATTTAGAATTTTAAAAAAGGAAACTTACTTATTTTATAATTATTTTTCTTTGATATTTTTCATTAAAAAAATTTCTTGTATTGGTAGGATAATATCATTTGTTTTTGTTTAAAATTTTTGTACAACTAATTTATTTTTAATAAAAAAAATTTTTAACTGATTTTATATTTTGTCTTATGCGTACAAACACATATTTTTAATATTTTACATATTCACACATACTCATGTATGACAACACATCATAAGTGGAAAAAAATTGTGTTAGCATCATAAAATGTAATAAGATTATAAAAATTGAGTTTTATCAAGAAATTAAAATAAAATACTTAGGTTATACTTTTCTCGTAAGAAATATTTCGTTTTGTGAAAAATAATATGTGGAAACTTAAACCTAAATATAGTTGTGAAATATTTGTAGTTATTTTTTGGTTTATAAATTTTTAACATACAATTACCTATAAAAAAAAGGAAAGTATGTTATTTATGTTAAAATAATAGTAATACTTTTACAATTTTCTTTTGTTTAGGCTTTAAAAAAATAAATATTAATTATTTTATGGTTAGTTTTACTTTATGATATTTATTAAATAATTTCTTGTACTTGTAGGATTTTGATAATTTGTTTTTAAACATTTTTTAGTTAATATTTTCCTTTCACAATTTTCTTTCTTTAGTATCTTTTTAAACGAAAATTATATTTTTAAACAAAAAATAAATTTACTTTCAAATAATCTTTTATAATTATTTACTTGTTTGGGATTTAAAATAAAAATTACTATCCCATAATTTTAACAATATATAATTGAAAAAGACTGTTTAATAGTAATTTTTCTTTTCCAAAATCTTAAAAAGAATTGTAAGAAGATATTTTTGCAATAATATATCATTTTTAAAAATCTTTAAAAAGGATATTATATTTTTGACATATGTCACAATCTTAAAAAATTTATTGACACATGTCGCGATCATGTTAATTAGCAACTTTGAAAAAACAAACTTTATATAATAAGATTATATAATTAAAATTTTAGTAAATTTTGCTTAATAATTTGTAGTTTTAATTTTTGTAGATAAATACACTTAAAACACATTAAAATATTCATACAATTGTTTCCCGAGTAATTTTAGATTTATTTCCAAGTTTTTTTTTTATTTTCCGTAGATGTCATCAATTTTTTTATAGGAAAACAAAATTCAATTTCATGGTTGAGTTTGTTCATAATCTCTAATCTACCGCCGACAATTTCATTTAAGAATCTGAGTAAAAAACAAAAGATGTGTTCATTTCTGTAAGAGTTGTGTGAAATTTAATATGAACCTTTTCGTTGAATTTGTTTTGATAACCAAAAATTTGTATATTTCCGGAAGCTTAACCATCGAGCCATTTCATAATAAAACATTTTGAAATACAATCACTTAAGCATAATCACGTACATCATCTGAAAAAATAGTCTTTGGCAACTCCTTCTTAAATCGTCTCCTCTTCAAACAACACAATCCATCTAGAGTAACAAACATACATTTTCAAAATCTTATATATTGAACCTTTTATAACAGAAATTTGTAACAAATTATATTTGGTTTCCTTATCTCTTCCCATATCATTGTTCTACATTCTATTCAATCTTTGTGTTACTGCTTTTCCATTTTTACTTTTAGACCATCTCATTTTTTCACATTTTCTGCCTCTCCAACTAAGTTATTTCTTAATTTATTGTTCGCGTGGAATATTTTTCAATCAATCATCTTTCTGAAAAACCAATTGATCTCCTCTACTATCAATACCCGTATATTAATAGGTTTCTATTAATCCTTCATGTATAATGTATTGACATGGTTACGAATACACTGGAAAACAAACTTATAAATCGACATTGGTTTAAGTCTTTTATTTTTTATTGTAGGCGATTTAACTATTTTAGCAAAGCAATTATTTCACCAAATTGTATTGAGTCATCTAGAAGATGTCTTTCCTTCAAAAATATGTCGAAAGTTTAGCAAACAAAATATCAAAAGAAAAGGGGATAAAAAATTAATTTCAAGTATCTCTCGATGGATTTCTGATTCCCACAAAAATCACGTTTCCGGTGGCTGAGACCTTAAAGAACTAAGAAACAATATTGAAGTGATATACGTAAAATGTTAATCATAAATTCTCACATTTAGGGTGTTCAGTCTGGTAAAATCTCGATTAAAACCACACCGAACTAGAGAAAATGGTTTGGGTTTGCTAATATCGAATATACCAAATGGTTGTTATTTAAAAAAAAAACTGCAGTATATGGATATGATTTGGTATATAAACCGAATAAACTGATTAATTAAAATATAGTAGTATAACTATATGTAAATTATATAATATAATTAATAATATATACATAATTTATCTCATTTATAGGAACTCATATTTAAAAGGTTGACATTAGTAATTTAATATTTTATTTAAGTTAAAAGTTATATTTTCCATTTTAATCAAATCAAATAAAACAAAACTTTTATATATGCGTGCTAATTTAGTTATTTAATAATATAATCATATTACTAATTTTCTTATTTTAGTTTATAAAATTATTATTATAAAGTTAATATATTTTCTAATTATTTTAAATAATAAAATAAAATAAATTTTCTATTTAAGAACTTATATATATTTATGTTTTAATAAAATCAATATCTAATCCTATAAAGTATATTTTACCAAATGTTATAAAAATAAATATATTTATTGTTTTTGATATAAAACTAAATAAATCAATAACGGATGGTATATATACCAAACCAAACCAAAGTAGATATGGTTTTAAACTGATAGCTACTTTTTCATAAACCAAAATACCGAAAAACAAAAAAAATCAAACTGAAACCGAACCAAATTTTGGATTGAACACCCCTTAGTCATAGCATACCCCAAAAAGCAAACATTGGATAATTATATACCAAAAAACAAAATTTCTCTTAATATTGAAGAATTTGATATGATATATCTTAACCAAAATAAATAGATAATAATCTTTCCAGTCTTATAATTTTAAATATATACATACATATTATTTTAAAAATTAAATAAATATATTTATTTTATCTTAATTTATCATAACAATTTGGTCTTGGGCATGCATCGTTGTGGGAACCGAAATTCGCACAGTCGGTTTCCGTTTAAATTAGGAAAGTTAGGAAAATCTTAATTTCCCAGAGGTCCCGGATATCTGCTAAACCACACACCAAGCAATCAAAACACGAAATAAAGACGAGAAAAATAATAAATGGTAAAAAGAGAGCAAAAAGAAGTCTTATTCCGAATTTGCGTATGAGCGTTTACAACAAGGTAGGAGCCTCGGCTACAAGAGCTGTCGTCGAGTTCCTTAGTTCTAATAACCTAAGACTGCAGAACCTAGTTGAGTCGCAGCTCGAAATAAGAAAAACGGAAAGTTGCCTAATTGCTTTAAGTGCTAAGTTTGCTCTGGAAAAGTTCTTTCTTGTGCCTCTCACCTAGGACTCCTTATACACTCTCTCCAAAGTCGGTTTGAGCTTTCCTCTTCTACCCTTAAGCCGTCATAACTCGAAAATGGAGATATTCTATTTTTCTCGATCTTCATGATTATCCACGGAAACTTAACATTTATCTGTGGAAATTTGACATTTATCTTTTCTTGCGGACTAAGTATAAGCCGCCATAGTATCTATGGACTATTCCTTAAAAAAATAGTAAGTGGGTTTCTAATCACGTTTTAGACCAATTTGGGCCGTCTTTCGACTCGAAACGTTTATTACGATTTTTATCGATAAAAATAAACTTTCCGCGATTTTTTTCGTAAAGTTTAAGTGATAACTCCAATCGATGGGAGTGAGAAATGATATGGCTGCAGTACATAGGAGCTAGCATTAAGGAACACATGAGAATGCACAGATTTGGGTCGAACCCGTTGATCGATGTTCGAGACAGTTCGGTCGCTACGTAGCAACCGACTCGTTCGCGGATCGGTCGCTACGTAGACCGACCAAATAGCGACCGACCGAGTGGCTTGGTTGGTCGCTACGTAGCTATCGGCTCGTTCGCGGACCGGTCGCTATGTGGCGACCTTGTTTGGATCTTTTTTTGACGTTCTATGAACGTGTTCTTGGGCTATGGGTGTTTAGTTTCAATGGATCAACCGAGACTAGTGTAAGATTTCACCGCAAAGTTCTTCGTAAATATTTATTTACGAAGATTACTTTTCGTAAAAACATTCATGCCGATTTTTACGGATATTTGGATGTTAACTTCGTCGTGTCCGTTTTTGACGCCAACAATCGCTTTTTACAGACAAACGGACATGTTCAACAATCAATATTCTTTTTTTACATATAATTAAATTAAAATTTAAAATTAAATTGTAAGCAAATAATAAATATTGCAAGTCAACGAAAATTTATTTTAAATTTTAAAACTTTATTTTCTGCAAATAATACAGGAAAATACCTAGTTAAAAGTAAAAATATAGAAAACGGTGGGTTCTACTATGACCTATTGGTTTCCACAGCATCTCAGGTTCGAAACTTCAAATCGATATATATAACATATGTGGAAATGTCTCTTTCGTCCTTGTCTTCTTCCTGTGCAAGCTTCTTCTTCGAGTGACTGTACTGTTAGGGTTTGATCGTTGTAGTTTCTCGAAGAGAAGAATGATCGATTCTTGTAGTCGTTTTGAGCTTGATTTTGTGTTCTCTACATTATGGTCAACGATCTCACTACTACTCAGAACACTCCCTCTCCTCCGCAACAGTTTTCTCAACCATCGTCATCAAGTCAGCATCGCAGCGGCTGGTTTCCTCTCTCACTGGTGTTCTCTTGCTGATAAATCACAGTTTGGACGACAGTTTGTTGAAGATGATTCTCCCCTGTCGGCGATGAACATTACGCAGCCTATTGATGAAAACTGGCGGTATGAGGATCCTGAGTATCGGAAGTGGAAGAATCTAGAGGCCGAGATATTGAACCTATAGCTCTTCCTGCCAAAGATATTCTTCATTCGAATAGGTAAAATTCATGTTCCGATCAAATATGAACTTCACCTTGTTCTTTGTAGGATGGTTTAGTGGTGTTGTAGTTATGGGTCAAGTATTAGGCTACAAGCTGCAAAAACTTGATACATCAAATACGTTTTGAATAACAATTCCAATCTTGATTTAGTTTTGGTTGATTTGAAGTACGTGGAATGAAGTTATAGCCTCATAGCTTGGTCCAGCAGCTTGTTCTTAATAACGTAGAGACATCCGTTTGGAGTTTGATGGACAATTTCTACTGAATCCATAGATTCATTACCTGAGGTTTAATCTACAATGGTTCCAACCAAACTGTTGTGTCGAGAGTCTTTATAGAGACCATGATAGTTTTTATTGGGTTATCTATGCATAACTATTGTTTCACCATAATGTGATAGTGCTCTTCCATCTTCGTTTCGTGTGTATTGGAGCAATAGCCGAACGTATCTGTTTATCCTATATATATTAATTGTGAAGCATTATAACGTGTTTTTGTAGCCCACATGTCATCACTACAATGATTCTTAAAAATCTTTAGAAAAATAAGTTGGTGTATATAAATATATATTATATTTTTATTAAACTAACTATCAAATTGATTAGTAATTTACAAAAAAATATTCTCAATTCTTTGCTTAAACAAAATAATTAACAAATATATGATAATTAATGATTATGAATAATACATATTTGATAATAATTTTTGTATCATCTATTTTTTATTTAATTTAATATTATTAAAATAAATTAAACAATCACATTAAGCATATAATAAAAAAATTAGATTTTTTCTTATATTTTAAATTTTGATTTTTTTAAATGACTATAAATTACTAAAATGGAAATGGTAAAATGCATACATTGAAAACTTTGTGATCAAATGTTTAACTTTTTTTTTGTTCAAACAAGATACAAATGATCACAAATCGTATGAATATGAAATCTTATGAATAGATATTCATATTAAATATATACATATATATATATATGGGGTTTTTGCCAAAATTGACTTTTTTGCAAAATTAAATTAAATTATATACTATATAAAAATATGTAAATTTCAAAAGTATATAATCTGTTAAATTAAATTATATACCCATATATATATATATATTTTTATAGGTCAATTTTGCAAAAAACCCATATATATATATATGGTTAATTTAGTTATATGATCACACCAATTTAATTATATAAGTAGTAGATAATGACTTTTTAATTATTCAACTAGATTTTGACCCGCGCTTTAAAAAGCGCGGAATTAATTCTCTTTTAAAATTCTACAAATTTTTTTAATTATAAAATTTTATTTTAAATTATAAGATTATGTGTTTTTATATATGATAACCATATACATTTAAAATTTACTGATTGTTTATGTTATAATCATAGATATTAGATATGATATATAAAAAAATTATATTTATATTTATGAAATTATTTTTAAAGAAGTTAATTGTTTAGAAAAATATTGTATTAATTTTAATTTATTCTAAAGTATTATATTTATATACTAAAGATATTTTCTCATTACATATTTTAATATTATTTTTGCACATCTTTTTTTTTATTGATAATATTTTATTTGATCATTTAGATGCATATATTTGTTCCAATTATATAAAAACACTACTATATAAGTTGAAAAAATAAATGATATTTCACATTGCATATTTTAATATTATTCTTTGCAGATTTTAACTTTTAATGATTATTTATTTATTTATTTACTTAGATGCATATATTTGTTCCACCATATAAAACTCAACTATAAAAATTGTAAAATGGAAAGTTTATGGTTTTTTTATTTCTCATATTAGGAAAATACACTACAAAAAACACTTCAATTAATTTGTATCTAATAAATAAATTATATTAGTTTAATTTATTTATTATCCGCAAAATTAAGTATATTTCACATGATTAAAAATATCTAATTATTCAAAAAAAAATCTAGTCGAAAAAAAATTGCTATGGATATGATAAAGTTTTACCTATAGTAAATGCTAATAGTTAATTAGCATTATGGTTTTGTTTTGGTTTGTAAAGAAAATTTATTTGTTACCATAAATATGAGATATTTCTATTATTTTGTAAATATGATTAAAATTCAAGGGTAGAATCCTAAATTTTTAAAATAGGATCATGCTTTAATAGTATAGATGTTGCAACATAACAATCATGACTTTGGGTGATAAAATATTTTTAATGGTTATTTTTGTATAAAATATCATTGAATATGATCTTATTAATAAATATGTTAT
Source organism: Brassica napus (assembly GCF_020379485.1). Taxonomy (NCBI): domain Eukaryota; kingdom Viridiplantae; phylum Streptophyta; class Magnoliopsida; order Brassicales; family Brassicaceae; genus Brassica; species Brassica napus. Next base: position 14,939,354 of record NC_063434.1, read on the forward strand.
ACTGCTATTTATGGCTTTGGGACTGAAATAGTGATATATTAGAATACAATGGTTGATTAAAATATTAAAATAAATATTTTACTTTTAGTTAAACGTGAATTGCAGAAGATAATTATTTTATATGATTCGTTTTTCTTTGGCAATCGTAGAAGATTTCATTTATAAATATAGTTGTGTAAATATTTCAATTAACTGATATTTCCTAAAATGCAGGAGATTATAACTATTTCCTTATATTATTTAGGATATGCTATGTGTAGAGATTAAATAATGTGTCTAACTAAATTCTAATTAATAGGTCCAAACAACCTTTATAAGTAGATTTATTAAAAATGCTTCCCTTTTAATAGAATAGATATATATTTATTATTTCATAATATGTTATAAACATATAATATATAAAAGAATTTATATATAATGTTCATTCCGTGCAAGGCGCGGGTCTTAACATAGTATACCATATAAAGTAAACAAAATGATGTTTTTATTTAGTTACCAAAAATATGTTTATAAATAAACAAAAGGTATTGGTTTTGATTTATGTGCTTACTCTAATATATATACTTTTATATATACAAATTATTTTTTTAATAGATGGTTTCTAATATGTTATTTGATCTTGACAATTCCAGAAATACAGTCGTTCATCTCACAATACTAGTTTGACTAAGGAAGCAAAGAAGAAGACCAATACTTCCTTCATTTCTTAGAATATTTTACTTTTTTATCAACATATCTTGGAAAATTCTTTCGATCATTTATTTGGGACGTTTAACCAAGTTGAGGATGTTAAAAATATCATTTCACTTAGTGTGACTCAGTTATATCCAAATTTTGTTAATTTATTGCATGGATCTCTTCTAATTGCTGGATCACTTGGAAGATCGGTTGCCATAGAAAATGGAACTTTAAACTTAGATTCAGATAATGGTTCTATAAAACAGTGTCATTAATACATAAAAATAAGACTAATGAAGATTCAGAACCAAATGGAATAACCTTTACTTGAATGTAGTAACTACTTTTGCCTTCTTATTCCGGTCCAATGCAATGAATCTCAGGAATGTTTGTGCCAGCAAACGAGCATCAAAACACAGCGTTTGATGATGTACAATCGGGACTTGTGCTCCTTTGCTACTCTACACCATTTTTGGGTCACCGAAGCTCCTTTCTGAGACAGGCACCTAGAGAGTGATGACTTGGAAGATAAATCAGATGAACATTTGGTAGAACTGTTTCTAGAAAGATCAAATAGAGACTTCGAAGTTTTAGGTTTGGTGGAGAAACTCCGTCTGAAAGTGGGATCCGAAGAACTAGAAGAAGACAAAGCTTTCGTTGAGAAGCTTCTCGTGAATTGGGACTCCGGAGATGGAGAAGATAATGTTTTAGTTGAGAAGCTTCTCTTGAAAAGGGATTTCGGAGATGTAGAAGGAGAAGTTTTAGTTGAGAAGCTTCTTGGGAAAACGTGTTTTGAAGAAGACGAAGAGCAAGAGAAATACATGGTTTGCAAGATGGAATCTTCCTCCGTGAAGTTCCTTAGCTTTTTCACATCCATGAATTAACTATCTGCTTCCTTTTTTTTTATCTGAAAGTGTCAATGTATATATATTGTGTGTGTGCGGAGAGATAAATATGAAAGATGAGAGATGAGGAAAATGAGTTCAAGTCGATAATATATATATATATAACTAGCCGGGTCTACATGACTACATCCATGGAGGCTCCACAACTCTTGTTGCATAGAAATCATATCTAAGGAAAATCCAATTGTATCTTAGACCATCCACAATGCTGATACTCTTGGCTCTATAACCAAGGTAAGTTTTTTTAAATTATTTTATTATTTTTATTTTATTTTTTAGTTAAAGAAAAAAAAAAGGAAGGAAGGAGCCAATTGCGAGATCCCACGTGGCGGTGGGACCCGCGTACAGTAACAAATCTGATCCTTAGCTAAGGATTAATTTAGCACAAATTCTTAAATTTAGTAGACCCCACACATTATTATAATACTTTTTTGCTAAGGATTTTTTGCTAAGGATCCCCATTGGACATGCTCTTATATATTAAAACATAATTCACAACCTTGATTCATGTGTGATATTTTAAAAAATAAGCACTCACTAGAAATCAGTTATCATTCATTTATTACTAATAATATGGCTTAATAATATATCATTCCTAATATAACATCAATTCATATAAAACCGGATTGGTTAACAAAGTCATATTTAATTCCTTAATAAATTATACATAGTGACAATGTAAACCATCGTATACTTGCAAATACTGATCTGATTTAACTAATTTAACCAATGTATATATAATGGTTGTATAGACATAAACCATTTTGTTCATAGACTAATACATTTTCGTCCTATTCGAGAGTTCTGGTATGTTAATATACATGCCGTTCATGTATTAAACAAAACCAACTCGTATCAACGATATTTGTAGACAGACCATACAGCCGGTTCGTCGTTAACAACTCGAACATTCACCTAAAATGGTCCATAAAACCTCTGTTTTAGATTGTTGTAGTCATTTACACATTATTTATACATGTTCAAGTGATGATTCGAGTTCGATTATTTGAACCTGTTCACCTGAAAAGAACCATCAAACCGGTCTTATCATATCAACATCGAACATTTAAACCAATATAGGATGTCCTTCTATTTTATCCAAATCATTGTTTATCTTTAAAACCAATATAATAAGATTTTTCAAAACCAAGATTCTGTTGCAAAAATAATATATATATATATATTCCTTATATCGAAACAACTAATTTACACAGTATCATATTACTTGAACGTTTAAAAAAGGATATTCTAAACATAATGATAGAATTATAATTTGCCGTCGACTCCTCATGTGTGTTTCCTAAATTTTTGCTATGAAATATCAAAACAACTAAGAAGAATATCCTCTAATATATATATATAACCATAACAACTTATTCAAAATTTTCTACAATTAATATATATTACTTGTGATGTGAAGCTAAAAGTTAATTTTTTACGATATAAATCTATGAAGCTAAAATTTTTTTTTTTTTTTAACTTTCTAAATTTGTGAAATGTTACAATATCTTTGAAGATGACGATAAAACAATATTTTACAAATCTTTATATATATAGTTACATTTTCAATAATGAAATAATAATCCAAAATATATATAGAAGAGGATACAAATATATGTGAAAGTTTGAAACTATCTATTCAATAAAAACATATACCGTAAAATTATAATGTTTTAAAATTGATAGAATATACATACATTTAGAATTGAAAACAAAATGATTATATAAAAATAAATGGAGACAAAAATCTGCGCGGTTGCGCTGGTCGAGATTAATTCTATACTATTAAAAGAGAAGTCATGACTTCTTTCATGTGTGATATTTTAAATGGACCATCCCTAGAAAGTTGCTTACATTATTTTTTTTTGTATTTCATAACAATATCCTAATAAGATATTTAATTATCTTTTTATTCCATCAAAATATTATTAATAATGGATAATTTCGAAAATATATTTATTCCATCAATATATAATTATAGTTGCCTAAAACCATTTATAATCTACTTACTAATAATAACATTTAATTATTCTATAGTTAATACCTGCATATGTTCTAATTAATAATAATAACAATTAACATTTATTATGCAAATAAAATAATGTTAGAATTTCACCATGCAAATAATAAAATAAAATCAAATATTAAAATCCTAACACTATTGTATTTTCATAATAAGTGTTATTATTATTAATTATGTTATACATTATACATGTATCAATATTTATATAGATGTTGTGTTAACAAACATGTATTGATAAATATATAATATTTTTAATATATATATACTGTAGTGATGATTTTTTCATGCGTGATTTTTTCATTTGGACCATTTTAAAAATTTATCAAATTATACATGAATTAATTATAATATTTATATTTTTAATTGAATAATAATAAATATTTTTAAAGAAAGTTCTATAAAATATGTTTAAAATATTTTCGGAATCAATTTAAATTTTATATCCAAAAGTAATTAATTTTAATTTTAGTTATCATAAACTATAATTAGAAATTAAAATTTATTTTAGTTTTGATTTATATATGAAAATGTAAAATTATATAAAGTATTATAATTATATATTCACTGATAATAACAATCTAAACTGATTAATTTTCAAAAATAAAATTTACAAAGATTTTGTTAGAAATATTCTTTTCTATTTCAAATTAAAATTATTTATTTTATCAAACTTAGTGTATTTCTCAAATAGGATATTTACTACAAACATATTTTGAAGTACAATGTATTATTGTTTTTCTTTAAAAGAAATTCTCAGTATCTCAAAAAATATATTTTCTACTATATAGATCCAATTTAATCTGATTTCATATAAATTTAAAATAAAAAAGTATGTAAAGTAATATTGTTACATAATAAAGTTTCCAAAATAATTTTTGTTACAAAAAATATAAAATTTATAGTAATAATATATAAGCCACATACGTAAACATAGCTATTATAGAATTACATAATATATAACACTAAATTACGTTAAGTTATTGGTAAATTTTGTTATATAAACTAAAACATTTTAGTATATAAATATAAAAACTCGCACGGTTGTGCGGGTCAAGATCTAGTTAATAATTTGATTGTTGAGATCAGCAAATTATATTAGTTAGCATATTACTTATATGATTAATTTACTTATGATTGTGTGAATTAGTTTGAATTTTGAACTTAAAATTTTGGTATAAAAAGCTTTTATGATTAAATTTCATGCTAAATATATTTATTTTTGAGTTTTCTAGTTTCTGTAGTTACATTTACCATAAAATATGTGGCATCGTGAACAAATCTATTGAGGGCTAGGGAGTTTTTGGTATTTAGACACTTAAGATTTAATGGTTTTAAAATAATTTCTTTTTCAAGTTAAAATTTTCCCAAGCATACTTTAATTTTCCTTCAAACACTCAAAATATAATAAAAAAAAAATCAATGTTTCAAAAACTATTTCTATACGTTTTGTAACCAATAAAAAAATCAATGTTATTGTAGTTTTTACTTGGTTAGTTGGTTATCAAAACTTTAACGGTTAAATAATGGATGTGAAATTTTGTTATTATCTTATTTTAAATATCTAAATTTTATGGTTTCTAGCCAAATTTGTTATTACCTTAGTTTAAGAATATTTCCAAAATTAAAATCTTTGTTATGTTCAAAAAAATAATGGATGTGATTTTAAAAATAATAAAATTAATGAAACAACGATTTGAAAAATTATTTTTTGTTATCATTTTAAAACAACTTCTAAATATGTACAGAGGTTAAAATTTGATTATAACGTATTCAACTTTAGTATCTTTAGAACTAAATTAAAGTTTATACATCCATTAAAATTCCTTTTTTTTCTGAATGAATATACATCCATTAAAATTCAAACTACAATCAGATCACATTCTTCTATTATAAAACAAAAATTTACTGTCAAAAGATTTTTACAGTTTCAACCAAGCATATTGTGTGTAAATAACTTTATGATATTTTGTGAAATAACACGATATTAGTTTTGTAATTTTCATAGACGAAATATAGTATAAATCATGAGAAGATGAACCAGTTTTTGCATAAAGATGGTATTATGAGATTTATCCATATATCATTAGCTCTGTTAAGAAGATTCCAACAACAACAAAGAAAACTAGTACTATAAACTCTTGCAGTCAACGAGCGTATAACTTTGACCACATCTATCAATGTTATTTCACTGTCAGTACATGCATGCGAGTCTTGATCATGTTCCAGCAATCTGTCGGTTAGTTATGAAAATGTAACTAACATGCATGTGAAGATTCCATTAAGGCTCCGAATGGAGAAAGCGGATCAAGCGTTGCGGATTTAGTGGATCAAGCGGATCGAGCGGAACAAAAGCGGTTCAAACGTTTCAAGTGGTACGAGTGTGGATCGAGCGGAACTAGCGGTTCAAAATATATGTTTGAATGGTGAATGTGGATAAAAAGTGGTCTATATTACTGTATAAGTTTAAATTAATATATATAAAATGTTATATTATTAATTATTTTTTCATAGTTAAAATTAATATATTAATTTATAAACATAATATATTAAAAATTTATATACATATTATTATTATTATTTATATAAGTATTATTATAACTTGTATTAAACTAAAAATTCATTTATTATTTACTCATATTATTTAGTTTTTATGTACTACATATTTAAATAAAAATACTACTAAAAAAATACTAATATTTTAAGATTCTATATAAATAAGCTAACGAAAAAATAAACATATTACATTTTAAATAAAATTGTTTATAAAATAATAAAAAGTTTGATACAACATTATATAAATAGAAGTAACATACATATAAAAGTGTGTTTCTTTTTGTTTAATTAGTTCATTATATTTCTATAAAATAAATCAAACTAAACTATAAAACAGTATAAACTTACTTGGAACACTCCATATTGTTGGCATATCTACTGTAGATAGCAGTTCTTTAGTTTTTGTTCATAATATAGAACCACTAGTGGTTCTTTATTAATTTATTATTTTAAAAGCAGTCTAATTTTAACTAGAAAAAAAATAGTGAATGGAGAAGAGAAGGTGGTGCATCCGTTTAGGGTGGGTGATCCACTTTTTATATGCTCTCCATTCCTAGCCTAAATCTCAAACCAAAAGTATTTTTTGCAACTTTTAATCCACCCAATCGAAGTAAGACCCGGTATATTATTATTAAAATAGTATTCCATATATAGTTGGAGTTTCTTTTTATCAAGATTGATGACTATAGACAGATAGCTCTCTCTAACGTTTACCTCACTATCATTTTAAAGATCCTCATCATACGCCTCCAACATATATTCAACCTTGTTATCTCGGCAAATCAATCCGCATTCGTACCAAACAAATTGAGAAGTTCGATAATTGTTTCTTATCATTCATCTAAAGACCTCAAGGCCTATATTTATACACATCAGATTTCCTAATACTATAGAATTAGAGGAAACTACAATAATGGAAATATTCTATTCTAATGTCATCTAGGTTTGGGATATGTACATACCCCAATAAACATTGATTCATCTTTGACAATGTGATGATCATTCATTATAATCTTCACGTTCTGAAAGAATTCAAGAGATCAAAAGTATTGTTCCATGGCTATAAAACTGAAATAAGTAAAGCTATGACAGACTCGCGTGGGTTTTCATATAAGTTGTCCTAATACGATTGGGTTTTCATGATTGAACTACTGCAATTGGATAATGCAATGGGTTACTTATGTTTCGTACTCCTTTATCAATGGCCATGTAAAAGTATTTTTCTTACCTTAACCTGCAATTAGACAAGAAAACTCTCTCTTCCCATGTATTTTCATACTCTATGGAGTAGTGCTTTCAGATTTATGTCACTCAGCTAAGTCACTAGAACCTCTGAAAAGCATTCGAGTGGTGAGAAGAAGCTATAGATAAATAATCTTCTAATTGCACACGACATCATGTTATTCGCCAAAACCTCAACCAAAAGCTGCTCGCCTCTAATGATATGATCATTGGCAAGTATAAAAAGGGTTCAGGACAAAAGATCAATCCTAAAAAATCCCCCATCACCTTCTCCGCTAATATATCACCGTAGATTAAATCAAGGATTAATTGACAATGTTGAAATCTGTCATATGAGCGATGAGGTATCCTCATCTACCCAAATATGAACCAACCATATGGATAATTTTAAAATCTTGACATCACTCTGTAACTTTACGCATCAGTGTTCCTAAACGTATAATTCAATATTGACAAGATGAGAAAAGAACGTGCTGAAAAGGGTGGGATACGAAAGATGTATATGAAAAATGTGACCAATATATAGTCACCTAAGATTATTTAGCTGGATCGAAGAGCTATAGATATAAAGACAATAGATTTTGGGACCAAAGACAAAGACGAAGAGAATATTAAAAACTGAACACATTGGACCAATATTACGTTCACATGTGAGCATATTAATTGTTACAAGCCGTGACCAATGAAAACTTCTCAGATTTCTCTGTTCACATATCGCTTAGTACTAGTAGACAAATATTAGACAAGAAAACTATTAGCTCCACCGAAAGTTTGATGTGTTCTTTTGGCCCCACAAAATTAGCCTCTTAAGAGCATGATTATCGGTAAAAACGTTTTTGGAGTTCTTAATTTTTTTTTTTATTGTGTTCTGATTAAAAAAAATTAAAAAAGAACTAATTGCGGATCGCCGCGTATCTATGGAGCCCGCAAACAGTATAACAAACCCTTGTGAGACGTTTTTTATTTGGCGACATTGAAGCACGGTATTTGCAAACAGGTGGTGGGGCCCACGCGTAAGAACCCTCCTCCCACCACCGATAATCATGCTCTAAGAAACCATACTAAACATTGTTTTTAATTACAAACACACAAGCCGTAATTTTCTTGATAAGAAACCATACAACATTTAATTTTCTTTTTATAATCCCGGGTATCCAGCAAGCTGAAATCCACTCGACTAAGTTTTTTTTTGGGGGGGGGGGGGGGGGGGGGGGGGGGGGGGGGGGAGGGGAGGAGGGTTTGTTTACTGACGCCAAACAGACCTCGCAATGGAAATTAAAAATCTATTTTGACTGGCCATACAGTCGGATATATCTGAGATGTCAAGTTTTAAACCAGGGTGTTTAGCACCTTTCCAAATCCGCGTGTACCACTTGATCACGCTTGTGTGGTTACAACATATAATTTTCTAATCACGAAATGACATAATTTTATAATTTTTCGAAGAGTAATTGAGTTTTATAATTTGCACCAGGCCCATAAAATTTGCACCAGACCCATAAATTTTGTAATTGATTTTTATTAAAAATTATAAAACTCAATTACTCTTCGAAGTACTTAGGGGGAGTTATTGGTTTGTGTTTTATAAGGAGTTTTAAAGATTTGAGAGTTACAATGAGTCTAGTGTTATTTAATTAAGGCTTTCTAAAACTTTCACTACAAGAAAACTCAAGCTTAAAGAGGAAAATTAACGAGGAAAAACAAACCTCGTAAATTTACGTCAACTTTACGAGGAACTTACGTGAAAAACAGTATCATCGTTATTTCCTCGTAAACTAACGACAAAAACCGTTCGTCGTAAAGTCGATGTAACGTGACGTGTCATTTACGAGGAAATAACGATGATATTATTTTTCACGTACGTTCCTCGTAAAGTGGACGTAAACTTCGCGTGTTATTTACGAGGAAATGATTTACGTGGGTTTAGCGAGAAAATTTTAAATCCACCAACTTTGTAGGTGTTACACGTTTTTTTTTTACCTAATTAATTTTCGTCGTAAATTCATAGGAAAATTACAACTACAAGATTCGAAATTTCCTATAAATATAGATGTTTGAACATCATTTTAAACACACTAACAACAAAAAACGTAAAAGAAAAAAAAATGGCTGGCTCCGGAACTATTTACGAGTTGCGGAAGTGGATGTATATGCACAGAGATGCTAACGGGAGAGTGACGAAAGAATACCTTGCGGGGCTGGAGACATTTATGCATCAAGCAGATTCAACACCGCTCGCCCAAGAAAGTGGTAAGATATTATGTCCTTGTCGGAAATGCAACAATTCGAAATTGGCAAACCGTGAAAATGTTTGGAAGCATTTAATAAATAGAGGTTTCACGCCAAATTACTATATATGGTTTCAACATGGAGAAGGTTTTAATTATGATCAGAATGAAGCTAGTAGTAGTAATAGCAATTTTGAGGAAGAACCGGTTGATCATCATTTGCATAATGAACATAGTTACCATCAGGAGGAGATGGTAGATTATGATAGGGTTCATGATATGGTAGATGATGCATTCGTAGCTCATGATGAAGATGAAGAACCTAATATAGATGCAAAAAAGTTTTACGAAATGTTAAACGCGGCGAATCAACCACTTTACAGTGGTTGTAGAGAAGGTCTCTCTAAATTGTCGTTGGCTGCTAGAATGATGAATATTAAAACTGATCACAATCTACCTGAAAGTTGCATGAACGAATGGGCGGACTTGTTTAAAGAGTATTTGTCGGAAGAAAATGTGTCTGCTGATTCTTATTATGAGATTCAGAAACTGGTTTATAGTCTTGGGTTGCCTTCAGAGATGATAGATGTTTGCATCGACAACTGCATGATCTATTGGGGAGATGATGAGAAGCTAGAAGAATGTCGATTCTGCAAGAAGCTACGATTCAAGCCGCAAGGACGGAGACGTAATAGGGTACCGTACCAAAGGATGTGGTACCTACCAATTACAGACAGATTGAAAAGATTGTATCAATCAGAGCAGACTGCTGAGAAGATGAGATGGCATGCCGAGCATACTCAGACGGATGGTGAGATGACTCATCCATCAGATGCAAGAGTCTGGAAACATTTCAACAAAGTATATTCGGATTTCGCTAGCAATAGCCGCAATGTGTATCTCGGACTATGCACAGATGGATTTAGTCCGTTTGGAATGTCAGGGAGACAATATTCATTGTGGCCAGTCTTTCTTACACCATACAATCTGCCACCGGAGATGTGCATGCAACGGGAGTTGCTATTCTTGACCATATTAATACCTGGTCCAAACCATCCAAAAAGGTCTCTGGATGTTTTATTACAACCACTGATAAAAGAGTTGAAGGATCTGTGGTTAACAGGGATGAGGACGTATGACTGTTCAACGAAGACGAATTTTACGATGCGAACGATGCTTTTGTGGACCATAAGTGATTTTCCTGCCTATGGGATGTTGTCTGGATGGACTACACATGGGAGATTAGCTTGTCCATATTGTAATGGAACGACAGATGCGTTTCAACTGAAGAATGGTAGGAAGACAAGTTGGTTTGATTGTCACCGTCGGTTTCTTCCCATTGGCCATCCTTACCGAGGAAACAAAAATTTGTTTAGGCACAAAAGGGTTGTGAGAGACACTCCTCCTCCATATTTAACTGGAGAACAAATTGAAGCGCAAATCGACTACTATGAAGCTAACTAAACAGTTCGTTGGGGTGGTAATTGGCATGTCCCTTGTAATATGCATGATTCTTACGGTGTTCATCACAACTGGCACAAGAAGAGTATATTTTGTGAGTTGCCATATTGGAAGGATCTTCTTCTACGCCACAACCTCGATGTGATGCATATAGAGAATAATTTTTTTGAGAACATCATGAATACAATATTGAATGTCCCAGGGAAGACAAAAGATAACATAAAATCGAGGTTGGACTTGCCGGATATTTGCTCAAGAAGCGAGTTACATATTAAAAGCAATGGACAAGTTTCCTTTCCGATATTCAGATTGTCTTCAGAAAAAAAGTCAGTGTTGTTTAACTGGGTGGCATCAGAAGTGAAGTTCCCCGATGGGTATGTTTCAAATCTCTCTAGATGTGTTGAAAAGGGTCAAAAATTCTCCGGGATGAAGAGTCATGATTGTCATGTTTTTATGCAACGACTACTGTCCTTTGCATTTGCGGAGCTACTTCCAACAAACGTACATGAAGCACTTGCAGGTACATAGTGTATTATATCACAATAATTTTATAACGGTCTAATTTGCAAAATAATATATGACTAACAATGTGTTTAATTGTTTTTGGAATATAAAAGGCATTGGAGCATTTTTTTCAGGGATCTGAGCACACACATTCTTAAAGAAGAAGTTGTGGAACAGCTTCAGGAGAACATTCCCATCTTATTGTGCAACCTGGAGAAGATATTTCCTCCCGGTTTTTTTGACGTCATGGAGCATCTAGCTGTCGACCTTCCATATGAGGCATTGCTTCGTGAACCTGTACATTACGGATGGATGTATCAGTATGAGCGAGCCATGAAATATTTGAAGGGAAAAGCAAAGAACCTCGCCAAAGTTGAAGGTTCTATAATTGCTGGAAGTTTGACGGAAGAAGTTTCTCACTTCACATCGTACTACTTTGCGTCAAAAGTACGTACCCGGAGAAGAGCTCCAAGAAGATATGATGATGGTGGTGTTGCGCCAACATATGCAGTTGCTGGTGTTCCAGATATCTTTAGCCAGATTGGGCGACTCGGTGGGAAGTCTAAAGAGGTTTGGTGGTCGAGTGAACAAGACGCTCATACTGCACACACCTATATTCTACTCAATTGCGAGGATCCATTGATGCGTTATTTTGAAAGGTAACATATATATGGACACTTCGAAACACATCTAATTAAGTATAATAAGTTATATTAATTGGGAGAGATTCATTTCTATAAAATGTAATTTTACAGCCTATTTGTTTCTCAAGTCGAAGAAACATTTTCTGGTATATCCACAAGTGACGTAGACAAAAGGAAAGATCAACACTTCATTAAGTGGTTGTGAAATCAGGTATTAACTTAAACTCTTTTTTCATACATGATCGGTATTTCAACATTCTCTTACTTTTGCAGGTTGATTATGACGACGATGCAGATTATCCTAAGTGGTTACACGAAGTAATTCAATCTCCACTTGTAAAGGTCACCACATCACAGATGTATTTCACGCGAGACTATACTTTTCACACATATGAGTATGGTAGACAGCAGGCGACCAATAACTATGGAATATGTGTGAAAGGGGAAACAGATTTCTACGGGATCTTGACAGAGATTATTGAAGTCGAATTTCCAGGTATACTGATGCTGAAATGCGTCCTCTTCAAATGTGAATGGTTCGGCCCCGTCGTCAACAGAGGTGTTCGGTCTAACAAATTCGGTGTAGTTGATGTCAACAGTGGACGACGGTACAACAAATTTGAGCCTTTCATCTTAGCTTCACAAGCAGACCAAGTTAGCTTCCTTTCATACTCTCGGATGAGAGATTCGGGTATAAATTGGTTAGCAGTGATCAAAGTTACACCTCGAGGACGAATCATCAGTGGAGAAGAACCACCATTGCAAGAAGAACAGATACATGAAGTCGAGGAACCTGGACAAGAAATAGATGACATCCTTCTCATTGATCTGCATAATCACGAGTACGAAGATCTTACCGATGATGCCACAGACGAAGCTGTTGAAGACGAGTTTAATGAAAATGATGATATTTTTAGTGATGACGAGAATGTCGATGAATCCGATTGATGTATTTGATTTTGTGTAGTTTGTTTTATGAATAAGGTAATGTGAGAGTTTGTTTTATGAATAAGGTAATATTGTGGGAGTTTGTTTTGTGAATAAGAAAATGTGGGAGTTTGTTTTATGAATAAGTAAATGTGGGAATTGTGGTTTGGAATGGAAATAAAGATGGGGTTTGAAATATATGAAGTAGAAGATAAAGAATTGTGGTTTGGAATGAAAATAAAGATAGGGTTTGGAATATATGAAGTAGAAGATAAGGAATATGGGGTTTGGGGTTTTGGATTTTAGGGATTTAAACGTAATACTCGTTAATTCTTCGTAAGTTGACGTCGAACTTACGACGCACTACTCGTTTATTCCACGTAGGACTAAATCGTCGTAAAGCACTTGTTGGCTAACGTGGAAATAACGACGAAATTTAAAAAAAATAAAGAAAGCGAAACCCGTTAATTCCACGTAGGAGAGAATCATCGTAAACACCCCGTAAAGTAAATGAAGAACGCGGCCCTCTTTAATTCCATGTAGGACGAAATCGTCGTAAACACCCCGTAAATTAAATGACGAGCGCGGCCCTCTTTAATCCACGTAGGACGAAATCGTCGTAAACACCTCGTAACATAAATCGTCGTAAACACCTCGTAGTGTAAAAACTAGAAAAAAATGAAAAAAAAAGAAAGATACTGGATTTACATGTGACAAGGCTTCCAGCAATTATATTACTTAAGTCTCACCAACATAAATTCCAATATCTTCTTCTCTTTCTTTTTTTTTTTCAAATATTTATAATTTGAATAGGATTTGATTTTGGAGTTTGATGTGAGATAGGGTGTGATTTGGGAGTTTGTGAGTGGGTTGAGAAGGAGAGTTATGGGTATATTTATAGGGAAGCTTTTCTCGGTAATTCCACGTAAGCTAAATCGTCGTAACTTCCTCGTATATAAAAACACGGGCCTTTGAAATTCCTCGTAACTTCCTCGTACAATAAAACGCGGGCCTTTGTAATCTGTCGCTGTTTTGTCGTAAAAAAAAACACGGGCCTCTGTAATTCGTCGAAACCTTACGAGGAATTTGCGACGGTAAGTAATCTTATATATACCCCCGAGCGCTCATTCTTTCTTTCCTCTCTACTTCCTCTCCATTTCCTCCCTGTTTCGTTGCAATTGTAAGCCTCTCTAATTCATCTCTAATTTGGTTAGTTTAGGATAGATTAGGTGGTTAGTATAGGGAATTTAGATAGGTTTACGGATCTTATTATATTGAGTGTTGATTGGATAATGTTGGGAAATATACTGGTGACGAAAATTAAAAAAATTAATTTTTTTTCAGGTTCGAAAAGGTAGACTTACTGCCCATAACAGAGAGATGTTCGGTGAGCCGGGTAGTCGTTTAGACCCGTCGTCTTCTTCAGCTCCCGGTTCTTCGGGTCAGGAGACTGTCCCCGAGACTCAGTACACTCAGAGAGTCTTTGGGTCTCCTTCTAGTGTACCTTCGGTTCCTCATGTGCCTCCCCCGATGGCTCATCCGACGATGCCTCCTCCTGTGCCTCCTCCGATGGCACCTCCGATGCCCGCCGAGATTTATCCCGATTTGATGGTGCCTCCGAGTGCTCCTTACTCGCAGTACACTGTAGAGGACATTCTCCGTCTGCCAGGCAGAGAAGGTTTACCAGTCATCGACCCCGACCGACCGGACGAAACTTTATGGTATGTTACATTATTTTTTTTATTCGTTTTAAATTCTTTTATAACTTTAAAAAATAATTTATATTTTACATTTGTATTTTCCAGGTTTGGGATTGACGGATGTCTTGCATCGGACGTAACCGACACGATGAAAGGTTACTTCTCCATGGCACATCCGAACTGGAGTAAGACGCCTCACTACGTCAGAAAGACGTGGTTCAAAATTTACGTTGTAAGTTTCTATTAATTAATTATATATCTTTTAATTTTTTCATGATTTATATATATCTTTTTGAAAAACTAATTATAAATTATTTTTTCCAACAGCAAAAATATAATTGGGCCTTGGGGATCACTGAGAGGGTGACGAAGAAGTTTATCGCGAAGGCAAAAGTTCGCTTGTTGGACACGGTCTCCAACTGGAAGGGTGACTGGATCGTGAAGGGGTATGAGCGTGGCAAACCCGCTGAGCTCACCACGGATGTCTGGGATGGCCTCATCCGATATTGGCGTCTTCCTGATTCCATTAGAGTCGCCCAGTCTTGCTCTAACTCCCGTAACATAGTCGATGAGCACGGGAACGGGCCGATGCTTCACACTACGGGCCAAAAACCCCACGCCGGTGTCCGTTTGGAGATGGTAATTAAATATTTAATTAAATTAAAATTTTAATATATATATATATATATTCTAACAACTTTCTTAAATATTTTTTATGCCAAAGAGACGGGAGAACTCCCGTCTCTTATGGAACTTTACGAGAGGACCCACAAGAACAAGGCGGGCCGATTTATAGATGGCAAGTCCGAGCAAATCTACAACGATTTGGCTGCTCGCATTGAAGAACGCCAGACCCAGCTGACCCAGCAGTCCACCGATGGATGGATTACCCGTCACCTTATCCACACCTGAAGTGGATAAGATTTACGAGGAGGTAAATTTTCTAAAATTTTAATTTTTTTTATTATTCATTTAATTTAACTTTAAATTTTTACTAACAAAATTTATTTTTTGTTTTTAAGGTTGTCCCTAAAAAAAAGGGACGGACGTTGGGGATTGGTTCCGTCAACGATGTTTCGAGAGCGACATCGTCTTATGGTCAGCGACGGGATGATGAAATCTCTCAGCTGCGTAGGGTGTCCGATGAGCTGCGTAGGGTGTCCGATGAGCTGCGTAGAGAGTCTGCTGAGCTGCGTCACGAGTTGAGCTCGACGCAATCTCGTATGGGTGGACTCGAGGGCTTCTTGGACGTTGTAGCGGCCACAAATCCGGAATGGGAGGCCTTGTTGAGGACCATACGACAACGAAATCCTATTCCAGGCGAGTCAACATCCGACACACATGCCGAGGCGGATGTAACGGCGAGGAGCGATGAATTCTACCGGGCGATGAACGACTCTTAGTTCTTTTTAATTTTGGTTCTTGTATTATGAATTCAAAACTTATTTATATATAAAATATTTTGGTTTTGATTTTTTATAATTTAAATTTTATTAATAATTTAAATAATTTAAATTATTTTTTTAATTATAATTTTTTTATATTTCAGTAAAATAACGAAACGAAGTAAATTCGTAGCTAATTTTGCGACTTCTGTACGTGGAAGCTTAACGAAGTTTTTACGAGGAAAGGTTTACAAGGAAATGACGTGGAAAGTTCACGTGGTCTTTACGAGGAAACCTATCAAGGTATTTACGTTTACTTTACGAGTATTTACTTTCGAGTTATTTACGTGGGTTTTACGAGGAACGCCTTTCGAAGTATTTACGAGGAAGTTTAGCGACGTCCTTACGTGGAAGCTTTCCGTGGTCTTTACGATGAAGTGCTTTTCTTCGTTTTTACGACAAAATTATTTCCTCGCTATGTTACGACGAATTAGCGAGGAAATATGCTTTACGACAAACGTTTAACGACGAAACGGGTTTCCTCGGTAATTCCTCGTAAACTTGCTTTTACGACGAATTTGCGAGGAAACGCGCCCTCGTAAATCTTTTGTTTTCTTGTAGTGTTTGTTAAACTCTGGTGTATAGGTTTATAAATTTGTAACAAGTATTTAAAGTTTTTAAAAGTCTAGAGTTATTGGTTTATGAGTATAAAACAGTTTTGATGATTATTATTATAAAAACAATTTACCAAATTTTAACAGAATTTAGATTTACTTAGAATTCTACTAAGAGTTTGGGTGTGATTGGGTGGGTTGTAGGAAGTGACTTTAGCTTAATTTTCATCTACAACCTTAAATATTATCAATCATGTTTTATCTTAGTTTTTAAAGCTACAACAAAAAAACTAAAGCTACAGCAAAAACATACAAAAAATGGTTGTAAAAATCTTATTTTCTAAAGCTCCATTTTTTTAGCTGTAAGAAATTTTAAAACTACATCCCTTAAAGCTAAATCAAAAAATTCTACAGACTAATTTCTAAAGTAAATTTTCTACGGTTACAGCCTAACCAATCACCCCCTTTGATAGATTAGTTTAGATTTTTAGGGAGGAGATAATTATAAACTTTAGTAGAGTTTATCTTGAAGTATTGCATAATAAAGATAGTATCGTGTTACAATATTGTGTTGCAACGTATTCGTAATTATCCATTATTTGTTGCATTGGCTATTCGTTTTCTATAAATTATATCCATGTGAAGACGCAACAATTCAGAAGCTTCTCCAAAATTTGCAGCTCTGAGGTACATTTATGTCATGTATAATTCTATGATTATATGCATTAATTCTTTATTCATATTTCATTTATGGTTCTTTTCTAGTTTGGTATGTTGATCTTGTGATATTATTATTATATAACTAGCTAATGGGGATTCACAAAAGAATAAAGAAAAAGATGGGTATAGTCAATGGGGACCAGAGGAAACAAAACTTCTGACTGATTTACTTGTTGATGCAATTCATCGAAATTGGCGTGCTGCTAATGGTTTAATAAACAAGTTCACGGTGGAACAAAAAATTTTGCATGTTCTCAATGATTTACTTGTTTGCATTTTTAGTTGTTATCATTTGTATTTGCATTGAGTTTCTGTGTCATGTTCTATGTCCGCAAGACCACCATTGATGCGGACGTAACGAAGAGAACAACCTTTGGTTCAGTAACGACTAGAAATTTTGCAAAAGGGATGGGCTGTGTCCTGTGACAAATTATAGTTGTTGTACTAACAGAGAAAACACACAAAGGATTGAGAGATATTCTTGCAGGTTTCCGATCATGAAAAAAACAATAACGAACTCGTGATATGGTAAATTGTTTATATATGGCGTGAGACCAGACTTGGTAGTGGAGGACTACAAAGCAAAATGATTCACTTGGGATGATTTCAAAAGAAACGAAGCTGATCTATTATTTAATTATATCTCATCTAATTTTTTAAAAAACTTTGACAATACATGATTAACTTACTATACTTTTTTATAACGAAAAGTATGTAGAATCATAAACTAATAACAACATATTTAAAAACAATGGAAAAGTCATTTACTTTCATTTTTGTTAAATAACACAAGACTTTTACTGATTTTATTAAATAATGAATCCAATAACTCTAGACTTTTAAAAACTTTTAAATACTTGTTACACATTTATAAACCAATAACACCAGAGTTTAACAAAGTTTTAGAAAGTCTTAATTAAATAACACTAGACTCATTGTAACTCTCAAATCTTTAAAACTCCTTATAAAACACAAACCAATAACACCCCCTTAATACTTTAAAAACTCAGATTCCTGCTCCAGCCTAACACCACATCAACCAAATTCACAAAATTAATGGTCTTTTTCAAGTTCGGTAGAAACTGAATTAAGAAGTAAAAAGGAGAAGATGTAATTGATACATAAATGTGATCCAATAAATCCAAAACCCTTAGTCAAAGGCAAACGTTGAAGAGTCATTTAAATTGCAAACCTTTTGATGATTTGCTTGAGGGGTTTGGCAAACTCCTTAATCAACATCTCAGTGTCGAGATCTTTGTTTTGTGAGTGAAAGGTAATTATGGAAAACAATCAGATATGGTCAAAATTAAAGAACTGATCTGTTGTTACCAGAAACGCAGGAGACGGGTCACCACCATCCGAGAACAATGACCGGCTGACACCATTGTTGTATTCTTTGTAGGAAATAAAATAGGATTAAATCTGGTGAAGCAGTGAGAATTGGAGAGGTCTCCATCCATATTTATAGTATAACAAAGTAGGGTTAGTAATGGAGCTTGACGAAGGAAGTTAATGGTGAAACGTAATTCCATGGTTTCTAGGTTGAAGAAAAGCTTTACACATCGGTTTTGGTATCGTTGCTGGGAACAATGGGAATTGAGAAGACGCATGATGTCGAAGACTCGAAGGAATATTACGTTAAGGGACTTCAAAGGTCTTACGGAAGGTTGGGCTTTGTCAATTTATCAGTAACTTGTATGGCCCAAGATGACATGTTTATTTCTTCGTAACGAAAATATAAATTTAAGCTTTGTCAACTAAATGACGGATTTAAGGATTTGTGAGACGTTACAGTTAGCAAAGGGAGTCGAGTTTGGTCTGTGTGTTCGTCGGCTAAGACTCAGCTGCAAGAAGAAGAAAGGAGAAGAACCCTAATACATGTGGGCAGCAAATAACATGTGGGCCGCAAAAATATAAGTGAAGCCCAGATAGATTTTATTTTCGGGATGCGCGTGAGTGTAACAAATCTAGAAAAATAAGAAACGCGTGAACACACAGAGAGCACAACGAGTCTACATGTGTCGCTAAAAGCACCTCCTTCTCTGCTGACGTGGTTGACGTGGATTTGTGAGACGTTACGGTTAGTAAAGGGAGTCGAGTTTAGTCTGTGTGTTCGTCGGCTAAGACTCAGCTGCAAGAAGAAGAAGAGAGAAGAACCCTAATACATGTGGGCAGCAAATAACATGTGGGCCGCAAAAATATAAGTGAAGCCCATATAGATTTTACTTTCGGGACGCGCATGAGCGTAACAAATCTACAAAAACAAAAGAAACCCGTGAACACACAGAGAGCACAACGAGTCTACACGTGTCGCTAAAAGCACCTCCTTCTCTGCTGATGTGGCTGCCTGTGGAGAGAGCATAATCTAACTTCCTGTTTTTGATTACGTGGCAGCACAGGAGAAGAGAATCTTCTCCTTTATATATATTGGTATTTGCCAACGCCATCATTTACTCGAGCTTACGGAAACTGAACATCTCAGTTGGGAAAGGATTAGCAACGACAGGCACTTCAACCAGCTTGGTAAACTCATCGACTCGGACGGCGACGTTTGAATAACAAAGGTTGAAATTTTTGTTGCTTAACGTGACATCGAACCCACTCAGCTCATTCATAGCCCCCTCCCTAAGAAGTTCTATGAAAGTGTTAAGGCAATACAGAGGCTTGGATGAGAGATTCCTGTAGGAAGAAGAGATATGTATGCTTATAAGAGACCAACAATTACGGAACCAAATAACAGTAATCACTAATTAAAATCAGTGCAAATACCAAAAAAAAAAACTAAACTAAACAAACAAACAGTAATCACGAATCACAATTAGTGTAAAATCTACCTTATCATTCAAAGTAGCATCTCGTTTCCCATAATTTCACCACCTTTCTTCACATTCCTAGCTTTCCAACAACCGAGAAGACTTGTGACAACGGTTAGACTGCAACGACCATGCTTAAATTCGGAAAGTGATATGGGAAGTCACCATTGTTCAACTCAACTTTCAAATATTTGAGTTTGCTTGCTAGGAAGGTCCAATATTTATAGATGTAGATTCAGGGGGTTACAGTGGAAACGAAAATGTAGATCGAAATCTTAATGTGGGAGTTGTGGCCTAATGAAGGGAAAACCCAGATTAAATGACGGATTTAAGGATTTGTGAGACGTTACGATTAGCAAAGGGAGACGAGTTTAGTCTGTGTGTTCGTCGGCTAAGACTCAGCTTCAAGAAGAAGAAGGGAGAAGAACCCTAATACATGTGGGCAGCAAATAACATGTGGGCAGCAAAAATATAAGTGAAGCCCAGATAGATTTTACTTTCGGGATGCGCATGAGCGTAACAAATCTACAAAAAAAAAGAAACGCGTGAACACACAGAGATTACAGCGAGTTTACACGTGTTGCTAAAAACACCTTCTTTTCTGCTGACGTGGCTGCCTGTGGAGAGAGCATAATTTAGGATAGGCCCGCCCTACGGGCGGAAAGTAAAAAAAATCTTTTATTTATTCTAAATTTGAAAATAATTTTTAAAAATAGTTATTAATGGATTTTTTTATTTTTATTTTAAAAACATATGTTTAACTAACTAAAAATCATTTTATTATGTCATTATTTTACATTTTTCAATACTGATATTATTCAGAATTGCGGCGGAGATTCAACATATAAGTTTTTTCTCTTTTATATATTTTAATATTTTTTTTTTCTTTTTTACTTCTCTTTGAAATCTATTATTTTAAATTATGTAAAAAGTAAACTTTACCTGCCATTTTTAATCAACTTAAAACATAACACATTATTGTTTAAAGATTTACACATTTTTTTTAAATTATCAAATAAACCATATCAGCCAAAATAATTAGGACTTTTCAAAACACATATTATAGTTTAGTCTTCGAGTTATAAGTTTTTACACTGGTTTTATTATAGATATAATTAAGGTTTTGTACTTTATGTAACAATTTATATTGAATTAACTTCTAACCAATTTAAGCTATGGTTAGGATTTGGAAATAGAGGAAAGGAGTAAAATATTTGGGATGACTTAACAACTCTAGGACCAGACATGGAGATTTGGACCTGTGTTGTGAGGATCCATAAGCAAATTATGAAAAATGAATCCGTATATAACATGTAAAGGCACTTCAATGAGGAGGTTAAGAAGTACTTTGCAGTTGCACATGTGAAAAATAGACAGCAAACAATACCCGAAAATAAACATGTGTTTGAATATAGAAATAAGAACTGAGAGAATCCCATGTGAGCCGTTTATTAATAGAGATGAGTAAACGGTGGTTGGAAGGTACACTCAGTTAGCTTATAGGGAAGAGAAGCCCATGACCATAAGAATTTGATTAGACGGTAATCTCAGGAATTTACAGTCCAGTAAGTGATAGTCTTGTGCTATTGTCACCATATAGATCCGGCTAACTTGTAGTAAAGCAAACACAAATCATTATACAAGACATAAGAAACAAAATCATATTCACATCTGAGTATACCTGACAACCAGCTTCTATGCTAATAAGATATTGTCCGAATAAGTCACTATTGAGCCATATTTGCGAGAAGATGAACTCGTTCTGCTTATTTATCTTTGGCTCCCACACATTTGTAGTTGCTTTAGCTCCATAGTTCTTATCCACGTCCACATAAGTTATGTCATGCTCATGCTACAGTTCAAGAAACCGAAACAAACAATACAAATGAGATCAAGAAACCAAAAAAAAAAAACTTTGCTCATCTGGTGACCTCTTTGGTTAATGAGGTCAGGTTCTGCAGATTTAGGAAACGGGAGAGCTCATTCCTTCTTCTTGCCATATCTTTTGAATGAACTTGCTCTCAAGATATCACTTCCTTTGTCCTCCTCATGGGAATGGTTCCTTCGAAACATTTACCATACTGATGTCATAACTGAGGGATATTTATGTCTTTCTTTTCCTGATTTTGTAGAAGACACTTTGTTGTCATCAAAGATTCCCTCTGGATAGTAGTTAGGCTTCATCTAAAGATGAAACTGCAAGTAAAGTAAACTAAACATCATCGCTTATAACATAAAATAAAAAGCCCAAATAAAATCTAAGTAAACGATGTATTCATGTACCTGAATCTTGTGATTTTTGAGGAAAGGATGATCAACACCTGGTTGTTTTGTGATAGGAACACATGCAGTTACATCACCATCTGGGGCTGTTAATCACATCCAAAAGTTATAAACCTTTTTTTTTGAATCTAGACACAATATGAACTTGGTTCAATTATAACAAAATAAACAAAAACAAAAGGTATAATAAATCATCATGTGTAGTGTGTAGTATGAGAGAGAAATCAAGAATCATGAGATTATGATACGTTCCAAAATCAACTCAGCAGAAAAAATACTCAAAAAGAATAAGATGATAGATTTATCTAACCTGAATGATCTAGACGGCAGGTTTGTTCAGCCTATTCAAATGCTTCTTCACTTTGAACTTCTGCTTAGATATGCCAAACCTTGCGGCTTAGGATAGTGAAAAGAACCTCCAAAGCCATAAATACAGTATGGAACTTCCAGTTAGCTTCTCCTTGCTAAGATGCATCCATAATAGATTTTGTCTCAAGTTTTGGAAAGTTTAAACTCTGCAAGCAACTGGAAGATGATCTTGTGGTTGCTCACCGGAATTGCTACAACACCTAAATCAGCGAGGATGAGAGAGGAAATCATCATTCTAATATGCAGAAGTTTTGGATTAGTATGATTGGGAGGAATGGAATGATGCATTTGACGAAGGCAAATTCACCTATTTATATCTGTAGATTCAGAAAACCAAAGAGAGTAGATGATTCATTGAATGTTAAATCGTGGAAGTAGTGGAGAGAGGGAGTTAATTACAGCTTTAATGACAATGATTGCATGAAGAGGAGTTCCGTAACGGTGCCGCTTTCATAACGTGTAAAGAAGAACTTCAAGCGTTTCAACATTGGAACCCAACAGTCGAAGACTTGACCCAACCTGTCAACTAGAGGTTTTTCGGAGATAATCGATCACGTAAGGCAACCAGAGCTTTAAACTCTGTGGAAAAATAGTCGTTCAACTCGAGCTGCAACCCTAGGCAGAGGATAGTAGAGAAAGAGTTGAAGACGAAGACTGGTGGGCTCCAGGAATATATTATAAGACCATTTATATTTCTTTCGAAGCCCAAATAAGAAAGTAGTGTAGATGCAACATACAGTAGTGAAACGATAAGTTTTGTAAGTTGGGACAGGTGTCATGCTCACAGAGCTTGACTTTCTGAGCTGGCTGTTGAGGTGGTGCGTCCTGGAGAGAGATAGCTCTACTTTATAAATCAAAATAGACCTACAGCCCATTCAGAATTAAACCAAAAGACCCAAAATTAAGCCCCGTAAAAATCACATCAAAAACCAAATTCAATCAAAAACAGAACAAAACCCAATCCACCATTTAAATGAAACGATACGTTTTAGTAATAGGACAGGTGTCGCCCTCTGATGCATCGATATTCGGACATGTCTGCCTACGTGGCGTGTCCTCGAAAGAGGAAACTCTCTTTTATATAAATAAAGGAGGTTTTTCTCTCTTCTCAAAAACCCACATCAGCATCAGCAGATGAGGGTGGGCATTTTCGGAGACATGGCATAAAAAAAAATCGTCAGAATTGTATTTTCTTTACGTTTAGTGGGCTTTAAAATGGATTCGATTAGTTCTTAATTTTGTGTGGGCTTTATGTCCAAATTGCTATCCCAGACAACTTTTCATCTTCTTCTCGCCTTCTATATTCTCAGTTTTAACAGCTGTATATTTTCTGGAACTTGCACCGACTAGGTCACCGTAACGTCTTGATCGCGTGGTGGAATCCCCCAGCAAAACGCTGAAAGATGGAGAGACTTTCAAGCAACCTCCGATGTTCACAGAGCAAAAGCAAGCTCCAGCGTTGTTGGTCCACAAAAGACCGAGGTACATAACATTCTTATACTCTAACCTATACTTAGAATCTAAATAGATAAGTTTTGCTATCGAAAATACAGCCTTGCATTTTGCTATATTTCTATAAACAAAACGTAACCTTCTAACAAGAATCTCACAAATGATCATGTCAACCTTTTTTTTTGGTGCAGTCACCTATACAGAAACGGGAGCCCAAGTTTGATACTAACAAGGTTACATATCTCTCCCACTCAATTGGCATGCTTTTGATTGGAAGCTCGTCAATTTACAACACCCAGCAGCGTCCACCATTACTGAATTTCGCACATCAGGTTAGTCCTATCACTTAGAACAAGTATATGTGTTTTTAATATGGGCTTAACCCGCAGCTACGGTTTCATAGAAGTGATGATTATCCAGGGGATGATATGACTAGAAGCTCATTAATTGCGTCAACAATAGTGTTTCAGGCAACAACACCCAAAGCTTTTGTAACACCCATCTTCTTCTCTCTCGAGAACGGCGTGCTACTAACCCAAAAAATACTGCTTTAAACTGATTTATAAAACCGAATAAAATATCCAACCTTTTAATCAAATAATTTCCAAATAAAAATGGTTTATAATTTAAAAAACAAATACATTAAATCGGAAAGCTAATTAAAACCAAAATAAAATACAATATTTCCCAATACACCAAACCGTGCAGATATCCAACTACTCTGCAAGCACGCAAACCACTGACTTGAGTAAATAGAACTCCCACTATGGAAAGTTTAGCTCTAACATGAACACACACGACGCCTAGCGCATCACACAAACACAAACAATGCGATGATAGCATAAAGCTAGTCCATACACCCCGCCTCTCCTCATATGGATATATAATACGTAGCGTCGCTAATACAGTATGTCTCTGTACCCCCGCCCTCTCAAGTAGCGTCCATGGTACAAACTCTGCACCACACGCCCGCACAAGTAGCATCGCAAGTCCAGACGTCTTTGAACCCCTGCCCGCACAACCAAAGTAACGTCGCTAGCCCAGACATCTCTGAGCCCCCGCCCGCGCACAAAGTCTTTACTAATAACTATGTATACATATATATATATATCACATCTCTTAACATCACACAATCCAATCAAAGGCTGAATCCTCTAGACCCCTAGTTCCAGTTTACAATAAATGAATTAACTAACAATTAAGACTCAATTCAAACAGACGGATCATGATTCGAAATCTAAACTACGATAGAGAGAATTCTACACTGGTACGGGATTTACGGAATAGACCCTCACCTTAGCCAAGGTAGAGAAATGGGATTTCGTTTTGAATCATGTAATACAGCGGTTCCATGATGCCAACTTCGTTTAGAAACAGCACGTACAAAGGCATGATTTGATATGGATTACATACGAGAAGATATAATCATCAATAGCTTCAAGCATCAGTTAAAACATAGCTTGCCACCCAAGAAATAACAAAAGGTACACATAACCTTTTCGGAAAAGTTACGGCTCGATGGATCTACAATTCCGTGGATATGAGTGGCTCGCCGGTGGCTCACGGTTCGCATCAGTGGTGGTGGATCAGCACCGGTGGTGGTGATTCGGTGGCTCCGGCTTCACCTTCTCCATCTCACCGATAGGTAACGCCAACGCCTTGGACGTAACGGCAAGTACGAAACTGTGCAGGCTTGAGTTACTCCTCCGGTGAAGAGCCACGGCTCTAATGGAATGAGGTGAGATGGCTACGGGTGTAGCCTATGGGGATTGGTCTCGCCGCTGCGTCTCGTCTTCTCCGATACACATACACATATGTGAAGAAGAAAGTGACACAGGTTATGAGCAAGCAAGAGAGATGGGAGGGAGATGAGAAAGGAGATGAAGCATGAGAGATTGAAGATAAGATGAGTATGGCGGCTGTTCTTCACGAACAAAAATGATTATGGCTTTCTTTTTTCTTTGTGTTTATAACACACGATCAAAAGCATTATAAGGAGATGGCATATGTTTAGTGAAAAGAATTAATTAGTGAAGAAAACCAAACCGGTTAAGATCAATAAAATAATATAACCAATTTAAAAATCGATTTGAGATAATCGGGTCGTTACAGCTTTCCTGGTCCAAATGTAGAAAGTAACACGTTGACTGCATCTCCACTACATGGCACACAACGACTGATGACTCATTGTTTTGAGATGATGGGCCTGGTTCAAATTATAAAGACCCAGCAACATATTTATCATTACTCTTGGTAAATTATGCCGTCCAGTTGATATTTTCAAACCCACATCTTATTTGGGTTTGTTTTTCGTTTGGTTTTTTTTTTTTTTCTAAATTAGGACTTTGGTGTAAACGATATGCTCTATTAACCTCTGTCAATTGTCAAATTGACCCACGTCAATATAATCTGGATGGTTACATTCTTCTACATTTTGACTTTAACATATTCATAGCTTATTATGAAGATTTGCAACCTGCAAGATCAGACATGTTACTTATACAATTCAGCAACAAAATGGTTTTAAATTGGGGAAAATGCACCAAATAAAAATACCATTCAAAGTCTAAACTCCACGAAGATTAAACGCTCAAGCTTAAAAAAGAAAGCTACACCAACCACAACAATAACACAAACCAAAAATTTAACAAAACAACTGATAAGTTTAACGAAAACATAAGTCAATCCGTAGGGGAATGACAAAACGAATGAAAAACATGAGGATCATCCCACAAACAATAGCTACAAACACAAATAACGCTGTCACAAACAACAAACGCAGACACGATCAGTGGCGGATCTAAGACAGTATTTAGACGGGGCACATCTCTTTTTCACTATGGCTATTTTCTAATTAAGGGACACTATATATAATTTAGGTAAAACTAATGAAGAAAATCTTTTTCAAAAAAAAAAAACTAATGAAAGAAAATTTTAAAACAGTTGGGGCACATGCTCCTGTAGCTCCTCAAGTGCGTCCGCCTGGACACTATGAGAAGAACATAACGCCAACCAAACACACCAAAAACAAATAGCATCCCGCGACATATCCCTAGTATTTTAATAAACTAGTATGTAACTTTTAAAGTGGAAGTATTGAGATCCTATTTAAATGTTTTAAATTTAAATATAAACTTGCAAGAAAGAACAAACGCATTCCATAGATATAAGGGAGCCAAATCCAACAGTTTCTACAAAACATTATCAAACAAGAAGCTAATAAAATAGTTTATTGCTTCTTAGCAGGTTTCCAGCAGGAAAGAGCATAGAGGACTCTTCCTTTCCATCCCTGAAACATCCAGTGGTTATCGTTGTCGATCACGAAATCTTTGTGGTAACGGTCTCTTACTAACTCCTTCCCTTCCTTCATGATCTGTTTGTTTAGTTTCGCTGGCCTAAACCCGGCTCTTAGGATCCTAACTTGCCACTGCTTGTAGGTCTCTGGCCTCGCAAACCGCTCAGCCCCTTCACAGGCGATCACACTCATCGCATCCTTTATGATTAGCTCCCGCTCCACCAAGGTCCTGCAATCATTCTCTTCTGATATGTTGCTCTCAAACATGTCAAAGAGGGAGGAGCAATGGAACATAGCTTCTCTAAACCTTGTTAGGAAGAAGGGCGAGTTGTACGTCCCGTTAATCTCTGCAAACACAAAGAGGTCAGGATTGATATCTCTAAACAGTTTCAGAGCCGTGTCTCTGGGAGAGTTTAGGGACACGGTTTCATCAGGAGTGTATTGTAGTCGGAGGATGCAGTTGACAACTGTTGTCTCTCCACTATTGATCACCAGCTCATCAAGAGTTATGGTGTCCCAGGCTTTGGCTATGAAGTTGTACTCGAAAGGGACACTGAACTTGTCACAGAACCGCTTCAGTCTCCGACCAGTCTCTTCTACCCGCTCTGACGGGCGGAATCCTGGCTGAGGCAGCTCGATGCCCGTCACACGGAGCTTTGGTGGTCCGCCAGGACGTGCTGAAAGGGCTTGTATAAGACAAGGCCACTGGAAGCCATAGAGGATCCCGAAGTCAACGATGTGAAGTGCGGTTGCTTTGGACGCAAGCTCAAAGATACTTCTGTTTGCAGTGTAGTAACACATTGCTAGGGTAGGGCAAGCCTGAACAAACTCCTTGTACGCCTTCAAAATGTCAACCATCGATGTTCTGCTCAAAACATCAAACGCTGGTGTCTTCATGGTCCCCGTGATGCGTGCTTCAAGCGCATTTGCCAAGTGGTAACCAAGCCTCTGAGTTGCGTCGCCGTGGCTAGAAGAGTGTTCCCTAATCTCCTTCAGTTTCTCGAAAGCTCTGCTCTGGTCAAAGCTAGCCACTGCTTGCGCGCACTGCATCAGGAGATTCCTCATATCCACTGGCTGATCTGACTTCTGAGGCTTGGATCGGTTTAGAGATCCCTTTGCTCGTCCGGTTTTGTTCGGTGTTGCTTCTCCATGATCTTTCTTTTGACACACCAACAACACTTCCTCCAACTTTTCAGCCAGCTCATCCACCACAGAGATTGCTGGGAGCTTTGATTTCCTTCCACCCTGAAGATCATCTTCTTCTTCATCATCTCTTAGACGGTGGTACCTTCTTGTTGATTCCTCAGAAGTAATCTCAGGCGATCCCGTGAAACCTGAGGTCGGTTGATGTAATGGGCTCAAGTTTTCAAGAGAAGAGTCGTCTTGATCAGACGGTTTTTGATCCTCCTGAAGCACTTCAAAGAAAGATCTCTCTGCGGCTTGTAGAGCCAAACTGTCTTCCAACATACAAGACTGTTCTTCAATATCTTCCTCCATCAACATGTCATTGATGTACTTCAAAACAGGGTGGTTGGTTGAACATACCGTAGATTCGGTTTGAGAAGAACGGTTCTGAGATTCTGTAGATTCCGTCGGAGAAGAAAGGTTCTGAGATTCAGATTCTTTGAAACAGGTGAAGCGGCTGGTTCCGGAGTCAAGATTGTTCCTTGGTTTGCAGCAAGATCCAGAACCGTTGTCGAATCTGAACCCATCAACGGGTACTTGCAGAATAGCATCCATCAAGACCGAAGAAGAAGGGGAAGAGAGAGAGCTTAAGTCAACGAACAGAAGAAAAGAAGTTACATGTGAACACAACAAGTTGAGACACGGTTATTATTTATACAAAGGATTGTTTAATTGTTTTGTCTTGGCAAAGAAGATAAATGAAGTTTCGAGGAAACAGGGAAATTGTGTGGGGTTGAGATAAACACTGAGCCGCCACAAAAGGTTAGTGATACATGTCAATAATATGTCCAAAGAATTTATCTAATGTGTGGTGGGTCCAGTGTGACCAAAAGCTATATTGTTTTCTTGCTGCTGTCTTCTATTCGGTCACTTGCCTGGTCAAAAAGGCTTGAATGTATAAATGATTAATAGTGCATAATAACAGAACTGGTTTGGTTTATGTAGCAAATTTGTCCTTTTTTTAGTAGAGATAGAGCTAAACTAATGTCACCGGTATAAATGCCAGACCACTCTTTGGCATGTGGTGCGGTGTATGCAGAGGCGGACCTACGTTAGGGAATAGTGTGTCAAATGCAACAGGTTAAATATATACTGTTGACTTTTTAGCCATAAACCAAATTTATTTGGCAGTTTGGTTGGTTATTTTCTTCCTCTAATTATCCACCTTTTTTCAGGTTCGAATCTCCTTGTTATCATTTTATGATTATTTTTTATAATATATTTTAGATATGGGCCAAAGCTCAATTTCTAACCTTTCTAAAATTTGAAGCTGGGTCCGCCACTCGGTGTATGTGTCTTCTCTCAGATACTTTGCAAGGGGTATCTCATAAACACATCGTCGTGCTTCGTACATGGAGCTAGTCTTGCCTTTTCATTGGAAATAGTAAAAGAAGTATTTTTAGAAGAAGAAAAATATTACATGACCCGTGACCGACATGGAGAGTGAACCTTTTTACTACTCGAGACCAACTGCAGTGTGAATACGAAGATTTATTTTTATTTTATATCATTTTGATTTTAGTTTACCAACGAAATGAGATCATATTTGATGTCGTTATTGTATAATAGAATACGGAGATAAATAAGATAAAATCTTCGGATCAAGGATTGGACAGAGATAGATTTCACGTGAACGTGGATGCCAAACCTAACCTACCATTTTTTTTTCTTTTGGTTCAACAAACTTACTTTTCTCTTCATTTAATATTAAAATAAAATTTATGAATTCTTGAACAGTCAAAGGTCAAGAGAAGAAGATTTAATTTACTAAAAATCTAAAATACAAAATTATTATCTTTTGAATGTGGAGACTTGTTGTCTACATTCATCCCCTCTTCGAAATACTTTTTATTTTTGTATGTCATGTACTCATGTGTGGTTATGATTTCAAAGTGTGGATCATCTATTAAAAATATATCCTAATATTTTATCCAAATTAAAATAACTGAATCCGCACGATTAATCTATTCTATTAAAACAACAGTGCGATCCACTGATAAAAGGTTCTGTCCAACTATTTATTCTTTAATATTAATAACAACTAACTTTTTTTAATTCAAACGTTGTATAACCACTTTTTACATTAATTATGCAGGATCCACTACTCCCTTTTTTATTAAACAAGATCCACTATTCCCTAAAAACTCTAGACTAAAAAAAGAGTTATTAACACTGCAGGGCAGTTTTATGTTTTTTTACATTAAAAGGCAGTTAATGCTACTAGGGTAGTTTTTCATGTGAAAAGTCATTATTTACCCTTGAAAAAGGTAACTCCCCCTTAACTATTGAGTTTGTCGATTGATTTGGTTAGTGATTTTGAAATTCGAAATTAAAATAGAGCCCACATCCTTTTACCCTAGTTTTATTGTGCCCACATCCTTTTACCCGATAAACGCCGTAGAAGTGCGAGGAAGACGAAGGCCACAGTAGACGACGACGGCGGGAGCGAATTACGTCAGAGAAGCTCAAGGAAGACGACGAACTCGACGGCGACGGAAGCCAACAAACGGCCGATTGCTGCCCAGAAACAAGCCGCGGAGGGTAAGCAAGTAAAAATGTGGTGTTTTCTTTTTTGGATCGGTGGATTCAAGTAAAAGTGTGGTGTTTTCTTTTTCAATGAAACTGTTAATTTTCTTTTGTATAACCTTCTCAATCGCATGTATGGATTCAATGGAATGTTTTGTTATTTTTTAGGAATTGAAGGACATGTAACTTAGTACTAAAGCTGTACACATACGGTTTCCTAATAAACATGACGATTTACAATCAATCAGGAGTGAATTTAGTCAGTGTGTATGTGTACAAGTAGTTGAGTAGTCTGCAGGAGTGAATTAAGTCGGTGTACATGTGCATGTGAGCTGGGGCCAGCGATATGTGAGACAATAGGTGTTGTCGAATTCAGTTGGTGTACATGTGTACGTACAGATGGTGTGGCATTGTGTGCTTAATAAAACAGCTTAAATCCCCCGAACGTGTACGTGTGTATGAGGCATGAAAGGCTGTACACGCCGAAGAAGTAGCTTCCTTACGTTTGGTTGATATTTATAGTTGTACACGCATGTAGCAGTATGTGATGGTAGTGTACACGATTTATAGTGGTACACGCAAAAGACTTCGTAACAACTTGTTAGTAAGTTGTACGAGTAGATGTGTACGAGTAAGTTGGTAGTCTTGACAGGTGAATACAGTAGGTGTCCATGTGCATGGGAACATTTCCCCTTGATATTTGAGACAGTAGACGGAGAGTCCGGTCTGTACATGTGTACGAGGAGTTGAATGACCCTGACTGTACACGAGAGAGTAGTATCCTTGCCTTTGGAAATGATCTCGGAGGAGTACATGACATTTTTTAAGAAGTGTGAAAGTAGATGGGATATTGGGGGAATGAGGAACTTAATTTGTGTACATGATTTATATGTGTACATGGGACTGATCTCGGAATAGATGTACATGTGCACATACGTGTTAGTTAGATGTACATGAAATATGAGTAGATGTGTACGAGTAGATTGGTAGTCTTGACAGGTGAATACAATAGGTGTCCATATGCATGGGGACATTCCCCCTTGATATTTGAGACAGTAGACGGAGAGTCCGGTCTGTACATGTGTACGAGGAGTTGAATGACCCTGACTGTACACGAGAGAGTAGTATCCTTGCGAGTAGTATCCTTGCGTTTGGGAATGATCTTGGAGGAGTACATGACATTTTTTAAGAAGTGTGAAAATAGATGAGATATTGGGGGAATGAGGAACTTAATTTGTGTACATGATTTATATGTGTACATGTGTACATGAGACTGATCTCCGAATAGATGTACATGTGCACATACGTGTTAGTTAGAAGGTGGAGATCTTTTCATGGGGGTTGTGTGTACGATGTTTAATGGTAGTAGAGTAAAAGAGAATTAAAATGTGTTGCTTGAAAATAACAGAATTAAAACAATCAAGCATCTTCCAAACAGCTAGCATAAGTTGCAATCCAAAAAGAAACAAAAGAGATGTTGATGGGTGAAGAGTTGTTGATTTGAGGAGAACAAAAAAAGACAAAAGTAGCTACAATCCAAAAGAGACAAAAGTGGTCGGCCATGGAGAACGGTGGATGAATAGGGTTTCAGCTTAGGAAATATGACAGCAAAATGGAAAACGTAGAAGGGAGGAAGATGAGATTTACTTTTGCATCAACAAGCAATATTGGCCATAGATGAACAAAGGAGAAAAATAAATCCAAGGGCTGAAAAAAGAGACAGATATCAGTCTTGTCAATAAAAAGCATATTAAATCTGGGCCGTCTATGAAGTTTGTGGATCAACGACTGAGGACATCTCCCGCTAATAACAAAATTTAGTTAGCAAGTGGGTTAGTTAAGACATAATTAGTTAGTTAGGGAAAAAGGAAGCTGTTACTCGAAACTGTGTGAGGAGCAGAAACTGTCTTTCTATGATATAAAAAAGATAAAACTGTCTTTTGGTGTAATTGTTTCGAGCAGTTATTGCTCCCAAGGTAGTTTTTCACAACTAGAAACTTACTAAATTTATTCTTGCAACTAAATGGATCCCACAATTCTTAATCTCATTTCCCTTCTCTTTTTCTAATAGAGAAATAATTCTAAAAATAACAAAATGAAGAAGTTGATAAGAACAAGATATTGAAGAACAAAATGAAAAATCCTGAGAAAAGAGAAAATCTAGAAAAGAAAATGAAGAATACGATCTCTTCATATCTGCCACCGGAAACAAAATGAAGAACACGATTGTGGTTCCTCTGTTTCTTCGCCATGAAACAACACGACCAAGCTTCTTCTTCCACGTCGTGCTCTGCAACTCATCCGCCTCGCGTTGTGACAGTAATAAAAAAAAAGAAGCAAAATTTACGTTTTAGAAACAGAGTAATTTTGAGCTTGAAATAGTGTCTTAAACCATATTTCTACAAGTTTAAAGGTATAATAAGCAAGAAAAATAAAAAAAAAAACTGATGATTCAGGTGAGAATAATGGCTTGCGGCTATAGAGAGAAATTGCAGAAAACCCTAATCGATTTTGGAGAAGATGAAGTTAAAATTACGAAAATGCCACTAATTAAAAAACATGGAAAAAAATGATTCATATGTACATGATATGTTGTACATACAATTACACTATCCACATATACAACAATTCATATGTACACTATTTTGAAATATTACAAGTAGCTCAACAATAAATTCTATTAGACATTTACGAATTTGTAACATAAAGTTACAAGTTTCAACATTGTATGTTCATATGTACAAAAAATTAATGTCACATGAGAATTCAAAGCAAAGTCTAAATTATTTTGATTATGTAAATTTTGTTTTTTCGGATAGAGTTGGAGATATACATCATGTTCGTCTTAAATTTTGATTCACTCGGATAAAGTAAACAGACTCCATATTGCATTTTTGTTGTTATGTACATCATGTTCATGTACATAAGTATATTGAGTACACGTGGATTTTAGTTCATTCATTGGACTTGTCACTTATCACTGACTGGATCTATTTTTGTAATTCACATTCGAAGTAGCCGTGTACACGTCAAATGTGTACACTATTAATGTATAACAGTGTACACTATTTTGTACACCCATGTCGTGTACACGACCACATTTGTTGGACACATATATGCCACCAACCTTTAATTTACACATGTACACTAACAAATGTACACAATTTTACAATATATTGAACATGTAACATGTGTCTCAAACATATTTGTACATGTAAATATCCGTTAGAAGATAATTGATGTATATTGTACACGTATGCACTTGTCGATTTTTTACATTCATGTCATGTACATACATGTCATGTACATATTATTAAAGAAATGTACATTTGCATAATGTAAAATATATTTTTGAGAGTTGTTGTAATATTACTGATGTGGGATAAGTTTAATCCTTTAGTATTTATAGTACATAAGGTGTCAATCCAAACTTTAGGGAATTTCAAGTGGTGTACATAATATATTGGTGATTTTAATGGTTTTCACAAATATCAACATGTACACTTAATTAATAAACATGTACACTTAGAATGTACATATGTACACAACTCTACGTGTACACAATTTTTTAAAATAATTAATTCATTAATGACATAATCGTAATTATGTCATCTTCTTCCCAAGCTCCTTAAGGTTACGAATTTTGCAGAAATTGGGAATTTTTAGCTCATTGGCATCTTGAACGGAGGAGCTGAGGACAGAGAGGAGGAGGAGAATTGGAGCTCTTGTACTGTAACTCGTTTTTGACATGTCAACTACAAACACCAAAAGAATCAATTTTTATTTAGCTTTCATCATCTAGGGTTTCACGGTTCTTGAATCCAAAACTCAAATTCGTCAATGTACGTGTCTTCGACAACAATTTGCTTATTTTTCTTGGACTTTCTTCCCTGTAAATTGTATGCCTCTTAGTATTGTTCATTGCCATTTCGCCTAATCGAACGCCGCCGTTGGGTTGTCGATTAGTGATATAAATGTGAAGCTACTTGAAAAAATAAAAAGCATCTCATATGAGATTTAAAAAAGAAAATATCAGAGTAAAATCAAAAAAGGGAGAGAGAAAGATGCTAGAACCCACGTGTCTTTTAAAAACTTAGTTGGTTAACTTTATAGTTAGTTAGCTTATTTAATTAGTATATAGGTAGAAAGTGGATTTTGGTTAGAAAAAATTGCTCTAGTAGCAAGAACTGTCTCATAGTGTTATAAAAAACTTAAAACTGTCCTATGGTGTAATATTCTCTAACTGCTCTATCTTGTAATAAAAAACTTGAAACTGCCCTAGGATGTAAATAACTCTAAATATTATCAATAAATATAATTTCAGTTATTTATATTTTAATTTTGACCGAACTGATCCGAAAAAATATTAGCTTCAACAATTTAGAAATTTGAGTAAATATTATCAATAAATATAAATATTATCAATATCAATAAATATTAGCTTATAAAAATCTCGAAATGTTAATATTCCAATAGCCTTGGCTCTCTTCAAAAACCTCTATGCATATAAATATTATCAATAAATATTAGCTTCTTTGTTTAGAAATTTTTATTCTCAAAATGTTTTTATGTGAATATTTTTTTTTTGTCATCAACAATACAGACTCATACTGACTCTGTAAACCAAACCGGGTGATCTGAATCCATGTGAACAACAAAAGACGGTTGCTTTCTAGCACTGCGCGCTAGACGATCCGCCTTTGAATTTTGCGTCCGTGGTACATAGATAATCTCTGATCGGGTGAAGCTCTCTTTCAGGGTCTTGATATCTTCCAAATAATTTGCAAAAGCTGGCCACTCTTCTGGTTCGGAAATCATCTTTACCAATTGAGAACAATCCGTTGCAAACGTAACCTGAAATTGACGTAAATTCCTCATACATTCCATTGCCCAGAGCAACGCTTCAATCTCTGCATGAAGAGGCGATAGACTAGCCCTAACATTCCTCGCCCCCAACAATCCATCAAAACCTTCCAAAGTACTAAGCCAACCTTGTCCTGAAAAACCATCCCCCTCTTTCCACGAGCCATCTGTAAAACACCATCGTCTTGAGATCGACGGCAATATCGCATCTATTATTTGTGGTGTCGTCCTCTGGTCATTCACTACTTGTGCCTCAGCCCACAGTGTTGACTCTGTATCAGCCAATTTAAGCGTATCCATATGATCTATATCCAAATTACTGAAAACTTTATTATTCCTAGCTTTCCAGATATACCATAGTATCCATGCAAACTGATGATCCTCCATCTGCGGGAGAACTCTCCAGAATAGATGATCCATATTTGTGAAGAGGGATCTAGTTGGAAAAATATCTTGATTTGATGGTATCTTCGAAAGAGCCCAGACCTGAAGAGCTGGAGGACATTCAAAAAACACATGATTTGTCGATTCCTCAGGAGCTCCACATCTGGCACAACAAATATCCCCATGGATCCCCCTCGCTTGTAAATTCTTCCGCACTGCTATACATCCTGACACCAGTTGCCATAGGAAATGTTTTAACTTTGGTGGGCACCGTATTTTCCAGCAGTAAGCCTTCAAAACATCAACTGTGGGACCAATCAGTAGCGGTGGCCTTTCTCTATCTGGATAAATCCGCTCGACCTGATATCCTGATTTGACCGTATATTTTCCATTTTTTGTAAAGTGCCATCCATCTTTATCCACCCTCTGAGTCCTGCTCAATAGTATGCTTTCTATAAGTTTCGCATCCTGAGGATCCACCAATGTCCGAATTGCCTCTAAATTCCAAGTACGTGAAGTAGAGTCAATGAGGGACTCTACAGTAAGGTCCGGATATAAATTGTGTTGATTTTTATTAGCTGGTCTCGGGCGAGTGGTTGGGAGCCAAGGATCATTCCATACAGATATAGAAGACCCTGATCCCACCCGTTTAATTAGTCCTTTGCTAACCAGAGATCTAGCAGAAACAATACTCCGCCAGCCATATGACGGAGAATATGAACGAATCGGTTCCAAGGGAGAAGCATTCCTATAATACCGACCTTTGAAAACTCGAGAAAATAAAGTGTTTGGCTTTTCTATCAGACGCCATAGCTGTTTACCCAGCATCGCCGTATTGAAATCAGTGATGTCTTTAAACCCCAAACCTCCTTCATCCTTATTTGCACATACCTTGTCCCATGATTTCCAATGCATACCCCTTGTGCTTCCCCCTGGACTCCACCAGAATTGTGATACCGCACTCGTTAGTTTCTTTACTGTTGCTTTTGTAATCGGTAGCAGGACATCGTATGATTTGGTAATGCTGTAATCACTGATTTAATGATCACTTCCTTTCCTCCTTTTGTAAAGAACTTAAAAGTCCACCCATTGACTCGATTATTTAAACGATCTTGTACAAAACTAAACACTTGGATCTTTGAGCCCCCCATATTTTCCGGTAAACCCAGGTAGGATCCCATCCCTCCAAGATTCTGGATTCCCAAAATATCTCTTAATTCTTGCCTAACAGATTCTTCAATCTTATATCCAAATTGTATTGAAGACTTATCAAAATTTATTAATTGTCCTGAAACTGCCTCATACTCCTTTAAAATTCTGAGAATGGTTTGACACTCTTCTTTTTGAGCTTTACAAAAGAAAAGACTATCATCCGCAAAAAGCAAATGAGAAATCGACGGGCAGGCTCTTGCTACCTTCATCCCTGTTAATTGATGCCCTCTCTCTGCCTTTTTTATATTTGCAATTAAAGCCTCAGTACACAGAATAAATAGATAAGGTGATAAAGGATCTCCTTGACGTAAGCCCCTACGGGGAATAATACAGCCACGTGGTTGTTCATTTATGAGAACCCTATATTCCACCGATGATATACATTCCATCATTAATTTAATCCAATGAAGGTCAAATCCCAGTTTCTGTAATAAGGCCTTTATAAAGTCCCACTCCACTCTATCATACGCTTTGCTCATATCCGTTTTGATTGCCATATACTTTCCTTTACATGCTTTATTAGTTCGCAGTCCATGAAATATCTCCTGAGCGATAAGAATATTATCAGAGATCAACCTTCCTACCACAAAAGCCGACTGAGTTTCGGAAATGAGCAAAGGAAGATAAATTTTCAGCCGCTGGCATAAAACCTTCGAAATAATTTTGTACCCTACATTACAAAGACTAATAGGCCTTAATTCCGTCATCCTTGTGGGTCTCTCTGTTTTTGGAATCATACATATATTAGTAATATTTAATCTTGTATCCATTTCTCCCGAAACCAAAAAATTATTCACCATCTCTACTAAATCATTCTTAATAATATGCCATGAGTGTTGGAAGAACAGAGCTGTCATTCCATCCGGTCCTGGCGCCTTTTCTGGGTGCATCATAAACAAAACCTCTTTAACCTCCTCCTCCGTCGCTAGCCTCAACAAATGTTGATTCATCTGAGGAGTAATTCCGGTGTAACCTCTGTAAGAAAACTATCGAATTCCGATGGGGAGGTGGTACTAAATAGATCCTCAAAATAATCAATTGCCACCTTTTCCACGCCAGTATCCTCTGTAATCCAATTCCCATCAACATCATGTAATCCAACAATTCTAAAAAATAATCTTTAAATGCTCCGAAGAGTCAAAATTACGGGTGTAATGACACCCTCTTTCTCCAATCCAAATATATCCATTCGTATAACCATTCCATAAAAACTCCATAAAAACTCAGAGAGAGCCACCAGTCACCTCTATACCACTTTGTAATGTTCCTTTCCGTACATCCCAAACTAAACTGTATTTGGTTTAAAGAGACCAAATGCAGCCATTGCATCAGCTGCACCAAAGAAAACCCCATTCTCCCATTTTGACCAAAAGAATAGGACGTACATGTATTTGTAATATTATACAATGACCAAGAGTACCACTGGATATATATTTTTGAAAAAAAAAACATATTACAAACACAGTAAAACTCAGCTGAATCCAGTTTAGTCCCACACATAAACACACCAATATTACACACACTTACCAATAGACTACTATGATTACAAAAATTCGCACCAAGATAGTATAAAAGGACATTCTTAGTACCCACCGTAAATCCAAACGTAACAGCCCCGCTGTCAACCAAAATCACCAATAATAACAGATCCAAACCACTGAAGCTTACACACCCCCGATCTTCATAGAGAATGTAATCCATTAGCTTCATTAAGTCATCAATCATTGTCACGTCCTTCTGTCTGTAGACCAGAATGCCATACCTTTGTAGCCTTATTCTCCATTCCATAATCACTACCTTGCTTGTCCACTCCTGCCTGAGCACTTGGTCAGCCTTGTAATCAAAATAACTATATACTAGTTTAGTCTGTGCCTGGTAAAAACAAAAACAACATAACCATCTTCCCCATACAGAAAGCAACGTCCACATGAGATTAAAGCTATCAACCCACATAGCCACAAATACCTTTCCACACATCCCATATAAAATAAAAAAGCCACAATATATAACAGAAACAATTATGAAAGCCATCTCTAAAGTCCCGAAGTGCCAGCAAACCAAACGCCCATTATTATTCCACCGGTTATACAAAATATCAAGCTTCGCAAAGACTCTTAAGGACCAAAGAATAACTAAAACCATAATACCCATAACCCCAAAGAACAAACAACAAAGAGAAAACCAGCACAGCCTTTTATATTGATCCCAAATTTCCCTTTCTCCACACCAGAGAATTTTTTTGATAATACTATATCTTTCCGAATCGATACTTTCAAACTCAATCTCGAAATTGTATCGCGAATCCGTTATCGTCCATAATATTTCATTACCAATTCCACAATAGATCCCAATTCTCCATACCCCATTGATTCTCCCTATTCTTTCCAAACAAAAGAAAGTCGTAGTAGTGGAGTAATCACAGGTTATACCTTTATTATCCTGCAATTTCGTCTTGATGATGACCGGAATCGAGATCAGCTTCGCTATTATCCTGATTTTCCTTAGTGTCCCCAATTCCCATTTTCCTCTTATCACTTCAAATCGCCTGAGATCTGAAAGAAATCTCTTTTCCGTATCTCCATGAATCTTATCTTGATGATTTCCGATTCCAATCCAAACCTCCTCACCGATTCCGGGATCCCATCGCCGAGAGAACATCAAAACCCTAGATCGCTTCTTGAGTCGCCATCGCCATCTGTTTTTATGTTAATAAATTAAATTATTTTTGTTATATTTTAAAATATTATTTTATTTAATATATTATATTTCAGTTTAATGTTTTTATTTTTACTAAAAATATCAACATAAAATGTTACAACCAATAAAATGTTATTTATTTTGTTTTATATAAGAAAATTATTTGAAAATTTAAAAAGAATTGGGTTATACCATTTAATTTCAAAATTAGTTACTGAAATATATAAAATATGGTCTATATTAAATATGATAAACAGTCAAATGATAATTACCTAATGACAATATATTTATCTTTTCTTAGAAATATTATTGTTTAGATGTATATTGTTTTTGTTAGGAGAATATCATATATGAGTAATTTTAAGATGTTTAGTTAAATTTCTAATGAATGGTCTAACATAGACTTATGTATGGTAGATAAAAAAATATGACTCTATTTTAATAGAGTTGAAAATTTTATATTTGTTGAATTTTTTTTGATGATACTGTACAAATCATATATTAATGAATTATTTTTGTTTATTTATTTAAAATGCAACATCAATGTTAATAGTTTAATTTTAAACATTAGTTTTATATGAATTATAAAAAAAGTTAGCTTCTTTGTTTAGAAATTTTTATTCTCGAAATGTTTTTATGTGAATAAATTAAATTATTTTTGTTATATTAAAATATTATTTTATTTGATATATTATTTTATTTAATATATTATATTTCAGTTTAATGTTTTTATTTTTACTAAAAATATCAACATAAAAAGTTACAACCAATAAAATATTATTTATTTTGTTTTATATAAAAAATAATTTGATAATTTAAAAAGAATTGGGCTATACTTTTTGATTTCAAAATTAGTTACTGGAATATATAAAATATGGTCTATATTAAATATGATAAACAGTCAAATGATAATTACCTAATGACAAAATATTTATCTTTTCTTAGAAATGTTATTGTTTAGATGTATATTTTTTTTAGGAGAATATTATATATGAGTAATTTTAGAATGTTTAGTTAAATTTCTAATTAATGGTCTAACATAGACTTGTGTATGGTAGATAAAAAATAGGATTCTATTTTAATAGAGTAGATACAAATTATTATGTGTAATAACGATGTAACTACAATTATATACGAAATTAAATAATTCCAATTTTATAAAAAGAAATTAATTTACTTAATGTATCTATTTAATTACTGTTTTATTACTAAACAAAATTGTAACAATACTTTGTTATTTTTTTTAAATTACTTTTTTAAAATAAAGTACCATATTAATAAACTAAAAGACTATGTCACAAATTTATAGTTTAACCCTATAATAAATTAAATACAATTATCAAAATACTTTACTAATCATTGTTTGTAGAAAATTACGCAAATATGATCACATATAAAAACTCAAATATGATTATAAAAAAAATACATATATCATACAAGGAAAGACACAAGTACATACTTATGAAACTTGATTTATTTAATATACTTACAAAAATTATCTATTCTATTAAATTTATATCATACAAAAATATGATACAAACACACAAACATATAAATTATATTAGGCAAAAAAATTTAAAACAAAACATATACCAGCCCTCTCGAGGGCGGGTCAATATCTAGTGTAATCTTAAAGGGATTGTATGGTATGCGCTAAGCAATGAGCACTAAGCCAGCACCTGTATTTTTTGTTGGTCAAAGCCAGAACCTGTATATTATACCAATACCAGTGGATCTTTATCAAACTGAAGATAGGATCTATATTAAAACATTTAAATAGTATTAGTTGTTGATTAAGACATCAAATCATCATCAACTAAATATATGGAGTCAGGACTCATAGAGATGAGAACTTTGAGCTGTTGAAACACAAGGAGACATACAAACCGAATTTGACTTAGATGGAGGTTGATGCTTAAGCATTTGAGCTAAACCAATATTTGGAGAACACATTTAACTCATTTAGAGCATACCATCAAAAAACTAAAATATTTTTTATAAAAACATATTAAAACTACAATCCAGCAGAAGCAACACGAACAAACCAGAGTAAACAGTTAACAAATCCACTTATTTTTATTTTAATATTTTAATAATTATTTAATTAAATAAATAATATATAACTAAGAATATAATTGTTTTTACTCTTTAAGGAATGTTGTTATTCTAATGATTTTTTTCCTCAAATGCTAATTTTGAGATGAAAACTTATTTTGTTGCTATTTAAGAAATTATCCAATATAAAACGCCAAAAATTAAAAAAGAATAAAAAACCATAACTGTATATTTGAATCTTATAAATTTCAAATATCTGAAACCGATTGAAAGATTGCTTGTATTAGGTTGTGTTGGATTAAATCTGCACCAACATCTTATATATTAAAACAGAAGTCATGACTTATTTCATATATGATATTTTTATTTTGGAGCATCACTAAAAATAATCGCATCTAATTGTCCTATCATTAATGTTATTATTAATATTATCTTAAACCCCACATTATAAACAGCTTTTACTTAATGTACATTCTTATATTCATTATACAAATTGTGTATTATGTTATACTCTATACAAAACTAAGAACATTGTCCCAATATCACATCGACTATAAACGAACACACTTCAAAACGTCAGATTTTCTTATAAACTTCATCGTGAGTCATAATTCATGTCTTTGTCATTTATATGAGTTTACACAGCCAAGTAAAGTTTACACCATGAACATGTAAGAGAGTAACAAGCTCGATTAATATTTACACCATGTACATGTTTCTTGTGTTGGTAGTCTTTAACACGTTTCAACCATGAATTGCTCGGTTCATAATTTCCACCTTGTGTCACAATTCATCAACCATTAATGTGTTGATGTGCATCAATTTTTCCATGGATTCCCATATTTCTCGATTCATACATTCCTGTAAATAGATATTGTTTTAAATGTCATTAGCATTGAACATGAATACTGGTATCTTTGACATGAGAAATCTTATTACTTTCTTAAAGTGAACACCGTAAGCATTTAGTTGATCAAAAAAAAAAAAAACACAGTAAGCATTTGAAGAAGATGAAGATGGCATAACTAACACAAATACTAAAAGCCGGAAAAAAAAACTCATAGATATTTGTATAATATTCTATTGGTCACAATATAGGGGTATATTCATTTACTTAAAAATCATTTATATCCTACGTTTAAAAATCCAATACCTTTTTTTTTAACACAAAAAAAAATATCGTGATTATAACTACAAACCAGAAATATCGTGATTATAACTATAATAAAGACAAACTAAAAATTTTAAGTAAATAAAATCTGTTCAAATCTAACATAAATATTGTAAATAAAATATACCCAAATGGCCAAATATTGTTACCAATTTTAAACAATACCTTCTTTTCTAGGCCAATATCGTTTACAATGTTCTCCAAGAATATTCTAAGAATCACTAGATTTCTTGCCTTTAAGAA
This sequence comes from Brassica napus, assembly GCF_020379485.1. Classification (NCBI taxonomy): domain Eukaryota; kingdom Viridiplantae; phylum Streptophyta; class Magnoliopsida; order Brassicales; family Brassicaceae; genus Brassica; species Brassica napus. The sequence goes on from NC_063434.1 coordinate 14,983,486, forward strand.
GATAATCAAAAATTATTGCTAAGAAAATCGGTTCTATATATTTTCCTTATTTTCTATTTACATTTAAAGCAACAATACCCAAAATCTAGGAACCGTCTCATCTATAAATAACCAAGCGTTTATCATTTGCTTCACCACAATCAAAAATAAGTAAAGTTTAAAAAGAAGAGAGAAAACGTTTACTTGATCTAATACTTTATTTTTCACTTCTACTCGGGACAACCATTGTTGTTTTTTCAATTTCAAGGATTCACAAGAATTTCTATAGCACCAAACGACTGTCCAACACCGGCAAACTGGAAACCTTATACAAAAATTATTGATTCAAAAATTAACCAGACAATAAAATGAAGACATTTCATCAGAGCTATCAAAAATAAGTTGCCTCACATAGATTTCGTTTAATGTTTCAAAAAAACCCCAAAAATAAATATATAATAAGAGGTTATAAATAAAAGTGATACTAAATTAACTAAATATATATATTTTTGAAATATGGTTAAAATAAAAATGACATATATTTTTGAAATATGGTTAATGTTTACTAAATATATCACTAATGATGTAAAACCAAATTTCGACATACATATAAGTCAAAACAAACACCCGCACGGTTGTGCGGGTCGAGATCTAGTTTCCTTTTAAAGTACAAGCATAACTTGTATTAACTGTGCTGGATTACATAACTTTCTTTGTACACATTGCCGGTCCGATCACTATAACAAAACATGGTCATAACAACCACTAATTACGACTACAATAGTGTCGTCGTAATGTAACATCATGTTTACATTGACGTTACGACGAAATATGATGTCATTGTAAAGTAGACGTAAATTTGCTACCAAAAGTTTTCGTTGTAAATTAGTCGTAAAGTAATATATTTTTAGCGACAAACTAGTTGTAGAATTGCTACGAAAAGTCTTCGTCGTAAATTAGTCATAATTATGCGAATAGATTACGACAACCTTTGGTTTCGTCGTAAAGACGTCGGTAAATTATGTCTATTTTACATCTAATATATTCATTTAATTAACAACCTTATTACGAGGAATGCAATTGTAAATTAGTAGTAAAGTTTAAGGTGACATAAATTGGTCATAACATTCCCACCTACAAAAATCGAAATTTTCTTATAAATATGATATCCTCTCTCATTCTCAAATGCACAAAAAAAAGAGTTAAAAATGTCTCGAGATATCTATGAGCTTCGGAGTTGGATGCATGCACACAAAGATTCTGCAGGAAGAGTGACAAGCGAATTTCTCAATGGAGCAGAGACATTCATGTACCAAGCCGGAAATACATCTCTCGCGCAAGAAACATATAAAATGTTATGTCCCTGTCGTAAATGCAAGAATACCAAGTCTTCTTAAAGTAAAACAATTTGGAAACATATAGTAAATTGAGGATTTACTCCACATTACTACATCTGGTTTCACCATGGAGAGGGTGATAGTAGGAATAAAGCTAGTAGTAGTAATCAGTTTGAAAATGTTGGTAATAGAGATGAACCGAGTCATTTGCATTCTGAAATCCCTCTGGAGGATCAGATGGTAGATCATGATATGATGCATGGTATGGTTACAGATGCATTTCGTGAAACTAGATCAATAATAGAGGAAGTAGAAAATGTAGAAGGGCCTAACTTGGAGGCAAAAAGATTTTATGAAATGCTAGCTGCAGCTAATCAGCCAATTTACGAAGATTGTAGGAAACATCTTTCTAAATTATCATTGGCAGCTAGGATGATGAATATCAAAACTGATCATAACTTACATGAAGTTTGTATGGATGTGTGGGCTGAGTTGGTTAAAGAGTATTTTCCATAAGATAATTTTTGTGCTGAATCTTATTATGAGATTCAGAAACTGGTTCATAGTCTTGGCTTACCTTCGGAGATGATAGATGTATGTATAGACAACTGTATGATTTACTGGAGGAAAGATGCAGAATTGTTTGAGTGTAAATTTTGCAAGAAGCCACGATATAAACCAGAAGGACGTGGGCGGAATATGGTACCGTACCAGCGGATGTGGTACCTATTACGGATAGACTGAAGAGATTACATCAATCTGAAATGACTGCAGCAGCGATGAGATGATATGCCGAACATACTCAGAAGGAAGGCAAGATCAATCACCCGTCAAATGCAAAAGCGTGAAAACACTTGAATTCGGTTCACAAAGATTTTGCAAGCAACATTCGCAATGTTTATCTTGGATTATGCACAGATGGATTTAGTCCTTTTGGAATGTCTGGAAGACAATACTCGCTTTGGCTAGTCATCCTGACGCCATACAACATTCCACCATAAATGTCTATGGAAAGAGAATTTCTTTTCATGAGTATATTGATACATGGGCCTAAGCATCCGAAGCGGTCTCTCGATGTTTTCTTACAACCTATGATAGAAGAATTAAAGGAATTGTGGTCAACTGGGGCGCAGATATATGATTGTTCAACGAAAACAAATTTTACAATGCGAACAGTTCTTCTGTGAACAATCAGTGACTTTCCTGCATATGGGATGTTATCAGGTTGGACTATGCATGGGAGACTGGCTTGTCCTTATTGTATGGGAAGCACATGTGCATTTCAGCTGAAGCCTGGTAGGAAGACGTCTTGGTTTGATTTTTATCGTAGACTTCTTCCCATTAACCATCCATACCGACGAAACAAAACATTGTTCATGTCAAAAGTGGTTGTACGGGACACTGCACCACCTTATTTATCTGAAGAGGAAAATCGAGAAATATATTGATTACTATAGTGCAGCAGAAACAGTCATGAAATGAGGTAATTGGCATACTACTACAAATATGGATGATGGTTACGGGACACATCATAATTGGCACAAAATGAGTATATTTTGAGAACTTCCATACTGGAAGGATCTGCTTCTACGACCCAATCTTGATGTGCTGCATATAGAGAAAAACTTCTTTGACAACATCATCAATACATTATTGAACATCCCCGAGAATACAAAAGATAACAAGAACTCAAGGTTGGATTTGCCTGCATTATGTTCTAGGAGTGAGGTGCATATAAAAGACGATGGGAAAGTTCTGGTTCCCATTTTCAGATTGTCAGCATAATCAAAAGCGGCGTTGTTCAAGTGGGTGACCTCAGATGTGAAATTTTCAGATGGATACGTATCAAATCTATCAAGATGTGTTGAACAGGAGAATACATTTTTACGGTTGAAGAGTCATGACTGTAATGTGTTTATGCAACTACTTCTACCATTTGCATTTGCGGAGTTGTTTCCAAAAATTGTTCACGAAGCAATTGCCGGTAACAAACGCGTTATTTCTTAATTAATGTAGAAAACATAAATAATAATTTATCTTATTAATTATGGTTGCACATGTTATTTGCAGGTATCAAAGCTTTTTTTAGAGATCTAAGCTCATATACCTTAACTGAAGATGTCATCAGACAACTTGATGAGAATATCCTGATATTAATGTGCAATATGGAGAAAAATTTTCCTCTATCATTTTTTGATGTTATGGAACATCTAGTTGTCCACCTCCCGTATGAGGCATTGCTTCATGGACCTGTGCATAATGGATTGATGTATCCTTACGAACGATCCATGAAACATTTGAAAGGGAAAGCAAAAAATTTTGCAAGGGAGGAAGATTCAATTGTTGTTGGGAGTTTGAATGAGGAAATATACTCACTTCACCTCATACTACTTTGGGTCACAAGTCCGTACACGAAAAAGGGCTCCAACGAGATATGATGATGGTGGTGTTATGCCGAGATATATTGTTGAAGATGTTCCAGACATATTCTGTCAGATTGGATGTCTAGGTGGGAAACTAAAAGAAGTTTGGTGGTCGAGTACAAATGACGCTCACAGTGCCCACACATATATACTCCTTAACTGCGAGGAGATGCAGTTATTCGAAAGGTGCAAATTAAAATTGTTTTCACTCTATATATATATATATATATACTTATTGTAATATTATACTATTAATTAATAATGATCAATTGTTAAAATAATGATTTTGTGGCTAAAGTTAATTAATAAAACTTGTTATATCAACTAATGATCTCAATAAATGAAAAGACCAACACTTTGTGAAGTGATTAAAAACGCAAGTATAAATCACATTAATTATAAATATAACTAATAAGTTAATATGTTAGTTATGTTATGACATATTAATTATGTAAGTTACATGTTGATTATGATGATCCACATTACAGTCAGTGGGTTCATGAATTGATACAAAGTCTCGTCGTTAAGGTCATCACAACATCTATGTACTTCACACGAGGTTACACTTTTCACACCAACGAGTATGGAAGTCGTCGAGCAACGGTTAACTATAGACTATGTGTAAAAGGTGAAACAGATTTCTATGGGATCTTACAAGAGATCATCGAAGTGGAATTCCATGGTTTAGTGAAGATGAAATGTGTCCTCTTCAAATGTGATTGGTTCGACCCCACCGAGAATAGAGGTGTTCAATATAGCAAGTTCGAAGTTGTAGATATCAATGCTACACGGAAGTACAACAAATTTGAACCCTACGTATTGGCATCTCAAGAGATCAAGTATGTTTTATTCCATATCTGAGGATCAGACAATGAGAAATATCTTGGTTAGCTGCTATAAAAGTTACACCTCAGGGCCGAGTATTGAGTGATAAAAAACCACATTTACAAGAAGATGCCGTAAATGAAATGGACATACCAGAACAAGCTACATATGAAATCTTACTTGTTGATCCGCAAAACCCGGGATATTAAGATCTGCCCTACGAAGTAGCGGATGAAGCCATCGAAGATGAATTTGAAGAAAGTGATGTTCCGGATGATGATTCTGATGACGAATGAACTTGAAGTTATGTAACTTTGCTGTTTGTGGTTTTCATTATCTTGTTTAAGTATGAACTTATTGTAACTTGAAGTTATGAAATTTTAATTTTAATTTGTTGTTTGTCGTTTTCATTATTTTGTTGAAGTATGAACTTAATGTAAAAAAACGTTTGGATAAGTTATGACATTTTGATGTTTGGGGTTTAGAGTATAACTTATGACAACACATAATATTACAATATTATATAACAAAAAGATGATATAAATTTCATATATAATATAACAAACTTCATTTGATCCAAATATTTATCAACCACATTTTGATTATCTTGGAGGTTCAGGGTCCAGTTAACCAATGAATTCTACAATTAGTAAAATATGTTATATTTAAATGTTCATGTAATTTCCTTTAATTTGTGCTAAGCTTGTTTAATGTATTTTTATTTTCTGTGAACTTTATTTTATGTATTTTTATTTTGTGTGAATTTTATTTTATGTATTTTATATTGTGTGAACTTTATTTTAATGTTATGTAATATTTATCTTGTTTCGTTTTATTTTGGTGTACTTAGGTTATTATAAATTAAGTTTAGTATATGTATTTATGAAAATAAATAACTATAAGGACCAAAAATAAAATACAAGATAGTTTTGAGGTTGTGAATAGTGAAACCTCAAAGTTGAGGTTCCAATATTCACAACCTCAAAACTACTTTTCATTTTAGTCCTTAAAAATAAAGTATTTAATTTATGATGCGAATATTGGTTTTGAAATTCTTAAGTTAAAGTTAAGTATCATTTTTGAAGAATAACGTACGAAACAACATTACATAATTTGATTTGCAAAAAAAAAAAAAACAAGATGCTCTTTATTAATAAAGTCGGAATTAAATAATTAGATATTTCAGAAACATAAACTTTAAGTAGATTGCATCCATGTTATCGTGACGATAACACTCCGCATAAAACGTTGCAGGCATCTGAGCCAACAATGGGAAAGGGATGTGTATCAGGTCAAAGGCTGCATAGACCGAAGGTCATTCCGAAACCTCCTTTAGTTGCTTGCAGGTCAATTTGAAAGCGGCAATATCTGAGATGGATCCTGCAGCCACGTGTAGGAGCACTTTCTCTTGCAGTTCATCTGGTAAGGAAAGCAACCTCGAATCTGCCATGACGAAAGTTTGGTAGGCGAGAAAATTCGGTATGGTCAAAGAGAATTAATATTTTAGAGATAGATATTGATGAAGATATATGTTTGAGGTTTGATCGTAAACGGGGTACTCAATAGTTATATATAGATGAAGATTATCGGGAAAATTAATTTAGTACTCCTTCCTTTTTTTAGTATATGTAGTTTTAAAGAGTTGTGCACATAGATTAAGAAATCATTAATTTTTTATATTTTCTATACAAAAACATCATTAATTATTTACCTAACCACAAAATAACCAATAATAAAATAGAAGATATATTATCATTGGTCATATAACATTAAGTGTTAATAAATTTTACATTAGAAAACCGAAAACGTCATATAATTTGGAACATAATAAATTATTTAAAACAACTTATATAAAAAAAAGAGGGAGTATATTTTAGTATATTGAGATGAAAACTATTTTATAAAGTTTATCAAATACATTTTTTACTTCTGCTTCTTGTCGAATCAACTTGCAAATCGGTGTAAATCTTAGCATTAGCTGTCCTCATAAAACTGTTACGTATGGTAAACATATCAAACACGCAGAGCATGGAAGATGTATTGGAAAAGACACCTCCTTTAATTGATTTACACACCTATTACCAAATAAACTATTTTCAATTATAAGGTTTTATCTTTTTATGAAAGCAGAAAAGTTAATGGCTGACCAATCAGCAATTGGTGTTTGGCGAAGATATTTATGACTTATAAATATATAAAATTATGAATATAGAAAATTCGAGGCATGAAAATTGATAAATGTCTCTCGTCTTGCACAGATTCGACGTTTGACAACTAGAGGAAGACGAGTTACGTTAAAAAACCACAATCATCAGGGCCAAACTCGATAAACATATCGGTCAGATCAAGCCAAACTCTACTTAGCATCCACTCAGGCTTCTCGCCGTCATGCGCCCATATCCACTTCAACCTCCGCATTTGACTTCTAAATAGCGTTCTAGCCACCCGATTAAAATTTGTCGACATCGTCAAAGAATGCCTTGGATCCCACGTGCACTTTCGCTAGAAAAAAAAAAGAGAGAAAATATCAGTGTTTTGACAAAATCTTCTGGAACGAAAAATAGTATTGTGTTTTGCTTACAGCGAGTTGAAGAAACCATTGTCCTTAAAATGTCAGGGAATTAATCGGTAAATCGGCCACTCATGAACCCAGCTTTCTTGAAGAATCTCCGGTAGGGCTAGCGAGAGGTCATGTAAAAACCTAAACCACGTAACAGTAGTTTTGTCAACCCAGATACCAGGCCCAGGGTTTAGAAATGGAAGGTTATCCCGACCCGCAGAGCTTAGTATGGCATCGACACGGCTTTGTAAATTCGATGTCAAACTTGGTACAACTGACATAACGAAATGAATATGAAATGGAGAAATATAAATGAAACAAAACGAACTTTGTCAGAGGTATTTGGAGAAAGGAAGTTCGTCGGAATTATATATATATATAACTAGGTTGAGATCCGCGCCTTGTGCGGAGTGAGATTTGTGACATAAAAACGGCAAACATCCCAAAGTCAAAACAACATGGCGTCTAACACAACTATGTCTTAACTGTAATTATAATTTACAAACATTATCACCAAAACCTAATATTTTACTCAAATTGAATGAATTTACGTATATGTTTATGTATTATTAGAGTTAAAGAGACATGATTCAACTTTGAAATACATAATATTACGTACCGAAAGGACCTAATTCAACTATGTTTTTACAGGGTTTGATAATAAAACATGTCAAGTACGTCTGTATAGAAAAATATTCGTAGAAAGTAGTAAGAGAGAATCAATGATATCAATGGTATATACAATAATCTCTTGTCCAACTCTCCAACCCAACCTCAAATCCTCAAATTTTGAGGTTTTTGCCATTCCAACCCAACCTCAAATCCTCAAATTTTGAGGTTTTGAATAGTGACACCTCAAATTTGAGGTTTCACTATTCAAAACCTCAAAACTACTATTCATTTTAATTTTAGTCCTTATAACTATTTTCTTTCACAAATAGATTCACTAACTTTATTTAGAATATTTTAAATACACCAAAACAAAATAAAATAGAATAAATATTACATAACATTAAAATAAAATTTACACAAATAGAAAAATTAATTAATTAAATCTCACACAAATAAAATTCACACAGAGAGAAAAATATATTAAATAAAGCTCACACAAAATAAAAATGTATTAAACAAATTTAACATAAATTAAAGCAAATTACATAATATAATTTTCTAAAATTTGTGTGTATGTGTGTTGTTTTACTATATATGTAATTTTTATTATTTTTATTATATAATATTGTACGTTCTATAATATTAAAAGTATGTTTTATATGTATTTGCAAAGTTTCATTCTTATTTAGTGACTTTTATTAATATAAAGGACTATAATGTAACAAAATAAACATTTAAAGATTTTTTTGAGGATTCATGGTTGGAGTAACCACCCCTCAAATCCTCATTTTGAGGTTTTGCTCCCCTTAAAATGAAGTCTTGGGTTGGAGATGCAACCATATTTTAAGGCTGTCCAATATATTTCAGTGGCATGGATAGATAATAAATCTAGTTAACAAAGGGCTTTTAATAAAGGAGGCTGAGGACGCCTGACAGGCTGCCACGTCAGTAGGTTCTTCTGTAAATAACTTACATTATGAAGGTTACTCTTATCCCAATGTTCCCCGATTAATATATAAGGGATTTTAAAAAAAAATTGTGTGTATGTGTGTTTTTATTATATATGTAATTTATAATGAAAGATTATGTGTTTTATATGTATTTGAGAAGTTTTATCATTACGACGTAGTTTTGTTAGAACATCTCCAATGGTGCTTCATTTTTCAATTTTTGCTTAATTTTTTTGCTCTATTGGTGCTTCATTTTTTTCTTCATTTCTTCATTTTTTGAAGAATTGAACAGTATTTTTTCAAATTTGAAGAAATACTATTCACTTCTTCTTTTTTTGAAGATACACTTTTTTTAATTACGGATTGGTCCCTCTTGTTCTTAGTTTTTATTTAAATAAACTATAAGAGTTAATATTACCAACTTTCTTTTAAAAGTTTTTGTTATTTTTTATTCAATCAATTTAAAATTTTAAATATACTAGAAACATGATTTTTTACTAATATTTAGATGAAACATAAATAATATAAAAACTGAAAGACTTGAACAACATCAATCTAAATATTCCAGTTCTAGAGGTTGATATCGAAGAGCATGATAATATTCGTTTTCAAGAATTTTTGGCTCGATTTAGAAGAATTAAATATCAAGAAGCAAATAGATGAAGTTTACCATTGGAGATGCTCTTAATGTGAAGGACTATAATGCAAATAAACAAAAAATGTATATATCTTATGTATTAATATAAGATATATTAACTATATTTAAGTGAAATATAGTTAACATGATTAAATTGGTAAGAAAATTAATCCTAGTACAAATATATGTGAATTACAAATTTATAAAAGGACTAAACTGAAAAGTAAACAGCGTTTTGAGGGCTTGAATAGTTGAACTTCAAATTTGAGGTTTCACTATTCAGGCCCTTAAAATTTGAGGGCATGTTGTAGATTTTAGGGGTGTTTTGAAATTAGCGTTTATGGTTTAGAATCTTTCAATGGTTTAAAAAACAAAATTATTTTTTTAAAAATAAGACGCAACACATGGAAACTTTTATATGTTACTATATTGGGGGTGAATCCAAGAATTGCTGTATTTCAGATTTTAGTTTAATTCCAGTATTAATTAGGTTAACTTTGTGTTTAAAAGCTCAAAAAATGTAATAAGAGAAGAAGCTGCGGAAGCAGCAATGAGGAAGCTCACTTCTAAAATATGAACAAAAAACTTATTACCGAAATTTAAAAGAACAATAACTGATATTTTACAAGAGAGATTACACATATTAGAATCCATGCTTATTGATAAGTAGCTTTGGTCTAATGGGCGGTTGTTGATGTTGCTCCTTTCTCGTCAGTAAGATTTTATTTTCTTCTGTCATTTCGTTCGGAGCCAATCTTTTGGCTTCAATTTGTATACGCAGTTGAGCCATCCTGTAACCCTTTTCTCTGGATTTGCACATTTGATGAAAACAAGGTAGCCAAAGATGAGTTGTTACATTCGTCAAGTTTTTTTTTGAGTTTTTCTTTAGGCGGACCAATGGGAGGTTGTGACGTTGTTTTCTGTGTTTGTTTTTCCATGATTTTTTGTTAAGCAAGAAATAGGTTGATTTATGATTTTTCTTTGGGTTGCAACCTATTCTTATTTTATACACAATTATAAGAATTCTCATTGGGGTTTGCTCATGGGGTTCACCTATTATCAGCCGCTAGATTAGACAAAATCAGTGGACCAGAATTCTTGTCTTTCTTCATCTTTCTGATTGGCTGTTACATTTATCACACGGATCACGATCTGAGCTATATATTTGACAAAATCAACGGACCAGATCTTTTGGTTTTCTTCCGATCACTCTCTTCCTTCCTTCAAATCACAAACCCTAAAACTATACCCTATAACCCAAACCTTTTTCATAAATAATTAATGTTTGATAAACAAATAAGAATTTTACTTATGTAAATTTAATTATTTAAATATCATCAAATATTTTTTTATAATACTTATTCTATAAAAATTTTATATATCTAAATATGATATAATTTCTATAATTGATCATATGCAAACCATTACCAATGATATTTTATCTAAGGGCAGTTTTTTTAGAATAATGTTTTGCGTTAAGTTTTTAGAGTTAAGTTTTATTCATTAGCCTTTATTCTTTATTAAATACTATTATTTATTCCACATATTAAATCTGCTTTAATGTTTAGTATTTGGGGGAAAAAATAGAGAGATTTCTGAATATGGAAATGTGTCGAACACTACAAGATGTACCGGGTGATAAATAGATGGCACATGTACGATGTAAATTGATTTTAGTTATAGGGCGAGTCTGTATTTAATAAAGATATTTTTTTTTCACAACCTATTATCAGCCGCTAGATAAGACAAAATCAATGGACTAGAGTTCTTGTCTTCCTTCATCTTTCGTGATTGGCTGCTACATTTATCGCACGGATCGCAAGCTGTTAGATTTGACAAAATCAACGGACCGTATCTTTTGGTTTTCTTCCGAACACTCCTTTCCTTCTATTCTCCAAATTGTCTACGTATTCATTCTTTCAATCCCAAACCCTAAAACTATACCCTATACCCCAAACATTTTTTCATTAATTATTATTGTTAAATAAACAAATAAGAATTTTAATTATGTAAATTTACTTAAACGGTCAAAACTTTTACTTTTTTTTATAATACTATCTCTATCAAAACTTTCATCTCGTAATTTATGTCAAAATATATAATTGTTCATATGTAAAGTCATCATGGAGGGTTATAGAGATAATATAATCTATCTCTATCAAAACTTTCATATCCTAATTTATGTCAATCCTGTATTTCAAAATTAACTTTTTTTTTGGTCAGCTTATTTCAAAATCAACTAAAAATTTATTTTGGACGGATTCCTAAAAGTAAATGAACTTCACTCGTTGACAAAAAAAATGAACTTCACTCTCGAGACCTCTTTGATTCATTACTCTCTCTCTCTAGTCAGAAATGACGGATCCTTGGTACAGCGAGACGAAGCAACACAAAAGAGAATATGATTGGCTCTTTACAGCTGCGGATGCAAATCATGGCATACCAAACAAGTGTGCTTGTGGTCAATCTATCGTAGTAGAGTCAGGCGAGCAAGGAAGGCAGTACTATGTATGCAAAGTGTTTGAGGTTAGAATGATGTGTGGTATACGAATATATGTTTGTTTCTCTTGTTAATTTGTTGACTTTCATAATTACCCTTGCACCTTCATGATGATGGCTCACACTTTCGGATTTGCTGTCTTCAAGCACTCGAAGATGAGGTGAATAATTTGAAGAAAAACTTTCGTGACGAGGTCGAGACCCGCTTGAAGCCGGAATTAAAGATTCAACAAATGAGTAAGGAAATCGAAGAGCTCAAGAAATTAGTGAAGGATTTTTTTTTTTAATTTCGTGTGTTAGATTCCCTAAATATCTTATGAACTTGGTGGTGCTCACGTGTTTTTCTCTTGTGTTCTAAACTTATATATTGCTATGTTTTTCTATTCTAGGTTGTTATGTTTTACCAGTACTACACCTTCAATTAAGAAACACCAAAGTTAGTTATCGTCAACCAACATAAGTTTAAACATAAAAAACAACAGAAGCTTCCAATGAAGCCAACGCCTCCATCTTGTTCTTCGCATCTTCCAATGCAGTGACTCTCATGTCTAACGCTATCAACTCTCCCATTTCTTTTTGTTCCAGTGCAGTGACTCTCATGTCTAACGCTATCAACTCTCCCATTTCTTCTTCCCTAGCATTATCTAGTTCTCTCAATTCAGTTAAATCCTGCAACAGTCATACAGTGGACAGAAGGATACATCTAATATATTTATTGTCTTAAGAAAATACTAAGATTACAACCGAAACTAAAGAGTTACTAAACAATCACCAGAGTATTAAATTAACCTGCATTGCACGCTTTAGACAAATGAATGGAAAATCCACGCCAGGATCAGTAAATACTGAGTAGATATAAATCTCTAGAGCGAGTTATTACATTTGGTGAACCAATCTTCTAAACTGACATATTTGCATTTGCGGTGAGAAGAGTGAAGGCTCTGTCCCAATCTTGGCTGACAGATTCTTGAATCTTGTAGTCACCAATAAAAGGACACCAAGCTTCTTTTAAGCCGTTTGTCCCTGTCCAAATGACCTTCTCGGGGACATTCAGAAAATCAAAGTCCAACGGCTTTGGGGGTGGGGGTGGGGGTGGCTGCTCGTTAGCCTTTTTGTTGGATTGGGTCAGCCGCTTATAGCTTCCTCGGTCTTCAGAACGCTACAAAAAAAAACAGGTGAGGTAATATAAAAGACAGAAACGCTGAAGTCTCATAAGAAAATAGAGAAAAATCTCTGAACTCACTTGTGATTTGGTGTCACTGTTGTTAACCGATTTCTTGTTTTTCTTTTTAGGCGTTCCGTGTTCCAAGTAGTACATCACCTCGGTCCTTGACCGGAACTTGCGATTGGTAACAGGTTCGTAGTAGAACTACATTACATAAAAAGGGAAATTAAAAGCATTTGCATTATCTTTCTTTCTTCTAAACATGGGAAACAGCATTATCATCAAATTTACATCCATTTAGGAAAGGATTCACAAAACTTATCCTTTAACTAAACAAGGCAAACAAGATTATTTATGATATGTCAGGATAATCTGAAAACCTAAGACCAAAATTTTCAATTTTCCTTAGACGAATCTCAGTCAGTTTCTATTCCAATTCTAATCAACAAACAAACCAAAAAAAAAAAATTGAGGGGGCTAATCTGCAAATTTCGATCAAGTACCTTGTCGACCAAACCAGCTTTGGTACCGGAGGTTCGAACCTTTTCCTCGGTCGTCCAACCTGGAGGAGGCGCCCAGTTGTCCCCCGGTGACGCACGCTTCTTCGGCCTCGATTCCACCGGAAGACTCAACTTTTCCGACGGTGGTTGCGCCTGATCCGTGCCGTTCGACATCCCGGAGCAATCCACTCTAGGTTTCAGTTAGCAGCAGGTCGATCGAATCGAACGGTGTCGAGAGGAATGAATATTATTTATGTCGACGCTTTTCTTTTTTTTTTTTAATTAATGAGAACCTAAAAGGGCAATAGAGACGTTGGGGCAAGCCCAATCTCTTACCACTTACAACTTTAATAGATGATGCCCAAGTTAATCTATTCATTACTAAAACCAAGTTAAGAAAAGTTCCACATATTGAATGTGTAGAATAGAATAAAATTTTATTCGATTAGTTTAACAATCCAAAAAAAATCTAGGTATATATAATTCTATGAATCCATTAAACAAAACAAATCAAAATTACTTATTTTTTAAATAAATATCAAATATATATACAAGTATACAAAGAACAATATATTGCTGACAAAAAAAAAAAATAACTAGGATAGCACTAAAATTTTTTTGTCACAAATATAGCCTATAAGAATAAAAATGACCAAAATATCACTTAATGTTTTATCAAAAGAGATAAATATACACTTATACCCCAATGATAAATTAATTTAGACATTAGGGTTTAGAGTTAAGGAGTGGAGTTTAGGATTTAGGGTTTAGAGTTTAGGGTTTAGGGTTTAGAGTTTGCGTGGCTAGGTTGCCATGTTCACGCTCTACCAACTATGCAAATATCAGTTTAAATGCAATGCTCAACGCTCCTTCAAGGCTATCCCAGCAACGTCTGCATCCAGTCAAAGTGAATGGACCTCTATGGTAAGTTGTTTACCTTTGTTATATGTTTTCTTTCGTATTATGCTTCTCTGTTTGTATTTACTAACTGTTGTGGTCTCTTTATCATGTTATTAGGTTCGATATTGGCCCTTCTGTCAATATATTTGTTCGCTCAACATGGCAGGGGTATTTCATGGGAGCTTAGAGGAATTGGAGTAACGTGCCTTAAGAGAAGAAGCAAATGTGGTGGCAAACCTTTGTGGTTTAGTGTTTGTATCTCTGATTTTAATTATTTTACATTTCCAATATCATTTAGCAAATCCATTCACCAATACTAATACTATTGGGAAACACAATTTAATGTGGTGGCAAACCTTTGTGGTTAGTGTTTGTGTCTCTTCCTTTGTAGCAACTGTACTATTGGGAAACACAATTTAATGATCTAATCTACTTCCACTGGAAAAAGAGATTAGGATAAAAAATATATGGACGCATCAGCACTAAGAAGAGGAAAAACAAGAAACCTGGCAACATTAGTGATGAGTACTGGGACACTCTCTTGGCGTATTAGGCCGCAGAACCTGCTCGAAAGAAGAGCAAAACAGCTGTTGCTTGCCGCAAATCTGATCATGTCAAGAATAATGCAGGACCGGTAGTGTTTAAGGATTGAATATAACAGGGTACTTTTTGTCTTTATTTTTCACCTATCCATTGTATAACAATTTAACTACTGTTTTTGCCTTTGTTTTCCAGATCGTTTCCTCCGGTTCTCCACCTTACATTGAGCTAATGTGGAGGACACATACATGCAAAGATGGAACCTATGTTGACTACTGTTGTAAGACTCGATCATGGGTTCCTCAACCCAACCAGACCTGCAGCCTTACCATGATTCATTTTAAGTCCATTATTTTCTAAGTCATTTCCAATCATTTGAGGTTTATATCAATCGAACAAGACAAGTACAAACAGAAGGTAAATCGGTTTCTTTATTAACCATAAAATGAGATTCAATACATAGGTTTAAGTTGGACTATAGGCTATCATAAGTTCATTCCTAATCTGATCTACTTACACAACACACGTCTTGCTGATCGAGTCTTCACGGCTCCTTGGTCTTACCATGATTAGCCTCAGATCTTGAAACCACATACCATAACATATCAATCATAAACTGATATCCTAACAATCGAGTCTAGCAATGCATGGTTCAGTCCCTTAGTTACTACCAAGTATCTACCATAATTCTACTCAAAATTAATCGGCCCTAACTTAGAGTTACTCCAAGCATAATCGCAAGCCAAAAAAACCCATAACTGGATCCCCAATGATCCAATCTGCTTACACGGCTAGGATCTAGGATCGATCGGTTCAATCATAAGTCCTGCCAATGTTCCTAGGACTGTCTTACCTGGACCGGCCAAGACATTGGTCCAAGAAACCGTGTAGAGACAGGACACAACTGTGTTGCCTCTTAACCGACTAGTCCAATCGATCTAACACGCGGACGATCAGACCGTACTTGCATCCGGCCCCTGGCCATGGATTGCGATTTGGGTGGAACCGTCCTAAGCCATGGTCTGCAACACCATAACCCAA
This sequence comes from Brassica napus, assembly GCF_020379485.1. Taxonomy (NCBI): domain Eukaryota; kingdom Viridiplantae; phylum Streptophyta; class Magnoliopsida; order Brassicales; family Brassicaceae; genus Brassica; species Brassica napus. The sequence goes on from NC_063434.1 coordinate 14,999,454, forward strand.
GCATCACACCTATTCGTACATATCCAGAAAGATCGCAATGCTCTTACGCGGATTCGAAATAAAGATTTAATTTCTCTATAAATTTGTTTTGTTGTCTTTTCATATTTTCTGCATTTATTTGGTCACTTGTCGTTGGCTATCTGAGACTTCAGGAAAATTTAAAATTTCTTGACTTTCCTCCGATTACGGAAATCGACGGTGTGAATCTCGGTTTCTACAACACTTAAAGATCAATCATTGAAATCCCATTAACATTGACAAAAATCAACATTAAGATACAATGAAACACATATAAAAGAAAGAAAATAGTAAGTTCATAACTCTAAATGATTAAAACTGTATTTGGAGATCGAACACACATAAAAATGACAAATTTTGTTTGTATAAATCTTATACTTTTTATTATTATTAATAGGATAATTTTTTGTTGTCTCATTCTGTAAAGAGATTTGTACAATCAAAATTTTAAAATGTTATATTATTTTTGAAAGCATTCATGCACAAAGCAGTCTTTATTCAAATCCCTTTTATATTATTTGAGGAGCACTTTTATTAAATAATCTTACATTCATGTTTGATTAACCAAAATGTCATTACTTAGGTGTCATCCCTAGAACCCTTCTCATAGCCTTAAATAAAATATCCTTCTTTCACTAGATTAATTACATAAAATACCATTACCATCCAACTTTCGTGTAACCATAATAAAAACCATACAACTTAGTTATTGGTTGGTATGTACACTGTCATAAACTCTTTTTTTTTTAAATATAGAAATTCAAACCATTTAAAGAGTCCCCATTAACATATACTTTTTTGTCTAATGGTTTGTCCCCAAACATATACTCGAACATGAAAAGCTCTTCCAATGTCAACTTCTTACTCATGACTAACACATAGAATTAAGAATCGCATACGAGCCATAGGCAGCCTACTGATGAACAAAAGATATAACATTCTATAGATAAACAAACTTTCAAGTGTAGTTATTGTTTACAAAATGAAATTAAAAAAAATAGTTTCTCTAAAATTTTATCTTTCTAACATTTCATCTACAAGTATTCAAATGCTTCGTAACATATGTGAGAAAACAAATTTTCTTTATTCGAGTAAACCTACTCATGAACAATTCGTCTACACGTATTCAAATGCTCCCTAACATATATGAAAAAAATTATTCTTTTTTTAAGTAAGTCTACATATGAACAATTAGACAATACTGTATAAAGGATTAATTATTATGTCAGCTTCTATAGTTAGGTAGCACAAATATCCATACAGACAATGTGGTTAAATGTATATTTATAAGTGTAAATATATTATATATAGGTTATATATGAAATATTTCAAAAATCATAAACCTAGGAGTTTCATTCGGTCTATTTTTTAATGTAGCAATTATTATGTTAGTTTCTATAGTTAGGTAGCATATATTCAAATGAACTGTTAAATTTACATTATAAGTGTAAATATAGTATATATAATAGTTCTATATGAAATATTTAAAAAATCATAAACCTAGGAGTGTGTTTTGGTGCACTATAATAATGACCCGTAACGATTTAAGATCTTTTTAATTATTGATTCCTTGGAGTAGTGTCAAAAATCTATTTTAATACATCAACTAGATAATAATCCGCGCCTTGCGCGGAATGTGATTATTAGTTTTGTTATTTTTAATAAAAGACATTAAATCTGTTTAATCTGGAACTGGTTCGGTTTCAAGTTTTTTTTTTGGTTTTATCTTCTAAAATATAACTATTATTTTAAATTAATATTCATTTTAGTTTATTCGGTTAAAATGTTTAATTTTTTCCGGTAAAAACAAAAATTAATATTATTTTTTTATTTTCATGTAATGAATTTTAGATAGTCCACATGCTGAACCAATAGTTTCATATTATAGTTTTTAAAGAGATAATAGTTTAAGAAAAAAAAATAAAATTATTAAGACAAATCATTTCAGTACAATTTGGTCGGTAGTGAAAGAAGCATTAAGAAAAAATATTTCAACTTTCAAAAAAAATTAGATACTTCAGTTGTGGTGAATACTTAGTTACAAAATACTCACATCAAAGTGCACATGTATGTGTATATAAATAAAAATAGTTGACAAAGATATAAAATATTGTTAATTAATATTAAATGAAATTTTTGTTCAAAATAATACATGAAAGATAAAATTAATTTAAAATAAAAAAACCTTGACACTAGTCATTTTTTTCATATAAAGAAAATAAAATTGTATCTGTAAATAGGGGTGGGCACATATCGAATATATGGGTATTTGGAAGCATTTGTGTTGATTCGATCTTTAGCCACCTAGATATTCGGTGACTCGGATATTCGAAATGTTTTAAAATTTTAAAGAATATCTGATTTGATCCTTAAATAAAATAAAATAAAATTTTAAAAATAATTAAAAATTTAATAATTACATTTTATTACAAAAATAAAACATTATTTAACTTTTTAAAATTCTAGTACCTAATATAATAAATTTAATTCATAAAAATATTGTAAAACTGATATATATAACATATATATATATATATATAATTCTTTACATATATGTATATATATATATATATATCCATATAACAAGTCGAATTAGATATATGTTCCTAAGAATATTGGTATTTGTGATTTGCTTCTTTTTTGAATATTGTATTTTAGTATTTTAGTTGTTTCATAGAGTTATAGATATCCAGATGTTTTTAATCAAATCAAAACGGATAACGAATCGAATCAAAATTTATGAATATTTTGCTCAACTTTATCCATAAACAATAAAAATAACAAATATATAGTTTTTCTTTTGATTCGTTATCTATTTTTATTCGAACTGAAAAATTCAGAGTTTTATTGGAACCATGTATGTGCGTTTTATATTAAAACAAAAGCAAAGTACATAGTGTGAACACATTTATGAATATAGTATGAACACGCTAGCATACTTATTATCAAATCATTGTGAAGCTGACACGTGTGTATTATAGTGGGAATGTATTTATTATAATGCTTCTCTTTTAATATATATATTTCTGAATAAAAGGTAAGTCGGTATTAGAATGATTCTCAACTTTAAGCATTTGAGTTAATACAGTGATATACTGTTGTGGATTCTTGTGGATATTGTGTAATGATTTGAATATGTTCTAAGGAAAGTCTGTATACGTACTTCCACTACTAATTTAGGCATATTAATTTCAGAAATAACTGAATTAGCTTTTCGATTTATGCAAGTAAAATTTTATATGAGGATACAGATTTTTGACATTAAAACTATTTTTTCACATAAAAACCTTATATACTCTTTGCTCAATATATATATGTATATGTATATATGTGTTGTGAAAAACATCTCCTCATCATAATTCACACTCATAGACATATCAATATCCAAGTTCATTCTAGATTCACTAATGGCGGGCTTCATCTTCGTTGCCGATCTGAAACCAATCAAAAAATAATACGAAAGATAAGGTGAAAATCATACGCCTTTGGAAATAATAGTTTTTGTTGCTGGTGGTGTATATAACCATTAAAATGGTTCTCATTGATTCTAACTTGAGTTTTCATTTTGACATAAAACAATATAAATTCAGTATGCTTTTCATCAACTAAATACCACAATATAACTGAATTATAAATCAATCTATTCAAATATCAACGTCTATGAACCGATGGGATGCATGTTCTCTAAAGGGAAGATGAACACAAAATCCCATTTCATTAATTGATGTCCCCTTTTCCGAATAAGTAAATGTACAACAACAATATTGTCTAACACAAAGTACAATTTGTGAATCACTATTATGTAATAGACAAAAATTTAAATTCTAATAAAAATATTTTATGTAACATAAAAATTTGTTTATAAGTTTGAAATAAGGATCTCACTCCGCGCACAGGTTACTACCTAGTTAATGTTTTATAAGAATATTTAATACTCCTTAAACTAGAATGAGACCTGCGCTTTGCGCATGGTGAGTTTATATGAACAGTAGTTAACAAATATTGGATTAAAATATAAACTTTATATTTGAGGATGCAAAATATTTTTGGCCCTTATCAAATTGATTTGGTATTCAATTTTGCATGAACAAATATTTTCTTTATTTATGGGCATGTCCAAACTTTATAAGAGAAATTGCCGGAATTAGATAAGTTTAAGTGAAGTTGTGACATGAATTTTAATGGAATTTGATGATTTCAATAGTTGAGAAGATTTTACAAGTTAAGAAATTAATGGTATAATAGGAGAAAAGAAAAAAGAATCATTTCAATTAATAAAAAGACAAAATGTCATTGTACCTTTTAAAATTTAATTAGAATCCATTGTTATTTGGATGATGACTTTTAAATTCCACTCAAAAATTTTTGTTATTGGAAAATTTTAGTTTTCATTGATTTTAAGATTCTATTAAAATCTATTGTTATTGGGATGTAAATTTTCTTTATTTTTACTCATAATATTCTTTACGTTTTAACAACCTAGCAAAAACTGTAAAGACCCACCCAATAAAGAGCAAAGTCAATATTTTATGTCCAATGATTCTTGCTGTAAGGTATACAGCAACATTAGTACCTCAATTTGTCGTTATTGTGGAACCTCGATGAAGGAGTGCAAGCTGATGGAGTATTCCCTAGTTGCAGAACGTCATTTATCATCACCGATGATCTGAAAGTGTCATTGAACTCTATGGGTCTTGTCCTGAATATCCTCAACGATCTTGTTTATGCTGGTTTTGATAAGCTGCAAGAAATGGTCATTGATGTTGGTTCTGAAGAGGTACTTGAATATCTTTAATTTTACCGTTTTTGTATATCTTTTTTTCTAACCTGTTTATTTATCTGAATGCAGGTGCTAACTTTGCTGGGTTGTTTATTCACTTCAGAAGCTCCTTTGACTGACACATTCCTGAGGAAACATTGTACAACAAGGAAACGTAAAGCGCTGACACCATTGGTGCAAGAAAATGCTGTTGCAGGAGATGCAGACAAATTTGTAGCTATTAAAGTTTATATTAGAAAGACCGACAAGAGGATTCTTTACGCGGAGTGCAGAGAAGATTTCATTGATCTTCTATTCACTTTTCTTGCTATACCGCTTGAGTTTGCCTGGGACCTTTCTGTTGACATTGTGAATATGGGCTGCGTTGGAAATCTGAGCAGAAGTGTGAAAAATTTGAGCTTTGAGAAGCAGAAAGAAGCCACAGTTTCCCAATGTGTGCTTCCTTATTATTATAAGTTCAGGGCTCAACTGCTTGATATTGTCATTCAGGAAGAAGATTCAGAATATGAATGTTTGGTCCCCCGCAATGGATATCCGAGTTCAAATTGCAAGTTCTCCAAGAAGATTAAGAAAGATGTGCTTTCTAATGGTGAACGGATTGTGAAGTTCACCCAAATGCATTCAAACACAAGTAGTTACGCTGGGGTTGGATTTGTTAAGGGAGAAACAAATTTCATAGTGTCAGATGATCTGTTTATCACACCGATGAGCACATCATCAACAATCTCATTACTAAGCAAGTTGCAGATGAACATCAGTGATATCGATGAGCAAGTGATTAACATTAGCAAGGCAGAGGTATGCTTTTGAATCTTCTTTTTATATCCTATTTTCTTTACTTGATAATTTTATTTTTGGTTCTTCTTTTGAATATATACCTTTGTTGCAGGCCGTTGGCTTGCTGAGAGCTTCCTTGATCACAACTTCTGCACTAACCAATGGTCTTTCCAACTTCCTCTCAAAGATGTAGCCACAAGAAGCAGCTCAGTCAACATCGAAGATTCAAAAAATCTGAAAAATCTCTTTGAAAGCATGGCTCTTGTTACTTATGGCCATTTGAATCCGCAATTGTTGTTTTTGGCTTCGATTATTATCTCCATCTCTACTTTCCACATAATAATTGATTAATAAGTCAATAACCTTTTATTAAATAATAAATTTGTTTAATTATTCTAAGTGACTCTCAAAGACTATAACTAGAAACAGAGGCTATTGGAATTTATCATGGTTCTGTCGAAAAATGTTCTCACAAACCTTCTGTCTAATTAATATTTTTTTCATTCTCTGATTTGCAATAACCATTTATCACTATAATGGTGAATATAGTTTGGTTTCCAGTTACTAGTATAATAATAGCAGGCTCTTCAACATGTTTGCAGAAGGTGGAAGAACTTTGAAGTCAAACTAACATTGATCTAAAATCCGAAAACACGTCAGATAATCTGCTGTTCAGTCCTATGAAGTCATCCTGAATTTTTTTATTATTTAAGCAAGTTGTGTAATGGGAAATTGGGGCACATATACATAAGAAAAATAAAAATTAAGTTTATACACATAGCATCACTTTGGCTGTGATATATTTCATATTGTTATAGAAAATTCCAAAAATATCCATCCCTACGCGTGTAAACGTAAACGAGTGTCTCTCCTAATTTTGAAAATTAAAAAAAGTTGTTTTTATTTTTCATACTCTTGCTAGATGAAGAAGAGAAATTTTAGGAGAGTACGTGGAAATTTGAGTTCGAGAACAGAAAAGTTGAAATTAACGATGAACGGTTCGGTCGTGCGGTGTAAGTAGGATATTGAAAGTTAGGGCCTTTACTATACCTCCTGACATGATAGTATAGTGTCATTTATATACATATGCGCTTCCATGATTGTCTTGGATGGTGTGAAAACTCACTATGAATCACTTGCAGTTGTAGCGAAGACATACAATGGCAGCCTTCTCGACCTTCACCCCTGACCAACTCCCGTAATGATATGTTTGATGGAACCCTTTTTTGCTTTCTCTACTCATATGCTATTTATAAGTTTTTGGTTTTACTAAGCTTTGCTATTAATATCCCCATTTTTACTGTGGCGGACATCTCAATTTGTTTATTATTTTGGAAGTTATGTATGGTTAAGTACAACGCTAAAGACTTGTTTATCAATTGTCATTCATTTATAACAGTGTTTTTATTCCTCTTCCTATTGTGCGTCTAACTTATGCTTTTCAGCAGCCAAATTAGACTTCTACATAAATGTTTTTGTCTCTTTTCCAATGCTTATTCGAACACCATAACTAATTTTAGGTTTTCTATGTATTATATATCAGTTGTGTCATTTATGTACTATTATCTTTGGTAATATATAATAACTTTCAACTACTTAAGCAACAACTAGCTTATATGTGGGTCTGCTATACTAAATTCCACAATTGTGATCCCCTTACGGTTCGAAATAGTTTCTTGTGTTTCTTCTGTCGGCAGATAACACATTCGACCACCTTGTATGACACAATGGCAGCGTCATTTACGTACCCCAGTGAATTAAGTAGGTATGATGTTAACGTAAATACTATAATACATACTTTTATAGTATCGTATCGGCTAACCTTCTGTCCCGCCTTGGGTTATTATATATCCCAAATTGTGCAACATCATATCTAACTCGCTTATTTTTTTTCTTCATTCACCTCGATCCTATTATTATCACCATCACCATTACTGATTGTTTTGTCGCCGCCGCCATCTTCTCTTCGACCATTTTCACCATTTTTCATCTCTTCCACCTCCAGTGTAGGTTATTTTCCTCCTCCCACCACATATTATTCTCTTTTACTTTACGTAACAACAACATCTCTTCATCCGCCTCTCTTATTTATACATTCACTTTTACTGCTTTCAGTTACAAAATGACCTAAGAAGATAAACTAAATTGTATATTTTTTTGTTTCATTCTATTATGATTGGTAGCATAAGAAATTTGGTAGATGCTCTGGTGTATTTCTGCTTCGACTAACCTGTACATTGTATAGTCTAGAATATTATTGCTGGTGTGGTGCTTTTGTTAACGTTTGTAACATGTTTCTCTTTTCACCATGCATATTTGCATTAATGCTTCGACTATATTATATGGTTTATAGTATAGTATATTTCAATCATGTTCGCTACACAATGTAACGCGCATATACTCACGCGCACGAGTGTGGAATGAGAGAAATGTCAAGGTTTGGTTATAATTGTTACATCAACTATTCAATGGCTATATTCTTAATTTTTTGAGTTGTTATGAATATTGGGCAAAATCACCCTTGTGTAATCAACAATCAAACAAGTGATTAATACTAGCAAATGAGATTTCTATATTATTCTTGATTCTATATTATTTTTGATTCGTGATCTTCTTCTCTTATTATCTTCTTTTTGTGTGACGAAATTATATTAAAGCAGGAAAAGATATAGGGCCGAAAACGAGACCCAATATCAAGAGGTTCAAACAAGTACAGAAGCAGATGAAAACAAAGCCCGTTTAGCTAACAAGTCGGCTTTTCGGTTCTCAGATTGTGGAACAAAAGAGAAAGAGATAGAGGCAAACGCAGAGGAGATCTGCATGATATCGGAGACGATACCGAAGATTTCCTTAATTTGGTGCCTATTTTGGATTGCTCTGATGAGCGTTTGACAGTCTGAGCAGACCCTGATACTAGTAATGTCAAGAGCTGCGGCTGCGAGAAGACCCGATCGAAGCGCTAGAGCTTCGGCCATAAGAGGAGAAGTGACGTTTTCTGTGCACAGTGATCCTTCGTGGAGTTGATTGCTGTCGGTGTTGAGATGATCCACGCTAAGCCTGAAGTTCCAAGATGCAACGGAGTTGCATGTCGTGCGTTGATTGTTGCCATCTTCCTTGTGGAACTGGATCCCTTGAGGTAGTCGCTTGTTTTCCTGTGATAAATTGTCTTGCGCTTAAATCCATTTGCGGGCTGAGCTAATCCTCTAAGCATGACTTCGTTAGGGCTAAGATTCTTGTCTTCAAAGATCAGTCTGTTTCTCACCATCCAAAGCGACCAGCAGATCCAAAGAAGGACGGGGGATGAGATACTTGACGGAGGAAGACAAGATATCTGTCGGAACAGCACCAAAGCTGATTGGAAGTCATCAACCGCATCTATGAGGATTGGTGTTGTGAGGGAAACTTTCTGCCACACTTTCTGCGCGAAATAACAGAGGAAGAAAACGTGCATTGGTGTTTCCACTTCTCCACATCTTGGAAAGGCTACATTGGTGTGTAAGCCTCGTCTTTGTAGTTTTTCACCAAGGGGGATTGCTCCTTTGATGATGGACCATGGAAAAACTCTTAGCTTTGGGGGACACTTTGCTGACCAGACCTCTTTTACCCAATTTAAACCTCCCAGATTTGCATTAGGTGGGGCTTGACGAGGGGTATTTGCTGCGAGATTATACCCAGACTTCGTGGAGTATATCCTGACGGTAGCGGTTGCCAAATATAAACATCTTCAGCGCCTGTTGTGCTGGGTTTTAGTGATTGGATTTACTCACTCAGCTCAGGTAAAACTTCTTCTATCCTCTGTTTGTTCCATCGTAGATCGCTTGTAAGCAGATCAGAAACCCTGAGGTCTAGAGTGTTCTCAATGATAGGTCCATAGGTTTTAGGTTTGAGTCAAGAGAGATCCAGGAGTCTTTCCATACGCTTGTGGTCTGACCATTTCCAATTGCCTTGCCAATATTGTCATGTAGGAGATTTCAGCCATGTAAAAATCCCTTTCCACCCGTGGGAACAGGCAGAGGGTAGTTCCACATTGAGAAAGCTCCCCTTATGGCAATATTTACATTTTAAGGCTCTTGCTATGAGGCAGTCTGGAACTGTTATGATTCTCCAAGCCAGCTTTGGGAGTAGAGCTTGGTTGAACAATTGGATATCTCGTAATCCTAGACCTCCCGCCGCCTTAGGTTGTGCCAAGTTGTCCCAGAGAAACCCAACATATACTTCTTTTCTCACTAGAAGAGGCCCACCAAAAACGTGTTAATGCTGATTGTATTCTTTTACAGAGGCTGAGAGGGAGCTCGAAGCAAGACATCGTGTAGAGGAATAGCTGTAAGAACAGACTGCATCATTGTAAGCTTTCCTGCTTTGGAGAGGAAGCATGTAGACCAGTTAGCTGCACGCTGTCTTTTTCTGTTAATAATTGAGGTAAATAAGTCCCTCTTCCTTCTGCCAAAATGTTCTGGAAACTCTAGATATTTTCGCACTCCTCCCTCTTTTGTGATCCATAGGATCTGTTTTGCTGCTGACTTTACTTCTTGTGGCGTCTTACTAGAGAAAGTAATAGCTGATTTAGCCGTGTTAACTTTCTGACCTGACAATGCTTCATAATCCAGCAGGAGCTTTGATAGTGCGTGACAGTTTTCAGGGGTAGAGTGGCAAAACATCATTGTATCATCTGTGAAGAACATATGATTGATACGAGGACTACCCCTTGCAACTCTGATGCCCTTTAAAGTTGCCTCTCCTTCCCGCCTTCCTACAGAGACCAGAGAGAAGCTTAGAGATGATCTTATAGAAGACATTGCATATGGCAATTGGACGGTAATCTTCTACCTTCTTTGCATCTGAGGTCTTTGGTATGAGTCCAATATGAGTTTGATTCATTGTAGGAGGCAAGACACATGTTGTGAAGAAACTCTGAATTTCGAGAACAGGGACCAATCACATCCCAATGGGATTAGAAGAAACTGGCTGAAAAGCCATCAGGGCTAGGAGCCTTGTTAGGGTGAATCGTGAAGAGAGCCTCTTTGATTTCCAACGGTGTTGGATCCTTTATCAGGGCCTCATTGCACTTTGGTGAGATTTGAGGCTCAAGTTCACTGGAGATTAGGGTACTATCCATCCTTTGATTTTCTTTGAATAGCTGCTCATAGTACTTACATATAAGTTTCCGCTATCTGGTCCTCTTCAAACTTTGGTTCCCCTTCATCAATCTCAATAACTGAAAGACAGTTTTTTGCTTTCCTTCCTTTAGAGATCGCGTGGAAATAACCAGTATTAGAATCTCCAAGGGCGAGCCACACTTGTCGACTCCTCTGCTGCTAGTATTCCTCTTCAGCCTTGCAGGCCTTTAGAAGTTTACCATTGATATCATGGAGATGGGCCTCATCTGAAATTGGGTTGACCATTGCCTCCTCAAGCTCTTCCCAAATATTATCAATAGCTTTTCTACTGTTCATCTGATATTCTTTGCTCCATTTGCAGATAGCTCTCCTACAAAGGTTGAGGCGAGCTTCAACACAGCGATGAGTGAACGCTTCCCAAACCTCTTTTTATAATTGCTTGAACTTCGGTGTTATCTCTGAGTCTCCTGTCATATCTAAAGATCCTCTTTCCTCTTTTCTTTTTTGTATCCAGAAAGGAGACTAGAGGACGGTGGTCCGAGCCTTCGAAGTTGAGATACTAGCTTCTGCAGAAAGGGAAGAGCTCAGCCCAGTCGGTGTTACACATAGATATGTCCAGTCTGCATTGGACTACGTGAGTCCACCATTTTCCCCTCCAAGATAAGTAGTTTCCAGCGTGATTTATGTCGAACAGATCTAGTTGTGAGAGAAAGGATCTAAAAGCACATAAATACCCTTCTGATCTTTCTGGTCCTCTGCTTTTTTTCATTGTTTTCCACAATCTCGTTGAATCTCCCGTTAGGAACCATGCTTCATTTGCGTTAGGATGTAGATCTGGTAGGGTGTTCCAAACCACTAGTCTTTTTGAGTGATCAGGTTCTCCATTCACAAATGTAGAGTGGAAAGTGATTCCTTTGCTAGTCATTGTAGTGTCAATGAAATTATGGGAGGTTGAGCGGATGGTAATCTCGATGTCTTTCTCCAGGTTAGTAGAAGCCTCCTCCTCCTGGGCTATGTGGAGAGACAATGCAGTACTTTTCCTCCATGATGCCTTCCAGTTCTTTCAGTACTACTTCATCGGGGTTTTTTGTCTCTGACAAGAAGATAATATCAGGATCATTCACCTTACGAATCTCTTTTAAAACGCCGGATTGTTATGGGATTCCCCAAACCACAACAATTCCAGTTTGCCACAACTAAGGAGACGGGTGTTGAGGTATGTGAAAATCCTTTTTTTTTCTTTGAGATAGCCGGAATTAGTCTGATGTTAGGTTGGTTGGTTAAATTGGAAGGACCTGCAACGTTCCTTTGGTTTCCATCTTGTTGCGTGTTTGTGATAGTTGTATCATTTGCAGATGATTTGCGGTCTGGTGATCTCTGTCCCCTAGTGAAATTTCTCTTTCTTGAGCAAGCTCCATGAAGGGTTAGTGGACTGGTCCCAGTTGACCTTAGCCTGGCAGGTTTAACTCTTCTCCTATTAGTCCTCTGTAAGGTGGTTTTCTTTTCTGCAGAGTTACTCTCTTCTTGAGCTTCCTCTGGTTGATCTGCTGCTTCATTATTTTCTGCTCTCAGGGAGGCAAGGTTTGACACAGGCTGGGTAGTTCTAATTGCTGCCGCTGTCTCCTGAGGAGGCGGAGAAGAGTGCATTGCCTGATAGCTTGCCACAGCTGCTGATAAGATACGGTCTACTGTCTCTTCCATCTGCCATTGTGCATCGCTATGTAAGACTCTTTGTCTTCTTGCCGCCGCTTCGATAGGGCAATTCATATACTGACGTGTTACCTCTTGCAGATCTTCCATTATCGCTTCCCTTGAAGGGAGTTGGGCTAGAGGAGTATGAACTTGCTCTTGTAGTTCTTCAGTAGTATATGGGGCTCGCGGTGGTGGTGTCTATCGCATAGCAGGGGAATTGACTTCCTCCTTTTGTGTTTCTCTGGGGTATTTTTCTCTCCACTGCATCATTTCCTTTTATTATCTTCTTTGAGTAGAAAAAGTTGTATCGATGAATCTAATGAAAATTATTGAGTAGACTGATGGCTTGCTTGCTTCATTCAAGAATCGTCTTTTAGTGATTTACCGCATAGCTCTTTATCCTTGAATCTGTTTTTATATACTTTTGATTACAGTAAGTTACATTAAGAAATCATTTGATCATTGCCAATGTCAGATATAAAACTAATCATGTAAATCAAGCACAAATAAAACGTTCATACAATTCGTCTCACAGCCGTTGGAATTGTTTGGATAAATGACAATGGTCAATATTTCGGTGTCTTTGCCGGGTAAGTCAATTGTCGGAATGAATGATTTTGGAAGCAATAGATCCCTTAGTGTGAGCACTATGAGATAGTGTTTTCATGTGTTAAAATATAAGTTCGTTTAAATAAATATGGAGGTACAAAGTGGATTGTTTATAAAACATAAAATGGAAAAAATTCTTAAATGTGCCACATTGAAAATATGAGGTTTCGGTAGCTTTAGACGCAAGTCTCTATCTATTTCTAAGTCAGAGAATGAATCCTCGGTCTATAGGAAATGCAATTCCAGCTTCACCAAGTACATTGAGAATAAGAAAGAGATCAACACACTGGTTTCCTTCTAATGAAACGGACCACTTCCCTCAGCCGTTAAAGATCGACTCAAACGAGGATTCTGGGAGTAGTATGAAAGAAAATATAGGTCCTGAAGATGATGAGAACACAGAGATAAACCCACTTTTGTGTTCGGATAAAAGAAAGGGTCAAGATCTAGCAAAAGAAGATGAGAATCATCCAATGGCAAAAGTAAGCATAACGTCTCATTGCTTGATGAGAACACAAACTAAATACACTTGATATGAAATCGCGGTCGGTATAACACAGCTGAGAGAGAGAAAACTGAGAAGATGATAATGTGTGTATACCAATATGTATACAATATAAATAATAATAAACACTCTGTGAATGGATGATCTGTTTTTGACTTTATTTACTTCAAAAGCAAGATTATATAGTAATAAACAATGAGGAAGAAGAATAACAAAAACTCAGAGGTTAGGAATGATGACAACTGGCTTCAGCGTGAAAAGAATGATATCAAACTTTTTATCGCATTTGTATCACTTGGTGGCTGTGATCAGAAGCACTTTCTGTGGACAATGGACGGTCCAGATTCGTCATACTCAGCCTTTGCAATCCACATCTGCAAATTTAAAACATATTTGTGTAACAATTTATCACAAATTATACACATAAACACAGATAATGGACTATGATGTAAGATTTGTATGTGAATTACCTGCTGGAAAGTGCTGAGGGAAGCCAAGATAGAGCCACCAATCCAGACACTGTACTTCCTTTCAGGTGGAGCCACCACTTTGATCTTCATACTACTCGGAGCCAAGGCGGTAATCTCTTTACTCATCCTATCACCAATCCCACCGAACATTGTGGTTCCACCACTAAGCACAATGTTACCGTAAAGATCCTTCCTGATATCCACATCACATTTCATGATTGAGTTGTAAGTAGTTTCATGGATTCCCGGATTTTCCATTCCGATCATCGATGGCTGGAACAGGACTTCAGGGCACCGGAAACGCTCTGCCCCAATGGTTATCACTTGACCGTCTGGCAGCTCAAAGCTCTTCTCGACCGAGGAACTGGTGTTGGAAGTCTCGAGCTCTTGCTCGTAGTCCAAGGCAATGTAAGAGAGCTTCTCCTTCATGTCTCTAACGATTTCACGCTCAGCAGTTGTGGTGAAGGAGTAACCACGCTCTGTCAGAATTTTCATGAGGTAGTCAGTCAGATCACGACCCGCAAGGTCCAGACGCAGGATTGCATGTGGCAGAGCATAACCCTCGTAGATTGGAACCGTGTGGCTCACACCATCTCCAGAGTCCAAAACAATACCTAAGCAAAAGAAAATGCAAAAGAGGACAAGTCAATAGAAGAATTATAGCTAGTTATAGAAATAATAAATCTAACCAAATAGAGATTTATTTAAATCCAAACTATAACAATCTTTATGTACTCAATAAACCGAACCGAACTCACAGAAAACAGAATGCACAAGGCCTAGTTATCGCAAACAAGCAAGCTATCTCTTGATGTATCATTGAGAACAACGCAAAATATTTGTGATGTGTTGTACGCAAAACAACTTAGACAGAGTCTTGTTCAAGAAAGAAACATAAGGGTTTATGACGTATGAGTGTACTAACCAGTAGTACGGCCACTGGCATAGAGGGATAGAACGGCTTGAATCGCAACATACATAGCAGGAGCGTTGAACGTCTCAAACATGATCTGAGTCATCTTCTCACGATTTGCTTTTGGATTAAGCGGGGCTTCGGTAAGCAGAACCGGGTGTTCTTCAGGAGCGACACGGAGCTCATTGTAGAAAGTGTGATGCCAAATCTTCTCCATGTCATCCCAGTTGTTGACAATACCATGCTCGATTGGATATTTGAGAGTTAAGATACCACGTTTGGACTGAGCCTCGTCTCCAACGTAAGCATCCTTTTGTCCCATTCCAACCATCACTCCCGTGTGACGTGGACGGCCAACGATACTTGGGAATACAGCTCTTGGAGCATCATCACCAGCAAAACCAGCCTACAAGCAAGTTGAAAGTTTAATGGATTCACTTTCAACTTAATGACATATGGTAGATCATTTAAATCTTGTTTTTGTTACCTTGACCATTCCGGTCCCGTTATCGCAAACGAGGGGCTGAATATCTTCACCATCCGCCATTTTCAAATATATCTAGCTGATCGCATGAGCAGAAGAGACAAAAGAATTATACATCTAAAATATGAAAATATTAAACATCGTGTAATAAAAAAAAGGGTCAGATTTTTTTTAAAAAAAAGCACCAATGGTTAAAGCCAAATTCGCATAACCAACACTATTAAGAAATCAAACACATTGGCCCAAATCTACATACCAGAGTTATGCCCAGTTACATATATGTATATATAAATATTTTGACTTCTTCGATTCTTGAGATGCAAAAAGAGAAAGATACCAACAACATGTTCGCCAAAGTTCTCTAATACTCAACACACTAACATTACGATTGCTGAAAAAAAAATTCTTCGACAGGTCATCGAAACCAAATGATTCACGCCAAGAATTTTCGAATTCTCTCTCACAATACATATATTTTCCAAACTAATAAACAAAATAAAAAATAACATTTACCTGATGAATTTACGTATAGACGATGAAGAGGACAAAGAGGCTCTCTGGAATAGGTGCCTATGAATTGGGTTTTTCAAAATGTCTAGAAAACGGAAGGAAATTTTGGCCCTTAATATCGTTCGACAAAAAACGGATCTAAGCCGTTAGTTTTGTATCTGAGCACGATATCTCAGCCTGTAATGACACGTCTCACCTATTTTTGGGTCGAGAAACGCCCGTCTGACCGAAAAATACGGTTCCAGGCTGTGTTTACCGGAAGAATAGGGCCAGGGGAAAGCTTTGGGCCTTTTATAATTTAGGCCATTCACTAAATAAAAACCATGGCTTTGAAATTTGTCAACCTAATTATTGACTTTTTTTTTCCTTATGTTCTGTTAATGATCTTTTAAAGCTAACATACCGAAAATGTTACATTTCATTTTTTCTTTATATTTTAATGAAATAACAAAAATAGTTCTAAACGGTGAAAATTATAATTGGATGAATATAAGACATGAATATATTTTTCTTGTAATTATATTTTTTTCGAAATTTAAGTGTTTGTATAAAAATAGCGACCAAATGAAAGATATTAGGGGGACGAGATACAAATTACTGAAAAGGCTAGGAGTAAATGAGAGTAATGATGTAGGCGCTGCCGTACTGGAGAAATGTGGTAATTATGATGGGGATATGGGTGGAGCTAAAATAATGAAAGCATGAAATTTTATTATATAAACTTCCCTAGTTGTCACTCAGCTCTTCTTTATTTTCTTGATTGGAATTATGCTAGGTGTAATGAGTGCACTTTCGGATTATGCGGTAAAATTAACCAGGATGAAGTTTTAAAACCATTATTGCTATATGTACGTAATATATGTGTAGAATCAAAATTTTGACCAGTTGAATTGAAACCGATTCAAGATGGTATTCGGTTTAGATTGCTGAAAGACGAGATGACTGATTTAGTGATGTGAAGGATATTGAATCGTAATCCCAGTGGTTATGGAAAATGGAAAAAGATATGGAAAGAAGATTTTGAAAAATTTTTACGAGCCATGATATATAAAGAGAGTGGTAACCTAAGAAAGATGTGTGTTTTCTGAGAGAAGATATCAAGGCATTAGGGTTATAAGCAGTGGCGGAGCCAAAAATATTTTTTAGTGGGGTCAAAACAAAATTATTCATATTTTTTTAAAAAATTAACCTACATTACAATTCATCTATTCTTTATTTGTATCACAATTTTTTTAACAATATTTAGATTTTATTTGAATAAACAATAAATACAACCACCTAAAAACCAAACATCATTAAAAACATCGTTATAATTTCTAACATTTTTAATATTTGTATTTTGGGAACAGATGCATTATCTATTAAGAATAACAAACTAAATTACATATTTAAATACATAAATTGCAAATATAGATCTTAAATTTTCAATGAGTTTAAATCATGTCATATCTAACTTGATATAAACACAAAATATGACCTACAGATACTAAAGTAAATTAGAACGCAAACATGTTTTACTTGTCTTTTTGTAATGAAAAGTAAAATATATGAAAACAAAAAACACTAGCAAGAAAATAAAACAATCAACGTAAAAGATTTGTTGACATTTTAGATAGTAATTTGTGAATTCATATTAAAGTGGATTCAAATTAAAACTGAGTCCAAAATGAAGTAAGCCCAAAAATAACTTAAAGTAATTATTTGATTATTTTGTCTTTCGCATTTTTTTTATTTGTGGGGTCAGTTAAAAATTTATGCTGGGGTCACAAACAAAATTTATACAAGAAAAACACATAATTTTTTATTTAGGTGGGGTCAGCTGACCCCCCTACCACCTTACTACCTCCGCCCCTGGTTATAAGAGAATGACAATGTGAGAACTGTAAAGGTAGCAATTAGGGTTGTGGTTCTCACGTTTCGGGTAGATTAAGAATTGGTCAGTCGTGATACACGATTGTGTGTAGTGACATAAATCTTATTAAACAAGATTCTTAAGTTTTTTTTAAATGATTCTTAATAAAAGTATTGTTGAAGAAAGTTCAGTGTTTTCAAACTCTTTACATATTAGGTCTATGTTCTAGGTATTTCATTTGATGTCAAAGCGGTCAACCTTTTTGATCTCAAGTATCGTTTACAGGTTGAGATTTTGGTAAGAACATGGATCACACGAAGGAGCTAATCGATGTGCATAAGCCAATCATGTTGGATGGCGGGAACTTTGGACACTGGAAAATCAAGATGAGACATGTCATTTCTGGCATCGATGAGGAAGCATGGGCTGCTGTTGCAAATGGTTGGTCAGAACCTACCATGTATGATGAAAAAAGGAAAGAAGTGGCGAAACCATTGGATCAATGGACGACAAAAGAAAATCATATTCTAAATTCAACTTAAAGGCAATCTCCACGATATTCTCAGCAGTTGATATTGATCAGTTCAAAATAATTCAAGCGTGTGAATCAACAAAGGCTGTATTGGTCAATTACTTTGAAGGGGACACAAGTGTAAAAAAAGACTCACCTTGATCATCTTGAGACCAGTGGCGGAGGCATGATTTATGTTTACAAGGGTCAATTTAACAACAATTACAATTTACAAGGGTCAATAAGTTAATTCCGGAATATTTGGAAAGACGGCCTATTTCCACACAAGAACTATCATATAGTAATAAATGCACGCAATCTTTCAATCTCTTCCTAATTGCACATCATTTAAGTTTAACAACCTAGTTCCACACACAATAAAAGTTTGAAACCCATTTCAGCCTTAACTTTGAAGGAGGAACTAAGTGGGAGAATCTGAGGATGGTCATCATCAAAGTTTTAGAAGGAAAATACAATATTTTGTTTTTCATATGGGTCAACCGACCACCTTGGTTACACCCTAATTTCGCCACTGCTTGAGTCTAAGTGTGAGAATTTGAGGATGGAGGAATATGAGCCTCTGGGAAAATTTACTGCTAAACTGAACACCATTTCAAGTGAGGCGGCAGTGATAGGTGAGAAGTACTCATAAAAGAAGCTTGTCAAGAAGCTCATCAGGTGTCTCCCCATGCGGTTTGAGGCATACAAGGCTGTCATCAAAGCTACCATGAACTCAGATGAGACCAAGTACGACAAGCTGGTTGGACTACTTATCTCATTTGAGCTAGAGCGGACTGAAGACCAGCTACTCCAGTGAAAGACATTGCATTCACGGCTAACTCTGAGGATGAGAGAGTAAAGAAGTTTCAACAATATGGTGAAAAGACTTGACAAAGGAGTGTGTAGAAGTCTTGGTCGGTTCAACAAAGGTGGAAATAAGCGAAACTCAAGAGCGTATGAAGAGCGACAAGATTGAAAGAAGGATGTTCAATGTCATGAGTGTGAAGGGTATGGTCATATTCAACGGGAATGTCCTCTGTTCAAAAGGGAAGAGATGAAGTGTTCTGAATGAAAAAGCATGGGACATCTGAAAACTGAATGTCTGAATCTGTAGAAGAATGGTGAGAAATTTCTCTTGTGCTTTAGCGACACATAATCTGAGGACGAAGATGAAAACAAGGATCTTCTACTAAACTTTGTTGCACTGGTAGGAGATGAAAAATTACTTTTGGACTAGGTCAAAGACGATGACGGAGATGAGATAGATGTCAAGAAGGAATATTACGAGTTGTATGATTAACGCATGAAACTAAGTCATGAGAATATTCAGCTGATAAAGGACACAACTATGCTGAGTTAACATTCTGACTATCGACTCAAGCAGTTCAGAGGACAAAGAGAACAAAGCACTTGAATCCGATAATGTTTTGAGAAGCGTGAAGGATATAGAGCAGGAGCTTGTTGATGAAAAACAGAAAAATCTTGTGTTGGAAGATCATGTAGCGAAAATGTGGCAAGCGTTCACAGACGAACATGCAAAAGCTCGAGGGTTGGAACACAATTTGACTGAAAATCACAAAAAGATTTGGATGCTGAGCAGAGGAACCAAAGATCTCGATTAACTCTTGGCGATATGACAACCTCTAAATGTCAACTAGGCTTGGGGTACAATGGGAAGGAGTCTGCAGCTACTGTGTTTGTGCATGGAAAGGAACCACTGCAATAGCAAGTGACCATTGCCGAGAATGTTGAATTCTCTGGGCCAAAGGATCCAAAAGAAACTCAGGTCACAGCAAGATATGTGCATGCAACACTGAGCACTAAAGGGAAACACGTATCATATGCCAAAGAGGAGAATCAAGTGAAACTAGTTACTCCATCAGCTATAAAACGTAGAGGATGTTTTTCCTGTGGAAGAATGGGGGCACAAGAAGGCATTTTGTTATAGATTTCTCCGGAAGACTCATCAAGCTTGGAAGGCTGGTAAGTGTTTTATCGAAAGGAAATGGTTCGGAAAGGTGTGGATAGCTAAAACATACTTATATCCTAGTCGGGTCCAAGTGTCTGAATCGGAGGACATACTCTGCAATCATGTCATGACCAGTGAAGATGAAGATGAGATAGAAGAAGACCTTAAGATTGCACTTACTGTGAACGAGAAAAATATGACGAGAGCCTGGTACTTTGACAGCAGTTGCTCTCAACACATGACGGGAGATGGTAGCAAACTCAAGAATCTGCTTCAAACAATTGGAAAAAGGTAATGTTTGGTGATGGAAAGAAGGGAAAAATCCAAGGAGTTGGATCAATTGATCGCTCAGAACAACCATATGTCTATCTGGTAGAAGGACTAAAGTCAAATCTAATCAGCATAAGTCCGCTGTGTGACGAAGTTCTTGTTGAGATGAAGCAATAAGAAGCAAAGAGGAGATGAATACACTCGAACAAAAGCAAAGAACAATTTACCTTGGAATGCAAGTCTGGCCGTACAACCTAACCTAGCTTGGAGTGCAAGAGAGGGAAAGGGTGTATTTAAATATGGAAGTATGCATAATGTCACTAAGGAAGCAGGCTGTGGTCGCCAATGTGAGAGAGAGAGCCGTTGGAATGGAAGTCATGGGTTGCTTAAGGGTGTAAGTGGTCCTCCCATCCATTTGGACCTGTCACTTTTACCTGCTGGATCTGAGCTTGCTACTGTCCAAGAGAGACTTGTTTATTCATTGTGTAGGATTCTTTGTTTACAATTATCTTGGGGATTTATCTCCCTTTAAATATACTTGTAACATGATTCAATTAAGGTAACGGATTCCGAGTAGTGAAGTTTCCTTCACTCGCCGTATCAAGAGCCATTTGATACTGTAAGGCGAGACCTCGGAAGAAAGTGCTTAGCAGCTGCACTTCGTTAAATCCGTGGTGTGGACAGTCTCGCTGGAAGAACCTAAATCTAATCCACGCATCTTTGAAGGACTCTCTAGCCTCCTGCGAGAATGTGGAAATTTTGTTTCGAAGTTCTTCAGCGCACGCCTCATCGAAGAAGTTCCGTAAGAAATCATTCTTGATGTCGGTCCAGGATGTTAAGGATGCTGTGGGTTGCTGCCTAAGCCAGTGCATCGCTTCTCCATTTAGCGTGTATCTGAAGAGCTTGCACAGCAGGTAATCTTCGGGGACTCCTTCCATCCAAATAGCAGCGATTAAATCCTCGAACCGTTCTAGATGGTCCATAGGATGCTCGTGCGGTAACCCAGAGTAGGGTATCTGCGACACGAGAGTGTAGTATTGAGGCTTCAGCTCGAATTTCTGCTTCTGGATCTCTGAAAGTCGAATAGCTGATCTGTTGGAATAGTACTCATCTGGGCGATTGTAGTCGGCCAGTGGTTTCGATCGAGCGTCCTCATCTACAGGTTGAGCAGCTTCTGTAGTATCAGTATCAGGGATTACAGTCCCCTGAGCGTCTATTTTCTGACCTGTTGCATTACGCAGTTGACCGTCCTGGTCATACAGGTTTCCGTTCTCGTCCTGTGTTAGAATAATAATGTTTACCACTTTTGACGACACGGTATCGATCGACGTACGCGGTGTAATATCGATCGTTGTCGAACGATTAGGATCGATCGACGATGAAGGTCTGGTGTCGGTCGACGGTTGGTTGTGAGTATCGATCGACGACGAAGTTGTTGCGTCGAGCGATGTGGAACGTTGACCTCAACGGATGATGCGTTCCAAGTGAGCAGGATCGTCTGAGAACAGCAAGTCTTTCTCCTTGTTGCTTCTGGTACCGCTGGGCATACACCTGAAAAGACAAGAAAAAGATTATGTTAGAAAGGGGGTAGAGAAGAGAATAAGAATCAATAAAACTAAATCTAATGGCGATCAAAGCTCCCCGGCAACGGCGCCAAATTTGATACCACTCAAATTACCCTAAGGAGTGTTACTCTCATCAAAAGAGGTTCAGATGTAGTACTTAGGGATCGAATCCACGAGGAGCTAGGGAACAATTAAATCTAGTGTTTATTAATTCTAAGAGTTGTAAATGTTTAGATGAAATAGCAATAGTAACAAGCAAAGTAAATAGTAAATGTAACTTGATTGGAAATGATATTAGATGTAGGGCCACTATTCAGGTGTTGGAGATTATAATATCTATAGATGCCTATTTGTTGCATGTATGATATGTTAGAGCTCAACCGCTTAACTCAGTGATCAGCTGCGCATGTTTCACTGGTTAACTGGCTAGATCTCGTGTCTCAACGGTTAGTATGTTGACAACGAAAGAGTGTCGATCGACGGTCCTATTGGGACATCGACCGATACACCTTTGCCTAAGTCGACCGATAGTCAGTTGAGGACATCGATCGACGGGTTCTAGCCAGGCCTATGCGCGAGTATGATATGCTCTATTAAGATACTAAATTGGCGGTTAGCCCTCTCTAGCAGTCCTAATATGATAGATAGATGTCAGGATGGGATAACAAGGGTCCTTGAGTATGCAATCCTATAATCATGTTCTAGTTAGAAAGGCTAAAACAAGCAATGAATACAAATCTATATGAATATCAGAACAAGGCAGATCTATAGTTTGGGGCTAATCCCACAAACCTATCTGAACCCTGGATCTAATAAATGAACTACTCAGACATAGCAAAGCAATTCATGACAATGAAGAAATGGGAATTCATAGTATAGATGAAAGAATTGAAAACAAGGAGTTCCAATCACAAGTGATCTTCTCTCCAAAACTCTCTCTCTTTCTCAAAGTAAAACTGTAAAAAAAAGCTCTCTCTGCCGACAAAACACTTAGGCAGTATATAATCTACTAGGTTAAAAACTTGTCAGGGCATTTTCGTAATTTGGCTTGGACTTGGGCTTCAAGTCCGCTGGATCCAAAATATTGTGTGTCCAATGTCTCGACATCGATCGATGGTACTTGTGTACATCGATCGATATTAATCTTCATCTGTCGAGGCATCTCTTGGTGTCGATCGATAGCACTGGATGTGCATCGATCGATTGTTCTTCTTCTCGTCGGCCTCTACATGGTCAGCTCGGGTGAAATGTCCTTTAAGCTCCAAAATGCTCCAAAGTCATAGCTTTACTCCGAAATGCACCTGAACCTGAAAACATACCTAGAAGAGTAGAAAACATAGATATATATATAGTAAAACACCTATATACCATAGATGAAAACGGGTCAAATCCAAGGTATATCAATAAGCTACAAAATCAGATCCTACGAACCTCGATGGTGGTCTGATGACTCTCCTTTCCCTGTCTCTTGCCAACAAGTAATCATCAAAAGACTCCATATGACTCTGATTTTCTTCCTCGTCTTCCTCAGATTCCTCTTCCTCTTCTGATTCAGTTTCTGATTGTGAACTTCCCGAAGTATCTCCACCTTGACTAGTAGAATCCCCACTTCCCGAAGCTTCTCCACCTTGACCGGTAGACTCATGAACTGAACCACTTGTAGTCGGCCCTTGAATAAGATCAATGCTAAAAGTGACTTTCTTCTTCTTCTTGGAGCTAGTCGCTTCTATCTGATCTTGATCTCTATACAGCTTCTCCTCATAAAAGACTACATTCCTGCTGATAGTACACTTTTCCTCTTCTTGTAACCACACCTTGTAACCTTTAGTACCCTGTGGGTAACCCACGAAGAATCCCTTAACAGCTCTTGGACCTAACTTGTCCTATGTTCTGTGTACATAAGCAACACAACCAAACCGCCTAAGATGATTGTAATTAACTTTTGACCCTGACCACACTTCTTATGGAATCTGAAACCTCAAAGATGCATTAGGAGACCTGTTTATCAGATAAACCGCAGTCGATGCTGCCTCAGCCCAGAACTTCTTCTCCATTCCTGTTTCTGCCAACATACACTTGATGTTATCCACTATTGTCATGTTCATCCTCTCAGACACTCCATTCTGCTGTGGAGTATAAACGCAAGTCCTGTGTCGTTTAATCCCTGAGTCTTGACAAAGCTTATACATCAGATTATTGCATAACTCCAATCCATTATCTGTCCTTAGACACTTTATCTTCTTCTTTGTTTGATTTTCCACAAGTACCTTCCACTCTGAAAAATTCTCAAACAACTCATCTTTACTCCTTAAGAACCTGATCCAGACCTTCCTTGAGTAATCATCGATGAATGTACGAAAGTATCTACATCCTGACAGAGTTGGCTCATTTGAAACTGAGCCCCATAGATCACTGTGAATGTATTCAAGAATACCTTTGGTAGTATGTTTTCCCTCTGGAAAGCTTTGCTTGTGGGACTTTCCAAATATACACTCCTCACATAAATCTAGTGTGTAGACCTCTTGAGTCTCGATAACCCCTTTGACCAGAAGATTCATGTTCTTAAGACTCATGTGTCCCAATCTTGAGTGCCATCTGTTTGTCAAGTTCACTTCAGCTCTGACTACAGATGCTTCTCCCTTCACCACCGATCCTTGCAAATAATACAACCCATCTTGATATTTTCCAGAAATCACCTTCTGACCATTCTTGTAGAAAGTAACTTTGAAGTTTTCTCCTTCATACTTGCAACAGCTCTTTTCTATTTGGACATAAGAGATGAGATTCCTGCTCATGGTTGGCATGTATCTCACATCTGACAAGATTACCGTAGCTCCTTCTGAGTTTATGATCTTCACCTTGCCCATACCTTTAACTTCACTGAAAGTATTATTTCCCATTAATACCTTTCCACCATCAATCTCCTTGAAGTCAAATAAACAATCTCTATCTGGTGTAATGTGGAATGTACATCCAGAATCCATGGCCCACTCACACTCTTGGGGTATTTTTCACTTACTGTCAAGATCATAGGAAACTCTTTTTCCTAAGCGACATTTGCCGAATCAGCTGCCCTCCCATTCTTCCTTTCAGGACAATCTTTCTTGAAGTGTCCTTCCTTCCCACATATCTAGCACTCTCTAGCTTTATGTTGATTCTTTGGCCTAGATTTAGACCGTGAATCCCTGCTCTTGGATCTTCCACTTGACTGACCAGAACCCTTTCTCTCAGGTCTACCCCTGGTCACAACCAAACCTTTTGCATTTGACTTCGCCTTTCCAATGAGCCCATTTTCCTTTAGCTCAACTTCCTTTTCGAATTGCCTTGGGATACTAGACAGGACCTGGATTGCTTGGTATTCATCACTCACATTAATGTTCAAACTTTCCAAATCATCTACCAGTCTCAGAAACACATCAAGATTCTCCTCTATGCTTTTGTGCTCTTCCATCTTAAAGCTTGCAAACCTCTGCTTCAAATAAATTCGGTTAGGTAAGGACTTCGACTGATAATCCCTTTCCAGAGCCTTCCATACTCCTAGAGCTGTTGTCTCCTTCATAACCTTTCGAAAGATCATGTTGCTAAGAGAAGAGCATATCAGATTCTTTGCTCTCTTATCCTTCTCCTTTTTCAGCGGATCAACCGGAGAACTCCTAACTTCTGTGACCTCACCTTCCTTTTCTTTTCCTTTAACAGAACTCCTGGATTCTTCTTGTTCAAGAACAAAATCCAAACCCTGAAGCTCAAGCAGCATAAGCATTTTAAACTTCCATAAACCAAAGTCTCCTTGACCGTCAAACTTCTCCACCTCAAATTTACCTTGAGCTGGTTCCATGACTCAAGACTTTATCCTCTGCTAAAGCTGAACACCCAGTCAGTAACCTTTACCTTCTCCAAACAACTCCAAATGCTGAACAGAACCAGAAACCCCAGAACCTGTGCAGCCAAACACCAATAGCAGATCAGAAACTGAAACCGTAATCTTTCTTTGTTGAACCCGATGCTCTGATACCACTTGTTGAGAATTTACTTGACCAATTAACCGGTTTATCTCACTTGACTAGTTAACCTTAGCACACTTCTTATTGTTGTTTGAGTTTGTTAAAGACACACAAGATTTGGTTACCCAGTTCCCTTTCGGTACATCTGGGAGAGGACGACACTCTCAACGATTCACTAGTATCAAGTGTATAGAAGAGCTTTCTTACACAACCACCTCAGTGTTTCTCTATTCACCTAGAGACAACACAACAATAAGCTAAGACTTGAGCTGACTGAACCTGTGTGTATAAGAGGTGAAAGTTCACACTTCCTCTGGAGAAGAAACATCCTGAGACTCTTGACCGGATCTCCCTTTGTTTCTCCTCTGTGTTTTGTAGATTCTCCTTCAAACCCCTCTCTTTGCTCTTGCTTCTTGCCTCTCTTCTTCCTTAATCTCATCTTTTTGGTAAATGAGTGTTATGAGTGTAGGAGGCAAGAAATTAGGTTTAGAAAATATTTATAGTGTCTCCCTAAACCCTTACACTAATGGGCTTACGACCACTATGGCCTAGATACAACAGATTTCATTTCAAGCCTATTGGGCTTCGACCAATAAGGCATCCATAGAATAACATCCATCCTGATTGTAACCATCAAAAATGCATCCACAGAATAACATCCATCCTGATTGTAAACATCAGAAGTTATCCACAGAATGTCATCTATTCAGACCAAATGCACATAATCAACAAAGTTGTTTCAACGGTTCTCTTTTCTTGAAGTCATGTTCCGGTGGACCAAAAGGAAGTTGCTCTGGCGGCGACTTTCAAGTGGTGATGACGGTGGCCGATCGTTGCGATGCGTGTTTCCTCTTTCGCTGAGGCTCTCACACATGTCCCAGACTAGCTAATCGTAACGCGAGGTGTTGTGTCGGCTTCCGATCTCCTTAGGCATTTTTTTTTTGTTTCTGGTCCCTGTTGGGCTTCTGTTTGTGTTTTTGTTTTTTTACCTTCGGGCCACTTTGTAACTGGGCTTGGCCTTTTTATAGAAAGTTTTACAGTGAAAAAAAAAAAAAATCTATCGATTATTATGCAACTATATCTCAACCTATCATCTACGATATATAATGAATGACCCATACAAAAACAAATACTTGGTCATGAGAGGATTAGTTTTGTATGTAATAATTAACATTTTTCAAAAGTATGAGCAAACACTTAAATGAATATGAAAAAGAATAGAAAAGGTTCATAAAAAATTATTTGACTAAGTAACCTATCAAAACAAAGACCTCCAACACAAAGACGATAGTAAAATAGCCATGGTAATAAAGATACCGAAGCTGATTCCAAAGGAGTGGTAACAATTTCTTAAACCATATATGAGAGAAAAATCTGCAATTCAACATTAAAAATTCCATAGCAGAGGAGATAACACATAGCGAAAATCACAATTATGGAAAAAAATGCATCTAAACAGTAAAAAATTGTATAGGGAAAATTGATAGGTTTGTGTTATCAATAACATAACTAGCCTCTAATTTTGCCTCTCCACTAGTCGCTAAAATTTTATAATTATCTCAAGATAATTTGCATACCTTAAAAGACACTAATCATAAATAATTTTTGGGCTTTTTGCCTTGAAGTCAAACACAAAACTAATCCATGTTTTTTTTGGAACTTTCACTTGCCTCTTTCACCCTCAAAGTTCAGATTATTCACAAAAATGCCATCACTTTTTTTTTCGTTTCGAAAGTGCATATTCTACTCTATCACCCTCATCTTCCTCAAGTATTCACAATTTTACCATTGCCATCAATACACCAACCACCATGAACAACCAATTTGAAACTCTTAATGCACCTAAAAATCGATTTCAACTCTTTCTTTCTCAATTCTTATGAACTAAAAACAACATCTATTTACTTTCTCTCCATATTCATCCAAAAAAAGAAACCAAGATTTTGATTCTAAAATTTTATGGTTCATAGAGCCATTAAAGGTTACGATTTTCGGTGTTACTTTCGTTTAAGCTTATGTGTGCTTGGAGAAGACTTCTGTGTGCTAAGGAAGTTATCTAACTAATTTAAGGTATGAAATCAAGATTTTATCCAAATCTGTTCGCCTAGAATTCCGGGTAAGTCTTCTGGCTGTAGAAGACTTACATGGAAGTCTTCTGGTCAATGCAGATGTTAGTTTTGCAATTGACTTTTAAATGTGTTTTTTAGATGACTTATACTGAAGTCGTCTATTTTTGTTTGTTTTAGAAAAATCTCGAGGAACCCAGAGACGACTTCCATGTAAGTCGTCCATGATAAAAAGGTTAGTTTTGCATTTGACCGGAATGTGTCAGTAATTTGACTTCTTCAGGACGACTTACTTGTAAGCCGTCCAGTAGAAAACCAAAAAAATCAATATTTTATAATGACTAGACGACGTCCAAATAAGTCGTTTCAGGTCAGTTTTGCAATTCGAAAATAAAATTTAAATATTTAATTTACTATAGACGACTTACTTGAAGGTCGTCCATTCGACGACTTACACGAAAGTCGTCCATGATTTTATTATGAGATTCTGGTCAAACCTTGCTTATCGTAGACGACTTCCGAATAAGTCGTCGACCGGACGACCTTCAAGTAAGTCGTCAAGAAAATAAGTTTTATTTTCCAATTGCAAATATAACCTGAAACGACTTAAATGTAATTTGTCTAGTTATAATAAAATAATGATTTTTTTTTTGTTTTCAACTGGACGACGTACAGGTTAGTCGTCGAGCTGGACGATTTCTTTGTAAGTCGTCCAGAAAAAATCAAATTTCTGACACAATTCGGTCAAATGCATCACTTACATGTTTATCCTAGACGACTTACATGGAAGTCGTCTCTTGTTTTTCCGAAACAAAAGTATGCCAAAATTTACAAAGGAATACTTCCAAAGAAGTCTGTTGTAGAGACGACTTCTCTCGAAGTCATCATTTGTAAAATTTTAACTGCAAAAATGACCTAAATGGACGACTTCTACGAAAGTCTACCAGACGACCTCCGTGGATGTCGTCTGCGTCAATGTTTAATAAACTTGCGATTTCTCTAAAACGATAAAGATTTTTTAACATTTTCTTGTTAATTCATGTTTATTAATCAATATTTGGGCTACTGAATGAAATTTATAACTTAGTTGGTGATTTTTATGAGGTTGCTAACATTTATGTTAATTAAAGTTTCTAGCTAATGTGTTTTTAACCCATACATGTTCTATGTTTGCTAATGTGTTTTATTTTGAATTTTTGCAGATGGATTGTCAGTTACATGCAGTGTATGGAGATTGGTTGTTGAAAGATGGCTGTTGGAATTTTGTGGTTGATAAGTTCAAAGGCGCGAGACTGTTCTTTTTGAGTGAAAGTTTGACACATGCTGAACTTGTTGCAATGGCTCAAAAAGATTATAACCTCGACATGAACACAGAGTCTGTAGAGTTAGCCTACTCATTAACAGAAGCAATGATGCAAAAGCTGGCTCCAGACACTCCTCCTATTCATGTTACAAGTGATAGACAAGTTCAGAACTTGCTCGAGATAAATAAAACGCATAAAGTACGTCTTTGTGTATCAAGCCTTAGGAAGATGAGAACGGTTCCAGAGAAAGGGGATGAAGATGATGATGATATGGCTGAAGATGATGAAGGGGATGAAGCTGATGAAGGGGAAGAAGATGATGATGATATGGCTGAAGTTGAAAATCATGATGGGGAGGAGGATGGTGCGGAGGAGGATGCTGATATCCCTGATGTTATTGAAGTGGTTGATGATGCTGAAGATTACAGTCAATATGGAAAGGTTAAAGATGGGGATGAGGTAGAATATGGTGATATGGGTTTTGAAGATTTCAAAGGGACATATGGTGGTGAAGGGATCTATGTCAACCAGAGTTTTGCTAGTAGGGATGCACTGGTTTCAGAGATGCGGTTGACAGCGGTTAGGCGTAAGTTCTCCTTCAGAATATACAAGTCAACAGAAACTCTCCTTGTGGCAAAGTATCGTGTTAATGGTTGTGGTGGAAGATCAGAGAAAGTGTAAAACATGAGACAAACACGTTTTGGGTAACCAAGTATGTGGAAACGCATACATGTTATGTGGAAGACATAATCGCTTAGCGGAAACACTGTACTACGAAGTACATTGGTAGGCTTTTCATAGATCGTGTTGAAATCATTGATGGGTTGAATCCGCATCATATTAAAGATGCAATGAAGAACATGTTTGGCATGACACTTGATTACACCACTTCATACAGAGCATTGTTATGCGCAAGAACTGGTGAGAGGATCAGCAGAAGATGGATATGAGCGACTGCCTTCATATTTGGAGCAATCAACGCAGCAAATCCGGGTTCAGTCACTGGTATTGAACTTGATTCTCTGAATATATTTAAGTATCTATTTCTCTCCTTTGGAGCATCTATCCGAGGTTTTCAGTATCAGAGAAGGGTCATTGTGGTGGATGAGAGTCACCTAAGTGGGAAGTATGAAGGTGTTATGTTAGTTTCAGCTGCGCAAGATGGTAATTTTCAGATATTTTCATTGGCTTTTGCGATTGTAGATGGTGAAAATGATGAATCTTGGGAATGGTTTTTCACCAAATTGGCGAGTTGCGTATCTGATGAGTATCCTTTGGTGATAGTCTCCGACCGACACCATTCCATTAAGAGTGCGTGTGATAAGGTTTTTCCCTGGGCTAACCGAGGAATATATTATTATCACCTTCAACAAAACATTGTCGAAAAGTATAAAGGGAAGCATCTCTTGTACTTGGTGAAAGGTACTTCTTATGCTCATACACTTCACGATTTTGACCGGTACATGGATGAGATAAGAAGTGCAAACCCGGAAGTTGCAACATATTTGGAGAACGCTGGCGTTGTTGCCCTATGGTCAAGGGTTCATTGTCAGGGAGACCGGTACAACATAAAGACGAGCAACATCGCTGAATCTATTAATTCCGCACTGAAGCAAGCTAGAGGATTTCTGATTCAATTCCTGTTGAAGTTCATAAGGGAGAAGCTATCAAGGTGGTTTTAGAAAAGGAGAGAAGATGCTTTGAGTCTGACAACTCAACATAGTCAGGGGGTTGAATACTTGCTTTCTGTTCAATCGGAGATAGCGGATATGATGTCTGTCCAACAAATTGATGGATGGAGATTCTTTGTGAAAGGTGGCAAAAAGGACTGTGTTGTTGATTTGGAACATCAAAAGTGTGATTGTGGTGTCTATGTAGTCGAGAAAATACCTTGCTCTCATGCTATAGCATCTGGATCATCTGCTGGTTTGCATATCTCCACACTTGTATGCCTGGTCTACTCAAAGGATACTTTGTTTGCTGGATAATTAGAGAATATATATCTTTGTGTTAGACAACAAGTTGAGGCATGCACATGCTTTCCTCCGGAAGTAAAGCGTGGTCCGGGGAGACAAAAGAAATCAAGATGAGAATCTTGGTTGGAGCTATCTAGGATGAGATGACGCACACCCCGGAAGCAATACAGGGTTTATAGGTGCTCGGTCTGCAAAGAAACTGGCCATACGAAGACATCCTCGACGACCTTCATGCCATCTATCTTCTTATATGTTATGACTTTGTGTTATGAACTTATATGTCTTATCAACTTCTCTGTATTAAGAATTTATGTGTTATGGGTTTATGTGCTATGAATTTATATGTGTTTTGAATTAATCTGTGTTTTGAACTTATCTTTGTTATGAACTTTATATTTTAATTGTTAAATTGCAACTTAAAAAAACAACAAGTGTGTCCACCAATAGATTAGATTATCCGAAAGGTTACTGCATTACCAAACTAATTTCCTACTAAATGATAGTTTGGTAGGAGGATAGGTTACAAAAAAACTACATCCTATCCTGATTGTGTTATAAAAAAACATCTTTCCTAATCTGTCATACAAAAGCACAGTTCAAGTACAAATAAAACATCTTTAACCATGCGAGTCATAAGTTCCCATGTTCTCATCATTGTCTTCGTTCTCTTTTGAATGACATTCAGGAGTCTCCTTAACTATATCCAATGCCATCTTCTCCCTTATAGCCTTCACGTTCTTATTACAAAACTCTGGAGGAAATGACATCCCAAGAGCATGACATTCGATGTACTTCAGAGAGAACACGCCACAATCACAAGCTCGGCACTGAGGTACTCCAATGGTAACTCTCTCATATGTGTATGGCTCTAGTATGTGTTGGACACGTTGTTCGTCAGTGGCAGCGCACTCAACAAGCATATAAGGGACCATTGTGACAAAAGGCTCCATTACCAGCTCGAGATCTTCACGACTAATATGTGGTACAATGCTGTCCCAGACGACTATGTGTCTCTTCGGGATCGAGATCCACATAGCAATCCAATGCTCGTTCCGGAAGTTCACTGGTGTATAAATATCATCCACATCCACCCCCCCCCCCCCCCCCAAACCTTCAGAGATTGGAAAAATGTTGGTACTATGCATGCATGATAAATCCACACCCCAGTAGGGAGTCTTCTTCCTAAACCGTTGAGATCGCCCTCGTCGCTCTTAAATTCCGGATACTTGTGGGACCAGGGCCGAGAAAATACATGATTAAGAAAGCAAAGTCTCTCGCTCCTGAAATGTTTTGGATCATCTTGGTACCATTGCCTCAGTAAATTAATAAAAGCATCCATATGCTGCATATAAAACAATACAAGTCAGAGAGTCTTATCAGAAGACTTATGAGACGACTTAAGTCTTCTCTAGAAGACTTAACAGACAACTTAGACGTAAGTCGTCTCATAAGTCTTCTAGAGAAGACTTAACAGACGACTTAGCCGTAAGTCATCTCATAAGTGTGCTTCTCTGTGTTTTCTTGTTTTATTATTTTCACAACAAGGTTTTCTAGGATTTTGATAGATTGGAGAGAAGATCCAAGTTATAATTTGTGATTGGAACTCCATTATTATCTATTTACTATTCTAAAGAAGTTTTCTAACCTAATTGCTGTTATGAATTGCTTAGCCATGTCTGAGTAGTTCCATTGTTAGATTTAGGGTTTAAATAGGTTAGGAGGGATTAGTCCCAACTATAGATTGCTGAGTTGTGGTAATTGTCATTTGGATTATTCATTAATGCTTTTTTCTAGATTAGCTACCTAGAACTTGCCCTAGAATTGATAGATAAAAGAGAGAGCTTCATTCTTATCTTGAAAACATTCTAACTGAGCTAAGTTTCTTGTTATGAGTAAGGCAAGAGCTGATCTAGTGAGTTTAGTAAGCTATCATTCAACCGCGCATAAAGCTTAACTAGAAGCGCATCGATCGATATCATTATTGAATAATCGATCGACGGAGCGAAAGGTGAATCGATCGATATCCCTATAAGATCATCGATCGACACTTTCTAATTGATCGACAAACGATAGTGAGATCATTAGATCTAGTTAATAGACAAGTCCAAACATGCGAAAGCTGATAGACTTGTTGACTAAGTAGTTGAGCTTTACATTATCATGCATGCAACTCATTAGGCATCTGTAGGATTATAATCCCAAGTTTCCTGAATAAAAACCCTAAGGCTAGCTATTTCCTTTTAAGCCCTAAAACCTCAACCAATCAATTGAGCAAACACTTGCTTGATAAAAACTGCAATCTACATTTAGATCATTAAAACATCCTACTTAACAAATCATATTAGATTTTTTAGGTTCCCTAGCTCCCTGTGAATTTGATCCCTAAGTACTACAACTCGACCTCTTATTTGAGAGAGTATAAATCACTTCTTAGGGTAATTTAAGTGGTATCATTCAGCCATGCTAAGGGGATTCGGAGGATGTTATAAAACTGACTTGGACATCTACGTGGTTTTTTGTCAAGAGGTGTTTCATAATAACTGCATACATAAAATGTAGATAAGCAATCATTTTTTTTAGACTAAAGGAAGCTATTATGGAACATTCTCTCACTTACAGATCAAGTTTCAGCCAGTCAGTGAGCACCTTCGACATCTTCTTGTCAAAGGGTGCAAAAGGATCATAGCCTTGGCCAACCCTTTTGTTTGGAATGATCAGTTTGGCAGTGTTGTTTCCCTTAAAAGGAGATTGTTGTGAGGCAGCAAGTTTCCTTTCTCGCTCACTCTTTTCACGGACAAATTCCATAGCCTTAGCCTTCTTTGTCTGCCTTCTAGCTTCCCCCTGCTGTAAATCTGAAACAGTGGGTGCTCCTTTGCCCAATACAAGAACGCTAGGTTCACCACTCTGTTCGTAAGGTTTCACCTCGGGCTCCTTTGCTATCACAAGCCTCAGCTCTTTCGAGGAACTCGGTTCTTGGGCATCATTTTGTCCTGCTTTCGCTCCATTCACACTTTCACTATGCAATTTTGATGTACAAGTGGAGTTTATAAAATATTAAGCGAAGATCCAATTCACACATCAAATAAAATATTAACCAAAGATCCGATTTACACATCAAATAAAAACCAAAGATCCAATCCACACATCAGATAAAAATTAAAGATCCAATTCACACATGTTATGATATATAATGGTTCATCCAAGCACACACACGAAACAACTCACATCAGTTCTTATTCCTAACACTTTGCCTAGTGATTCTACTCTTTGTGATTTTGGGAGAGGTTTTGGTACTAACCCCGGGTTTAGGCGGACTTGAAGCTGTGATTTGAAAATCATTAGATGCAGTCCCTTTTTTGGTGATTCCCACCTTCTTCTCCACAGCTTCCATCATATCCCCCAGCGACTTGATCTCTTTCAGAAACATCTCAAACCCATCCCTCATGACATCAGCTATGTCCCTGAAGCTTTTTTCAATATCCTCTTTGGTCATCCTACCAACAGTCGCAAACGCCTCTGAAAGAGCCTCTGAACAAGCCTCTGTAGGAGCCACTTTAATAGCCTATGCATGTGCCTCAACGGACTTCTCTTTAAGAGCTTTCTTCTGAGGTCTTCCACTTTCTTCCTTCACACCACTCTCTGTCTCCGCTGCACTCACTTCCTTCTTCACACTCGGCTTAGTACCGGTGACTTTCCAGCAATGCATGGTCCACTTCCATCTAGGTTTCGCATTAAACATGACTTTGATTATGTTCTCTGCGGCCTAGTCCTCTACATCAAAGTCCCATCGCGTAAACATTCACCAATGTCCTTTGGAACAAAGTTGATCACGGTAATCTGCAGAAAATAAAAGATATCAACTTAGATATTTGACGGATTAGCAAAGACTGAAGTCTTTCAGAGTGAAGTTTATAAACATGTATGATGATGGCCTCTTTAAAACCTTTGTGTCCTTTGCCACCCTTGTAAGCCAGCAACAGCGGAGACGGTCTGTTTGGTATGGGGTTCCCATAACTCGCACCAAATTCTGGCAGAGCATAGTACGTCCACACCTGGAGAACTTGAATAAACCCATCAACAGTGTAAGAATGCTGTTGAAAATCTTTTCCCTTCGGAGACTCCATCAGCACCTTAAACGACACTCTCCCCCAAGGATAATTCTCTTTTTTTTTCTAAATTCATCACTAGCCTTGCAAAACTAGCTCGTGTAGCGGTTGAGTATTTTCTCCCTTCAATGAATTCAGTGAAGATGACAAGGTATCGGAGCCGCATGCGATCATCTCGAGACCACTCTTCGCATCTCCCAAATGCTGCTATTATATGTTCAGTAGTTAGGCCCGCATCGACATCAACGCCCAATGATAGACCATATATTTTACCCATTTTTAATCATGGTCTATAAGTGTTTTAAAGTGTTTTAAGATACAATTATTATGTTTTGGAGTCTATTTAGAGTATTTACAGGTTCAGGGACGTTTAGGAGAAATATGGTGATTTTAGAGTCTTTTGGAGCCTTTGGAGGTGCAGAGTTGCATAGACGTGTCAGATGTTTAGCTATGGATGGAGACCTTCCGACCATTAGATTAAACCCATATTTTGACACAAGATAAAACTTTGAGTTAGCTTTCCAATGCCACCGGTCTCAGGTCAATCGGCATCCTGTAGCAGAGGTTATGCCCGTTTTACTGAATAGTGGTCAGTCTGCCTCGCGAGAGGAAGCTGTCGAGAAGAGAAAGCCGCGTCGATCGATGCAGCACTCTGCACGTCGATCGATGGAGATCCCAGATCGTGGGCCTTGTATATTTTATGACCAGAAGTAACCACAAATTACCAGAATGCCCTTGGACGACCATAAACCCTATTTATGTTATTTCTAAGCCATTGTTGACGGCTACGCTTTCTAGACTTCTTTACGCTTTCATTGTCATTGTTTCTCTTAGAGGAGAGAAGGGAGGAACTCCTATCAGAGTCCTCCTGGAACTCTTTTGGTTTTATTGATCTATTGCATTTCAGTTTTATATCTATTCATCTATGATTTCTGTTTTCATGTCTGAGTAGATCCACCTGTTAGATCCAGGGTTCAGATAGGTTTGTGGGATTAGCCCCAAACTATAGATCTGCCTTGTTGTGATATTCATGATAGATTTGTATTCATTGCTCGTTTTAGAGTAATTAACTAGAACTTGATCATAGGATTGCATACTCAAGCACCCTTGTTATCCCATCCTGACATCTATCTATCATATTAGGATTGTTAGAGAGGGCTAACCGCCAATTTAGCATTCTAATAGGACATATCATACTCGCGCATAGGCCTGGTTAGAACCCGTTGATCGATGTCCTCAACTGACTATCGGTCGACGTAGGCAAAGGTGTATCGGTCGATGTCTCAATAGGACCATCGATCGACACTCTTTCGTGTCAACATACTAACCGTTGAGACACGAGATCTAGCTTGTTAACCAGTGAAACATGCGACAGCTGATCACTGAGTTAAGCGGTTGAGCTCTAACATATCTTGCATGCAACAAATAGGTACCTATAGGAATTATAATCTCCAACACCTAAATAGAAACCCTAGATCTATCAACCATCCCTCCATCAAACTACTCCTTGCCAAGCTGAACAATTATCTTGTTCATCTTGTTTATTGCTTTATTTATTACTTGCTTTATTTACTGCTTTAAAACCTATTAGCCTAGCTTAATCATATAACTATTAGATCTAATCGGTTCCCTAGCTCCTTGTGGATTCGATCTCTAAGTACTATAACTCGACCTCTTTTGATGAGAGTAACACTCTTTAGGGTAGTTTGAGTGATATCACCCAACATCTCCTAGAAAGCAGCCATCTCCTTTGTAACCTCACACCTTGGATTTTTCATGTCCTCGATGTAATCGCAGTTCAGACCAGTGAGGTGTTCAAACTCTAATAGTGCAAACCTCACCGGTTGTGGACCAACAAGACTCCACAGCTCATACTTCTTCTTGATGTCAAGCTGGAAACCGAGCATATAATGAACCAGCCTTGAAGCCCAGCCAAAATCCAGCTCCTTGAACTTTATGAACATTCCCAACTTCGACTCCTTCAGCTCCTCATATTCGTCAGCATGTAGAGCGTTCTTTAGAGCAGAAATAACTTTGAGTCATCAGTATGATATGAAATGCTCTTGCCTGCAGGGGGTTCTTCCCCTAATGTATGTATCCTCAGCGGAAGTTATGGTAAATCCATTTTCCGGCCTGCAAAACAATCAAAAACAAGCACTTCAAACAAATAACAAGCACACTATTCTAAATACAAATACTGGAAGACTTGCATGTATATTTTAGTGAGAAGACTATTCAGACGACTTCCAGGAAGTCTTCTACGAATTCTTACACTCGTGAAGAATTCCAAGAAGTCTGCTATGAAGTCTTCTGGAAGACTTCCAGGAAATCTTCCATAGTGTAAGACTTCGTAGAAGACTTCCTGGAAGTCGTCTGAGTTATCTTTCAGTATTACAATACAACAATCGTCTTCTATGGATCTCAAAATCTTGTTAAGCATGCAGATCTGAATAAATAGAAAAACTGTTTCTTTAAAAGATGGATGACTTACAGTCAGAGAAGATATGGTTTCCTACGACACCAGCGGTTACAGATCTGCAAAAATCGACGGGAAAAGAAGAATCAAGACTACAAGTTTTAGGGTTTTACGGCGGCTAAACGCCTTAAGACAAGAGAAATAACTTACCCGCGGCGGAGTTCAACGAGATGGGTTTCAGATCTGAAAAAAGGAAGCGGATGGTCAATTCAAACTACTAAAATACTCTACGGCATGAAGGAGAAACAAGATTCGTCGTAAGAGGAGAGATTACCGGCGGTGAGAACGACGGATTTATCGGCGGTGAGAACGACGGATTTATCGGCGGTGAGAAATCAGAGTGTCACCTTTGTAATCGCCCTTGGAGAGAAACGGCGCTAGGGTTTCGAAAAGTTGTGAAATAGTGAAAATAGTATTTAAATGTCCGGTAAATGATCCGGTTAGGTTTAAAAGTACATTGGTAAAATTAAAGGTTCGGTCTGGTATGGACGACTTCTGTGTAAGTCGTCGAGTTTAAATTATTCACCAGACGACTTACATGGCAGTCGTCTAGACCCTAAACGTAACCCCTAAACTAATTTAACTAACTAAAAACTTCATAAAATCAAATTAAACTTAAAAAGTGTTTACTATACACATAAATAATCACATGTAGGCAAAAAATTAATTTTTGAAGAAAACATTTAAGCTTTCCAAAATCTAACCCTAAGAATACATACAATACTACAACATATGCTGCCAACCCCTAGACCAAAGAATATCGTGATTCGCTACTTTCAGTCATCTTTGTTGAAAACAATTCAATTTTATTATATCTTAATTTATATCACTTAAAACTGTTTATAGTTACATGATTTTAATTTTTCGCTTATCAAAATATTTTTTACAAAATTTATAAATTATTTTTAAGATCATCTATACCAGACGACTTCCGTGGACGTCGTCCAGAAGACTTACCACAATCTCAGAAAACTCAAAAGACTTAGTGGGGCTATATTCGTAAATTGAGTTCTGTTTTTTTTGTTTGGTCACAAGGGGCTGGCTGTAATTTCACAAGGCTTTTAAGTTACTTTTGCATTTGATTCAAGTTTGGGTATACTTTTGCAATCAAAATCAAGTTTTGAGTTATATTTGGTAAATCCCATTATTTTTTAGGAAAAATGGTTTCTAGTTACAGGAACAGGGCTTGACTACATGACAACACACCTGGATAAAAACAATGCATTAAAAACTACACGAATTATATGAGTTATACGACAAGATCCATAAAATTCTATGAGTTATGTTACTAACACAATTAACATAATTTTGATAGCTATTAAAGTGTATTAGACTTGTGATGTAGCGGAAGCTTTATAGGATAAAAATAGAGATCCGTTGATTCTAAGAATACCCGGAAAATTAAAATAACACAAAGATTTTATTTACTCTAAGAATACTTAAGATCAATGTCTTCTTAAATTCATTGAGATCACCTATGATTTACCGAAAACAAGGAACAAAGATAAATCTCTTAACTTTTATTAATAATCAATCATAAACTGAATACAAACTTAAGTCTCAATGATTATATATAATAAATCATAAAAACCTAAAACAATAAAGATAACCATCTGAATTTAAAATAATCAATAAAGTAAATAATAAGATATTTGGAAATATTCCAATTACTTATCTACGTCAACTTCTAAGCCAGTGATATCCTATGATGATTAACATATTTTAACATGTTACATGTTATTTGATGTATAACATCGAATTTTGAATGCTTAATGTTCATTTTATTTATGATAATTTGGATATCTGTTAGGATCCGTTTCTCAAATAAAAATTATTAGATGATGCCAAATTCTACATCTGACATATTTTTTCTGATATTAAAATTATATTTACGGCATTAACGACATAACACACATTAGTTTATGGATGTTATTATGAGATTCATAGAGTTCGTATGATTTTTAATACATTATTTTTGTACATATGTGTGATCATGTAGTGGTGTATTTTTCGTATATGTAGCAATCAGTTTTTAATTTTTAAATAACCAAATATCTAAAATATAATTATAAATAATATTTTTACCAGATATTTAAATTTATCTGAAAACTTAACGACACAACAAAATAAGTTATCCTAAATTTTTCAGTCATTTTATCGAAAAACATGTTAACCCATAAATTACTTGATATTCTTACATAAATCATCTGAATTATCCAAAAATATTTAAAAAACAAAACAAACGGGAACTAAATCTTTGTAGATACTAGGGGCATTGCACCCGTGCAAGCGCGGAGTTATGGACAGAGTTCTAGTTTCATCTTAATATTTGCTAGGGTTATTGTAGTTGTGAATTTTGCGTTTTGAGTTATTTTTCAAGTTTTTTTTATTGTTATTGGGTTAGAATTGTGATGATGAACTGTGTATGCATTGTTCTCCACTTATGAAGAACTAAACTGTGTTAGTTATGTGATTGATATAGTTTGTGTTGTTGTTTCCTGTGTCTTTTTAATTTGTTTCTTGTACTGTTGAGAGTACGTAAGTTATATTAAAGTTATTGAGAGTACCTTTTGTTTCAGAATATTTTTTCTTCAGTTTAGTTATGTGTATTAAGAAATAATTTTTTTGATCCTTATTATATTTGTTATATGTTTTTATTTTATTTTTAAACTTATTGCTCTTACCGGACTTTTAAAACAAATACATGAAGACTTGTAGAAATAACTATAAAATGAGTGACAGTTCTGAGTATTTGGGCTTTAATGAGTTTTAAACGAATATGTATTTCTCATAAGAAGACAATAGCATTGGCCTGTTGACATTGGGCATATAAGCTATTTTTATAAGATAAGAGGAGTGAGCAGGTGGAGCTGTTGTTGCCGCCTTTGTGTCTGTCGGGAATGTCTCTTGTATCTTCTATTATGGCTGTGTTTGCTTATCTTTTATTTGATGGGTAATATGTATACAAAAATTAGTGTTAGTTGTATTTATCAGAGTTCATAACTTACTCTGCTTAATTTTTGTTTAAGTAATTTCACTGATCTTGGTTGTCGTCTTCGTCTTCTTCGTTGCGAAGTAAGTTTATAAATTGTTAAATAGCTGGCCGTGTAGTTTGTATTTATTTAGCTGACTCGATGTATGTGTCGTTGAGAAAGTAAGTTTGTAAATTGTTAAATAGCTGCCCGTGTAGTTTGTATTTGTTTAGCTGACTCGATGTATGTGGCGTTGAGTTTTAGTTGAGGTGATTGGTTGGTATATTTGTTTTGAAGTTTATTTCTAAGATTGGACAAAAAAGAGAGGTGATCATTAATTATTCGTCTTTTTTGAAATTCTAGTTTTTGGTGTTTTGATTGTTTGGGTTGCTGTGGTTTCTTTTAAGCTGTAAAATAAATGTTTGTATAAAATTAGTTTGATAAGTAAGGGAGATAAATAGACGACCACATAATTTGGGTAGAAAATATTTTTGATTATTGATGTTAGCACAATATAGATCCCCCTATATATTAAAAGAGAAGTCACTTTAGTGAGGTCTGGTGACGTGTCGTTAATATGTGAAATTTCAAAAAAAATTGTTATAATTTGATTGGTCGATTGTTTTTAATTTTTATTTATTTAAATTAGATCTAAAAATTTAAGGTAAGTCAAAAAACATTTAACATCACTTGCCATATAATCTAAAGAATATTACAAATAACAATTTATGTTAACTAATTTTCGAAATTATAGAAAGATTAATAATGTTTAATTTATTACTTTTAATATTTATAAACTATAAAATATAATGAATGAACTTT
Organism: Brassica napus; assembly: GCF_020379485.1. Lineage (NCBI taxonomy): Eukaryota > Viridiplantae > Streptophyta > Magnoliopsida > Brassicales > Brassicaceae > Brassica > Brassica napus. The sequence continues at coordinate 15,041,219 of NC_063434.1, forward strand.
AATATAAGATAATTATAATAGTTTTATACTCTACTTGATGAATTGTATTTGAATATAATTATATAATAACTATTTTAAATATTACAAAATCCAAACATCTTTATTAATATGATTTTTAAATTATTTATCGTTGTTTACAGAATAAATTTATCAGAATTTTAAAATTATTTATATAATGTTATAAATCATTTAAAAAAATATAAATTCTACTATGTATCGATTGAGAAGTCACATAAGTGATTTTTTATTACGTGTTGATCATAAATGAACTCCTTAAATTGTTATAATTTGATTGACCGATGACTTTTAATTTTATTTATTATAATTATATCTAAAAGGCAATGATAATTCAATTACCAGTTTCCAAATAATCTACATAATATTAGAAATAATTATTTATGGTAACTAATTGTTGAAACTATGAAAGAGTAATAATGCGATCAATTTTTTTATATATTTATAAATTACATAAAATAATAAACAAAAATATTTATTTGAATTGATATAATGATTTTATATTCGTATAGAAATAATTATATTTGTATATAAAGTATCATAATAACTATTAGTGTCTAATAATTCAATGCATGCTTTATAAATCATTTATAAAATTATAAATACATTTATAAAATTATAAATATTGGCTTAACAGATGTTTTAAATTATTATAAAAGGTTCTAAGTCATTTATAGAAGCTTATACATTAATTTATAAAATGTGTTTTGAAAATTTATCCTTTTATTACAATATTTTGATTTTTTCATTTTTAATGGTAAAATTCCTCAACTATATTTACTTAGTGTATAAACTCCTAAATTAAAGATTTACCGGTAGTAATGATAATTATGACCTGTTAGAGTTTAATTCATTAAATAAAGTTAGTTTATGGGTTTTTTCGGTAAATACTTAGTTTGAGGATTTTTACGTTAAAATTCCTTATTATTTCCTTATTATCTATTACTTAAATCCTTATAGTGAGATTTGTTTTTATCAAAAACCAGTTGCAATCAAGACGAGATATCTTCTTTCCTAATATCATGCATTTAATATTTAAATATATATATAGCAAGATTTGAGTTATCAAAATTATGTATATATTATAACCCGAATATCTTTAAAAATTTATTAGAAGATATTCTATCTCATAGCTGAATTAAAATTTATTAGAGAATATTTTATCTCATAGCTGCTCTTGAAAATTAGGTCATTTAGAAACTTAAACTAATTTGCTATATAAATATCACGCTACCCATATTAGTTTAACGCATCTATCTTTTAAGTTTTCATATGTTTTTGATCATTCTAATTTAAATTCTACTTTTTTGATATTGCGCAGGTGTATGATAATCAATAAGTAACTCATAGACGGGAACACCACTACTGGTAGTTTTATGGGGGATTCTTCTTCTCCGTTTAATTTTGTTTTCTTCCTCTCCATGTTGTATCTCTATCTATATTTTTTCATCAGTAGTGATTCAACTAACAAAAAGAGACGACTCTGTTTATCCAGGAACTGATCATCCTTTTCGAAAAAAGTAATTCTTTTTTTTATAAAGTTAAATCACTTATCAAGAATATAATATAAGATGTGTATGCTAATCAAGTGCAATTTATTTATTGTGCGTGATCCTCTTCGGTACGTCTGAGAGACAAATGTAATCTCAAAGCTTCTTAAAAACTTTGAAACATTGACGTTGTCTTATCAATTATATAATTTGTTATCTCTTGGGAATTGTTTACATCTTTAAATATTTTTGTTAGAATTACCTCTTTTCTGACTCAAGGCTTAGAGAAGGAAACCGCAAATCATCTCTGCTGTTACAATGAAACCAATGATAATAAATCTTAGGTAATTCAAATATTTCTTTTTTATTTCATGGCTGATTTTTTATTGGGTTTATGCGTGAAATATTTGTTTTTTCTCAATTATATTTTTCTGATGTTTTAAAATTAGTGCTAAATGTGATCGTTTGAAGCATAATGCATTCTCAGAACACACTTCCATGATAAACACTTCTATGTAAATTGTGTCAATTATGTTAGTAATTTTGCATCTGAGTATTGTGACTGATGTTCCAAAAGAGAAAGCGTATCATCTCAAACCGAGATTGTTGGGAAAGGTAATTGGTTTATAGATGTAATTGGATAATTGACATCTAAAGGATACATTTTATTAGATAGTACCAAGCAGTTCTTTTAAACCTTTTGAACTCTAACTTTTTGAACAAACAAAATAATCATGCTTAACTTATAAGCAGTTCAAAGAGTTATGTATCTAAAAGATACGCTTTATCAGATATAAATGATACGTTTTATTAGATAGTACCAAGCTGTCCTTTTAAACTCAAACAATGCCATGTTCTGAGTTGTACACATTGTATTGACCTTTTTTTTCCTTGCGGTATGTATTCAGATAGCAGTAGTGAAGTGCAGATATGAAGTAATATCAACCAAAATTAGGAGAAAAATCTTTTAAAAGCAGAGATAATCACATGGGCCTCTCTTGAACATGGCAAACAACTAGCAGTTTTGCCATACCCCAATTTCTGAAACAGGTTTTCTACTTTTTTTTTTTTTTTAGTTTCACCTGATGAGAAGTTTAAATAACAGACTCTTGACATTTTAAAATTTATATTATTTGTTTGTGTAATGGTGCAGAAGTTTCCAAGAAAGTATTGGTGAATGACAAGCTTGAAGCTGAAGTGAAGAAGAATAGAAAGATGATAAGCTTGAAGGAGACGCTGCTTTGAACAATTTCTTCCATGAGATATATTTGAATTCTGATGAGGATTTGAGGAGTGGTAGAGTAAATAATTTGTGAGTATCTATCTATCTATCTATCTATCTATATTCCTATTTAGTCTTTCTTCTCTCATGGATATTACAATGTTTTGGCATTTTGATTGACTCTTTTGCAATTTTGCACAATCAACAGGTGGAATCTAATGGGACAGTGTTTTCAATAGACTGGAAAGATGTTGGTGCTAAGAAAATCGAGAGCACTCTTCATGATGATTTGGCGCTCAAGACATGAGAAATATGATCTTATATGATGTGTGGGTTTTACCTTAATCTAGACAGAATTCGAAGCCTTGGTCTTAAAGTCTGGTTTTCTCTACTTTATGGACTTAAGGTACTCTTTGTACTTTCCATAACTCATATTGTTTATATGAAACACTGAAATTTTTAATCTAAACGTTCTAATGTATTCTTTGTTTATATGAACATAGTATAAATATCAATATGTAACATCGAATCTTTCATATTAACCACATACATGTAACATAAGTATTATATAATTGTAAATATGTAATTATCAATTTAATATTAATGTTAATGCCCGCACATGCGTGCGGGCGGTCCACCTAGTAATAATATAAAAGGAATTGTGTGTTGATTGTTTCATACAGATCAATGAGGAGACGGATAACGACTCGAGTTGTTTCTTTGCTAAGTTCAGAGCCTTGGACAGAACGGATTTTTCCAACCACATCTGCGAGTTTAAATATTAGTTATGATGACGAAACATATTATAAACCCAGATGCAATATGATAATATACCTGAGAATTCTAGGTTTGTGTTTGCAATCACTTGGAAATTGTCAAACAGTCTAATTATGATTGGAAATTGATCTGAGGAGCACCCGTGATGACTTCATCAATAATAGTTGGTGAGATGAAACGAATGAGGAATGGATGATCAATTATCTTGTACATGCTTGAACACCTAGCAACCTCAAAACGATCGACTTTCACAATGGAACCGGCTTTCAAAGATGGCATGTAATGATTAGCATGTCCGGTAGGAATAAACTCATGAATCACAAAATCTGCAAATAATATTATTTAACAAAGAATCAGGAAATCAATTAAAAACAATTATATTAAATAAGTGTGATAAATTGAAGATTAACTTACCTTTTCATCAAGGATGAGAACCGTGATTCCCATAAACTTACTGTTTTTCTTGAAGTTCAGGGAATCCCATAAGCGAGGAGGTTAGAGGCTATGCTCTGACTACTATGGCCAACACGGAGAGACTCGAAGGTTGAGTGACGGATGCCGGGAACGCCGGTTTGAGAAACTGGAGAGGCAGAGAGACATTTTCTAGAAGCTCGTTAAAGCTAAAAGCAATCAATGAGTTTTGTGGAGATACAGATTGGGTTCATCAAAGATGGGAATCATATATATATGTTTTACAGAAAGGCTACAAATCAGGAACATTTAAGATCAAGCGATTTAAGATGGGTAGATGAAGAGTTCACCGGTGAAAAAATAGATTACGAACAGACACACAACGCAACTTTGTAACTCAGACTTGTCTACGATAATGATGGAAAAAACCCTAACTCATGTTAAACGACGACAGTTTACAATATGAAAAAACTATAATTGTTGTTTTTTCATATAACGTGATGAACCTCATTTTAAAATGAAACTCATAATACACTCGTAGGCCCGGGCCACAGAGAAAACTGAAGAAGCAAAGGTTTCCGACCTTTATAAATATATATTAGTTTTGGCCATCAATATACATAGTATCCTTTAGTTTAGTGGTATAAATGTTGGTGTTTATATCTCAATAACCTGGGTTCGAGCCACAGGCTTGACACTTTTTCACACTTTTTAAAAGAGGGTCCCACCAAAATGCTGACGTGTCGCCTCAGGAATGTCTCAACTGCCTTATTATATTATAGATTAGATGGTTATCGGGCTTATTACATGAACCTAAACAACCAAAACACCGAAGCAAAATCGACCGGAATTGCATAAATATATTAACAGTTTTTGTATAGAGAAATTAGGTCCTATATACCTAGAAAAATCCATAATTAGGTAAATATCCTAAACACTATTCATATTTCTAAACCCCAATTTTGTTCATGCCCTTGCTCTTCCCCATGTCTCTGCCCCTGCCCTGCCAGCTTCTGTCCTGCCAGCCTCTACCCATTCTTCTTCCTTCTCCTTTTTGTATTCCCCTAATTTTTTTTACTAAATAATAATATTTTTTTCTTTTTTTCACCTTCTATAATCCATTATCACACCTTTTTTTTTACAAATAATTTTTTTCTCTTTTCTATATCTACAGTTGTGGATCCAAAAATTATATCCTCGATGAGTTCATTTAGAAATGGTAGGAGAGAATATTAGATCCTAACACAAACCAAAAATTGATTGAATCAAATCTCTCACAATGAACCGAGGAGATAGAATTTCTGTAGAACTTAATGTTTGGAAATCTTATATCTTTATCACCTCATGAGTTCGTCTACCACAATCTCTTCGTCGGTTCACTTGGTCTCAACCACCACTGTACATATTGGATAGATCTCGTCAATTCAGATGCTGGTGTATGTATGGACTGTACAGTCAGAAAGATAAGGTCTCCCCGACATCGATAAAAACAATACGAAGCTAACACTTCAGTAGCGAGTATTGTGAGCAGGTAAATCTTTGCTTAGCTGTTACAATACATGTTAAAGATTTTTTAAATGGTTTATAAGATGTTATTTAGCTGACATTAGCTTATACGTAGTTTGTTAAATGGTACGAAATTGGTTACCGGTCTAACATGTCATATAACATTGTATGTCACAACTTAGCAGTTACATTTTATACAATATGTTGTCATTAACAGTACATGTTTGGTTAGCTGTTATAAAACATGTTACCGCTTTTTAAATTGGTTGGCAAGATGTTAAAAATAACTATTGTTACCTGATATATATTTTCTTAAATGGTAAAAAAATAGATTATCGTGTTAACTTAATCATTATCTATTCAACTAATATATTTTTAGCGGTTAACAATTATTGTATATAAATCAAACAATTATTGTATTGTTACTAATATTTTATTGTGTTACTTTTCTCTTTATGTACTGTGTTTTCTCTCTCTTCTGAAATAGTTGCACACTGTTAAATCCGTAAAATCCTCGAACCAATCGTAATCTTTTTGGAAGGTTTGGAGATTTAAGAAGATGAGTAGGTTATCGTATGATTGGCGTTGGAAAGAGAGTAGATCATGATTTGGAGATTTAAGAAGAAGATTGATTAATTTGAAATGAAGCTGTAATCTTAACAAAGGTTGAGATAATTGAGAGATAGAAAGAAATAGATGAAAGAAATATGAGTTTGGGAAAGAAAGAAAAACAAGATAAAACTTTAGAGCAGGGGTAAAATGGGAAAGAGAAACACAAATATCTACAGTGAACATAAGTTTTTTATGGTTTCGGGTAGTTATTTAATTCTCTAGTGATTTGGATATATTTACCCAATTGTCTCTTTTGTATATGTATACTCTTGTTTCTTTTTTACTAATCAAACATCTGTTTTGCACCATAATGTGTTTCACTAATTAAACATAATCATGTACGCATATTATAAAAATCGCAATTATCCTACATAATGTATGTCCGTATAAACAAATACAGGGGCTAATAAATTAGTAATTCTTTTTGGATAATTGAATGTACGGTGGATGAATCGCAATCAAGTTACTAATAAACTGGGTGGATGAATCGCAATCAATTTACTAATAAACTGACATTTTTGTATAGGGATTAGAGATATTGGAAGAATTTTGAGATTGAATCTTGACTTTTCAGCGTAATTGAACCTTTAGCCCCCACTCAAAGCAAACATTCATCCATGTTGTCATGTTGATCGCTGCACTTATCTACCAATAATAATTTTCCCCTTTCCAGGTAATCACGCTTTTTTTATATAGATTTCTATAAATAAACAAACATTACAGCATATGCATCTTCTAGTACCTGGCCTGATATCAAGAAAAATGTATTCTTTGTTTTCTTTTGTTTGTGTACAAACATGTTAAGAAAATTAAAAGTATCTGTTTTTTTTATATCAGGGAACATTCTTTTTAAATTTTTACGAGTTGACGAATTTCTAACCCAATTGACTTATGAGTTGACGAATTTCTCGAGCGAAATTGGCAACCCAGCAAGGAACAGAATAAGAGTCTGAAACACCTAAATGGCACGTTTTTAGAATTTCAAAGGTGAAAACTGAAAACGTACTGCAAGAGGCACCTAAGCTATATGCTTTTAGGCTAAAAACGGCATGCAGTTTTCTTGTTGTCTTAAGTTCTTGCAAACCAGTCACCGTTTCTACAGTCGACTGAGCTAATGCTGTTGATTGTAATCCAATGGCCACATTTATTTGTAGCCGAGCCATATAAGCCTGCTCGATATTAGGCATGTGAGCTGCTTCTAAATCGCTTTGATTGGCCACCCGTAGACTATTCTGGCGGCAGCATTTTCATGTGATATAAATTCCCACGTCCAATTTAAATTTTTAGTCAAAAAGAAAGCATAATGATTTTATATTTAAATATAAGTGTTTTCTTAGTGACAATATTGAAGTTTTATTACCATTTTCAAGTTTTAGACAGAAATACAAAAAAATACAAAGAACATAAGATAAAAGATGCAAAGAACATAAGATGCATGAAGATAAACTAAACAACAACTCAATCTAAGCTAAATAATGCCAACAACAACTACAAGCAAAGCAACAGAAAGACCTACACCAAACTCAGCAAAAACTCTTGCCACAAATTGAAACCACAGTTAATTTGAAAACTGAATCTGGTAGATTTGGTAGTACCCGGTGATCAGTTCTTAAAGATTAACTTTTTAAGAACAACTAGAGAAAGACCTCCTCTTTATCGGCAACAACCATAGACAGTGAGCAACTTAATGGTGTGTGGCGATCTCAGGTGGTTTTTCTCTCCAATTAAATATAAAGTTGTAAGACTAAAAACTGATGTTGTTAAAAGAAAAACTACCAATTGTAAATTGAGAGACCAAAAAACAGAATAGACAACCTAGATGACCATGGCATAATTTAATATAATTGTGAACTTATATAGTTACAACAAATTTACAATTTACATATGCATTTTATCTATATATGTTATACTTAGTGATTTCTATGCAACAAACGATTGTCATTAATATTATTCAACTTTTTTCAATATACATTATTATCTTAAAACAAGTAAAATAAAATTAACTTAGAATCTTATGTGACAAATAATATAATTTTCTATTAAATCGGTTCCTAAAATAAATGAAACTTATACAGCTTAAGTATATTAATTAAATATAAAATAAATACTTAAAATTAAATATATCTTATTTATTTCTGTCAAATAATTTACAATAACAACTAATATTTAACTAATTCTGATATTTTAAATTAATGTTTTTAACGGTTTAGAGCTTATTTATAACAATTTATAAAAACATCAATAAAATCTTAAACATGTGTTTTTCAAGAATATAGGAAATATTTAAAAGAGAAATTGCTTGAAACACACTAATTTGGATACCAATTTTCAAAAATACATTCAATCAAAAATACTCAAACATTTGAGTTTAGGGCTTATTTATTATTGTTTAGGGATTAGTTTCTAGGGATTGGGATTGAGTTATTAATATATTATAAATAATTTTCAACAATTTATAAATGATTTAGAATTATTAATTTTGTATTTTTCATAATAAACTTAAGGTATTTATGAAAATAATTATCACTAGGTGACCGGTCCGCACCCTGTGCGGGTATAAGAATATGACCGTTCCGCACCCTTGTTCCCTCTCGGTCCGCACCTCACGAGAGAGAACACAGTAACGTCAGTATAAAAAGGCAGATATTGTGTGTATGTATAATTGCAACGTCAGAAAATATTTTGTGTGTTTACGAAGATACTTTCATTCAAAAAATGGAATAAAGAGTGTATAGTTTTAGAAGTAACAGATTTTAGATTATCATTAATTAGAATTGTATTGTATATGTGTCGTAATTCTTTATTTTAGGTGAATAGTATTATTTTTTCATAAATAATAAACAAAAATTTATGTAGACATATTAAAAGAAAATATAATAAAAATCGAAATATTATCCATAAATAATATAAATTATGAAGTATATTTCTCGATAAAGAAAACAAATTCAATTAGAAACCTGCAAAAAATTATATCTACCAAGCTCTTATGCTTGCATGCAGATGAAGCAAACATCAATAAGTTAAACAATTCTTTCATATTTGGAAAACATATATATATATATAATAATGATAAATTAAATGGTAGAGTATGTAAACACCTGTTTTCTACCAGCGTGAGTTAGAACACCGCCATATTTAAGAATCATAAGGGCCTATACAGGTTTTTCTTCTTCGCCTTCACCATCCCACTTCAGCGGCTTCAGTTGAACCTTCCTGTATATCCCTGAGAAATTTCCTCCCTGCGCCATTCCAAAAGGTTCTCTGCTGTGAGAAAATGACCTCATGAATTAATAAAAAATGCATAATGCTAGCTTACTTATAAAATAGTATATTCAACAAAAAAATGATATAAGATAGTATTACTAAATGATACTATGTTATACTTTCCCCGAACTATATTCAACAAAAAAAGAGAAAGTACTAAAGAACCTTTTCAAGAACTGCTTTAACTTGGCGAAACTTCTCAGCATGTTCAAGGTCTTCTGGATCACTATCACTCTCACGACCTGGTCTACATATAAAAAAAAGAAGACCATATTGTCGTTACCAGTATTCAACACATGGAAAAAATAGACTAGACATGCTTTTTGGAGACAAGACACAAAGAGTAGAGTTCAGGGTTCTAAAGATGAGGAGCCTTTGCGTCTAAACACATTTTTCTTAGCACACAAGCAGGATCGTCGTAATACCTTAATAGTATGAGAGGAGAGATTTGTGAATAATACTTTACAGAATGAAAAGACAATGTTTGTATTTTAAGACTTTGGATATCTCCTATATATATATACAGTCGATTTATTTCTCATATTAATGACGCACAATATTTTGCACAATAAATAATGAAATCGTTTAAAGAAAGATATTAAATGTGTATTGTCAAAAAATTATTTGCATATGATATGATTTTAACTTGCGCAAGTAATCCATATTAAAAAGGTAAGTTATTAAAAACAAACAACCTAATTATAAACATTAAAATATTTTGTAAGCAATGTAATATATATGATATCAACATACGCAATTTTACCGTTTGAATAATAAGAAATTTTTTTAATATTTGTCTTAATTCTAAATCTTGCCCAATGGTAAACTAAATTGATAAAATTTAATGATTTCAACTTGCGCAAGTAATCCATATTGTGAATAAGTATTTGCATATTTAATGATTTCAACTTGCGCAAGTAACCCATATTAAAAAGGTAAGTTATTAAAAACAAATTTTGTTAATAATTTATTTGCATATTTAATGATTTCAACTTGCGCAAGTAATTCATATTAAAAAGGTAAGTTATTAAAAACAAACAACCTAATTAGTATGGGTAAGCACTTTACCCGATGTCCAAAGTGGCACCCAAACCCGATCAGAAAAACCCGAACTGAAATCCGAATCGAAGTAGCAAAATACCCTAACGGGTATTGAATAAGGAGAGATTGGATACCCGAACCCGAACGGATAATACCCGAACCCGAATGGATATCCGAAGATAACCAAACATATGTATAATTAACCTTATATTTCTAGTTTACATCTCTCATTTTATATAAAATATTTATATTGATACTACACATACTTTAAGTTCATATGATATACATACAATTACGGAAAAAATGATTTGCTACTCACTTAAAATGCATGTCAAGTTTATTATTTCAAAAATTAACAAAAAGTTACATCCAAAATTTTTTAAAAAATAACTAAATTAATGCCTTTTTAGTTTTAAAATGTTATGTCCAAATCTATTAACTATTCAATCTATTAAAAATAAAAATTAGTTAACTGAAAGTTATATTTTTAAATATAAGAAACTTGAGAAATGAAAATTTTAATTTTTTTTTTTCAAAATCTAAATATCCGAACCCGATCCGAAATAACCGAATCCGAACTAAAAATACCCGAACCCGACCCGAAGTACAGAAATACCCGAACGGGTTCTACACCTCTATACCGAAATATCCGAAAATCCAAAATACCCGACCCGAATCCGAACGGGTACCCAAGGCTAAACTAAATTGATAATTATTATTCCCTAGCTATATATGGGCTTAACAAAATCGACAATAGTTTTGGGCTTGTCTACATAAGCGATTGATTAAAATAAATGAAAAATAAAATTCAAAAAAATCGAACAATAGAATTATAACAATTTTTCTGAGAAGCTCTATATTAATGCCATGTCAGCAGAAATCACTAAAGTGACTTCTCTTTTAATATATAGGGGGATTTAAGGGTAATTTGAAAATGGTATCATGAGGTAAAGCTAGAATTTTCCCTATTTAAAAGTTGAAAAATAAGAAATATTTACCATGTATGTCAAATGCTAACCACTCATTTTTTTGCTAATTATTTTTGCAAAAATGACACATGATGTATTAACATATATATTACTGTCCAAGTTAAAGTATAATATAGCCTGTTTTGTTTAGTTTTTGTTTTTAATTTAATTTTAATTAAAAAATTCGTTCATATAAATATAATATCAACATAAACAAAAGGAAAATTACCTTCACAAACCTTCCATTTAATGTATATGTATATACTTTAAGTCTTTAACTATCAACAATCAGATTAAAATATTGTGTTTGGAAAGAATTTCTGTTTTTATCATATTAAAATTTTATTTGTCAAGCTTTCTTTTTTCACAGTTGTCAGTAGAGATGTTAAAGGAGGGATTGGACCGTGGGCCGGGTTTGTGAAGGCCTGCTGCGGGGCGGGTTTGGGCCGGGGTTTAGTAGGCCCCTTTTTTGTGGGACTTGCGGGCCGGGTATTGTGCGGGATGGGCCAAAATAGGGACGGGCCAAGGATGACCTGCAGGTTTTGTAGAGTCCCGCAACCCTAATTCTCCATTTTCCTTTTGTGCCTCCATCTGAAAAAACGAGAGAGAGAGAGAGTGCGACAAGAAGGCGATGCGGTGTGAAGGAGCTCCAGTGACCGTGTTTCAAGGTCGATGATGCTTCCGGTCTACCATTCGCCTTCTATCTCCTCCGGTGAAGCTTCTTGGAGCCATCACAAGAAGTTTGCGAAGTAACTTTCCACCGAAGAAGAAGATCCAGCTCCGGCCATGGTTTCTTCATCGACGGTGCTCCTGGGCTCTCCTGCAGTCCATGCATGTCACATGTAAGGAAAGATTCTTGTTGTTTGTTGTGGATCTATATTGTCGGCACTAAGCAATTATTTCATCTTCTTTTGCAGGCGGGTCTCTTCTGGAGCTTATCCGCTTCGATCCACCACCAGAGCTTCTTATAGATCCACCGCCGGAGCTTGTATTCTTCTAAGATCCACCATCGGAGCTTCTCCTTCGCTGCATGCATGTTCGTTTCCTTCTCCATTTCTCCTCTTTATTTACTTGTTTTGTCTCTGATGTAGTTGTATTGCATGTGATGTTTGTTGTTTAGCTTAGGTTGATGTCTTTCGAGTGTGTTATGTCTCTGTCTCGGTTAGGTTGGTTTAATTTGTTTTTAAATTGTGAATGTGTCCGTTGAACTCGTTAGAATATTTAGACCAGATTAAATCCATGTGAATGTGTTGTCTCTGATTGTCTTAGCAATCTATAGTTTGTGTTATCTCTTATTAAGAAGACCAACTAGCGTTTTATATGATATGGTTACAGAAGTTGAACAAATATGAGAAGTGTTCAGTCTCTGATATGTTTTCTTGTCATGTTGTCTTTGTTTTGTGTTATGTTTTTAGGCGATTAAGTGATGAAGAACAAGGAGGCCTCTTCTCCTCTTATAAGATAAGACATTACTTGTTTGCATTGTAGTGCTGATATGTTCCATTAATTGTCTCTGATTTTTGTTTTGTTTTGTTTGTGTCCTGTGTACGAATATGTGTTGTTTCGAGCTGTTGGAGTGATGGTGAACAAGGAGGCGTCAGCACGTCAGCTTCCAGCTTTTCATTACCAAACAGCTTCAGGAACTCAGGTTAGTCACTCTCTTACGCAAAACTAGTAAAATTTTGTTGAGCTCCAGTAGTAGATGCTTCATGTGTTCATGTATCTTCATTATGTGCAATTAGTTATGTAGTGGAGCAGCCTGCAGTGTCGAAACGCGTCCTGCTGCACTCTTTTTGTGTTCAGCCTGCGGGACGGCTTGTAAGGAACTGTGGGCTTGGGCAGTACGGGATTGGGCCGATCTTTTGGAGACCGCATCCCGCGTGGGACGGGCCCGCTTGGACCCACGAGATGACGATCCCACCGCGGTATGGGACGGGACGGACCAACCTGTTTGACATCTATAGTTGTCAGGTGTTTTATAATATGCAGTAGCGCTAATTAATAATAATAATATTACTATTCAGTAGCGCTAACTAATGACATCTCCAAAACATAATAAATAGTTCCTAAAACACCTATATACCATGGCTAAAAATGGATAAAATTCATGGTATATCAAGGGCCAAAAGGAGACAAAGGCTGAGCGAATGGTTACGAGTGTAACTCGCACCATTTCAGCCCTTGGCCAATGGTGTACCATCGACCATTTCCTCTTGTCTATTATACCCATCGACACTTCCTCCTTTGGCATAAGAAATCAAAAGGGAAACCTTACAAATTGATCGAGAGAGAGAGAGAGAGAGAGAGAGAGAGAGAGAGAGAGAGAGAGAGAGAGAGAGAGAGAGAGAGAGAGAGAGAGAGAGAGAGAGAGAGAGAGAGAGAGAGGGTTAACCGGTGAACGGTTGTAGTCCGACGATACTTAGGGGCAGTTCGATGAGCTTTGGGCGGTTGTAAAGGAAATGACTGAAAGAGTGATTTTTGTGTTTGTGATTTCTCTTCTTCTCATTTCTCTTTGATTAGCTAAAGTGAGTGTGTTGACGTAGAGTTAGAACCGATGGTCTATGACTGGATGAGTATTGGTCATGGCCTTTAGGTTGATTATGGATTGTGAGTTGGATTGATTGAGTGTTGTGTGATCGATACACACGGCATTGAGGTTGAGTGTGTTACCTTTGTTTTGTGCATTCATATAGATTACTCAAACCGATTATAGGAATATATACCCTAAAAATGGTTGTATGCTTGGGCGAGGCTAATGGGCCGATCGGTTGTATGAAATGCTAGGCGATTGGTTAAGACAGCAGACATATGGGAGGAATTCGCCAAGGCCTTTCCTTGGGAATGAACCATACCTAGCGGACCTAAATGATGAGGCCGAGTGTGCGTTAGATTGATTTGGTTAGGAAACTTTCGTTGCTTATAAGACTTAGGATCATTTCTTGTTAGGATTAGGTTTTCAGGACTAACTATGTAGGCGGAATGATTTGCCTCACTAAGAAATTGTATAGTTTCTTAAGCCTCACTAAGTAAGAAAGGCGGCCAATGGGTGTGAGTGCTATTTAAGTAATTTGTGTCTAGTTTTGTATAAGATTGATAGTATTCTATTTAAACTACAATGTATCAAATCCTTTATGATTTATTCAATGCGGCCATTTGATTTTCTTTGCTAGTTAAAGAATCGTTGGTTGAGAACCTCATTTGAATATTACACTTAAACTAAAAATAGACTGGTTAGACTTGGGTCACCTATCGGTTCGAGTTGTGCGAGATTGCTTTGGACTGGTGTCCGGGTTGAGTCTTACAAATATAATATAAGTCTAAACAAAAGGAGATGATGAAATATGCAGCCAAGACATGACAGCAGACCAAACCGAAAATGGATAATTGCAAATGAAGAATAAGTAATCTTAAACTCACAATCCAAACCACACAATATACAATGATTCTCAATATCTAAATCTCATGCATATAAACGGTTCATGGTAGGATTACGATTTATGGTAAATACTTAAGTAGTAATAACATGGTTGGAGGTACCATCTTTGCTCCAAACAAGAAGTCCCCAAGATGTTACCGTCGATACAAATGACGCTACACTGCTTTTGAAGATAGGGTTTTGTAGTTATTACCATAAATGAACCAGATATGGTAATTAATTTTTTTTGTGGGATTATAGTTAGGAAGGATAGAATCTAGAGTTGCTTATCTGACCATTCAGGAAACAGACGCCAACCATTTGGATCCCGAGTATCGGCAACTGTTGATGATGAATGCCCATCTGAGAAGGAGCATCCAGACCCAAAAAATGATATAGACTCCCAAAGAGAATGTAACACCCACCCCTTCCCCATTTCCAACCGGGGTTCCTGGGTGCGGGGTTGAGGACACACATGTCTACTTTCTCAACATCTCCGTGTGTCCTGTTACTTGTCCCATGAGTTTCAGATGCATTTCCTTTCTTACCATCGACATTTCCTCTTAAAGTTCTGCAAAAAAAGGGGGAGTGAAAAGAGAGGTGAGTATGAATACTCAGTGAAGCGATTCTAGACCAGTCTCCCCCATAAGCCTCTATATGGCTCAATACGAAACGAGAACCGTCTAGTCACTACACCCAGTTCGTTGCAACTTAATAGCTAGTTGCTAAAGTTTTATTTCACGAAAACAAGCAATGTGATGAACTCAGTCATCACTCAATTCACATAATTCGGTTTATTATTTAAGACTCCAATCATCTTAGAACTTTAGGACCTACACAGCTCAAGCGGACCATTTCTCTCCTTTTCTTGCTGCTTCCTGTGAAGTCGCCTGCCCTGGTAGGCCCGTCATCCAGTTCCTCGGGTGTGGACCGCCTTTGCAGTGTATTACGATCCCTTCCCGCCAAGACTCGGCGTGACTCAATCTTACCGGCGCCTCTATTCATACCCTGCCATTTTTATCGGATGCTATGGCCCCGCATCTGCGCCGTTTTTGAACGCTACGGCCGCCGCATTTTCTTTCTTTCCACCCTCCCCGGGTAATTTACTATTCATTCAATCATCTTTCCTTTTTCTTATCATTTCCTTTTTCCTTATTCTTTAGACTCTTTCATACTTTCCTTTTTAGACGCCACCCGTTCTCGGTGTCACACTCAATTCAGTAAACAACCAATCACGGATGTCTTACCATTCATCTAATCAGACCGGTTAACATTTACTGTTATCCTACTTTTAATTCCTTCTAAGCATCCTAGCTTTCAACCACAATCAAGCATAGATCACTGACCAATCAATTATTCATCATTCAATCAACACGAGCAGTCCATTTACTGTCCTTAATCAGTATGAGCGTTCTTATGCAGTATGATCTATCAACCTAACATCAATCAAGATCTAAACAATCATAGTTCCTCATTCAACAATATAGAAGTACATGAACAAGATCTGGATAGAACGCCTCACCTTAGCCTAGATCTGGATGTGGATATGAAAGTAGGGGGTAAGAGAAACGGGATCTGAGATCTATGACACCACGCGGCTACCACCACCACTCGCGGCTGCTCACGGCGAGGAGAGAGAGAGAGTCGGCCGAGAGAGAGAGACGCGGCGAAGAGAGAGAGAGAGGAGAGAGGCGGCGCGAGGAGAGAGAGAAGAAGTCGACGGCTAGAGCTTCCGGTCTCCGGAAATTCTCTGCAGGCTTCGCTTCTAAACTTCTGATGAGAGGTAAAGCGGTGGGAGCTTGCTTTTATAAGGGGAGGGAAGAGGAAACCCTAGGATTTTCTAGTTGGGCTGTAGAGAACCCATTAGACTTTTAAATTTTTTTAATTGGGCTGGTTTTGGGATGTTACAGAGAATCCAAGAATTCCACCAGAAAAGTGGAGTCACCAAATTTGATGGATAACGATATTTTTACTTTGTCTCTCTTAGAAAATTCCTGAAATCCAAGAAAAGAAATAATTTCTCTCGTTCAAAGCCCAAAATGAAGAGGTAGAAAAATATATTATTCTAATACAATCTACTTAAATTGAACCAGCTCTAAAGAAAAGCATCAAGCGATTTTAATTATGCATATAAGATGCAGGTTTCATTACAAAAATTGCATTTTTCTCAGCCCCAAACCACCCTCAAACTTTTGCAAGCAAACATCTAACCATGCCACTTTGTCACCTGTAGAAATGCCTATAGTACCATGCCATAAGAAGGAATTGCAAATACTTTTGATATTTCCCTCACACACTTAGGAAAAATGAATTTTCCTTCCAAAACCGCAAAATCAAGTTTTTTCGCCAAAACCGCAAATTGAATTTTTTTGCCAAAACCGAAAATCGAGTTTCCCGCCAAAACTGAAAAAATCAAGTTTCCCGCTAAAAGCACAAAATCGGTGTTTCCCGCCAAAATCGGATAATCGGGGTATCCCGCCAAACCAACAAATCGATTTCTCCGCCACAATCGCAAAATTGATTGTTTCCGCCAAAACTGCAAAATCAAGTTTTCTCGCCAAAACCGTAGATCAAATTTTTTGCCAAAACCGCAAAATCGAGATTTTCCACCAAAACCGCAAAATCGAGTTTTACGCCAAAATCGCAAAATCGAGTTTTTTCCGTCAAAACCAAAATTGAGTTTTTCCGTCAAAACCGGAATTGTTGTATTGTTGTACTTATGAATTTATGGGTGAATTTTAGCCTTATGAACTTGTATTTGTATTTATATGTTTATAAATTAAAATTTAAACTTTTCTTATATGATCCAATATGGACTTTATGACAGCCCATATAAATATAAGTGTTAGTGGGTCTGGTCATTAATAGACATGGTTCCTTTCTAATGGACATGGTCACTCTTTTTCCACAAACAATAAATTGACAAATGGATATGTGCTAATGAACGTGGACTAGCCCAGTTTGCAGCTCTAGAGAGAAAGCAGATAGGAGGTTAGCCTCGGTCTCGAGTTAAATGGATATGGAAGTTGATGGTCCTTGAGGTTGCATAGAACTAATGCCAATGGAATATGCCATGTAGACCTTCGATATGTGCAGTAACAGAAGGCGTCCAGAGAACTTGGGGATCGTAATGAATATATAGAGAAGGAGATTTGACGCAACAATTATTATAAAATGAGGAGAAACCGAGATAAGAGA
The DNA here is from genome assembly GCF_020379485.1 of Brassica napus. NCBI lineage: Eukaryota > Viridiplantae > Streptophyta > Magnoliopsida > Brassicales > Brassicaceae > Brassica > Brassica napus. The sequence goes on from NC_063434.1 coordinate 15,059,138, forward strand.
CAAGCTGTCCCGCATACACACACATACTATTCGACGTCGAACTCTCTCGATCAAACACATCGAACTCGCTTTGTTAGTCCGTTTTTAGTCTAAGTTCATCCTTGTTTCGATCATTTATCTTGTAACCCGATTATTATCAGTATAATTTATTTTTGTTAATTTTAATCTGATAACATCGTTGTGTTCAAAGAATTTTGTGCCCACAAGTTCTTTCTTCCCTACAAATACAATCACTACCAAATTCTTAGGATGGATGGTATGATACACATTATTTGTCAAAATAATGATTACGTATAAGTATACATATTTTCACTATACCACTTGGATTTATCATTTGATTTATTTTATTAGTTACTGTAAATTTTGTAGATAATCCATAGATTTTACAAATACTGTATAATGCTTTTATCCAGTGTTTTGATAACCAGATCAGCGGGTCAGACAGTGGCTCACTCTTTTAAGCGGTTCTGGATTGTGCTAAAAATTGGATTTGATTTAAACCAGCAAACCCGGTAAAAAACCATTCAAACTTGTTAAAAATCGGTGATCTAGTTTGATATGAAAACCAGTTTCTCAAATTCAAATTAAAACAATAGAATGATTGCATATTTGAAAAAGATTTCAAAAAGATCATATTATTTTTAATATCTATTTAAATAAATAAGATTTCATTATATTTTATATTATTTTTGAAGTTTTGATTTTATTTTTATATCAATTTTAGATTCTAACAATGATATAAAGTTTATAAAATTATTTTATATTTGGACATATATAGATATAGTTACTTAATTTAGTTAATTTAAACTTAGATTAAAATTTAAAATCGTTTGAACCGGCTATAATAGATGTTCAGTTTCGGTTTTGAAAACATCACTTTCCTTTCTACCGTAGATCAAGGAAAAGAAAAATGATTACAACCACTCCCGGTCTGAAACAAATGGCTTCGTGATTGAGTTAACCAATACTCCGGTTTAGAGGTTAAGCCGATAGAAGAGCACAGCTTGGTATGAGCCGACGACGCCAAGCGAACGCCGTTGGGGAGAAAAGTCCTCGTCTTCTCGTGCAAATGGTTCCGTTCTTTGTTTCGAGCTAAATCTCGGGAAACATTTATTCTTTCTTCATCGGATAAAGTTGAATCGGATCCGTAATCGATGGAGGAAGAGAAAGGTGCGGTTGCGCAGAGCTTAATTGATGTAGTGAACGAGATTTCGTCCGTTTCCGAGTACCGTACAACGGTGAAGAAGCTCTGCAGTAACCTGGCGAGGAGGTTGAAGCTGCTTGTTCCGATGTTCGAGGAAATCAGAGAGAGTAACGAGCCGATCAGTGAAGATACGTTGAAGACGTTGGTCTCCTTGAAGGAAGCCATGTCCTCGGCCAAGAATCATCTTAAATTCTGCAGCCAAGGCAGCAAGATTTATCTGGTTCGTCTCTCTCGATTTTAGATCTCTGCTTAGAAGAAAGTAGAAGCTGATTGATGATATATGTGAAGTTGTGGAAGCTTTATGCTCTCTGATCACGTTTGATTTTGATATGAGAGATCTTCTTGCTCTGTCTGTAGGTCATGGAGAGGGAACAAGTGACAAGTAAATTGCTGGAGGTTTCAGTTCAATTAGAGCAATCTTTGAGCAAGATTCCGTATGAGGATCTTGACATCTCCGATGAAGTTAGAGAACAGGTAAGTACTACTATAACAGAGAATAGGATCTTCAGCGGATATGTGCACATTTTGATGGCGTTTTTTTTTTCTTTCTTTTTTGCAGGTTGAGTTAGTTCTCAGCCAGTTTCGGCGAGCCAAAGGAAGAGTAGATGCATCAGACGATGAACTGTATGAAGATCTTCAGTCACTGTGCATCAAAAGCAGTGACGTAGATGATTATCAACCTACCCTGCAGCGGGTTGCTAGGAAGTTACATCTGATGGAGATTCCTGACCTAGCTCAAGAATCAGTGGCTCTGCACGAAATGGTTGCTTCGAGCGGTGGTGAAAGCATTGAGGAGATGGCAATGGTACTTAAGCTGATTAAGGATTTTGTGCAGATTGACACTGACAATAGCGAGGACCAGAGTGCTGGGGTAAACTCGAGTAGCAATGGGCAAACTTCTACGGCTGCTAGTCACAAGATACCGGTGATTCCTGATGATTTCCGCTGTCCAATATCTCTGGAAATGATGAGAGATCCAGTTATCGTTTCAACAGGGCAGGTAAAGTTGCTGTTTCTTCAAATTTCTTTAGGTTCTGTAATTATTGAAGCATGTTCTCCTCTGTGTATAATAGACCTACGAACGCACCTGCATCGAGAAGTGGATAGAAGCTGGGCATTCGACATGTCCAAAAACACAGCAGGCGCTAACAAGCACAACCCTCACACCCAACTATGTTCTCCGAAGTCTGATAGCTCAGTGGTGCGAGGCCAATGATATCGAGCCTCCAAAACCTCCGAGCAGTTTAAGGCCCAGGAAAGTATCATCCTTTTCCTCCCCAGCAGAAGCAAACAAGATCGAAGATCTTATGTGGAGGCTGGCTTACGGAAACCCTGAGGACCAACGATCTGCAGCTGGAGAAATCCGCCTCCTTGCAAAACGAAATGCAGACAACCGTGTGGCCATAGCTGAAGCTGGAGCCATACCTCTTCTCGTTGGCCTCCTCGCAACTCCTGATTCTCGTATCCAAGAACATTCGGTAACAGCTCTTCTAAACCTCTCCATATGTGAGAACAACAAAGGGGCCATTGTCTCTGCTGGAGCTATCCCTGGTATAGTTCAAGTGCTCAAGAAAGGAAGCATGGAGGCTAGAGAGAATGCAGCGGCCACACTCTTCAGTCTCTCCGTGATTGACGAGAACAAAGTGACTATTGGTGCCTTGGGAGCAATCCCACCGCTCGTTGTACTGCTCAATGAAGGTACACAAAGAGGCAAGAAAGACGCGGCTACTGCACTTTTCAACCTCTGCATATATCAAGGAAACAAAGGAAAGGCCATACGCGCAGGAGTGATTCCCACATTGACGAGACTCTTAACACAGCCCGGAAGCGGAATGGTCGATGAGGCGCTTGCCATTCTGGCGATTCTCTCGAGCCATCCCGAAGGGAAAGCAATCATAGGATCATCCGACGCAGTCCCGAGTCTAGTGGAGTTTATCAGAACTGGATCTCCTAGAAACAGAGAGAACGCTGCTGCGGTTCTAGTCCACCTCTGTTCTGTTGACCCACAACATCTGGTCGAAGCACAGAAACTCGGTCTTATGGGTCCACTGATTGATTTAGCCGGAAACGGGACAGATAGAGGGAAAAGAAAAGCAGCTCAATTGCTTGAACGTATAAGCCGTCTAGCTGAACAGCAGAAGGAGACGGCAGCACAGGCACAAAACACAGAAGAAGCTGAACCAACACATTCAGCATCCACCACAGAAGCTGCTGATACTTAAAAGAGTTGTTTTTGCTTTGGTCCCTATGGTCTTTTATTATTCCCACTTTTCTTTTCTTGTCTCCTACTCGGTCTTCCTTCGAGGTAGGCTCTAATGTAGATGGCAAAAGCAGCAAATGGCCTCCTTGTCTGTCCGAAATGTTTTAACTTTATGGTGTTACCTCTGCAAGGACGGAGCTATCCGGTCCTGAGGAGAGAACAGCAAATATGCATACATACACGTCAACTTGTATCATTGTAACACTTCAATGTTTGTAATCGTTTCCACCAGCTTTATTGGTTTTAATACAAGAAATGGGAATTTAATTAGAATAGGGTTCGGATCAGTAACCTCAAGCTTATATTATACGGCCCGAAGCAAATGTTTCTTTGCATTATAGAAGGGACGTGCCTGGTCATAACCTTCCTGTACATAAGCATACACACGTAATTCTATTTTATCTTGAACATATGCACAACATTTGTGTTTTTTTTCTCACTGAAAGTTCATTGCTGGTATTAAAAGAAACGGTCTTTAGTCTTACAAAGCCAAGGAAACAAAGACAAAAACAGAACCCAAGCAAACACATAGCTTACTTGTGACTTCTGTCCATAACATTCCAATAAAAAACGATAGAACCCCATAACTGTACGAACTACGCGATCAAAGCTCTACATCTGTCCACTTCAATCACTTCCTTCAGCCAAAATGGAGCACCGTACGATTGTACTCTTTGCTCTGATGTTACACTCTTTGCAATCAGGAACGCACATTTATTTGCCACTCTAGACACAGCTGACCGCTCCCAATCTTTACATCTGCTCAGAGCCTCACGAATTTCCACACCAAAAGCTCTAAAAGAGGGCCAAGCTTTTGATCTTTTCGCTGCACCTACCATCTCAGAAGCCTCAGTTTCAAAAATTACCTTCTCCAAGTGATGAGACCCAATGCTCTCTGCTGCCCACACTAATCCAATAGCTTTTGCCTCTGCAGATGATCTAATCCGGCTAAACCTCTTATACTATGTACCACAATCTCTCCTCTGCAGTTTCTTACTATCCACGATGCCCCAGACATTTGATTTTTTCTTGACCACGACACACCGGTATTACATTTCATAAAACCAGTTGCCGGAGCTCTCCAAGGTTCCTCTCTTTGTCTACAACTCAAACTTCGTTCCTCTTTTATTCCTTTTTGCGCCTCAAACCATTGTCTCGCATCATCTTGGGCTTTAGCAACTGTCTCATCAGCTGAGAACTCTCTCCCTTTAACACAGAAAACATTTTTGTTTTTCCAAATTATCCATAAGATCCAAGGGAACACACGAGTTAACTCCTCCCTGATGGATTTGTTTTTTCCCATTGATCCAAAAACCGTGTTTATGTTGGTGTTGTTTGTTGGAATCATACAATAAAGAATCTAAGGATAAAAATTAGATTTTTGAGGTTTAGAAGAGATCTTCTTAGAATCAAATGAGAAAAATAACATCCAAAAGATTTTATTGATCAAATATTGCATTACAAGAATAATTTCTAATGTAAAGTGAATCAAATAATGTATAAAATCTTTGTAGGATGTGTTCTAGGTCTAAAATGGAAGAAGAGAGGATCAAGCTCCCTTGCTAAACATAGGTGTCTCTTTATTTATACAAGGAAGAACTAGGACCTCGAAGTAAAACATGCCTAGTTTATTGTCTAATGAGCCTTAAAGGAGGATGTAAATCCACCCCAACAGTAAGCCCCCCCCCCTCGCCCCCCCCCTCCCCAAATTCGTAGAGAGAGATGAAGTTGATCTCTGCGAATTTTACTAATGGGGGTTTATGAGACAATAAACTAGGCATATACCCATGTTGCAGATGATTGTCATGAACGGACCGTCATGGTTAGGTTGTCATAAATGAAGTGTCATAGAAGGACGGTCTCGGGCGAGCTGTCATCGACATACTTCTGATTCCAATCAGACTTTTTACTTCGGGATGGTTGCGCGAATGATCTGTGAAGACAGTGTTCTGAACCACCGGAGCAAGTTGCCATAGATGAAGCGTCAATCAACTAACTGCCAAAAACTAGTCGCCATGGACATCATCATGAACGCACCACCATGGACGAACCGTCACAATCGAATCATCACGGTGGACATGTCTTCGCGGTATTGTTGCGATCCATGTGCAGATGGAATAGTGGAGTCGGCACGTCGAGTCGTCTTGTTGGTCTGTGCGCACTGCCGAGATCAAAACTAGACTACTGTGACTTCACTGGTGTACTGAGACTCGAACATATGTCTCGTGCCGAGCTCGTTGTATGCTGAGCAAGTTGGTGTGGAGTATTGAGAAATCGGCGACAAGTTTCTGTTGATGGAGCTTTTGAAGACGTCACAGTGGTGAAGCGTTAGAGGCCTGTGCGGAGATCAAATCACTACTCCACACCATTGGCTTCATCAATGGCTTCATCTCTCTATGTTCTGTTGTTTCATGAGCAAAGCCGTGTGTTTAAGAGCACTGTCCAATCTTTCTCTCGCTTTAACCGCTTTCGAGATAAACTCTATAGCTGCTTATGCGTCCTTATCCACAAGCTGAAGGTGTTTGGCTCGGACGCTAGGACTGTCACCGTGAGGGAAACCCAACAGAGTGCCAAGGTGCGACGCTTTTACCATGTCTGGCGCTGAAGTGACTGTGCTTCTTCTTTTTCTCGCTCGACAAAATTGATGGAGTTTGAAGTCAGAAACAAGCTTCTAGCGATTGAACTGTATAAGACGCCATGCTCGGAGAAACTTAACAAGCCTCAACTTGTCGAGAATGAGGTGCCGAGTAACAAGCAACGACATGTCGAGAACATGTGACTTGTCACATTGCGTTCAGTAGATTGAGGCATGGCCCAAAACTTCTTTGCAAGTTCATGGCAATCAACAAACACACATGTGAGAACTTGTCTAGTATTGATGTCCAGATGCATTCATACCATGAACTTGGTTTCAGGTTGAAGTCGTTCCAGCGAGAGGCTCTGATCTGATTTCTCCATATCGTGTCCGGTGAGTTTCCTAGCCTAAAGTGTTGAAACCGTAACATGAGGCTTGCGAGGAGCTAACAAACTGAGCGAAGACTTGGAGGAAGGACGAGAAGCAATGTGATGTTAGGAGTTTTCAAGGCTCCTAATCAAATGTTGTAGTATAAAAGATTGTCGAACCAATCCTAGGTGATTCTAAAGCAAAGGGTATGCTAGTTCATGCTTAAGCTAAATGCAATCCGGTTTTAAAGATGGTATGAACTAAGAACTAATAAGCTAATGCAATAAAGTAATGATCTTTCTTTCTCAATATAAAGCAAGAGGACTCATGGGGCTAGGCATTTGATCTTGGGTGATGTAGATCCAATCTAGAGGTGACAAGCTATCAATCAAACACTTTCTTTATGCCTAGACACTAAGCTAAACAAGCTCTATCTCTAGATGAATGTTGTTTTGCTAAACCAACTCAAGCATCTAATCTCTTAGGTTGAATGTTACTAAAGCAAAACATGGAGAACAAGTCTAATAGCAATCTTAACTCCTTTAGCAACTAATCTCTTAGGTAAAGCAAGCTAAAAGCATTGAAAAGTTGGTTAAGGCATTTCATCATACACTTTGTGGGCAGAAAATGCCTAGAGATCTATTTTAGTATGATCAAGACTAAAATAGCATTGAAAACCCTCAACAAGCATGGAAACAAGTAGATCTAACACTAAACATCCTAGATCTTCTCTAAACACCCTTAATCACCCTAGCCCATGAATCCAAGATTAGTCTACTCACTAATAGACATGAATAAGAGAAATTTAGAAGATTGAGCAACTTTTAAGTTTGAATTAGAAATTTGGGCAAACCCATGTTTTAATTAGGTTGTTGGGCAACCTAGTAGGAGAGAGAAGAAAAAGTGGACAGTTTTAACCTTTTTGCCCAACAATCTTGAGCTAAAATTCGTGGGACCAGGCTGTGTTTTGCCCAGAAAAACTTGCCTCAGGAATACCGACACACATGCGCCGGATGTGCGTGTAAGAGACGAATTGAATATTATATTATTTTAATTTCAGAAGGAAACATGGTATTGGGCTTCGTTTTTGGGCTATTTGACCCCAAAACTTGTAGGCCTTATATGTGATGATTTCTCGCGGGAAACAACGGCTCCAAGGTGGACGAATGGCCATTAATGAGTGGTGACTTTGGAAAACATGTGTTTTACTTTAATTTATTAATTAAAAACAGGGCAAATATTAATTATTTAATACAAAAACGTACGAACCCTATCTCTTTGCCTGTCTCCTTGTTGATGAGTAAAAAAAGCTACCGAACTCGGGAACTTGAGGCTGCGAATTTTACACACAGAGGCATGAGCTGCATCCGATATGGTGAGGGAGGAAAGGGTATGGCGGATGGTGGGTGTTCTGTATCTAGCATCGAAGGTAAATCATATATAAGCCGTACACCATTGCATTTATGACATTATAGTTATGGCTGAAATCATTTATTACAGATTTGAGGGTGTTCGGAATTCTGGTGTTTTTTTGTACGAAACTATATTTATTGCTTCTGATTAGCACATTGAATTTTTAAATGAATTTATGTTCTATTTTTCGTAGGTGTTCACGATTCATACATCGTTGTAATCTCTGGACGGTGGATTATGTACGACACTGGTGACTGGGATCTTAAACTTGATAGCGACCGTATGGGGAGGGCTGTCTATGCGAAGTTGATAACTTCTGTTGAAGACTTGAAGCGGGCCATTATTGAGTCATACGGTCTAGTTGAAATGTCTGTTGCCGTTGAGATGTCATATTGGCTTGGTGAACACGGATCTTGTGCTGTTGGTGAAAGAGAAGCTCATGTTCAAATTTCCTACGACAAGGATTTCGACTTGTTCACTTCGGCACGTAAGGTGGACAAGTATTTCAACGTATTTGTCATATTCAAAGAGGAAGTAGATGGGAAAATCTATTTTCTGAGGCCAATGGAGAATCTTTTGAAGTCTAAAGAAGTTGCCAACAGCAACGAAATGCAAGTTGGGAGTACGTCTGCTGATGTGCACACCCGGAATGAAGTTAATGACGGTGAGACTGATTTGACCGAAGATGAAATAATTCTGATGGGAGTTGCGGAAATTGAAGCAGTTTATGCCTCAAATGGTTTTGGGATGCGTGAAGTGGATGAAACTACATGTGAAGTTCAGAATAAAGTGGACACGACTGAAGATGCTGTGTTACGGGAAGGCGAAGATGACGACGATGAGGATTATGATTATAATTTATGGCATGATTTTGTTGGACGAAATTGCGAATGGGACGATGATAAGGATGAGGATGGAGGGGTAGGTGGTGGTTGTCGAACGAACGTAACATATGGAGGTGTACGTGGTGAGGTGGTGACTAAAACGAGGAGTGGACGAACTAATTCTTCTTCAAACAAAGGCAGTGGTTCATCTACAAACAAACAGCGTACCGCAAACCCACCATCAACTTTTGAAGATTACGTAGATGAGGGTAGAGATTACATAGGCTCATCTAGGATTTCGATGGAGAATATTGAAGAAGCAAGTAACAATGTAGGTGTCAAGTCAAGTGATCAAGTGGCCGACACTGAGAATCATTCAGATCCAAATCAAGAAGAAGACCCAATTTTGGACAACAACTCCCAAATGTTGGTTCTCCAGACTCCTCCAAAGCCGTTCAACATGCATACTCGGGAAGTTGACGACAGTGATGATTTCGTTGGGCAGGTCCCTCAATGTGTTTCGTCTAGACCGACACATGATACATCTGATGGAGAAGACGAGGATGACGACTTTGTCGAACCGGTACCTATGTGTGTTTCGGTTGGTCAGACACATGAAACTCCGGATGGAGAAGACGAGGATGATGACTTTGTCGAACCGGTACCTCAGTGTGTTTCGGGTGGTCAGACACATGAAACCCTGGTAGGAGAAGACGAGGATGACGACTTTATCGAACCGGTACCTCAGTCTCGAAGCCGTGAGGAAGACGCAAGAAGACGTCGTGAAAAGGATAAGGCTGATGACGAATCACTCATGAAATCCGTTAGAGCCGTTGAGCTATATGGATTTAAGGATGTAGAAGCTTCGTCTAACAACGAAGCAGTTAACGACTATACCGTCGATGATATTGACTTCACTCTAGCAGATGCTGATATGTACACTGGAAAACTATTCAGTAGCAAGCAAGAATTGAAGATCAGTTTGCACATTTATGCCTTAAAACAGGTGTTCAGGTTCAAGTTCCACAAACATGCGTTTAACTACGTCGCAGCGAAATGCATTGATAAAAACTGCAAATTTTATGTTATGGCTAAGCAATTGGGGGAATCTTCGGCATATCAGGTGAGGAAGGCGCAACTGAAGCATGTCTGCACATCTGATGCTAAAGCGCAATATAAGAAACATGCGACGTCGAAAGTAATAGCTGCACTAATGAGATCGAAGTATGAAAGGCTCCAAGCTGGACCGCGCGCATCTGAATTACCCGAGATGCTCCGGACTGAGTTCTTGTTTACGGCCACATATTGGAAATGTTGGAAAGCAAACGAGTTAGCCACTGTGGCTGCACAAGGAACAGAAGAGAGCTCTTACAAGCTCCTGCCGAAATATTTTTATGTTGTAAAGTATGCAAATCCTGGGTCCATTACTCATATCAAAACTGAAAAAGATGATAAGGGTCAGACAAGGTTTAAGTACGCGTTCATGGCGCTGAAAGCTTGCATTGACGGGTGGAAGCATCTACGGAAGGTTATTGTGGTGGATGGTACTCATATGTTTGGGAAGTACAAAGGGTGTTTACTAACTGCAAGTGGGCAAGATGCCAATTATCAGGTATTCCCTATAGCGTTTGCTGTTGTAGACAATGAAACAAATGAGTCTTGGAGTTGGTTTTTTGAGAAGCTGAAAGAGATCGTAGAAGATGGCTCCGATTTATCTATCGTGTCTGATAGAGCAAATCAAATATGTGTTGCTAAAGATAAGTGGTATCCTTTTTCACACCATGGGTGCTGCCTCGTACACCTACAGAGAAACGTCGACGCAAAATTCAAGAAAAGGAATCAGAAGCAAATGGTTGGCAAGGCAGCCGAGGTATTCAAGGTATCCCACTTTAAGAGACTTTACGCGGAGATCAAACTTACAGATAAGCGCTGTTGGGATTATCTTGAGAAGATCGATCCTAGGCATTGGACAAGGTCACACTTTGAGGGCGAGCGGTACAATCTAATGAGCTCGAATATAGCTGAGTCTCTCAACAAAGCACTAGTTCCTGCGCGCGATTCCCCGATAATGGCGCTATTTGAGTTCATCAGACGCATGATTAGTCGTTGGTTTGTGAGTAGACAGCGAAAGATATCGAAAATAAGTGGTGAGATCCCCCCGGCTGTTGACGAGTTGATGAAGAACAATCTAGAAGACGCAAGAGCGTACGCCCGTGATGCCTCTGTCTGCTTTTGAATTTGAGGTAACTCTAAAAACAACCGGCTTCGGGAGTTCTATTAATTTGGAAACCAGGTCTTGCACATGTCTTGAATTCCAGAAATTTGGAATACCATGTCGACATGCCATTGCTGCGGCTATGTTTCGGGACTTGCAGCACTCAGAGTTCGTTGTAGACGCCTATCTAAAAAAGACATGGAATGAAACAACAAAGGGTGTTACACTCCCGGTTCCAGATCCGCAAGATCTTTTCATACCTTCGGAGGTTAGTGACCTTATCATGTTACCACCAAAGACAAAGAGACCACCAGGACGTCCACCGACCAAGCGTAAACGTTCTGCAGGAGAAATACCGGTACGACCTAATCTCATCTGACTGTAGTCATGGATATTTTCTGAATAAAGGCTGTTATGTTTTTTTCAGGAGGGGCCGAAGAAGAAGAAACTAAACACATGTAGTCGATGTCATATCTCAGGTCACAACAAAAAGTCTTGTAAAGAACCGCTACAATGATGGGTTATGGATGGAGGAGATTTTATGTATTGTTGACAAGGGAGTTCTTGTTTTTTGGAAATTTAAGTGTTTAGGTGTTTCCTAATAACACATGTATAATGCTATTTTGCAAACTGATGAGATATGGATTACGCAGTGCCTCTTCTTGAATTTATTAGATATGTATGGTTTTATTGTCATTCCTTAATATGGTGTTCATGTTTATGATTTGATGTAACTTGTTTATAACTTGAGGTGTACGATATCTGTGTAGCCAATGTAGCCGTTAGAAAGACATTTAAATACAATGTAGCCGTTGTATTGTGGTCCAATAATATTATAGCCGTTACAATCTCAATCTATTTAAGTATGAGTGCTTGTGTCGTCTATATTTCAGATTTTTTGTGATTCTCTCTTTACTCTCATTTTTATACTAAAGATGAGACTTGATTATAGCTATAGCCAGCCTTCGGAATCAGAGAACTATGGTGGAAATGACTCCAGCGACACAGAAGACCGTGAGGTTGAAGATCTTATTCGTCGGGACCAAGCTGAGCTAACTTACAATTCTGCTGCGACGGTTCAGTACCCTCCGCAACCCGAGGTCGAATTTGGATTCCCGCAGAAATGCTATTGTGGTGGTCGGCCTAAGCTAACAACATCTCGCACTGTAAATGATCCAGGTAGAAGATACTACACGTGTGATAATGTTAATGATGGGGACTGTCATGTTCATAAATGGTGGGATGAGGCGGTTATGGAGGAGATGAGAGCCAGGGATACACACACACTTCAATTGTCTGAAAAGGTAGATAATCTAACCTTTTTGAATGACTATGACCCACAACTTAACAAGTTTAAGGAACTCCAGAATGAGACTGAGCAGAAGCTGGTTAGGCTAGAGAAGGTAGTGTCTGAGTTAGCTGAAAAGAGAACAAGGTTAACCAATTGGCTTTGAATACTTTGTTGGTGGAATGATTATTATATTAGTTTTACTTGGGTTGGTGATCATATTCAAGTAACTATTTATTTTGTAATGTAATAAATCAGATGAGTAATGAACTCTTGATGTTGTTTTTTGTAATGTGTCATTTTTTTATGATTCTATTAAAATTCTATGAACCAATAAAAATGGTGAATATATCCCTCTCAATATTACCGTTAGAAATGCTTTTGAAGTAAAATATAGCCGTTACAATCTTGCACTATATAAGTATAATTCAGAACACCCAACAATCTCTCTTCACAACACTCAACAATCTCTCTTCACCACACTCACCAGTACCACAAAATGACGGATCCTTACTATAAAGAGATGAAGCACCACAAAAGGGAGTTTGACTGGGTGAGCAATTGTGTCTATGCCAATTACAAAATTCCAACGAAGTGTATCTGCGGTGGAGCTATCACCGTGGAAGCTGATGACAGAGGAAGAAACTATTACGTATGCAAAGATTTTAAGGTAATATTGGAGTTCACAGTACTTAAATTTGCCTCTATTGTTAACGGAAATGGTTTTTAGCTAACAAATCTAATATATTTTCTTGTAGAACGATGGTTTGCACATCTGTCATGACTGCCTTACTGCCCTCGAGGAAGAGCTGGATTGCTTGAGAAGTCAGTATGCTGAGGAGGTGTCGCTCCGCCGTGAGCTGCAATTTGAACTTGCGCAAATGCGTGAGGAGATCAAAGAGCTTAAGCAATTAATTATGGTGGATCGCTGATCTTAGCATTTCTCGGATCTATTATGTAATTTTTGTACGCTTCTATCAAATTTGTACTGTTTATGTTAAGGTTAATTTGTACTCTTCTATCAAATTTTAACTGTTTATCTCATAATGGGCCTATCCATATCCAATTAAAAAGCAAATCCATTTGATTTAGTTTAGTTTCATAATGTGTACAAAAGTCATCATTATACACCCTCGGTTAAGGTGTACGAAGTCATCATTATACCCCCTCGGTTACGTAAGCTTCATAATGTAGTTTGAAATTAGGGCTACCTTCTGACACGGAGAAGACATCTTCTTTATACATATTTGTACGAATTAATGTATGAACTTAAGGTATTCTCATCTCTCTCTTCGTTGGTGTACGAACACGCGTACACTTATGGTTTTAACACGAAAATAAATTTAAGTGAACTCTGTCTGCGACAATAAAGTTTCCTACTTTATTTCGTATGGTCAAATCAGTCGGAGATTTAATTCTACGGAGGAGTCGCAACGATTTAATTCGCATGGTTTAAACTGAGGAGTAGTAATGGAACGCCACGTCTGTTACCAAAAAATTAATTAATTATTTTTGTAATATATATACTAAGTTGTCATTTAATATCTTTTTCATCTTTCTAAACATATTCTCTGCAAACCTCTTTCTCTGCAAACCTCTTTCATTCCAAAAATGGTTTATGATATCAGCCAGGGCAAAATGACCGTCGCAAAATACAAGCGATTCTTTTACAGTTTGCCTATAGTCGGCGAACGCACCGAGCAGCAGTTGATCGAGTTGGCCAAGGCCGGATTGAAGGAAGAGATCCGCGAGGGTCTGGAAACTGATGAGTTCGCCACACTCGAGGCCCTGTTCGAGGAGGTGGAGGAAGTCGAGGAGGGGTTAAAGGAAACACCTCCATCCACTCCTCGCAAACGCCGCCGGACAAGCCCCGACCCCCGCAGTAGCAAACGTGCTCGCAAGGCGGAGGAAAAAGGTGACCCGGAGGATGACGGTTACGGATATGACGGCGAAGGAGCGTCGGGGTTTAAGGACTATGAAGAAGGTGAATACTGGGATTGGATGTAGATGGAGACGGACGTGGATGACGACGCGTCCGACAGGACCGACGACACATTGGGTTCTAGGCAGTTCAGGATGGACAACTACCCAGCCAGCTCCGGCACCGACTCCAGCACCTCCGACTCCGACTAGGAACCTCCTTCTCTTTTAATATTATTAAATATTTTGAATTTTAGTGTTTTTTGTAATTATTTTGAACTCTTTTTTTTCGAACTCTTTATTATATTATAATATAGTTTATGATTTCTGTTTATTATTGCTGTCTTTTATTGCATGTTTAATATTGCTAAAATTAGGATACGAATACTTAAGGTCTACGAATACTGAAGGTATACGAATACGGACAGTATTCGTATACCGACAGTATACTAATACTGACAGTACACTTAAGGTATTCGAATACTTAAGGTCTACGAATACTGAAGGTATTCGAATACTGACGGTATTCGAATACTGACGGTATACGAATACTTAAGGTTTACGAATACTTTAGGTCTACGAATAATTCCATTAATGGGCTTAATGACCATGGGTTAACCAAGAACAAACCCAAATGGTCTGACCATATTTGGCCCAAAATTTAAAGTTGTGAAATTGGACTGAAACCTATTAAGTCCAAATTAGATGGGCTAAAACCATTTGGACATGGAATGGTTTATGGTTATATTTTGGGTTTGGACAATTTGGACTACGTACAATTTGGACATACCCATTGGACATGGACAGCCCAATTGATTAAACGGTATACGAATACTTAAGGTATACGAGAGAGAACATATAACATTGACGAATACTTTAAGTATACGAGAGAGAACATATAACATTGACGAATACTTTAGGTCTACGAGAGAGAACATATAACATTGACGAATATTTTAGGTCTACGAGATTAAATAGATAACATTGACAAATACTTAAGGTATACGAATACTTAAGGTCTACGAATACTTAAGCTATACGATAGAAAATAGATAACATCGAGGATAACATAAATAAAGTCCTAGAGGATGTTTGCAATGTTGACGCAAATCCAAAATAGCCTGCAGTTTTTGCAATCACCTTCTAAGTTGTCTGCGTAATCATGGCCATACACGCACCTGGGTGTCTTGATAACGCCATCATCCGGGAACTTGAAAGATTCCCCATATTTGTTGCAGTTCAGGTCTTCCGCTCCAAAGGCTTTCAATTGGTTCTCTATGGATTCTCCCATTTTACAAGTATCATCCGATCGAAGGTCATGGTGATATGCTGCGAACAGCTGAAACACTTTGCTCGCTTCCTTGTCGTTGCCAAGACAAACATTGAATATGGCGACAGCTAGGGTTGAGATTCCATGCATTGGGACATTTGATTCCAATATTTTAATACTCTCCTCAAGTCCTATGCTCGGTGCTGTAAGGAGACCTTCGAAGTAGATTACCTTTCTGTTGCCAGCACTGACACATTTGAGATGAAACTCCCGGAACTGACAACCTTGGCGTACATGTGACGAACCCGTCCTCCATTTCACTAACATCGCACTTCTTCAAGACTGAGGGCTCGTGTGCGAGGGCGTAACCGCGTTTTCCAGCCCGCAGAAAAGGGCCAAGATTGTATGGATATTATACTCCAATAACCCTAAACCCTAAACCCTAAACATGCAACCCTAAACCCTAAACTCTAAACCCTAAACCCTAAACCCTAAATATATAAGAAATACGATATAAAACATTCAAAGATAAACTGATCTGTTTGAATTATAGTGTCTGGATGAATGAAAAGATACAATAACCGTTAACAATTCGGTTTAACAAACGAAATGAACCAGGCAGTATACACGTCTTCAACCATCGTTTTGAACTTTTGCGTTTCCAATAAATTCTTCATAGGTATCCGTCGCGTATTTCTGACGGAATATGTCCACCTTTTTGTCATCGATCTGCCCCATATCCTCATAGGAGTATCCCGCTGCATGCATTTCCAGAAATTTGACCGCGCATGGTCCACAGTCGCCAGACCTTTCGTTGAAGTAAATATTGTCTGGACGCACCCATGAAAATGCTTGGTCTTCTTCAGGATGACAACTATCGGAAGGAGGCGAAAACGGAGCTAAGACATGAGGCAATGCGCGGAGAAGATAAGCCATGTGCTTGTTCACCTCTTATCGGACTCATTACGGGGAATGTTGCAGTCCAAAATCTCCACTTGTCTGCATGTCAAGTTGATCACAAGACCAACCCAATGATCTTTTCCCCACATCATTGGGGCGTACACCCTGTCCACGTCAACCAACAACACCTTCTTGTCATTCCGACGCGGCGTTTTTCCGGTGAAACTGTGACTGACAAGCCCTCCCCAGTTGAATCCCAGTTTATCTGAGGTCTTCTCGAACTCTGCGAACTTTGATATGATGCCCGCAATACTGAAGTAGTCTACAAATCTGCACCTCCGACTCAGATAATTGCGTCCATGTCGCCTTACTAGCATACCAATTAGCACAGAAATGTGCTGAAAAATATGTACAAACCATTAGAACATTCAATCGGTGGAAATCCGTGTTGTAACTTGAATAAAACAGATTAAGTTCTGATGATTTGAATACCTCGGTACTGACCCAATTTGTTGGCCTCGTCAACGACAGGAAGAACTTATTTGAGACATGGATCCCAATAACAATTTCGAATTCTCTGAAATTTGAAAACAAACCAAAAGTCAATATTAAACATTTGACAGTCCAAGAAATTTATACAGTATATCCAAACAACTTACTGTGCCGGAGTCTCGCGGAGAATTGACTAAAACCCTTGAAACTGCGCTTTCTCCAAGTCTGCTAAGGGCGTATATTTGGGTTTCTTGCAGCTTTGGAAAAGCTTCTTCAGTCTCCTGTCTGGGGTGTACACTCCTCCAATCTTTGTTGAACGTCTCGGAATACGCTTCGTCTGGAGGTCATCTTTTTTGGTTGAGCTTATTGGAATACATTTCCCTTCTAGCTCTGCTTTTTTTAATGACCTAGTGAGATATCGACTCAGCTTCGAATTCCCAACGTCTGGTGTGCGAGATTCAGTCATCGGATCATCCTCTGGCGGTGTCTTGTAATCTTCAGAATTTGTCGGTGACGCTTTACCACCTTGTTCCTCCGGCGGAAGGACGTAAGATTCAGGATGAGACCAAACGGTAAGCATCCTACAAGTGTTCTCCTGTGGATCTTTATACACATTGTCACTCCGTGTCCCCTTTTCAACCTCTTCTGCTAACAAATTTAGCCCTGATATTGGAGACCCATCTCCCCCCTCACCCTGACAACGTTCATATATAGCTCATTCAAATACTTCGATTCAGATGTAGTTTATATGTTCACCTAACAACTTGGATGTATACCTGACAAACTAAACTGAACTCCTGATAAAAAAATCCGAACACCTAATCAACATAATCTGTACACCTGGTAAAATTAGCTGAACACTTGACTAACTCAGATGAATACCTCTGAAAGTCACCTGAAAACTATCAAACAGATCTGTATACCTCACTACTTAAGCAAAAGACCTCTTAAATTAACCTGAATACCAGACCAAACAAATCAGTATTCCTGTACACCTCATAAATTAACCTGAATACCTTAATTAAATAACCTGAATACCTGACCAAACAAATCAGTATTCCTGTACACCTCACTAACTAAAACGAACAACTGATAATCTACGCTGAATACCTGGCCAAACCAAGCTGAACAGCAAACATAATATATCTAGAGCCTATAAATTCATTGTTATAATCTATTTACCTCCAACGGTTCCGGGAGAGTTGGTTTTGCTGGCTTTGATACAGTTTCTGGTCCAATAGGCGTTGAAACATCGACTTCTGGAATGTTTGCCGACTTCGAGAAAGAGGGGCCTTCGCCCGCCATTGAATCTACATACACATTGAATTTTCCTCAAAAAAGTTAGACCGGGATTCAGGCATTGTTTATCATTAAAAATTATAGGAGCAGTTTGATTACCTTTTCCCAGAAGCGAGCATTTGGCGTACGACCATCACAATGATTATCATGCATTCTCATCGTCTCATCGTCGCTAAACCCATCGCCGTTGTTCTTCTTGTGTTTCTTACTATCAGACCCAAATATTTCAGCTTCATCATTACCATCACCACTGAACGGACGTCGTTTCTTTGGAACTTCCATGCCGGTTGGGTCAGCGTGACCGTTGTCTCTGTTTGTTTTACCGGCTGCTGTGTTTTGCGGAACCGTGGACGAGCCTCCCCTATCATGATGCAACCAGTCAAAAATCTCGTTCCGCAATTTACCCAACTGGGTTTTCAGTTCAACTCGTATCCACTCTTTCAGCTCTTGCTCCTTATCTGATAAGTTTCCTGGTTCAGCCTGTTTACATATCCCACGACGAGGTCGAATAGGACGCTCCGGCGCCTGACTCGAACTTCCAGGTTCATCACAGGCTTTCCCAAACCGCCTAGACGGCTTTTGACACTTTTTTTTGACACCAACACCTTCAGCCTTTTCGGCTGCCTTCAGAGGTGGAAGGGATGAATCACCTCCTCTAAAGTCTGTTGCTTTGAACTCGTGCCCTTCCCGCATTCGACGAACTAAGTTATCTATTCGGGGATCGAGTACTTCTTTCTTCCACTTTGGATCCCCACCTTCATCTGGAATTGAATACGTAACAATAACCTCAAACAAAGAACACAAACATTCATAAGTACACAAAGTTTGAGCGTCTTAACTTCTGTTTTGCAAATAAGATAGACAACAGCATTGTACCTCTCTTTGGGTTTCCACCAGAAGTATGTCTTCAAAATTCAGAAGTGCATTTGTTGAGTCGCATCCTTCTGGTTCTTGCAAGAAAGAAGTGGTTTTATTAGGTTCGGGAATTTTCTCAAGCAATGAGGGGATAGCTTTAAAAGCAAAAAGTTGCAGCGCCAGAGGGAACCCATAACACGCTGTTGACTGCTGTTTCAAACGAAGGCGCATGACCGAAAGGGATTTATCCATTTTAGAAGGATCAGAAGGTTGAGGTGGTGTCAATCTAGACAGAGTGCTGACGAATGCCTCTCTCCCCCATGGATATTGAAGAAATGATCTGGTGTCTTCCAGCATCTCGACGTAAGCAGGCGTCACACGAAGAAGTTTGTGACCACAAACCAGGAGCCCATCTACAAGCGCAATGAGAGCTAGTGGCAACCGCTTCCACTCAGGAAGACTAGGCTGTTCAAGCATACGAAGAACATCTGGTACAGTCACGTCTTCATCTTCAGTTTCAAACAACTCTTTCCACATACGTCCAGGTGTGGCATCGATAGATTCTGACCCGTTTCCAACTTTTTCCCTTTCAGGCTCGCATTTCAGCCCCGTGATGTCTCCGAACTCACGCAGAGAAAAGCGTAGTGGCTTGTCTGCAAACAAGAACCAGAGCTCATATAGGCGCATCGTAACCAGCTAACGGCTGAGGAGAGAATGTACAAGTTTTGCAGAGTTAGAGCAGCGCGCAACAGGTATGTGGAACAGAGCTCCAAACTGACTTCCTAGCAGACAATTCATTTCAGGGGAGCCTCTTAGCAACTTCACTAACGATCCAATGATACTCGCCTTTGAATAGATGTTCAGTCGAGGTTTGGCAGGATAGCAATTACGTCCGAACAGTCTTTCCGGGAAAGTCGCCGTGGTGACAATAAATTCCGGCTCGGTGGATGCAGCTCCGTCTTGTTCAGTGGATGCAGCTTCTTCTTGGTCGGTTGATGCAGGTTCGTCTACTTCTGACTCCGTGGTCATTACTGAAATACTATGACCAAATCCAGACATTTACCCAACGCTTTATTTTTAAAAACTTTTCCCAAAGAATTTCACAGCGAAGCTTAGCGAAAGGAGATACCTTCATAACGAGTTCTAGTTTTGCCTGCACGGGAAATTTTCTTGGGAATTGCTTCTCTATCACTGGCGGATTGACTACGAGTCACCCTCCTCGAGGGCGTTACGCTGGACGGGGATACATGCCGATCTGGGTTCAGTCGAGGGTGGTTCTTATGTGAGAATCTTCTTATGTTTGGTTCTCAATTGCAGCTGTTTAGAGGTGGTTCTGGTATATTTTGATGGGATGTTTTTGTTTTTCTAATTTTAATTTTTTTTTGCTTTTATTAGGTCTTCTTTTGATTTTTTAAATAAAAAAATAAGAGGTGGCAGGGTCGTAATATCAAGAACCACGCGCGCCCTCGATCGACATTTCACAATTCTGGAAAAGGCGATTTGCCCAATTTGCTAATTTAAACTTGAGGTGTCCCAACTCCCTAATATCAAACTTGCGATTTGCCCAATTTGCCAATTTTTTCCATGAATAACCCCAAAACCATGGATGATTCAAGGCTAAACATGATTAGAGAGCAAGATAATCAAGCAAAGATAAGAAATTATGATTAAGATTAGATCTTTCAACTACAAGTTCTTTGTGATTAGATAGAAATTAAAATAAGATCCCAACTTTGGGATTACAAGAGTATTTATATGTCCTTAGAAAACCTAATGGTTTCTTTTAGAAAGTCTAAAATACCCTATAAAGATGTCTAAAATCGCCAAAGTAAAACCCGCGACTCGGGTAGAAGCCATCGGCCGCAACCCGCATCATCCAACCCGCGTCAGCTCCTCGTCCAGCTTCTGGTGAGGCTGCCCGGGTAAGCTAACCCGCGTCCATCTACCCGTGTCGGCCCTACCCGGGTAAGGGAACCCGAGTTGGTCCAACCCGCGTCAGGGTTGATATGCCTCCAGTAAATCGATCATAACTCCTCCAATACAGCTCCAAATAACTTGAAACCACTTCCATTAGAAAGCTAATTCAATTTCCCATGTCTTCCCAAAATATGGGCTTCAAAAGATATCTTTAAGGGATCCATCCATGTTCATCTTTCACCCTTTTGCACCACAAATGTCTCTAAACACCTCCAAAAAGTCCATAGCACACTCAAGCCCCTAATAAAGACTCACGTATGCAAAATGGATCCTAAAGATGCCTAATTCATAATCTACATGATCATTATGTACAAGAAATGATGGTTAAAACCATGTAAATATGCAAGATATCAACTCCCCCACACTAGTCCTTTACTTGTCCTCAAGTAAACTTTTCAAAACACAAGGAAGAGAGATACAAAGATGGGAGCTTAGCCAAAAGAAACACTCAATGCACTCAACTTGACATCCTAAAGAAATATAGCAAATAGCATGAGCAAACTCTCTTATTATACTCTAGCTTCTCTAGGCCTATCCATACTCTTATGCCTCTACACAAGTTGCAATACTCATCAACTAACAAGTTCTTTAAACCAGCTCTCACATTGATTTACACACACACAAGGTGAATTCTAACAAATGGGCACATGATCTCAATCATTTGGTTAGGTAAGCAATGGTCTAATATGAATGAAGGTAAGGATTCAAATATTGTCATTTTAAGGTGGCAATCACTCAAGAATCAAGGAGCTTGATCATTATGCAAAATTTATCTAAAACTAGGAGCAATTCATGCATACATGGATCCATCCTCATCATTCTACCCCATTCCTAAGTGATTACAAATTCTACACCCTTTTCATTCATCCAATAACCCAAAATGAAAAACACTCACATCACTCACCCAATAAACAGCATTCTTTTCTTAAAACTCAACCACTAAGGACCTCTTATTCACTTTTCACATTTCTAACCTCTAACACTTTGTATTATCCCTTTCCCACTATCTTATTGAATCTTTCTTTTTCTTTTCTTTTTTTTCTTTTCCTTTTTTTTTAGAAGGGGAAGGTCTCAAACAATACAATCAAGAGCTTTCTTATCTTTCTATTCTAGGTCCCTAGGGCTTTTCTTTCTCATGACAAGCTTTGTTCATCAATCTCAACTTTATCACTTCCCAAACCCAAGATATAAACCTTTAAGGAACAAAGACCCCACTCACCATCCTAGAAGCTAGCTCAAATGATGACCCTATGCTAGCAAAAAATGAGAACAAATCCATGTCGCTCCCAATACTCCCAAGATTTTACACATGACAAATTATCAAAAGAGGCCTCACTCATGAAAAACAATGTAGGATTCAAAGAATGGCTAGGGTTCAAGGGTAAGGAAGTGCCATTTGGGTTAACAAAGAGTGGTACAATGGGGAAAGATAACCCAAATGTGTATGAGACCCATGATCAAGTATGCAAAATGTCCATATGCAAGAGAGATTAAGTTCATTCAAGCCAAGTTCAGATTGGAGCTGATCTTAAGAACAATGCCAATATCAAGCAAGCAAACAAGTTTCAAGAAGAGTTTTCAAGGCTTGAAGCATGCAAGCATTTCAAAAGATGCTTAAGCTACTTGATATGTTTAACTACGCTGTCAAATTCAGTGCAACTCGGTGTTCTATACAAGGAAATATCAATCAGCTGCTCCATATGCAAGTGAATGGATCTTATATGCTCTAGACTCAATCTTAAGAATGCAAGTGATGCAACTACATGATTCAAAATTTTGAATTTTTTTTTGATTTTTCTATGCATATATGTATGTACAATACAATACATGAGATTCAAAATCATCAAATCAAGCATGATCAAATACTTGGTACCTCCCCCACACTTAAATCACACAGTCTCTGTGTGAGTAAGGGAGATATACCCAAAAGAAAGCAATATGCAAAGATAAACTGGTATATACAATGGAAAGGTTAGAGTGATACCTCAAGCGGAGAGTGGAGGAGGAGGATCCTTCCCACTTTCAAGAGTGATGGTGAGGATTTGAGAGAGAAGCTCTGGAAGCTTGATTGGATCATTCTGGAGCTGAGGAGTGACACTTGAGAATGGCTTAGACCTCCCCTTGCACTTGATTTTGTACTCAATGGCCCCATCCTTAAGCTTCATTGGGTGGAGAGTGAGAGTGTGAAGAGTCTTATCAAGAGGTGGAGGATGAGGTTCTTTCATAATCTTCTTCTTGTCATGAGCAACCTTTGTGGCTCTACTCACCTCCTTCTTTTTAGCACTTTCCAAGTGTTCATCACATAGCTCTTTAGAGGACTCTCCAGCAAGACCTTCTTGCTCAATACCAACCCCTTCAACCTTGGTCTTCTCAATGGAGGATGCTCCACAAGTGATTGTTCCATAATACTCAGCATTCATCTTTGGGGAATGTAGTGGATAGGAGACAGCTTTGTTCACATTTAGGAGTGTGACCTTCTTGTTGGCAAAGTCTATGCAAGCTCCCACTGTTGTAAGGAATGGAGTGCCAAGGATCAATGGGACTCTTTTCTCAGTTTCCATCTTCAAAACAGTGAGGTCTATAGGAATGGTGCATGCTCCAATCTTCAAAGGGAAGTCCTTGATGATACCAATAGGAGTTGTAGAAGAAGAATCTCCAAACTGTAGGGAAGATGTGTTTGGCTCCATGCTCTCAATCCCTAGACTCTTCATCATCTCCATTGAGATCACATTCACACTTGCACCAGAATCAACAAGAGCATCATCAAAAGTGAGCTTACCAAGGTAGCAAGGCAAGGTGAACATCCCTTGAGACTCAATATTAGGGAGGAACTTTGGAGGGATTGGTGGATCAATCTTCAGAATGGAGATGTCTAAAAGCTCGGCCACTTCAGCTTGGTGGTTTAGAATGTCGTTGATGAGCATCATCTGGACATGAACTTCACGCATACCCGAGATTTCTGGAAGCTTGACCCCAACATCACTAAGATCTTTCCTGAACTTGGAGAGTACCTTCTTCTGAGCTTTGGTGAGAACTCTTTGGGGGAAAGGGAGTTGATCATAGGGTGATAGCTCAACCTTAGTTGCTTTCTCTAGCTTAACCTTTTTCACCTTGTTGTCAGCTCTCTTCTCAACTTGTTTTTCAGCCTTGTGTTCAGCTTTTTGCAGATTTGTTGCTTCAATCTTCGTGGCAGCGTCCTTCACAATCTGTGCTTCAGCTGTGGCTACAACAAATCTCTGAGCTTTTCCCAAACTCAGTTCCAAATACCAGTCTTTCAATCTCATCCTCCTCTTTCTCATGATCACTCAGCTCAATCTCTGGAGAAGTAGTGGAGAAGACAACATTGCAAGACTCCTTGGGGTTCTTTTCTGGTTTCCCTGGTAGAGACTCTATTGGCTGCTTGGAGGATGAAGGCATATAAGCAACTTGACTCTCCAAAGCCTTGAGATGAGAGGCAAGTTGCATGTGCTTGTTGTTTAGGTCAGAATAGTTTCCATCAATCTTTGCATGGATGTTCTTGAACTCATAAATCATGGTCTTCTCATTTCTGGCCTGAAATTCCAAGAGTTGCTTGAACATAGAATCCACACTTGAATCTGGAGCTTGAGCATTAGAAGTCCTTGAGTCTGAGGAGACTGCTTGGCTTGGTAACCTCCTTGCTGATTGATGTAGAGTGGCTTTTGCTGGTATTTGTTTTGGTTCTGAAAGTTGGGCTCTTTCTTGTACCATGTGCCATTAGCATTGATGAAGCACAACTCCTCTTGGCCTTCTAAACCATCAACCTCATTGATCACTGGAGGTGCCTCTTGTTTCTGGTCACCAACAAAGTTCATCTTCTCTTGCTTAGTCTTTTCTGCAAGAAGTAGCTCTAACTTGGCTTGGAGAGACTTCAGCTCTTTCCTGGTGTGCTGATCATCACCTCTGTTGCTTCTATCATACTCCTCACTGTAGACTGAGTCACTCTTAGCCATGTTCTCCACCAGCTCTTCTGCATCCTCTTCAGTTCTACCCAAGAAGAAACCATTGCTGGCTATGTCTAATCTGCTCCTGAACTCTGGAAGAGCACCTCTGTAGAAGGTACTAAGCAAACTCTCCTTGGTGTGAAGCCATGATGTGGGCATTGAGACCAATAACCCTTGAACCTCTCCCAAGCTTCACTAAATCCCTCTAGGTTCTTCTGCTGAAAGCTAGAGATTTCATTCCTGATCTTGGCCGTCCTTGAGATAGAGAAGAACTTCTCTAGGAATGCCCTCTTGCACTCATTCCAAGTTGTGATAGAGTCACTTGGAAGAGTCTTCTCCCATTGGTGTGCTTTGTCTCCCAAAGAAAAGGGGAACAGCTTGAGCTTGAATGCATCTTCAGAAACACCATTGGTCTTGGACAAGCCACAATACTTATCAAACTTGTCCAAGTGATCAAATGGATCTTCAGTAGCAAAGCCATGATACTTGTTGTTCTCTATGGTGTTGAGCAGCCCTGACTTGATCTCAAAGTTGTTGTTCTCCACAACTGGTGCTCTGATTCCCAACCTATGACCATGAATGTGAGGTTGATCATAGGCTTCAATGGCTCTAGCTTGGCGCTGTGGATGCTGTGGCATAAGGTTTGCAGCTCCTAGGGCCACTCCATCATGAGGCTGATTCTGATTGTGCTCCATTTCAAACTCCAATCTCTGAAAGTGAGCTTGTTGCTCTTCTTCTCTTCTCTTTCTTGCTATCTCCCTCTCAAGTGCTCCAATGTCTTCAACTCTTGGAACTAGGCTTGATGAACCTCTGCTCATCAATTGCATATACCTGAAATGCAAAGGGAGAGGAAGAAGGAGAACCAGTAACAAAATAAAAGAAAAAGTGACTTAGTCTCAAGCAAGTGACTAAATCCCAATGTCACAATCAACCTAGAACTTGGCAACGGCGCCAATTTGATGTTAGGAGTTTTAAAGGCTCCTAATCAAATGTTGTAGTATAAAAGATTGTCGAACCAATCCTAGGTGATTCTAAAGCAAAGGGAATGCAAGTTCATGCTTAAGCTAAGAGCAATCCGGTTTTAAAGATGGTATGAACTAAGAACTAATAAGCTAATGCAATAAAGTAATGATCTTTCTTTCTCAATATGGAGCAAGAAGACTCATGGGGCTAGGCATTTGATCTTGGGTGATGTAGCAAGAATACACATGGGGCCAGCTTCTGGTGAGGCCGCCCGGGTAAGCTAACCCGCGTCCATCTACCCGCTTCGTCCCTACCCGGGTAAGGGAACCCGAGTTGGTCCAACCCGCGTCAGGGTTGATATGCCTCCAGTAAATCGATCATAACTCCTCCAATACAGCTCCAAATGACTTGAAACAACTTCCATTAGAAAGCTAACTAAATTTCCCATGTCTTCCTAAAAGATGGGCTTCAAAAGATATCTTTAAGGTATCCATCCGTGTTCATCTTTCACCCTTTTGCACCACAAATGTCTCTAAACACCTCCAAAAACTCCATAGCACACTCAAGCCCCTAATAAAGACTCACATATGCAAAATGGATCCTAAAGATGCCTAATTCCTAATCTACATGATCGTTATGTACAAGAAATGATGGTTAAAACCATGTAAATATGCAAGATATCACAATGCAATTAGAAGCTCTCTGAATCAATCCGTCAAACATGACATGTGCAGATCAGAACATCAACAACTCTTGCGACATCTTGTTGGGGTCAAAAATGGTCGCGACGGAATTACCACCCGAAAATCCTCGGAGATCGTATTTCCGAAAGAGATAGTAAAAAGAAGGATACAACTTTCGTAAATTTCGTAAAATATAACCAATACGAAGTTTTTACGAAGAAGTATCTTTTGAGGTTCAAACCGAACAAACCAAGCTCGATCACCACGCATACACGCCGTCCGGTCGCTATACAGCAACCAAACCCGAGCCAACCTCGGTCGCTACGTAGCGACAGAGCGTCCGTCCCGTTCGGTCGCTACGTAGCGACCGAGCTCGAGCCAAAGCTCGGTCGCTACGTAGTGACCGAGCGATCGTCCCGCTCGGTCGCTACGCTTGAGCTCGGTCGCTGTGTAGCGATTGAACTCTTCCGGACATCGACAGACATCAATCCATGCATTCTCGTCAAATCTTCGAACGCTATCTCCCGAAGACCGTAGCAAGCTCAGTCCACGTTTTCCGCTATTCCAACTCATCGATCAAACTTCGCAGATGAGAAACCGCGGAAAATTCGTAGTAAACGTCTCGAGTCGGAAGACGGCCAAAGAGACCTAAAACACGACTCGAGGCCCATCCTATGATTTTCCGAACCAAAAGCCCGTAAACCACAGCATGGTTTACGCTTGGCCCACAAGGAAGGATAAATGTCAAGTTTCCGCGGATAAATACGGAAGTTTTGAAGATAATTGTGAAGATCGGGAAAAATGGAATATCTTCATTTTTATGCTATGACGGCTTAAGGGCAGAAGAGTAAAAGCGTAAACCGACCTTGGAGCTAGTATATAAGGAGTCCTAGGCGAGGAGCATAAAAAAGAACTTTTTCAGAGCAAACTTAGCACTTAGAGCAATTTAGGCAATTTTCCGTTTTTGCTATTTCGAGCTGCGACTCAATTAGGTTAAGCCGTCTTAGGGTTGCTAGAACTAGGAATCTCACCGACAGCTCTCGAGCCCAGGCTTATACCTTGTTGTAAACGCTCATACGCAGATTCGGAATAAGATCTTCTTTGCTCTCTTTTTTCGAGTTCTTATTTTTATCGTTTTTATTCTCGTGTTCTGATTGCTTGACGTGTGGTAATTAGCAGATATCCGGGTCCTCTGGGAAATTAGGGTTTTCCTAGTTTCCTTATTTAAACGAAAATCGACGGTGCGAATTTCGGTTCCCACAGTTTGGCGCTAGAAGGAGGGGGGGTACGGATCAATCTAACCCGCAAAAGCCACACAACTCTCAATCAGACATGTCAACTAACGACGCGGATAACGTGCAAAGTCCTCTTAACGGAGGCAGCGGCACCGATCTCCACACTCCAGTAGCGGACGTATCCGCGGCCAACGCGCAAGAACAGGATAAGCTCGTGAATACCTTGACCAAACAGGTTGAAACCTAACGGCAAGAACCCAAGCTATCCGTTCCCGCGGAACCACCAAAATCCGCGGGAAGAGGCTCGACTTCGCCACCCCACTCGATAGAGCAGGAGTCGCACGGGTACGACCTTCCGGTCAAAACCCTAGCGAGAAATCTCCCATCGAAAAGGGGAACCCTGAAAATCTTCCGCCCCCTGCAAAGGACTCGGAGGATAACGAAGCCGAACACATTGACCTGGATCCTAGCGATGTCTCCAACGACACCGACGAGGATGTCGACAGACACCCAAGAAGGACCAGAAGCCGATCCGCTCGGGAAGGCTCCCCGTTCGAAAAACCAATGATGGAAGAAGAAGAAGTCGCCTATTGGAACGAACAAGAGGAGCTGGCCGAAAGGCAAACCGAGCTCACTAGCAGTAAACGCCGACAGGCTCGGAAATCTACTGACGAGACATCGGATATCCGCGATCTTCGCGACTACATCACTAAGACTGCGACAGAAGTGAGAGCCGTAAAGTCTCAAATCCATCATGCTACTAGTGCTGCCCCCGAGATCGATCGACTGTTGGAAGGAGTTCGAAAGACCCCCTTTACCAGTTGAATTTCGGATATGAGGGTGTCCGATCCGGGAAAAATCAAAGTACCGAAGTACGATGGTACGGCTGATCCAAAAGCACACCTTCAGGCTTTCCACATCGCGATGGGAAGAGCAAGACTGAAGGACGGCGAAAAGGATGCCGGCTATTGCCGCCTGTTTGTCGAAAATCTTGAAGGAGCAGCGCTCGAATGGTTCGCACGCCTTTGTCGCAACACCATCGGGAGTTTTCGACAGCTCTCATCGGAATTCCTCAAACAGTAATCTGTATTCATAGACAGAGAAACTTCCGATGTTGATCTTTGGAGTCTCTCCCAGAGGGAAGACGAACCCCTCCGCGAGTTTATCAGTCGGTTCAAGTTGATAAATTCCAGGGTCAGCGGGATAAGCGACAAAGTGGCCATCGACGCGCTGAGAAAGACGCTCTGGTACAAGTCGAAATTCAGAAAGTGGATAACTGTCGACAAACCGCGAACTATCCAGGACGCCCTCCACAAAGCAACGGACTACATCAAAGTCGAGGAAGAAACTAAAGTCTTATCGCAAAAACATAAGGCGGCAAGACCATCCTCGAAAGATGCGGATCCACAAGGGAAAAAGAAGAACTCTCGTAACGACAAGTACGTCCATCACGAGGGGGAAGATCTCCAAGGGGCGCATAACTATGCGATCAATTCGGATCAAGGCCGCACCACGGGCAACACATGGACTCGCAATCAAGGGTATGACGAAAACACCTTCTGCGAGTTCCACCAGTCCTGAGGACACTCCACGACCAACTGCAAAGTCTTGGGAGGAAGACTAGCCGCGAAGCTACTTGCTGGAGAGCTCTCGGAAGTAACTAGCGTCAAGGATCTCATCCTCGATTCTGATCGCCCTCCAAAGACGGATAGAAATCCGCCCGCTGAAAAATCCCCTCAACGAAACCAACCTGGGGATAAACGCGGTAGGAGGTCGGACGACAAGGGGAACGATAACAATCGTCGCAGAGTCAATATGATCATCGGAGGATTACAATACTGCGGCGATACTGTATAGGCCATCAAGGCTTACCAACGGAAGGCAGAGTCGAGTGCAAATTGGCCTACATGGTCTCCTCCTCGAGATGGCCAAAATTGCTCGATCACCTTCACAAAGGAAGAAGCCGGCGGAATCGACCAACTTCACTGCGACCCGCTCGTCATAGATCTCGTCATACGAGATTTAGAAGTCGGAAGGGTACTCTTGTAACCCTAGTCAGAGAAAGTACATATTAGGGCGTTGAGTGAACTTATCGGACTTGATCTCTAAGGCTTGCCATCGCATCTTGTTCCAAGCGAAAGCTGAGGTAGCAAGATCGATTCGCAAAGGGAACAGCACTACGACAGTGGGCTGTCCCAGTCGAGTGATCCGAGTTCTAGATTGTATCCTATCGCGCTTGAATAATTGTTTGGTTCAATATCAGCACCCAATGAATTACCCTAGGCTGGCTTCTTGTTTAAATCGAATACAACCTCTTGTTACTTGTTTCCTATGTCATCATTGAAATCAAAACCCATAATTGTTCTTAACTTAGTATTGAACTCATAGGAATAAAGTTTGAACTGGTCCTCTGGATTGAATCTCAAATATTACAATTACAACTGTTAAGCTTGACAGTAGCAAGGATTCATTTTTAGCGTATCAAGTTTTGGTGCCATTGCGGTGGGGATCAGATCTTTTACCTTTATTTTTATGTTCAATATTCAGTCTAAGATATCTAACTTGCTCTAATCTTCATGTTGCAGCTAATGATCAAGGTGTATGACCAGTAGACCAACTGGGAGAAACGCACAAGGACCATTACATACGCTCAGCAACGAAGAACTCGCAAGATTAGAACGAACGAACAGACAACAACCAAGACCGATGAACACCACAATGGGTGATCACGATACTCAAGGCGATCTCGCTGCAGCTATGGCACTCATGCAGCAAACAATGAACGCACGCGAACAAGCCGCTCAGGCGGCAGCTGAACTCGCCGCACAGCAGCAACAACAGCAAGGCGTTCCGATAGGAGAAGTCAACCTACCTCGAAAATTCCCTACTACTCGCTCTGCCATGAACCCTCCTCCATGTCAGATACAAGACTTCGAGATTAAACCCGCTTTCATCACCTTAGTGCAGAGGAAGATGTTCAATGGTCTCCCGGATGAAATACTAGTGGACCATATTGAGAATTTTGAAAGGGTTTGCGGATTTACTCAAGCGAATGGTGTGCCACCAGACTACATCAAGTGCACATTGTTCCCATTTTCTCTTGACGGGAAGGCCGCTAGATGGTTAGATTCTCTCCCGACTGGCTCTCTGACTACATGGAAGAAGGTCCGATCAGCCTTTCTGAGAAACTTCTACATGAAGGCAAAGACTGCTGCCTTGAAGAACAAGATCTCCACGTTTAAACAGATCCATGATGAACCATTCTGTGATGCATGGGAGCGCTTCAACACCTACCGTAGGGAATGACCTCACCATGGGTTCGACAACGAATACCTTTTGGGAGTGTTCTATGATGGAGAAATCTTAGAAGCGCAAAATTAACTTGACTGCTCGAGTAATGGAGATTTCATGACTCAGACGACTGAAGGAGCTTTCGCACTAATCGAGAATATGGCTGCAAGCTTAGCTAATAAGAACGCAGACACTGACCGCTCCATGAAGGTCAGCAGTGTCGGCACTTCAAGGATGGATGAGCTATCAGCCAAGATGGACCAGTTGATTATGAACAATCAGAATCCGATTTTCATCATGGAAGATTCATTATTAGAGCAGAGCGTCAAGGACACTGCATTGGATACTGTAACCCCGCAGAGGACCAGCAAGATGTGAGTTATGTCAATGGGCAAGGATGGCAGTTTAACAACTATCACCCAAACCCTAATGTCAGGAACAATCCACATTTGTTTGGTCACAACACCAAAGCAGACAATCCTGACAGGGCATAAAACACGGGATATCAGAAGTCCTACCCTCAAAACTTCTCAAGATGAACATTTGTACTCAGCAACTCAGGAAATCAACGTCAGAACTTTAAAGCGTAAAACAACCCGCAGACTGCTCCGCATGATGAGCTGAAAAGCCTAGCCATGATGATGCAGCAGCTCTTGCAAGGTCAGCAGGCAAGGCATGGCACTGAATCAAGTAACAACGGACATCAACGCCAGGATGAATAACGTGTTCAACGACCTGAGTACCAAGTACGACAATGTCGCCAGCCACATGAGGTGGATGGATGTTCAGATTGCTCAAACTGCCAAGAGTGTTAAGAGGCAGCAAGGCAGGCTTCCTGGAAAGACAGACAAAAAGCCTAAGGAGTGATATAAAGTTGGGTTGAGGAGTGGGAGACAGCTGACTGATCCAGTACCGAAGAAGTTCACAGCAGCCGAATAAGGAAAACATAAAGAGTCAGAGCAATCGCCTTCAGAAGCTCCAGCCGCTGATAACGATTCAGAACAGTCTGTCGAGGTTGATCCTTCTAAAACAGAACAGCCTGCTGAGGTTGTTCAACCACGCACTGAGCCTGTTCCTGTTCGCAAATACACACCCAAGGTGCCATATCCCGTTCCGGCAAAAGCTACTCGTAAGGATCGAGAGGAGATGAAATGCAAGAAGATGCTGGAAGACTTGACCATCAAGCTTCCCTTGATTGATGCGATCCAAATGATGCTTTATATGCGCAGCCTGATGAAGGGATTGATCTTCGTGAAAATATCGGAGGACAGTGATTTCATGATCGTTTCTAAGAAATGCAGCTCAGTGCTTCAGAACAAGACAATCAGGAAACTGGGTGATCCGGGCAAGTTTGTTCTCTCGTTGCAGATTGGGAGAACAGTCTTCTCGTGTTCTCTGGTTGATCTTGGATTGAGCGTAAATCTCACACCATACTCTATAGCAAGACGTTATGTTCCAATCTCATACCATACTCTTTAGAACGTTATCATAAACTTGACAGTAGCAAGGGTTCATCTTTATATTTGTTACGGTTTATCTTTTATTCTTCATCTTGATTGTTTTCAATGCTAGATTTGGATTGATAACCTTGATAATCTAGAACATAGGATAATTGGTAGACACGACAATGTTATTGACTGCCTTAAATAATCTTTATGAGCAAAATAACAATTCACCAAAAAATTTCGTTTAGGGATTTAGTGAACATGATCTTAATTATTTTCTTAATTGTTTGAATTCGCAGAGAAATTTAGCATTCTAGAATCTATACATAAATAGTTTCTACTGCTAAAACTTATTGATTGATTGCAGTGATTTGAGTTACAGAACTATTCTTCATAAACCATGGAATCTGTTAACTGCAATTCTAAATTACCTGATTGATTTTCCTAGATATACTGCTTTTATTCCATAGTCTTACAACAGTTTAATTTACTGTCTTTCATGCTTTCTATTTGTTGCCTAGCTTTAATCTGATAGCCTATAGTCTATTGTGTAATCAATTCCATGTGGATTCGATCTCTAAGTATTACAGCTGACGCTATGAAAGGCTTAATTGGAGCATATCAACCAGTATTGTGTCATATCGGGCAGCGCATGAAAGAAGAAAATGATGTCCCAACTGCTTAAGGAGATAATATATTGGCTCTTCCGTGGGAACCGAAATTCGCACTGTCATTTTTAGTTAATAGAGGAAAGTAAAGAAATCTCAACTTTCCTTGAGGATCCAAATTTCTACGAAGCCAACGACAAGTGATCAAATTATGAATGGAAAAGAAAGTAAAGACGAAATCGAGAGAAAAACGAGGATGATGTTATTTTAATCTGTGTAAGAGCGTAGTGATTGTTATAACATCTTGTAAAAGCTTCGGCCGAAAGAACTGTCAAAGAGTTCTCTAGTTCTAACCACCTAGAACCTTAATCCTACTTGAGTCTTAGTTCGATAACAAAAACGAAAGTGCTAATGTTGCTAAAAAAATTATGTCCCCTTGTCCTCTTCACCCAGGTCCTCTTTATATATGCCTCCAAGGCCGGCAGTCTATTATTTTCCGCCATGATTAGAGTTTATCCGTTTGGGGATATCTTTCCAAAATCCATGTTTATCTTGGAAACTTTACATTATATTACAGGCCTGTTCGGGGCCAGTTACGGGCCCATTTTTTTTTAATTCAAGTCAAGTAAACCGTCATTATATTCCAGGCCTGTTCTTATTTCAATTCATAAATGGTCATTTGTCATGTTTTAGGTTGCTACGAACCGTTTCACGACTAATGTGTTTTTACGACTTTTCCGGAAAATCGTTGATTTCTCCAAAGTATGTTTTTATAATGTTGGTCTTACGAAATGAAGAGTTCAACTTATTTTGTTGAAAATTTGATGGTTTTGGGTAAACCCTTTTTGACACGGCGTTTAACTCTAAGTTTTGTAAGAAAACAACTCCTTACTTGTTTTCTTCATAAAATCTTAACGGAAACTGCGATTGCAACGAAACGAAAGACATTTCGAACGAGATTCAAAGGAGAACATGATGAGAGCCTCATGGGCTATGAAGATACTTGAAGGGCGACATGTAATGAGGAGAGAGAGAGAGAGAGAGAGAGAGAGAGAGAGAGAGAGAGAGAGAGAGAGAGAGAGAGAGAGAGAGAGAGAGAGAGAGAGAGAGAGAGAGAAGAGAGAGAGAGAGAGAGAGAGAGAGAGAGAGAGAGAGAGAGAGAGAGAGAGAGAGAGAGAGAGAGAGAGAGAGAGAGAGAGAGTTGCAACTTTACCTCAAAGTTTCCCTTATTTACAAAAGTTCCCAGTACATGACCTAATCCTATATATATAATATATATATATATATATATTTTCTAAGCCATTGTTGATGGATACGCTTTTTTTTATTCTTTGTTTAAGAGTTAGGAGAGAAGAGAGGAGCTCCTTTGGAGTTCTCTTGGAACTCCATTGTTTTTGGTTTGATTATATGATATCTATTCTTTCTTTGATTATGTCTTTTCTAATCATGTCTCAGTAGATCACCTGTTAGATTTATGGATTTTCTATGGCTTTGATGAACTTTCTATTTATAGAACTGCTAGGGTAATCATATTGAATACTTTACATGATCGTTATTGCTTGTTTCTAGAGTAATTAACTAGAAACATGACGATAGGATAGTTAGGTGCACGCCAAAGGATGGTCTATTCCTAGAACTGAATCCTGCTGAGCTAAGTTGTTAGGCGCATGCAAGAGCTGGTTTAGCTAACTTAGTGAAAAATCGAATTAGATCTTAACGCTCGTCTGAAAGAAGCATCGAGTGACACTCTTTCTGAATTCGCATACAAGAGTTAGAATCACATGATTTAGACATCAGATTAGTAAATGCATGTGAGAGCTAGATTACTTGCTTATTGAATTTGATTTCTAGGATTGATCTTAAAAAACACCTTAGCATCTTTAGATTTGAGTTCTGATAATCTGAATGAAACCTTAAGTCTAGAAGCCTTCTTCCATTGTTTACGAATCCTATTTACTTTCTTATTATTTACTGCTTCATGTTATTTATTGTCTAGCTTAATCTGATAGACATAAGTCTATTCAGTGAATCATAGAATCTATGTGGATTCAATCCATAAGTATAGTAATTTGAGCGTATAATTGACCAATACACAAGTAGTATCGATCAACACTACTTTAAAATATCGACTAAGACTTCAACACTTCGGGTTTTCTTCACTTAAAACTCCAAATGGCTCCATAATCTCTATAATGCTCCAAAACATACCTAGACCTGAAAAGACATTAAAACAGACTCGAAACATAATGTAAAGACCAAGGTATATCACAACCGGTAAAAACCAAGGTATAAAGATAAATAGTGTAGAGATAAATAGACTTATAGCATGGTTAAAACCGATAAAACCCAAAGTATATCACAACTACAAGATTAGTTACGACAATCAAATCAAAGATTCCAATAACATAGGCGTGGAAATTTGATTGTGGTGATAAATTCAGGGTATTCAGAACGGGAAACAGTTTGGTGTTAGGGGAAATAAACTGAATTTATAAACACAAAAGATAAGTGAATTGTCACTAATAAACTAATTCAGTTTTACTCTTTGTTCATATTAATGAAGACGAACAAGCACATTGAAAAGGTGATAAAATGTGTTTGTATGTGTTTCTAACCTTTTTGAGTCTTTATCAAGTTTTTTTCTCATCAAACGGTTATTCTATTACTCAAACTCGAACTGGTCTGGAGCACCAGACAGGAACAAAATAACTAATATAGTTAGGTCACTAGGAAAGGATCTTGCTATCTTAGCTAATGAATCAGACAATACATTTTCAGTACGAGAAATAAAAACAATCGAGAACTCAGGGAATCTATTCCTTAGCTTCATCAACTCCTTTAGCTCAGTGAAAATTTAGGCCATGCTCCGGGATCTTGAGTCATCGAGACTAGATCCTTACAATCAATGCCAAAAACCTGACAAGTCGATAGATATAGCATGCACTCCATTGCCCATGAATGGGCATCGAGCTCCGAGTGAAGTGGTGAGATTCTTCGCCGTTGGTTCCTTGCTCCAAATAACTGAGTTTGTCCTCTAGAGTTTATCCATGTTCATCCATAGCCATTGAAGAGTGTCTCATGTGTTCATGATCCATATATCATACATCTCTCAAAGATTGTTACTTGTTCATGATGTTGTATTTCCACTGGTTCTTCCTGTTTACGATTACGTGTTTTATCAAGTTAAAGTATGTTTTTTAGACTATTTCAGATATTTATCAAGTTTACATGTTTTAGGTGCAAGTGAGAAATTAGGGATGCAAAACTGTGCAGATGTGTCATAAGTTTAGTAATGACTGTAAGACTTTCCTTCCATGGATTGAGATCAGCTCTGTACACAAGATAAAAAATTGAGTGCGATTAACTTTCAACGAGGGAGTATGTTCCACAGAAAATTTGTGAGAGACAATATTCCCTAGCAAATTTGCGAGGGAAAATATTCTCTCCCTGGCAAGAAAGTTGTGAGCTTTTTTTTTTGCGAGTACTGATTAGCGAGAAAAAGGTCTTTTTTTGTAATTTTCTTGCAAATCGTATTTTTTCTTGTAGTGAGACTTCTGATGCCATCTGTAAAATCTGAACATTTTACTGAAGCTTGGTCTGTGTACCTATTCAGTACGAGAAAAAGGGCAGTTGTCCTTATTTTCAATTTAGTTGGCTCTAAAATTCGATTCTCACGTGAAAAAGGGCAGATAACATCCTCTATGATGTGTTTTTTTAAATTAGATTTTACATTCTTCTCGAGATTTGTAAGTTTTGACTAAGACCATTTCATATTATGCCTCCATAGAAGCTTTTTGAACCCCCTTATTTATAGATATTTTTTTGCTGTGATGATTTAGTCAAGGATTTTCTGTGTTGGTGGTTTTACGCCTGAGTAATCTACAAGTTAGGCTTAGTGTTACAGAGGAATAATGGATTTATGAAATTGATTTGTTAGATTGGAAAATTATGAACACGGTTTTTCTTAACGCTTGAACTTGGTTGTACACCATTTTCATGATATCTAGGCTGTTTAATGCGCCAAAATGGATTATTTAAATGTCTGAAACAAACCTATATGAGAGAGATAATCTTAGCCAAGGGGAGTTGATTTCTAAGAGTTTCATGAACCTCTAAAACTCGATCGTATTGAATGTCTAGAATCCAAAATTCAACGTAAGTTAGTCTCTAGGATTCTATTACATAGGGTTTATCACTTCAGGAGAAAGTTAATATAATCACGTTGTTTGAATTCAAGAATGATATTTAATGCATATTCTTTAGCAGTTGTTTCATGATATTTGTTTACAAAGAATCACCCGATGCATGCCGCTTTTAATTCATAAGTTTTCATCGTTTTATTTATGCTAGTTTTCTTAATGCAATTTGAAAACCAAATATATCCTTTTTCTTCTACCTCTACCTCGAAGAATCATTGTTGAACCTTAGTATATGTGGCTTCAATCCTTGTCTACTACTTCACATTGATGTGCACTTGTAGTCTTAATTTATGGTTAAAAGATGATCATTTCGAAAGGGTATTAAGAAAGGTATTAAATGTGAACTATGTTCTACTACAAAATGTGGTAAGGGTAAAATGTATGTGCTCTTTTTCGGGTATGGTAAATCCTTAATTTTGGTTGATCTTCAGGTAAATAAATCAAATATATATATTTTTTTCAAAACCAGCATTTATCAATCACATTATTTTTTTTCAGGCCATATTGTAACGACCAGGTTTCGGTTTCGAAACTTGTTAGCTCGCTAAGTCCCACGCATGTATCCAAAGACTACTTATTTTGTCTATAAATACTCACTTCCACATTGTTTTTTTCCACCTCCAAGAATAAAAATTAGATGTAAGAAAGAAAAGAGAGAGAGTTCTAAGAAGAGAGAAATGGAGAAATGTGAAACCTTAAGTGGAGCCACTGGAGGAAGCTCAGGCCACGCCACTTCTACCACTGCACCAACGTGACCACACCAGCTTTGTCATCACTGTTTGCAACCGCAGGAACCAGCGGAATCGCCATGCATTTAAGCTTTGTTTACATTCGTTCAGTAAATCAGCCATATCTCCCTAACCGTTGACAATCTCATGCATTCAAAGCCACCATCGTGTTCTTCTCCTCGGAAAAAGCCGTAGCCACCGACCACACCGCAATTGGAGTCCGGACGAAGCCGCTAGAGCCTCCGGAAGTTTCGCCTCCGCGCGTGAGTGCCGGCCACTCACCACCTTCAGGAATCATCTCAGCTGCTTTCGCCGCCGTCCTCCTCCGCTAGACCGCCGCCGCCGGACCGCCGTCTCACCGCCGCCATACTGTCGCCTCGCCGCCGCCGGCCTTCATGACTCGCCGGTGACTCGGTGAGTCAACTCGTTGACCAGTCAAACCGGTTTGGTTTGTTAATTCGAAATCGGTTAGGGTTAAACGGTCGGTTAGGTCAAATTGATTTCTGGTCAAGAGTTGACCGGGTAGACCTTTGACCAACGGATTAACTTTTTCGTAGACTTTGACCAGACCCGTTTTTAACTGTTCGAATGGCGTTTTGACTCGATTTATTCCCCTGGTTTCAGATTTGGAGTCTATTTGAGCATCCGAAGTTCATAGATACAACTTCTATTCTTTTCTAAGGTGAGGGCTACTCCGTTAAATCCCGAGCTAGTTTTGTCCTACCATTATAGAAACTTTAGTTTCGAAACATGATCTGTTTCTGTGAATCAAGTTTATTTGAGAGTCTTGCTTGTTCATTATTGATATTGATTGTTAAACCGGAAATAGAGAATTCGATAGTTGATTGAGATGTTTGATGTTAAGAACTATTATATATATATATATATGTAAATATGCGAGCCCATGTTTGTGAGATTTCGGGGTGTAGAGGTGTCTGCACTAGGCCGCGGAATTGGCGGGGTACATAAACATTTGTACTAGGTCGCCTGTTTGAGAGATCGCCGGGTACGAAGATATATGTACTAGGCTGCGGGAGTTGCGTGGTACAGAGATGTTTGTACTAGGCCGCCTGTTTGTGGAGATTGCGGGGGTACATAGTGGACTAATGTACTTACGACGCCTGTAGATATATATATCCTTATGAGGAAATGCGGTATGCTATCATTGCATTGGTTGTAGCATGTCTATATTATTGTTTATATTTCAAACATTTATTTTATTTACTGGATTTCTAATGTAAACGCTGACTTTCAAATATTTATAAATAGAGATTTCAGAAATTATTATTTATTATTTTATTTCGAAGTGACGGGTGTCACACATATAGCCTTGGTGAATAACAAAACAAGCCAAACCCAAACCGACTCTGATAATATTGAAAGACAATCAACTCAACTTGAAAACCAAGGATAGTGGAAAGACGGTGGAGAACAAACTTCACTCAAGTTTGTTTTTTGTAGCTGCTGAACTTCAAATGCGATTCTTCGTAACGTTGGGTGAGATACGCCGAACATTTGATAGCTGGATATCTATTCATTAAACACAGCCATAAAGATATTTAATGCAGTATGGATGACCATAGTTCTGAATATAAAACAAGGTTAAACCCTTACTTGGGAAGATTGTTTTCGGACTGGCAAGTTGGAAGACACTCTATTATGCAGTCGTGATTCGGTTCCACGAAAAATGGAATCTATGACGGTAAACATTATAAAACTAATGTAAAGTGATAACACTGACAAGAACATTAATGTAGAGTCGAAATTAGTAAAAGACTTACGGAATATCGAGTCTGTCCATTTAAAATAACCCGGTGCAATGTTGATCTTTATCGTTAAAAAAAAAAAAAAAGCTCGTGAAACAAATGTCAGCTAGAAAAATTTACTTGCAAATTAAAGACTGACATAATGAGAAGCCTAAGTGTATCAAGTATGCCTAAGAGAAATATATTACCTGAAAAGACCGTTGCTCCAACGCTCCATCATATCACCAAGATTCACAACAATTGCTCTGTAGAGAAAAAATAAACCATATGTCCACCAAAACTGTTAATTAGGGAATTATAATTTTACGAAGGATTGGTGTAGCGGAAAACTAAATTCTCATGTTGTACCCTTCAATCGACGGCACATATTCCCACTTTTGAAGCTTAGCGTTCCTATCCTTGCATATCTGTCAAGGTATATACTATTGCTTCCAAAGTATATGCATAAAATAATAGAATCTGATTTTGAAAAAAAAATTATGTGCAAATCAGTACCTGGAGTCCCATTACACCATCTGTTGCTAAGAGTGTAATCATCCCATAATCGGAATGTGCTCCAGTTCCATATACTCCTTTTGAGGGATCCGATATTCCTAAGAAGTAAACATAGTATGGTTGGCATATATACAATGCTTAGAAATATTTGGAGTAATTTTCTTCCAAATTACCTTCATAGTGCAGCAAGCGTAAAGTTGAAATAGGCTTCCCAAGCATCTCAGGGCTATCAAAGTAATCTGCATCCAAGTCAAGCGACAATGCCAATAGTTTTGCAATAGCCTTACAAACCCTCCTGGTACAGAATATGAACATTCAGCAAACCCCATGGAACCAAAATTTTAACTCTATAGATGGAAGGATCAAACGCAACACTTAAATCACAATGTGAAAAAAAAAACAACAAATGAGAATTACAATGCTTCTTGATGGTATTCCTCCATTGTCTCTCGCCACCCAGGCAAAACATCTGCCGAAAAAGACATAAGTTCCATTAAAGGAAATTGCACTAACTTTTGTATGCATTGCACTAAAGTGTTTGAAAAGCTATGTATATACAAGAAAAATGAAAAGTATAAAAGCAGGAAAGAGAATAATCTTATAAAACAGAGCAACAGAGTCTATTTTTGTACGACTATACCATTTGAAATCATAAGAAACTCACAACTAATAAATAAAACTGAGCTCACTAACCAGGATTAGGCCAAGTGTTGAGGCCATAAAATGGCCGATCCCACTGAGGATCATCTCTGGGAACTTCGGATCCAATGTAGTAACCTTCTTTGTGATCCCCTAAAACCAAAAAAAAAAAAGACATGATTGAAGAGCACTTAAGAGAACTTTTTGAAGTGAAAACTGGTTACACATACCTTGGACTTGATTCTCAGGATCAGGGATTTGATCATACAAAGGTGTATAGCCACGATGCTTTTCGTTTTTCAACACTTTCATCTTCTCCTCCAAAGGAAGAGCAAAGAACTTTTTGCTCTGCTCGAAAGCCTTGTCCGTGACTTCTTTGCTTATTCCGTGGTTTATAACGTAGAAAAATCCACTATCCAGACATGCCTGAAACAAGAAACTCCCCAAATAAAATCATTGGTTTCTTACAAAATAAAAAAAGTAACAAAAATAAATGGAAGCACACCTTCTTGAGCAAAAGAGCTGATTGGTGAAGATCAGAGTTTGCAAGATCAATGCAAGTAAGCAATGATTCCTGGATAATCGAATCCTCCACCTGATTTTTAGTCTGCATTTCGCTCATTTCTTTGTTTGAGTTATTGACTAAAATGTCTTTTGCGTTGCTTCCTTCCATGATCGAGTGGGTAGCTATATAATTGCATATATGCAAACAAAAAGTTATAATAATATTAATTAAATAAACGATGATTTTAATAAGGCAACAAATTTGCTGTTTTCTTGAAAAATGAAAAGATGACTCATACCACTAATATAATAAAATTAAATCAATATTTTGTCGACATTTAAGAAAAACTTTTGTCTTCTTTCTAGATCTCGTTTGATCTTCACTGCTAACTCTGATAATCAAGTTTATCTCTACTTAAAGTTACAAAAAAAAAAAAGTTTACCTCTACAGCCTTATTATTTCAATAGTTTTTATTCCAACAAAACTTGAGTTCACCCCCTAAAGTAAACATTTAAATTCATATCACCTTTAAAAACCAATCATAATGCCACATAGATTAATGAATAAAAAATATTAAATACTTTAAAAATAACCAAAATAACAAAAAAATAATAATGTCAATTTTAACGATGTTAAGCCGCTAGCTAAACTCTAAATCCAAACCGTAACCCTAAACCAAAAATTTCTATACCCTAAATCCAAATTCTATACCCTAAAACCCAAACATCGACCCTAAACCCGAACCCAATATCCTAAACCCAAACCTTAAACCCTAAAATCTAAATCCTAAACCCTAAACCCAAACTCTATACCCTAAACCCAAACACAAGACTCTAAATTCTAAACCCTAAATCCTAGATTATAAATCCTAGACCCTAAATTCTAAACCCAAATTCTAGACCCTAAACTCAAATCCTATACCCTAAGCCTGAACCCTATATCTAAATCATGAACCCAAACCGTAGACTATAAATCCATATCTTAAATCTTGATTTGGGTTTAGGATTTACAGTTTAAATTTAGGGTATAGGGTTTAAGTTTAGGATATAAAGTTTGGGTTTGGGATCTAGGGTTTGAATTTAGGGTCTAGAGTTTGGGTTTAGGA
Source organism: Brassica napus (assembly GCF_020379485.1). Classification (NCBI taxonomy): domain Eukaryota; kingdom Viridiplantae; phylum Streptophyta; class Magnoliopsida; order Brassicales; family Brassicaceae; genus Brassica; species Brassica napus. The sequence continues at coordinate 15,101,623 of NC_063434.1, forward strand.
TTTAGGGTCTATGGTTTAGGGTTTAGAGTTTAGGGTTTGAGTTTAGGGTATAGAGTTTGGGTTTAGGGTCTAAGATTTAGGCTTAGGGTATAGGGTTTAAATTTAGGGTATAGGGTTCGGGTTTAAGGTATAGATTTGGGTTTTAGGGTATAAGTTTGGGATTTAGGGTATATAATTTTTTTGTTTAGGGTTACGGTTTGGATTTATGATTTAACTGGCGGCTTAACGTAGTTAAAATTGACATTATTATTATTATTATTTTTTTTTTTTGTTATTTTGGTTATTTTAAAAATATTTAATATTTTTTATTCATTAATCTTGGTAGCATTATGATTGGTTTTATAGGTGGGATGATTTTAAAGGTTCACCTTAGGAGGTGAACCCAAGTTTTGTTCTTTTTATTCAATCATTTTCAGTGTAGCACTTTATAACACGCATAATGCAATGTCATTTCTATAAAAAAAAGCCTACTTATTTTCTTTATTTTTAGAAACTATCCAATCTAACGGAAAAATGGATTTTACCTCTGGCAAAAACTGAATTGAGTGAAAATTTCTCTCTTTCTCTCTAGAAAATCCTCTCTAGAGCCCCGTTTCTCTTTTGTGGTTTCTTCAACCAAAAAGAGCTATAGATCCCAAATATCTCAAATCCAATCTTTAAATCATCTCTAAACCAGTTCAATCATCTTCTTCTTCTATGTACGTTGAATTCTCTAAATGTCTTCAGAAATGGACAGAGCTCTTCTAGCTTTATCTCTCAAGGATGATGATGATGCCCTTTTCGACTTACCTGATCTTCCTCAGTATTTCGCCACTGATCGTAATGCATGCAGCATCATCGGACGCCTTCTCAACCCAGAACTACAGAGGATGGCTAAATTGATCTCGATCTGCCTAGGAAATGGCAAAAGGTGAACCGGGTTCATGGATTTGCCTTAACCAAAGAAAGATTTCAGTTTGTTTTCATGCATGAACATGATCTTCAGGAGGTTCTAGATAAGGGCATGCAGACTTTTGATGATTGGGGTCTCGCCATTGAACGCTGGATTAAGAGGCCTCCTCCGGGTTATCTTCAATATGGTCAATTTGGGTCAGGATCAGCAATATCCCGGTGAATCACTTTATCAAAAATGCTATTTCAGACCTGAAAGACCTTGTAGGACATATTGAAGAAGTGGCTTTCGACCCTGACAAACCGCAAAGACAAGATTATGTAAGGGTTAAAATTCGCTTTGATGTTTCCAAACCTCTGAAGAAATCAAAGATTCTCAATCTTCCGGGTGGTGGTCAGTCAGTGATCTACTGCTACTATGAAAGGGTTCAAAAGCGCTGTTACCATTGTCAAAGGCTCACATGCAAAGGAGAGATGCCCTTTTCTAGCACATGCATTAAGATCTAATGTCGTTTCTTCTTCTGGCATGGCTGTTTCTCGGCCTTCTTCATCTAATCTTCACCTGTCGGAGAGTGATCCTCTGTTCGGTGTTTTGGAAGAAGATCAAGTAGGAATAAACCCCGCTTCGGGTCGTCCTCGCATTGCCCCTGAAGTTCTCGAAGAAATGCATAATTATCTGAGAGCTTCGACTTCTGAAGATCGTCATGTGCGTGAACAGAGAGTAATTTCCTCAGTCAAAGAAGCAGAATCAAATCCCATCACTTAGAGATCGGTTCTGCAACTCGAACCTCCTTCAGTGTTTACTACAGATTTAGATAAATGCAAAGGGATTGTCTTTAACTTCGATAAAAACGACAAGATGGATTGTCCTTTCTCTACAAGCTCTCAACCAAAACTCATGGCTTCTGCAATCTCTTCTGGACATTCGCTTTTAAGCTCTACTACTGACGTCTTCTGTAGACTCTCCATTCCATCCTCTCAAAGCTCGATGGACCAAAGTTCAAGCTTCCCTATCTTCTTCAGTGCTGGAGATTCTGAGTCTAAAGATAAGGGCAAAAGGAAACCATGTACTTTTAAAAGAATCTATAGCTCCAGGAAGAAGGCTCAAAAGGCTCAGATCTCTCTCGAAGTTCATGACAAATCGGAAGGAACTGTTAGCAAGAAAAGGAAGGCAGAAGTTGAATTGGTGGGTGCATCCAAAGCTGCTAAGAGCAATGCATCAAAGATGGTCCCGCGTGAGGGACCGTCCAACTCTTAAATGAATATCATAAGTTGGAACTGTCGGGGACTGGGACGGCCTCATGAACTGACAGTTCATCGACTCACGGAATTGCGACATACGTATTTCCCTGAAGTCTTATTTCTTATGGAAACTATGAATAGTAGAAACACCTTAGTAGATCTTCAGTCTTGGTTGGGTTATGACCGTTTGTACACTGTCGACCCTGTAAATACCTGGGGGGTCTTGCTCTTTTTTGGAAGGACAATGTTGATGTAACCATTATGTATGCTGATAAGAACCTTTTGGATGTACATATTATATATGAAGATAAGGTGTTTAACTTGTCTTGTGTATGGTAACCCCAACATCAACTTTAGACATATAGTTTGGGAGCTCATAACCCGTTTCGGTATAAATAGGAAGACTAGTTGGTGCATTGTAGGAGATTTCAACGAGATTATCAATAATTCAGAAAAGTCTGGTGGTCCTCGTAGAAGTGATGCATCTTTTGTGCCGTTTAATGATATGCTTGACTGTTGTGGAATGAATGAACTCCCTGGATCGGGTAATAGTTTTACTTGGGGTGGTAGAAGGGGAACTCTTTGGATTCAAAGTAAACTTGATCGTGCTTTTGGGAACAAAGAATGGTTCAATTTAATTTCCAGCATCTAATCAGATTTTCTTAGCTAAACGAGGTTCTGATCATCGTCCAGTTTTAATCAGGCTTCTCTCTTCTCAAGAATCATATAGAGGCTCCTTCACTTTTGATAAAAGATTCCTTCATAAGCCTTGGTGCAGCCCTGGAATGGCTGTCTCTCCCTGGATCTCTTGAAGGGGGCGTGGGTGGATGAAAGGTGATGGATATGGTCTTCTCCTTAGAGCTATGGGATGCTATAAAGATGTTTTTTTTCTGCTCCACAGACACAGGATCACCCTGCTTAGTGTCTAGGATGGATCACAGAGATAATCCTTGCAAACAGAGAATCAAAGACTCGATATGTATCAAGGTTTGTGGATTGATGTGGGACACAAGAGAGATGGCTCGCCTCCTGATACTCCAAGGCTTCTGATCTGGATATGGCACACCAAATCAGAGAACCCAAGCTGGATATTACACACCAGCAGAATTGAGAGAAAACTCAAAACAAAGAAGTTGAAAAAAAATGTCGATTGATTGATTTTCATGCCAAAACGTGGCTACATATGTTATAAGAATAAAACTGAAAACCCTAAATTTAAACCAAGATGGTTTAATCTCCTAATCCAATTCGAAATTGGTTTATTTTAAATACTAATCTACCCAAATCTGGTTTACTCAAATTCCTAATTGTCTTTGGTTTAAATTAAATGAAAGCCCAATAAACTAAACCCATTACATTGCAATTAAATCAAACCAACAAGCTGGTTCTTCTTTGGTTTATGATGGGCCACGACTTGAACTTGATTTGGAGTGTCTCCTAATGAACTTTAGATCCTCCACGTCCTGTTAGGCCAGCTAGAAAGCAAGTGGATCAAGATTCTGGCTGCAACTCTCTTTTTGGACCGAAAAAGCCTTATTTCGCCTAGATCCAAATATAGCCCAATCCAGAAACTTCCTGACATGTTTTCCTTGTTCTCCATACATATTTGGACGAGGTGAATGGTCTCCATGGCTCCTGTTAAGCTCAGTTGGTTGAATCCTCTTTGTTCAAGCTGTTTCAAGGCAGTACCAACAGTTCTTCTCTTCTCTCTATCCAGAACCTCATAGATCATGCCAATAAGAGTATGATACTGTCCATTAAACTGCACCATGATCAGTGGTATATCTGACCCATACATTGGCTTCAATCCATTGATTCCAATCCTGATCAGGATCACACCATCCCCTCCTCCTTTAAAAGGATTTGTCCTCAAATCCAAGCTCTGTAGGATGACAGAACCTTGATAATTTAACTCCAAAGTTCCTGACCTGGCCATGAGATATATCATCACCTCTCTAGTCTCTCCAGGATGAAACACAAAGCTCTGCAGTCCTTCTTCATGTCTCAGCAACATCTTGGAACTTTCCTCACTGCATGTGGCTTCCAAGGCAGATGATTTCTCCACTTTGTTGAGTTTGCAGTTGAATGCTTCTCTCCAGGATGATCCTATCCACGTCCTGGTCATCAACATGAGACCATGTACTCTCAGTTTAACATCCTTCTGGTCAGGTGGTCGTGTGGTTTGGTCCCCATACTCTCAGTTCCTGTTTATCTCTTCTCAGCTTGTTCTGGTCAGTTATGAACCTGATAAAGGACGTGTTACCTCCTGACTCTCCTTCATTCTCTCTGCAAATAGTTTTTATCATACCATTCTCTCTCCCTTTAAAAAGATTTGACCACAAATCTTGTTTTTCAAGAGTGAATGAACCTTGCAAATTGAGCTTGTATGCAGTTGCTTTCTGATCCAGAATTTGTTTATTTCTTCTAACCACACACAAGCTTCCTCCTGGTTCAAAAACAACTTGTTGCAGGCCCTTAACAACTCTCAGATGTTCCACTAAGCTGAGCTGAAGACATACCAAAGGTCTGATTAGTAACTCACAAGCTAAAGACTTAAAGTTATCACCTTGCTCAACAGTAGGAAGCACCAATTCAAGAGCTTTAGATGACCCTCCAGGAACCTTTTCTTCTTGTTTTATTTGATCAGGCACGTGGCCACACTCAGCTTCTGCAACTTCTGCCTCCTCCTCTAGTTTTAAACAAAGAGTTGTTGGTTCTGGTTCAGTTTTATGACTCTCCTCAATCTGTTTTATTGGAGAAGCTAATATAGAAGCTTGCTGCTTTTCCTCCTCTTGTTTCAATGATAGAACAGGAACCACAGATCTTCTCTCAGCCGGTTTTAATGGCAATTCAGACCAACAGGCAGGTTGATCTAAAATAGTAAGCTTTGTTGCTGCTTCTGGTTTTAGTTTTGAAAGTTTCCACTGCGAGACAAACCTCTTCTTCATCAAGGTCTTCATCTCCACCCATGAAATAATTTGAGGTTTTTTTTCAAATCTCCTAGTCTGAGAAACTCTCTGCCACCATGAGAATGCACTTCCACAGAGTCCATTGACTGCTAGACATACCTTTTTCTTTTCAGTGTAGTATAGGAGTCCAAAGAGAAACTCCATCTTCTTTTCCCAATCAAGATATGCCTCTGTATCAATCTTCCCATAGAAGAATGGAATTGTAAGCTCTTCTTCATATCCAGACATAGAATACAGTTTGTTAACTGATAGATTTCGTGCTCCCTTGTTAAAACTTCAAACCCTAACCCTCAAGAGGCTCTGATACCACTTGGTGCAGCCCTGGAATGGCTGTCTCTCCCTGGATCTCTTGAAGGGGGCGTGGGTGGATGAAAGGTGATGGATATGGTCTACTCCTTAGAGCTATGGGATGCTATAAAGATGTTTTTTTTCTGCTCCACAGACACAGGATCACCCTGCTTAGTGTCTAGGATGGATCACAGAGATAATCCTTGCAAACAGAGAATCAAAGACTCGATCTGTATCAAGGTTTGTGGATTGATGTGGGACACAAGAGAGATGGCTCGCCTCCTGATACTCCAAGGCTTCTGATCTGGATATGGCACACCAAATCAGAGAACCCAAGCTGGATATTGCACACCAGCAGAATTGAGAGAAAACTCAAAACAAAGAAGTTGAAAAAAAATGTGGATTGATTGATTTTCATGCCAAAACGTGCCTACATATGTTAAAAGAATAAAACTGAAAACCCTAAATTTAAACCAAGATGGTTTAATCTCCTAATCCAATTCGAAATTGGTTTATTTTAAATACTAATCTACCCAAATCTGGTTTACTCAAATTCCTAATTGTCTTTGGTTTAAATTAAATGAAAGCCCAATAAACTAAACCCATTACATTGCAATTAAATCAAACCAACAAGCTGGTTCTTCTTTGGTTTATGATGGGCCACGACTTGAACTTGATTTGGAGTGTCTCCTAATGAACTTTAGATCCTCCACGTCCTGTTAGGCCAGCTAGAAAGCAAGTGGATCAAGATTCTGGCTGCAACTCTCTTTTTGGACCGAAAAAGCCTTATTTCGCCTAGATCCAAATATAGCCCAATCCAGAAACTTCCTGACATGTTTTCCTTGTTCTCCATACATATTTGGACGAGGTGAATGGTCTCCATGGCTCCTGTTAAGCTAAGTTGGTTGAATCCTCTTTGTTCAAGCTGTTTCAAGGCAGTACCAACAGTTCTTCTCTTCTCTCTATCCAGAACCTCATAGATCATGCCAATAAGAGTATGATACTGTCCATTAAACTGCACCATGATCAGTGGTATAGCTGACCCATACATTGGCTTCAATCCATTGATTCCAATCCTGATCAGGATCACACCAAGCCTTTAGTTAAGGAAGCCATAATTCAAGCTTGGACTAGGGATGATCTTCAGTCACCATCGGTTTCGTCTCGTATAAGAAATTGTAGGAAAGCTCTTAGTCGTTGGAAAAAAAAGAAAACAAAGCAAATTCTAAGGAAAGGATTGTTCAGATTCAAGATGAGCTTGAGTTTGAGTAATCATCTACGAACCCTTCCCTTCATAAAATCAACTCACTCAAAAAATCTCTTTTGATTGCCTATAGAGATGAGGAGAATTTTTGGAAGCAGAAAAGCAAGGATGACTGGATTCTTTATGCACTACAAGAAAACGTAACCTTAACGAGGAAATTTAACGAGGAAAAAGAATCCTCGTAAAAAAACGTTGATTTTGCGAGGAAAGTACGTGGAAAAAGAAAAGCATCGTTATTTCGTCGTAAGGTAACGACAAAACATATTCGTCGTAAAGACGATGTAAATTGACGTGGCTTTTACGAGGAAAATCTATTTCCTCGTAAAAGCCACGTAAATTTCGCGAGTTCTTTACGACGAAATATTTTACGTGTACTTAACGAGGAAATTTTGAATCCACCAACTTGGTAGGTGGCTCACGTTTTTTTTTGGCCACCCAATTAATTTTCGTCGTAATTTCATAGTAAAATTACAACTACCAGATTCGAAATTTTCTATAAATATGGATGTTGGAACATCATTTTAAACACACCAACAACAAAAAATGTGAAAGAAAAAAAAATGGCTGGCTCTGGGACTATTTACGAGTTGCGGAATTGGATGTATATGCATAGAGATGCTAATGGAAGAGTGACGAAAGAATACCTTGCGGGGCTGGAGACATTTATGCACCAAGCAGATTCAACACCGCTCGCCCAAGAAAGTGGTAAGATGTTCTGTCCTTGTCGGAAATGCAACAATTCGAAATTGGCAAACCGTGAAAATGTTTGGAAGCATTTAATAAATAGAGGTTTCACGCCAAATTACTATATCTGGTTTCAACATGGGGAAGGTTATAATTATGATCAGAATGAAGCTAGTAGTAGTAATAGCAATTTTCAGGAAGAACCGGTTAATCATCATTTGCATAATGAACATAGTTACCATCAGGAGGAGATGGTAGATTATGATAGGGTTCATGATATGGTAGCTGATGCATTCGTAGCTCATGATGAAGATGAAGAACCTAATATAGATGCAAAAAAGTTTTACGGAATGTTAAACGCGGCGAATCAACCACTTTACAGTGGTTGTAGAGAAGGTCTCTCTAAATTGTCGTTGGCTGCTAGAATGATGAATATTAAAACTGATCACAATCTACCTGAAAGTTGCATGAACGAATGGGCGGACTTGTTTAAAGAGTATTTGCCGGAAGACAATGTGTCTGCTGATTCTTATTATGAGATTCAGAAATTAGTTTATAGTCTTGGGTTGCCTTCGGAGATGATAGATGTCTGCATCGACAACTGCATGATCTATTGGGGAGATGATGAGAAGCTAGAAGTATGTCGATTCTGCAAGAAGCCACGATTCAAGCCGCAAGGACGGGGACGTAATAGGGTACCGTACCAAAGGATGTGGTACCTACCAATTACAGACAGATTGAAAAGATTGTATCAATCAGAGCAGACTGCTGCAAAGATGAGATGGCATGCCGAGCATACTCAGACGGATGGTGAGATGACTCATCCATCAGATGCAAGAGCCTGGAAACATTTCAACAAAGTACATCCGGATTTTGCTAGCAATAGCCGGAATGTGTATCTCGGATTATGCACAGATGGATTTAGTCCGTTCGGAATGTCAGGGAGACAATATTCATTGTGGCCAGTCTTTCTTACGCCATACAACCTGCCACCGGAGATGTGCATGCAACGGGAGTTGCTATTCTTGACGATATTGATACCTGGTCCGAACCATCCAAAAAGGTCCCTGGATGTTTTCCTACAACCACTGATAAAAGAGTTGAAGGATTTGTGGTCAACAGGGGTGAGGACGTATGACTGTTCAACGAAGACGAATTTTACGATGCGAGCTATGCTTTTGTGGACCATAAGTGACTTTCCTGCATATGGGATGTTGTCTGGATGGACTACACATGGGAGATTAGCTTGTCCATATTGTAATGGAACGACAGATGCGTTTCAACTGAAGAATGGTAGGAAGACAAGTTGGTTTGATTGTCATCGTCGATTTCTTCCCATTGGCCATCCTTACCGAAGAAACAAGAATTTGTTTAGGCACAAAAGGGTTGTGAGAGACACTCCTCCACCATATCTAACTGGAGAACAAATTGAAGCACAAATCGACTACTACGGAGCTAACGAAACAGTTCGTTGGGGTGGTAATTGGCATGTCCCTCGTAATATGCCTGATTCTTACGGTGTTCATCACAACTGGCACAAGAAGAGTATATTTTGGGAGTTGCCATATTGGAAGGATCTTCTTCTGCGCCACAACCTCGATGTGATGCATATAGAGAAGAATTTCTTTGAGAACATCATGAATACAATATTGAATGTCCCAGGGAAGACAAAAGACAACATAAAATCGAGGTTGGACTTGCCGGATATTTGCTCAAGAAGCGAGTTACATATTAAAAGCAATGGACAAGTTCCCGTTCCGATATTCAGACTGTCTTCAGAAAAAAAGTCGGTGTTGTTCAACTGGGTGGCATCAGAAGTGAAGTTCCCCGATGGGTATGTTTCAAATCTCTCTAGATGTGTTGAAAAGGGTCAAAAGTTCTCTGGGATGAAGAGTCATGATTGTCATGTCTTTATGCAACGACTACTGCCCTTTGCATTTGCGGAGCTACTTCCAACAAACGTACATGAAGCACTTGCAGGTTCGTAGTGTTTTATATCACAATAATTTTATAACGGTCTAGTTTGCAAAATAATATACGACTAACAATGTGTTTAATTGTTTTTGGAATATAAAAGGCATTGGAGCATTTTTCAGGGATCTGAGCACACGCACTCTTAAAGAAGAAGTTGTGGAACAGCTTCAGGAGAACATTCCCATCTTATTGTGCAACTTGGAGAAGATATTTCCTCCTGGATTTTTTGACGTCATGGAGCATCTAGCTGTCCACCTCCCATATGAAGCATTGCTTCGTGGACCTGTACATTACGGATGGATGTATCAGTATGAGCGAGCCATGAAATATTTGAAGGGAAAAGCAAAGAACCTCGCCAAAGTTGAAGGTTCTATAATTGCTGGAAGTTTGACGGAAGAAGTTTCTCACTTCACATCGTACTACTTTGCGTCAAAAGTACGTACCCGTAGAAGAGCTCCAAGAAGATATGATGATGGTGGAGTTGCGCCAACATATGCAGTTGCTGGTGTTCCAGACATCTTTAGCCAGATTGGACGACTCGGTGGGAAGTCTAAAGAGGTTTGGTGGTCGAGTGAACAAGACGCTCATAGTGCACACACCTATATTCTACTCAATTGCGAGGATCCATTGATGCGTTATTTTGAAAGGTAACATATATGGACACTTCAAAACACATATAATTAATTATATAATTGCAAGAGATTCATTCCTATGAAATGTGATTAATTTTACAGCCTATTTGTTTCTCAAGTCGAAGAAACATTTCCTGGTATATCCACAAGTGACGTAGACAAAAGGAAAGATCAGCACTTCATTAAGTGGTTGCGGAATCAGGTATTATAACTCAAACTATTTTTTCATACATGATTTGTATTTTAATGTTCTCTTTATTTTTGCAGGTTGATTATGACGACGATGCAGATTATCCTAAGTGGTTACACGAAGTAATTCAATCTCCACTTGTAAAGGTCACCACATCACAGATGTATTTCACACGAGGCTACACTTTTCACACATATGAGTATGGTAGACAGCGGGCGACCAGTAACTATGGAATATGTGTGAAAGGGGAAACAGATTTCTACGGGATCTTGACGGAGATTATTGAAGTCGAATTTCCAGGGATACTGAAGCTGAAATGCGTCATCTTCAAATGTGAATGGTTCGACCCCGTCGTCAACAGAGGTGTTCGGTCTAACAAATTTGGTGTAGTTGATGTCAACGGTGGACGTCGGTACAACAAATTCGAGCCTTTCATCTTAGCTTCACAAGCAGACCAAGTTAGCTTCCTTCCATACCCTCGGATGAGAGATTCGGGTATAAATTGGTTAGCAGTGATCAAAGTTACACCTCGAGGACGAATCATCAGTGGAGAAGAACCACCATTGCAAGAAGAACAGATAAATGAAGTCGAGGAACCTGAACAAGAAATTGATGACATCCTTCTCATTGATCCGCATAATCACGAATACGAAGATCTTACCGATGATGCCACAGACGAAGCTGTAGAAGACGAGTTTAATGAAAATGATGATATTTCTAGTGATGACGAGAATGTCGATGTATCCGATTGATGTATTTGATTTTGTGTAGTTTGTTTTATGAATAAGGTAATGTGAGAGTTTGTTTTATGAATAAGGTAATGTGGGAGTTTGTTTTATGAATAAGAAATTGTGGGAGTTTGTTTTATAAATAAGTAAATGTGGGAATTGTGGTTTGGAATGGAAATAAAGATGGGGTTTGGAATATATGAAGTAGAAGATAAGGAATATGGGGTTTTGGGGTTTGGGGTTTCGGATTTTAGGGATTTAAACGTACTACTCGTTAATTCCTCGTAAGTTGACGTCGAATGTACGACGTAATCCTCGTTTATTCCACGTAGGACAGAATCGTCGTAAAGAACTCGTTAGCTTACGTGGAAATAACGACGAAACTAAAAAAAATAAAGAAAGCGAAACCCGTTAATTCCACGTAGGACGGAATCGTCGTAAAGACCTCGTAAGGTAAATAGACGTAAATACCACGTAAAGTAAATGACGAAGGAGGCACTCTTTAATTCCACGTAGGATGAATTCGTCGTAAACACCTCGTAACAAAAATCGTCGTAAAAACCTCGTAGACTAAAAACTAGAAAAAAAGGAAAAGAAGAGAGACACCAGATTTACATGTGGCAAGACTTCCAGCAATTATAATACTTAAGTCTCGCCCACATAAATTCTAATATCTTCTTCTCTTTCTTTTTTTCCAAATATTTCTAATTTGGTGAAAAGCGGGACTAGCTACTTCCTCATAGTATAAAAACTAGTAAAAAAGAAAAAAAAAGAAAGATACTGGAATTATATGTGGCGAGACTTAAGTCTCACCCACATAAATTCTAATATCTTCTTTTCTTCTTCTTTTTTTCAAATATTTCTAATTTGAAAAGTATTTTGGTGAGGAGTGTGATTTGAGATAGGGTGTGTTTTGTGAGTTTGTGTGTGGTTTGAGAAGGAAAGTTGTGGGTATTTATAGAAAATATAGGCTCGGTAATTCCTCGTAACTGGTTAACTCGTTAATTCCACGTAACCCAACTCGTCGTAAAAACGTCGTTAACGAAAACGCAGGCCTTTGTATTTCGTCGCTATTTCCTCGTAAATGAAAACGCGGGCCTCTGTAATTCCTCGTAAGTTTACGAGGAAATTACGAGGACAAGTAATCTTATATATATCCCGAGCGAGCTCGCTCCGTCTTTCCTCTCCACTTCCTCTCCACTTCCTCCCTAATTCGTAGCAATGGTAAGTCTCTCTAATTCCTCTCTAGTTTGATTAGTTTAGGATAGATTAGGTGGTTAGTATAGGGAATTTAGATAGGTTTACGGATCTTATGTTATTTAGTGTTGATTAGGTGGATAATGTTGGGAAGTATATTGTTCACGAAAATTTAAAAAATTAAATTTTTTTCTCAGGTTCGAAAAGGTAGACTTACTGCCCATTACAGAGAGATGTTCGGTGAGCCGGGTAGTCGTTTAGACCCGTCGTCTTCTTCAGCTCCCGGTTCTTCGGGTCAGGAGACTGTCCCCGAGACTCAGTACACTCAGAGAGTCATTGGATCTCCTTCTTCTAGTGCACCATCGGTTCCTCACGTGCCTCCCCAGATGGCTCCTCCTCCTGTGCCTCCTCCGATGCCGGCACCTCCGATGCCCGCCGAGATTCATCCCGATTTGATGGTGCCTCCGAGTGCTCCTTACTCGCAGTACACCGTAGAGGACATTCTCCGTCTGCCAGGCAGAGAAGGTTTACCAGTCATCGACCCCGACCGACCGGACGGAACTTTATGGTATGTTTCATTATTTTTTTATTCTTTTTAAATTCTTTTATAACTTTAAAAAATAATTTATATTTTAAATTTGTATTTTTCAGGTGGGGGATTGACGGATGTCTTGCATCGGACGTAACCGACACGATAAAAGGTTACTTCTCCATGCCACGCCCCACTACGTCAGAAAGACGTGGTTCAAAATTTACGCTGTAAGTTCTATTAATTAAATATATATCTTTAAATTTTTTCATTATTTATATATATATTTTTTTCTGAAAAACTAATTATAAATTATTTTTTCCAACAGCAAAAATATAATTGGGCATTGGGGATCACTGAGAGGGTGAGGAAGAAGTTTGTCGCGAAGGCGAAAGTTCGCTTGTTGGACACGGTCTCCAACTGGAAGGGTGACTGGATCGTGAAGGGGTATGAGCGTGGCAAACCCGCTGAGCTCACCACGGATGTCTGGGATGGCCTCATCCGATATTGGCGTCTTCCTGATTCCATTAGAATCGCCCAGTCTTGCTCTAACTCCCGTAACACAGTCGATGAGCACGGGAACGGGCCGATGCTTCACACTACGGGCCAAAAACCCCACGCCGGTGTCCGTTTGGAAATGGTAATTAAAAATTTAATTATATTAAATTTTTAGTATATTTTTATATATATTCTAACAACTTTCTTAAATGTTTTTTTAGGATTCTCCCGTCTCTTATGCAACTTTACGAGAGGATCCACAAGAACAAGGCGGGCCGATTTATAGATGGCAAGTCCGAGCAAATCTACAACGATTTGGCTGCTCGGGTTGAAGAACGCCAGACCCAGCTGACCCAACAGTCCACCGATGGATTACCCGTCACCTTATCCACACCTGAAGTGGATAAGCTTTAAATTTTCTAAAATTTTAATTTTCTTAAATATTCATTTAATTTAACTTTAAATTTTTACTAACAAAATTTATTTTTTGTTTTTAAGGTTGTCCCTAAAAAAAAAGGACGGACGTTGGGGATTGGTTCCGTCAACGATGTTCCGAGAGCGACATCGTCTTATGTTCAGCGACGGGATGATGAAGTCTCTCAGCTGCGTAGGGAGTCCGAAGAGCTGCGTAGAGAGTCTACTCAGCTGCGTCAGGAGTTGAGCTCGACGCAATCTGCGTTCACGGCTCGTGTGGGTGGACTCGAGGGCTTCTTGGACGTTGTAGCGGCCACAAATCCGGAATGGGAGACTTTGTTGAGGACCATGCGACAACAAAATCCTATCCCAGGCAAGTCACCGACCGACGACTCACATGCCGAGGCGGATGTTCAGGCGAGGAGTGATGAATTCTACCAGGCGATTAACGACCACCCTTAGTTCTTTTTAATTTCGGTTCTTGTATTATGAATTCAAAACTTATTTATATATAAAATATTTTGGTTTTGATTTTTTTTAGAATTTTAATTTTATTAATAATTTAAATAATTTAAATTATATTTATAATTATAATTTTTTATATTTCTATAAAATAATGAAACGAAGTAAATTCGTAGCTAATTTTGCGGCTTCTTTACGTGGAAGCTTAACGTGGTTTTTACGAGGAAACTTTTACAAGGAAATAACGTGGAAATCTATCAAGGTTTTTACGTTTTCTTTACGTGGAAAGCTGTCAAGGTATTTACGTTTATTTTACGAGTATTTATTTACGTGAGTTTTACGAGGAAAGTTTTTCGTGGTATTTACAAGGAAACTTAGCGACGTCCTTACGTGGAATCTTTACGTGGTGTTTACGACGAAATATCCTCCTTCGCTTTTACGACGAAATTATTTCCTCGCTACCTTACGACGAATTAGCGAGGATATATGCGTTACGACAAACGTATAACGACGAAACGGGTTTCCTCGCTAATTCCTCGTAACCCTGCTTTTACGACGAAGTAACGAGGAAAACTGCCCTCGTAAAACTTGTGTTTTCTTGTAGTGATGGCGTTGAGAACACTAAGGTGTTTCATGCTGCAGTCAAAATCTCAAGGGCGAAGAATGAAATTTTTAAACTTGTGGACAAGAATGGTAATGCTCAAAGATCAGAAGCTTCTAAGGCGCAAGTTGCTATTCAATATTTTAGGGATCTTTTCAAATCTTCCAAATCAGAAGATTATCCCTCCATGCTTCAAGGTCTCCCCCCACAGAGTGACAGACATGATGAATCAACTTCTTATAAGGAAGGTAACTCCAAAAGAAGTTAAAGAACCTGTTTTTTGCAATAAAACCGGACAGTGCTCCAGGAGCCGATGGTATGTCTGGTTTTTTCTTCCAGTCTTATTGGGATATAGTCGGCAACCAACTCACTAATGAAGTCTTAGCTTTCTTCGAAACTGGTATCATGGCTACAGAATGGAACTACACTTAACTAGTTCTGATTCCTAAGAGTCAAATGCTTCTTTGATGACTGATTTCCGTCCAATAAGCCTCTGTTCGGTCATGTACAAGACTATTTCAAAGATTATTGCTTCAAGACTCAAAATCCTTTTGCCAGATATTGTATCTCCTTCTCAGTCTGCTTTTGTTTCAGACTGGCTTATTTCGGACAATATCTTAATGGCCCATGAAGCTATTCACAGTCTTAGAACTCATGACTATGTTTCCAACAACTTCATGGCTGCAAAAACGGATATGTCTAAAGCTTTTGATCGAGTAGAGTGGAATTTTTTAAAAGTGCTTCTACTTTCTCTTGGTTTTCACTTTACTTGGGTTTTTTGGATTATGGCTTGCGTTACCACTGTTCAGTACTCGGTTATCATTAATGGTCAGTCCCATGGTTTGATTTCTCCTCAGCGTGGTCCGAGGCAAGGAGACCCATAGTCACCTTTTTTGTTTGTGCTCTGTACTGAAGGCTTAACTCATCTACTTAATAAAGCTTCTGAAGAGGGTCTTCTTCAAGGCATTCAATTCTCCAGTGAAGGTCCTGCTATTCATCATTTATTTTTTGCAGACGACAGTCTTTTTCTCTTCAAAACTGACCTCATCCAGTGTCAAGTCTTCCAAGAGATCTTCCAAAAGTATGAAGAAGCTACATGACAGACTATCAACTTGGAAGTCGTCTCTTACATTCGGTAGTAATATTGATGAAGATGTTAAGCTTAAAATTCAATCACAACTTGGGATATATTCAGAAGGAGGGGCAGGTACCTATCTAGGTTTACCGGAATGCTTTAGTGGATCTAGAGTTCAGCTTCTCAATTACATTCAAGACAAGCTTAAAGGTAGAATGTCTGGATGGTACGTTAAATTCTTATCTCAAGCTGGAAAAGAGATTATTTTGAAGTCAGTAGCTCTTGCCAGGCCCATTCATGCCATGAGTTGTTTCAGATTACCGAAAACTACTTGTAAAAATCTAACGTCTGCAATGGCTAACTTCTGGTGGAACTCATCAGAAGAAAAAAGCAAAATACATTGGCTTAGCTGGGACAAGCTGTGTATTCCTAAAGAGCTTGGAGGAATGGTTTTCAAAGATATTGAAACATTCAATCAAACTCTTCTAGCCAAACAAGCCTGGAGAATATTGTCTTATCCATCTTCTCTTCTCAGTAGATTTTTCAAGAGTAGGTACTTCCCTCAATCATCCTTCCTCTCTGCTCCATTAGGTTCTCGACCATCATATGCTTGGAGAAGTATACTATTCGGTAGAGAGTTTCTATCAAAAGGTCTCCGGCACATGGTAGGCAATGGTCAGTCTCTATCTGTTTGGACATCTCCTTCGTTAGTTGACGGAGATAGGATGCAAATTCCACTAATGAAAAACATTCTGGTTGATTTGAATCTCAAAGTGAATCAGCTCCTTTTGAACAATTCGCATTCTTGGAATCAAGATTTGATTGGTGGTCTCTTTTTTCCTAGTGATAAAGAGATCATTCTAAAGTTCAAACCAGTAATTCATTCTCCAGATTTCTTCATTTGGAACCATACCCGGTCTGGAGAGTACTTTGTAAGAACATGATATTGGTTAGCTGAAAGAGAAGCTAAAAAGGAAGCTTTTACTAAAGGTGAAACTCCCCCATCTCTGAACAGCATCAAAGATTACATTTGGTCTTCAGACACTGCCCCAAAAATCAAATTTTTCCTTTGGAAAGCAGTTAGTGGAGCTTTGCCGGTTGCAGATAATCTCATTGCAAGATGAATGAAAATAGATACAAGATGCCAAATATGTGGTCTTGAAGGAGAATCGATCAACCATGTCTTATTTGTGTGTTCAGTTGCAAGACAAATATGGGCTTCCAGTAACTTCTTCGTATGAGTCTAGCTCAAGGCATCAATCAGATATGTAATTAGTTTGTGTTTATTGAAGAATTGAATCTTTATTCTTTTGTTTTGATTTTAATAGATAAGATAGTTCTGTTACGATTTCAAGACATATTTTGTATACAACCAATAAAATTGCACCTTACTTTTTAGGTAAGATTTGCACGTACACAAATAAACATATTTGTTAGCTGGATTATTACCAGTCACCATTCTCAGTCCAATGTAATCTCTTTTATATAATTAATAGGCAAAACCATCTGTGGATACGTAAAGGGTTCTAACGAGGCATCTAATGAATCTAAGGTTATAGGGAAACATGGATGAGCTGACATGATGAAGAGTTTTGCATAAGTGTGCGGGATCAAAACTTCTTCTAAAAAACATACGTACGTATTATTTATATAACTAGGTACTGAAAATATGAAAAAAATGTCAGCATACAAAAACAAATGCGGTAAGATTCATAGATAAAAAAAATTATATTAATATGCCTATGATCAATAAACAAAACTTTCAATAAAAAAATAAAAAATTTGTACATATACAAGAGAAAACAACAAAACATACATTTAATCGTTAAAAGTCATGAATTTGAATAGTATTGTTTTAACATGAAAACTCAAATATTGGAACAACACAACATATATACACTCACCAAATATAATCTATACATTAATATGAACTGAAAACCAATCAAACAAATCTGTTAACTATGAGCAATAAGTAAATCAATTTAATATTGTCAAAAAATCACAAATAAAATCAACCAATTCTTAGCCATATTTGTGATTTTTGGTATAAAATAATGTAAATTAAACTTTAAATATTTTTGAAAACAAATTAAATTTAAAATTTATAAGATACTATCCGCGCTTAGCGCGGAAAAGGAATCTAGTACAGCTAAATAGATCTATAAATAATGGGTCTGTATATACTTATAAGATATATTTTTGTCAACAGCATACACTAACTAAAACTATGCAAACCACACCGGTAACTTATAAGATATGTTAACTTTAAATTTAATATAAATATTATAAGTATAAATATAAGATATACATATATTATGAACCACATATAGATTAACAAACACAAAAAAATAATGTTTTCTTAAATATATGTATTAATATTCAAAATATACCATTAGAATATTATGCATATTTTCAATACAAACCAAAACCCTATATTCTACACTGTATATTATATACATATTTGAGTATTATTTTTTTGTGTATAATATTATTTAACAATAGAAAATAAGTATATATACACAAATTAAATAAATATATTTACTATGGCATTTTGTACATAATATATGGCAATTACGAGTGTTTAAAAATATTTTAAAATTTATCTTAAAATCAATTTTCAAATCTAAAATAAAAATTACAAACTTATAATATGTTATTAATAACGAAATAAACTAATATTTTCATATCAATAAAAATTTATATTATCATTTTTTATTTAGATAACATAATAAAAATTTCATCGAAGTCTAAAGAATCAAAAATTTATGTAATAATAAAAA
Organism: Brassica napus; assembly: GCF_020379485.1. NCBI lineage: Eukaryota > Viridiplantae > Streptophyta > Magnoliopsida > Brassicales > Brassicaceae > Brassica > Brassica napus. The sequence goes on from NC_063434.1 coordinate 15,120,041, forward strand.
AAATGACTAATTTAATCAATTTTAAAAACATATAAGCAGATATTTTGTGTGTGTTTATCATATCAATGGTACAGATCGTGGTTAATAGAAAGTTTTGAATCTTTACTGGGTTCTATCAGATTTTTAGTTAACAAATTTTTCATTAAATCTGAACCGAATTATGTACATGTGCCGTGTCTACCGGTTCAACGAAGAATCTAGGTCGGATATGAAAACAGTTCCTAAACTCAAACATTATTATAGAATAAAAACAAATGACAAAAACCTAAACACTCAATTGTTATGATTCGAAACAAATATAATGGTATTTGTAAATCAGTTTTCTATTAATAAATAAAAATATAAACCCGCGCTTTCTAATCGCGGATCAAAATCTAGTTAACATATTAAAACAGAAAAAAAACTTCCCTTTAATGAATTGAAACCCATCCAAACCAAAACACAAACTTTAATATTCCATAGAAGGTGTAGGGTTCAGACGATTTTTGGTGATTGTCAACGAGCCTCAGTTTCCCTGGAAAGAGTAGAAAACTCTACCTCCGACGAGCTTTGATTTCGCCGTTCCTCTCACTATCATAGCTCTACTTCATTCTTAAAGAATCATAGCATAACCTTGGTTTCTGTAAGTTTGACTTATAGAATACTTCTTCCTTTGATGTGTACTTGTAGTAAATTTATAGGGTTTTAAAACCGCAGATAAATTCTGTGCGTCAAGAAGACATACAAAGCATCTTCATGAGTTTAAACCTTGCTCACGTTCTTACCTACAAAAGCAGGAGATATCTTATATATTAAAATACAAGTCACAACTTTGATTCATGTATGATTTTTTTTTTAAATGAACCTAATATACCTATTCCTAGAAACTCATGTTACATTTAATATTTAATCTTATCATTTAAATTTTGGGCCTACAAATTTTTTTTATTAGGCTATCAATAATTGTATTTAAAAAATAGATGATCTATTTGATTTATAGATAGTATAAATTAAATAGATATAATTTAATATTGTAATACTATACCTCTATATTCTAAATATTTAAATATTTGTCGATGTTAACTTTTAAAATTATAAAGATTTTTTTAAATAACAAAAATCATATTATCTAACAATGATTAATCTTTACTAGCTTAAACCAATGAATATTTTTTTTTAAACTATATAGTTTATTCTAAAAACTAAACAAAAACTAAATGTTTAATTATTTACTTGATAATATAAATCTATGAAACGAAAAATTTAGTTTTTACACAAATTTCTAAATTTGTGAAATGTTACAATATCTTTGAATATGACAACAAAACAATATTTTACTAATCTTTATATATATAGTTATGATTTTAATAATGAAATAATAATTCAAATATATATATATAGAAGAAGATACAAATACATGTGAAAGTTTGAAACAATCTATTCAATGAAAAAATATAAAGTAAACTTATTATGTTTTAAAAATTGATAGACACATGTATATTATAATATATACCAATTTAGAATTGAAAACAAAATATTTATTTATAAAAATAAATAAAAAGAAAAATCTTCGCGATTGCGCGGGTCGAGATCTAGTTATTCTTAAATGTGCTGAATGAAAATGAAAGACAAATTCCTTCTCAGCCAATCTTAATACGTATATGTCATTGTTAGGGCCAAAACCATAACCAAATTTGTTGTTTCCTTTATCAACAATTACCAAGAAAATTAAATTCAATAAGTTGTTGACCACTAAGGAAGATCGAATTGTGTACTTATCGGGCATGTAAACTTACATTTTGATAAAAGATTCATTTATGACTATAATTTGAGGCTGACAAAACAACTAGGTGTCAGTCGAAATTTTAATAGAATTAACGATAAAGAAACTTTAAAAAATTGGAAGAAGTTATCATCCACATGACTACGATTGGTTGGACTATATATACCTCTAAACTTAGTTTTAAAATTTGTGTTGCAGGTAAGTTAATGAAACTGTAAATTTTTTGTCATAGTTTTTTTCTAGAGCGGTTTTTAATAATTTGGCTGTAGATATTTTGAAATACAAATAAAGTATATATGATGCAAAAATAAAATAATTATTTTTATTATTTAAATATTTTATATGAAGTAAAATTATTATTTACCGAATTGTATTATTGTTTAATGTAATATATAAAACATTAATGTTATTGAAATAACTTAATAGTTTATAGAATTACTAAAATATATAAAATAATCTATAAATTTTAAATTATAGCAAAAATCAAATCAAAATAGTAATAAAATAGTAATATTTAATATTATGGCCTAAGATAATAGAAATGCTGGATTGTGCCTATTATACAAAGAAACAAATTATTATTATTTTATCTTTATGAAAAAAGAAAGTTACATCGTAATTTGGAAAATTTGGTAGAATTTGTATGAAGTTTTTAACTTTTAAAATTCAAACTGTTATGATTAGATTCGATGATTTAAATATAAATAAAGCTAAAGAAGTTAGATGAATTCCAACCAATCATTGACAATATTCCATAAGCCAGAAATACATTATTTGGTATAAATAAAATTATTTTTACATTTGGCTGATAAATTAAATTATTTATTATGGTTTTCTATAACCATTTTTATGTAATGACATAAGTAAATTAACTCGAATAAGAACACTTCTTATTAATCACTCTTGAGGAAACTATCTCAAAACATCAAAATCTCAAATTCATAAACTCTTAAGTTATATCACAAGTTGATATCTCCTTATATAACACTTTAGTTATCCTAAACTCATTAGGATAAACACAACACAATATTTCCTAAACTCATTAGGATATCTATTACTTGTAGCCTAAGTAACTTCAAGTTTATCCAACATTCTCCCCTTTAAGCTTGAAGTTTTTCTTCACTCCAATGTAGTCTCTCATTTCCTTGAATCTAATTCTTCCTAGAGCTTTTGTCAAGATATCGGCTTTCTGTTTATCACCTTGAACATACTCTATTTCAATCTGTCCATTCTCTACGCACTCTCTGATGAAGTGATACCTCCTGTGTATGTGCTTGTTTCTCTCATGAAACACTGGATTCTTTGTTAAGGCAATGGCAGACTGGTTGTCGATACGTATTAGCACCTTCTCGCTTTGCTGATCTGTTATCTCGCTCAAAAGATCTTGTAGCCATATAGCTTGCCGTGCAGCCTCAGTCCCAGCCATGAATTCTGCTTCACAATTTGACAATGCTACTACTTCTTGTTTCTGTGAGCACCATGAGATGGGACTATTATCAATATAAAATATGTGTCCAGTCATGCTCTTACCATCATCCGGATGTACATTATAGCTACTGTCGCTATACCCTACAAGCCTTGGTATTTTCATTGCAGATCGTCTGAATTCTAGACCAAACGCCACACTTCCTTGTAGATATCGTAGTACTTGCTTCATGGCAGCTCCATGTGAGTCTCTAGGACTCTGCATATAACGACTAAGAACTCCGACGCTGAAAGATAAGTCTGGTCTTGTGTGTAAGAGATACCGCAGACACCCAACATTCTTTCGATACATCGTTGCATCAACCTCTCTTTCATTCTCTGCTTTGGAAAGCTTTAATCCGAGCTCCATTGGTGTGTGTACTGGATTACACTTGATCATTCAAGCATTCTCTAGAATCTTAGATGCATACCGCCTTTGGTTCAGTGTGATTCCTCCTTCATGTTGGCATACTTCAATCCCAAGATAATAAGACAACTTTCCCAAATTACTCATCTCAAACTTGTTTGACATGTTCCTTTTGAACTCATCGATATTCTTTTTGTTTGTTCCTGTGATGAAAAGGTCGTCCACATACACAGCAACTATGAGAAGCTCTCCATCGACCACTTTACGATATACCGACGGCTCCTTTGCACATTTCTCAAACTGAAGCTCGCGTAAGGTCTGATTAAGCTTGTGGTTCCATGCTCTTGGAGCTTGTTTCAAACCGTATAAAGCTTTGTTTAATTTATAGACCTTACTCTCACATCCTTTCTGCTCGAAACCCTCTGGTTGTGATACATAGACTATTTCTTTAAGCTCTCCATAGAGGAATGCTGTTTTCACATCAAGATGATGTACTTCCCATCCGCTTGCTGCTGCGAGACTTACAAGTAGACGTATGGTCTCAATCCTTGCTACTGGTGCGAACACCTCGTCGTAGTCGATCCCATGACGTTGTACATACCCTTTTGCAACGATCCTAGCCTTGTATTTGCTTATACTTCCATCTGAGTTGCGTTTTAGTTTGAAAACCCACTTTAGACCGATAGGCTTGGCTCCATATGGTAGATCTACTAGGATCTACGTTTTGTTTTTGATTATGGATTCAATCTCTTCTTCACAAGCTCTCGTCCACTGTTTAGACTCTCTTGCTTCCTCGAAATTCCTTGGCTCGTTGTCGAGATACATCAGAACTTCTTCTCCTAATTCCTCAGCTAAGAGGATATAGTCATCAAGATATTTGGGCCTCGTTGTTTGTCTCTCTGATCGTCTTAGAGGTTGAGCTTCTGTTTCATCTTCTCCAAGGCTCTGAGTATCAGCGTACTGATCATCATCCTGAACAGGCTCGTGATCATAACTCGTGTGGTTTGTTTCATCGACTCCACTTACTCCATGGTTCCCAAACCTTCCAACCAGTACCATGAAACCTTCATTATTCTCTGTCTTGTCGTTCTCTTTGTTCCATTCCCAGCTTCTTGATTCATCAAAGATGACATCTCTACTTACCACTATCCTTTTTGTGTGTGGATCATACAATCTGTACGCTTTAGATCTCGGTTCTGTCCCTAAGTGTACCAGCATCCAAGATCTATCGTCGAGTTTCTTAAGGTGTGTGCCTGTTATTTTTGCATATCCAATGCAACCAAAGACTCGCAAGTGACTCACGTTAGGCTTTTTACCTCGATATAGCTCGTATGGGGTTTGATCCTTCAGTGATCTCGTGGCTAACCGATTGAGTATGTAGGTGACATGCCTTATGGCCTCTCCCCATAGATAGTTTGGTAGATTCATGTGCTTTAAAATACTTCTTTCCATCTCCATCATCGTACGGTTTCTTCGCTCAACAACACCATTCTGCTGGGGTGTGTATGGTGCGGTGAGATGCCTCTTTATTCCTGCTCCATCACAATAAGAGTTAAAATCTTGAGAGACAAACTCTCCGCCTCTATCGGACCTGAACGTCTGTATCTTCTGTCTCGTCTCCTGTTCCACAATACCTCTCAACCTTTTAAACTTGTCAAAAGCTTCAGATTTTTCTTTCAATAGCATCGTCCATATATATCTGCTGTGATCATCAATGACAACAAACACATATTTGTTTCCAGCCTGTGTGTTTGGTGTTATAGGTCCGCAAAGGTCTCCATGAAGAAGCTCTAATGTCTTAGTAGCTCGATAGGATGTAGCTTTGGGGAAAACTTGGCGACTTTGTTTCCCAAGAAGACATGATCTGCATACTCCTTTCTCAATGTTGACGTTCGGTAGTCCCAAGACTAGTTCCTTCTGCATCATATTTCGAATAGTCTCAGGATTTACGTGTCCCAAACGAGCAGGCCACTTACATGAATCGTTGTTTTCAGTTAGATAAAGACGCGATGTGTTCTTCATTCCCATTCGAACTTTGTACAATCTGTTTCTTGATCTCTGAGATGTAACTAGCAGCTTGCCATGTTGAGCATGCATCGTGAGTGTCTCTCCTCTCATTCTTACATCACATCCTGCCTCGGTGGCTTGTCCCAAACTAATGATATTGCTTTTGAGATCGGGAATGAAGTAGACATCAGTCATCTTTCGAGAATCTCCATTCATGTCGGTGAAAGAGATTGTACCTTTCCCTTTAATGTCTACTCTGGAATCATCTCCAAAACGAACCTTGCCGGTGATCGTGGTGTCAAGTTTCGAGAAGTACCTCTGTTCTCCGGTCATATGGTTATTGGCTCCGTTGTCGAGGTACCATATATTATCATCTCCACTATTTGTTTCATACCTCTCAGGAACTACATTCTTCTCGTTTAGAAAGACAACCTCGTGCATCATAAGCTCGTCAGCTTCTTGTGTTTCAGTGGCGTCGTTTTCTTGAGTTTCTTCTAGTTTAAGCTTCAGGTCCGGACAATGAGCCACAAAGTGACCTACTTTGTCACAGCGATAGCAAGTGATGCGAGATGCATCCCTGCCTGTGTAGGGATCTCTATTATAATCTCCTCTTCCACCGTAATTTTAGTCTCCTCTTCCACCGTAATTGTAGTCTCCTCTTCCACCGTTATACCGTCCTCGTCCTCTTCCTCTGCTATATCGACCTCCACGGCCTTTGCCTCGATACCAATCATTGTTATAATCTAGGTTTGTTTGTTCATATTGTCGACTAGATTGATCTTGTTGAGCCCGGTTCTGACCTTCTGTATTTGAGTACATAAGCTTTCCCTGATCCTCTTCTTTCTCTTCTTCTTCGCAAATCCTTTCTTCATAAGCTTTTAAACGCCCTAATATGTCTTCATAACCCGTTGTATTCAGGTCGAGCACTTGCTCGAGAGATGCAACAATATGTATGTACTTTTTTCGAGGAAGGCTCATAAGAAATTTCTTAACGAGTTTTGTTTCTTCAATGGTGACACCAAGAGAAGTCGATTTCGAAGCTAATTCGGATAGCTTCCCACCAAAGTCATCGATGCTCTCAGTCTCTTTCATCTTCAAGCGTTCGAATTCGGCCATTAGAGTCTGTAACCTAGCCTCACGTACTCGTTCTGCTCCGACATGTCGAGTTTTTATTGCCTCCCACACTTGTTTAGCATTCTTAAGTTCTCCTACTTGGAGAATAAGATTCTCCGGTATTGACTGAAATAATAGGGCTAGCGCTACATCATTCTTCTCGGTGTTAACCTGTTCTGCTTCAATGGCTTCCCAAACTTTGTGAACCCTCAAAGTAATCTTCATTTTCATTGCCCACACTGTATAATTAGTTGCACTCAGCATCGGATATTTAATCGATGAAAGCCCTCCGCCTTCTTTGATCTTCGCAGTTGTAGCAACAATGTCACTCATGATCGATTTAAGCTCTGATACCAAATATAGTTCTCAGTAATCACGAACACAATTATAGTAACTCGAATAAGAACACTTCTTATTAATCACTCTTGAGGAAACTATCTCAAAACCTCAAGATCTCAAACTCATAAACTCTTAAGTTATATCACAAGTTGATATCTCCTTATATAACACTTTAGTTATCCTAAACTCATTAGGATAAACACAATATAATATTTCCTAAACTCATTAGGATATTTATTACTTGTAGCCTAAGTAACTTCAAGTTTATCCAACACAATCCACCTTCAATTTCAAATTTTAAAAGCAATTATGCGTGGTGGTATTGTTCCGACGTGGTGGGGTGACTTGTCGGCCTTGGTGAGTTTGTCAACATCACTCATACGGTGGTTTAATAAGTGTTTGTGAAGCTGTTTGTTGGTTTAGATAACATATATGTTAGTTAGTATTTAATTATTTATTAGTGACCCGATATAATTTATGTTTTAGGGGATTCTCAAATTTTTATCGTTGTTTAAGATACATATTTTTTATTTGTTAAAATTTTTTTTTCATTAGCCGATAGATGGTTTCTTAATCGATACATATAGGTTGTTAGCTGTTATAATTAAGTTGCTGCTAACTGATAAATGGTTGATAAGATATTATAAGTTAGTTTTCATCTACATGGTTTAGTGATCGATGCATGGTTTTTTAAAGAAAAATGATATTTTTGTTTGATACAAATTTTGTTAGTTGGTACATGTTATGATACAAGATTTCTTAGCTTATATATGATTTAATACTAAATAATGAATATTAACAAGTATGTATAGTATTGATTAGATTTTTGTTGGTGGTCTCACAATTGTTACATATTTCTTAAAGAATCGTTATTGGTTCCATATCCAGATAACATGACTATTAAGTATTAACCGGTAACAGTGAACTTTTATTCTTAGTATATTAATATATCATTGTCAGATGACAAAGATGAGATTAAGAGGAGATTGGTGGAGAAGGATTTTAAGAGTTGCTATCGACGTTGATGAAGAATGAGAAAAGTCATCGTCACAGTGAAGGTTTGGAGGAAATAAAAACAATAAGCTTCAGGGAGATGTGAGCACTGAACTTCTGTGAGAGAAGAAAAATGTATAAATTAATTTGGGAATTCGGCCAAAAAAAGCACGAACTTTACACGAATTGCCAAAATAAACATGTACTCGAGCCTGGCCAATAAAATCTTAAACTTTCGTTGACTTTTTTAGTTTATTAAGAAACTTACGATTGACTGACCAAAATAACAAACCGTTAACCGACAGTTAAAACTGTGTTAACCCACTGTTAAATACTACCGTTTAGTGAAACGACGTCGTTTCATTCAGTTCTTTTGTTTAAGACAAAATCTTAAAATTGTTGTTGGTTGGACTCGAACCCACACACTCTTGGACTTAACAAAAGGGAGTTTTGCCACTGGGCTAGTGAGACATTTTAAAAGATCAGATACAAATTTGTTTTTATTGATCAAAAGACGTGGATGATTGAAATAAAACAAAACATAACCCTAATTTCTCATAAACTCAAAAAATTCTCTAAAAACTTTTGAAAAATCTTTAAATTTCCAAAAAATTGAAAAATAATTATTTTTTTTGTAAATTTTATTTTGAAATTAAAAATAAACTTTTTCTTTCTTTAAAAAATCAAAAATCTTCCAAAATTTTCTTTTAAAAAAAAATCCAATTTTTTAAAAAAATCAAAGAAAATGCAAAAAATTAAGTTACAATTATCAGCTAAAAATTAAATTTTTTAAAAAGTTGAAAATTTTGGAAGATTTTTTTTAATAGAAAATAATTATTTTAGTTTCAGAATTAATTTTGTAAACAATTATTTATTTTTTCAATTTTTAGTTTAATTTTAAAAAATTGAAAATTTTGGAAGATTTTTGTTTTTTTTAAAGAAAAATAATTATTTTAATTTCAAAATTAATTTTATACAAAAATTCTTTATTTTTCAATTTTTAATTTAATTTTAAAAAATGATTTTTTTTGAAAATGTTTTGATTATTTAAAGAAAAAAAATATTTCTAAGTTCAATTTGTTTTTTACAAAATCTTTATTTTTCAATATTTTGTAATTTTAAAGATCTTTTATGTTTTTAGAGAACTTTTTATATTCATTGAGTACCAAATAAAGTTAAATGTGTTTGGAACTATATTGAAAACGCCTTTAGCCCAGTGGTTAAATACATTATCATTTCACCCAAGCAACCCGAGTTCGAATCCAGGGTTCTACTTGTTTTTATTTTCAGATCATGTAAAACAAAAACGACGTCGTTTCAGTTAACGGAACAATAAACGACGTCAATTTTTTTCTGTTAAGTTGCTAACGGCGTGCTAAATTGGCAAGTCAATAAAGACATTGTTAATAAATTTTAAAGTCAATGAAAAGTTTGATATTTTTTTGGCCAGTCCAAAAGTTCAGGTTTATTTTGGCAATTCGTGCAAAGTTCGTGATTTTTTTGGCCGAATTCCCAAATTAATTTACATAAACAAAGAATCGGATGAGAATGGGGAAAATAAATAGATAAGAGGGAGAGAGAAAGATATACTGACAATTTTGGAATTTGGAGGTAAGAAAACTAAACAACTTGCCGTAATGTCCCATCAGTACAAATCCAGGCAAAACTTCGTATATAATATAGAAATGAGTAATTGGCATAGATGCACGGAGAAATCGATGTAATTTGCCATATAACTTTATTTTTTAAAAAATATTTTTAATGACTATAATACCATTATCTCTATCTCTCTCTTCTCCCTTTTATGTGTTCTAATCTTTTTATCTCTCGTACAAATTCTTCAAATCATCTTCTAATTCAACACAAATCTTTATTTTTTATTCTGATTCTTTTGACACCCATAATGCTAATCTTATTATTTCATCTCAATTCCAATGTTTCCAATTTCGAATCACAATCAACTTTTAGATAATATATACTTTAGTAGGTATTTTATTACTTATCTGCTATTATTTAGATTTTAATGGATTCTTAATCGATACATGAAGTGTTAACTGTTACAAATAGATTTGGAACTATTTAATAGATAACTAATTAATTGTTAATAGTTTCATTAACTGATATATAAAATTTGTTAGTCGATACATTTGTTTGATACATAGATTGTTAGATGATACTGAAATTATTAGCTGATATGCTAGTTGGTATGTAGATTGTTACCTGCTATGTAAATATTTAGTTGATAGATCTAGAGTTACTTGTTTTCGACAAAGCATAATGGCATTTTCATCCGCATAGTATCAAAAAGTTACTCCTTTTTAAGTTATCCATAATTATGGACATTCAGCAAATTTGGACCTTAATTGAGGAGTTATTCTTGGGTTCACCCCCTAGGGTGAGTGAACTTATAGGTTCACCAACCAATAAGATTTAGTTATTTTAAATCTGATATCTTTTAAAAAAGGAAACAAAATATTGTAAAATTATATTACGTTTTTAACATTAAAAAAATATAAATAAATAAAAATAATAGTAGTTTCAGAAAAAAATGTTTTCAAAAAAAATTAATACCATAAACAAAACAAAACTCTAAATCTAAACCCTAAACCCTTTGGTAAACCCTAAACCCTTTGATAAATTTTAAATTCTTGAATTTAAAAAAAAAAATATTTTTAACTCAATCAACAAAACACTAAACCCTAAATCATAATCCTAAACCCTAAACCCTTAGATAAACCCTAAACCCTTGGATAAACCCTAAACCCTTGGATAAACCCTAAACCCTTGAATAAATCCGAAACTCTTGGATCAAATCTTGAACTTTAAGATTTATGATTTATTCAAGAGTTTAGGGTTTACCTAATGGTTTAGAGTTTAGGGTTTAATATTTGCTGGCAGCGTTAAAGTTACTTTTGAAAAACAAATTCTTTTTTTTTTTGCGATTAAAAAATCTTTTTTTTATGATTAATACAATTTTTGTTTTAAAAATATAATATAATTCGATAATATTTTGTTTTCTTTTTTAAAAGATACTGAATCTAAAATGACACAATCTTATTGTTTGGTGAACCTCTAAGGGGTGAATTGAGGATATTCCACACATTGTCTCTATAGAAATAGCTAAATGTCTAGATAATCTAGAAGGAAAATAAAAAAGAATTTTGTGAATTAACCACTACTCAGCGACATTTGAATTATTAATTTACTTACCTTTTTTGTCTATACCTGAAGCTGTTTGAATTGTTGATAGAAACCTGTTTTTATAATTGGTGTTAGTTGGCACAGATCTTGTTACCTTTATCCCAGGCCGATCACGTGGAAAGAAGATCATAACAGTATACCTACCGAATATATGCAAACACGTTTTCATAGGATAAAAATCTATTTATCTTCTCTATGAAAGGAGAGAAAATGCATCTTAGAGAAGATAAATAGATGTTCATGTATAATACAGGAAAAGCAACGTAGAAGAGAATTCCAGTCTCATTCCATTCGCATACACAAACCCTTTCAACATTTATAACTATAGGCATATATATGAGCTATGATATACAGACAAAATTCCTCACCCGATCCTATACATACTTCATGAATCATCGCACTAGTGTTTTCTCTTCTAAATTGGTATATATTATAATTTATGAGATGTGTATATAAATTTTTTAAAAATAATAATATGACCGTATACTTGTTTTTCATCAAATAGATTGTTTCAAACTTTCATATATATTTGTATTTTCTTCTATATATTTTTCTGGATTATTATTTCGTTATCGAGTAACTAATTAAACATTGAGTTTTTGTTATTTTTTATATAATTTAAAAAGATAACATTGATAAATATTTAAATAAATTACATATGAAGGTATACTATTACAATATAAAATTATATCTAAAATTATAAAATTATAGATAGGTAGAGATTTTTAGGGTATTCTACAGAGTATATTATGTGTGATTTGTAATTAATATATATTAAATGTAAGATATTAAGAATCTGTTGGTATGGTTACCCATATTGTAGATATATATATATATATATTCATTGTAAATCTGGTATCAAATATATTATATGATATTATGAATTAGTTGTTATGGAAAATATAAGTATATTAGGTGATTCTATTTCGACTAGTGTTCTAAAACATGCTAGGCGTTCATTACGCGTTAGATGACTGTATAGCGCCTAGCCGTATAAGCAGACGCCTAAACGGGGTATATACGGATATATACTTTTAAACGAAATATAAGTATAAGATTAATATATATATACATTATTTTTGAAAAAACTGAACATAAATATATTTTAAATCCAATTTTATATATAAGTATATAGTTTAAAATATATAAATATTTTAAATTATAAAAATTAAAGCCATTTTAAATATATAAAGATTATAAATTTAAAATAATTTTGCAAGAATTATACTAATATCTACAATCATATAAATACATAAAATAAGTAAAAGTAATATAAATAATTATATTAATAAAATATAATAATATTAATAGTTTTTTTTTGAATATCTTATATATTAAAACAGAAGTCATGACTTCTTTTCATGTGTGATTTTTTTAGTTTGGACCATTCCTAGAAAATATCATATTTAACATAAGTTCATTATTATATCTTTTAATATCTTTATCTTTTTATTTGAAATACAAATGAATATATTTAAAATTTTCTAACAAAATCTTTTTAAAATCTTCTTAGAATCTTTTTAAATTTACTTTCAAAAATTAGTTAGTTTTAATTTAAATTATCATAAAATATAATTAGAAATTAAAATTGAATATAGTTTTGGTTTATAAACGAAAATTTAAATAAAATGAAATTAATTAATTTCACAAATACATTTACTAATAATTTTTAAATATTTTGTTAGAAATAAATATTTATTTTAATTTTATTTTTTTCAAATTTGTTTTCTAATAAACTAAAAATCATGATTTTTTGATGAGTGATATTTTTATTTGGACCATCATTTAAATTATATAATACATGTATAAAAATTTAACTTATCTTAAACTTTTTAATATTCAGTAATTTATTATATAAAATTAATAAACATTACTTAAAAATATTGCGATTTGAATTATGGATCATGATTATAATAAATTAAATATAAAATTGTTTTCATATATGTTATTTCATGCATTAAAAATTTAGTTTACTAATCAAACGCAAATTCAATAAGACAAATATATAATAAGCAACATATATATGTAATGATTTTAATTTACAGCATGAAAAATATAAAATTATTATATTTGGCATACTTATACAAACATTTAAATATGTGAGTAACATTAAAAATATATAATAATTATGTAAAACAAATATTTATATATATATAAATTTGAAAATATATATCCGCACGGTTGTGCGGGTGGAAATCTAGTTAATGGTTAAAATCCGCCTAGGCATCCGCGTAGACCACATAATGTCCGCCTAAACACTATTATTCGTCTAAATTATATAAATCCGCATAAAACACTGTGTAACATAAAAACAGTATTGGCTACCCTATAGCGCCTAAACACCGTATAGGCGGGCGCCTAGACCGTATTCTAGAACACTGGCTTCGACAAATGTAGGAAACCATTTGAGAAGGTCTCGGCAAAAATAAATATGTGATCTTGATCTCCAAGCTTTGAAATGTATGCGTAGGATATCCTATATTTTATTACTCACACGATAATCAATTTATATTTTTATGCAACAAGATTTTTTTTAAGAAATAACACTTATTATGAAACAAAGGGAGTAAAAGAAAAGCGTAATATCGACTCTCACCATTTAAAAGAACCCTGGTACGTGAAATGGGGATCTTCATTCTTCAATCTTTATAGTAAAAAAAACCTTGTGAGATAAACATCAGCTAGAAAATTTTCTTTTAGATTACAAAACAAAATCTCTTTTATATTATAAGGTAAACATTTGTAAGAAATTTGGTCACACTAATTGACATGCGACAATATCAGAATCATTAAAAAAAATCCGAATGCTGACGTGACAGTCTCACAATCATTTAAAAATTAATGTGTTCACATACTAATTTTCTTAACTCAGCGCATATAATTTAATATGTTTACACACTAATTTTAATTTTTTTAATCAGCTCATTTTTAGTTCATGTATTTTTAACCTTTGTATTGGTAAATTGAAGTTCTCTCCATGCACCTACTGAAAGAAAAAAAAACTAGAAATCATTAAAATTTACACCAACTAAAATGCTGGAATGAGAATATTTTTAGAAATTGAAAGTTTTGTACCTTGTTGAACTTGGCCATGGTTCAGGCTTTTGTACACGAAAACAACAAATAATTGTGAATGGTTATCAATTAAAGAAACTGAAGTGAAAAACACAACATACAAATTCAGATCTTTAGTTTGGCCAAGTATTACCCTTCTGTACAAAGTTTTCATATCAGACCAAGAATAAGAAACATAATCAAATTGTTAGAAAAAATGAAAAATCAGAAAAGATTTAAAAAAAAAAAAAAAATTCACAAAATCGATTGAAAAACAAAATTCAGGTGCCTAGTAAAGATATCATATTAATTTTACGCAACCCTGATCCCTTTTCGCTCAGTTGTATCATGTTTTTATTATATTTACCAAGAATTTGTTAATAAGAAAGTACACGTTATTGGTTATTGACTACGTTAATTCCGCAACATGCTCAAAGATATTGACACGATGCCGAACCATTTTTATTGGTATTCTTAATGTACGGTCCAACAATTATGTATGTAAAATAAGCCAAAAATATTTGTTTTATATTATTTTATTTTGCTTTATATTAGTAGAAGAAAATAAGTATGGATAAAAAATATGGATCCGAAGAATCGAACCGAACTTGATGGGAGGTGTGTTGTGACGATCGACGTCGGACTCACTCTGTCGATCGATGGTTGGCTCAACCGGTCGATCGATTTTATCATAAAAAGGGGAGGGTGGGTGAGGATGCTTAGCTGCGAATTCTTCATGAGTTAGAATTTGAACTGCATTGCATTCAGTCGATTTAGCGGACGACGTCGATAGATGCCTAGAGTAATCCGTCCATCGATCTTCTTCATGTTCTGTCGATCGATGCGAGTTCCTCGACATCGGTCGACACCATTGGGATCCACCGAGACTCATGGAGTTTTCGATTTCGAAGTCTCTTTCCTCAAGCTTTTCATTTCTCACCACTTGCGAGAAATCATCATCTATAATGGCATTTACGTGGTGTTTCCCTTTATCGGCTCCTGCCTCTCTAGCGAAAGCTTCTTGCCTCTTTATAGTCTCGCCAGTCTGAATTACTTGCGTTTCAAGTTTTCTCACCTGAGTCCCTAAGGTCTCGATTTTGGTGTTCAGATTGTTGTAGGCGGAGTCTATTTTACCGTTGAAATCCACAGTGATTTGTTGTTGTCCCAACAGTACTCGATCAAGTATCTCTTCGATCTTGCTTTCCTGAGTTTGGGGTGGTGGATTCTGGTAGTAGGAGTTCGAGTAGCTTTTGCTGATGTTGAAGGGTTTTTGAAATTGTGAACTCTGGTTACTTCTTTGACTATTTCCAAAGAAGTTTCTGTTTCCGCCCTGGTTTCCAAATTTTTGGAATCTGGTACCTCCGATGTAGTTCACATTTTCCTCTCCTTCTGTATCTGCTACTTCTCCTTCAACTGAACAGACTTGCTTCCTAAGAAGCTCGTGCGCCACATCTAACTTAGCTCTTACTTCGTCCATCTGTTCCTTCCCGATAGAGGCTACAGACTTCTTCCGTTCAGAGTCAGTGTTTTTGGTGCTACTGCTGTTAGCAAGGTTTTCGATAAGTCTCTCAGCTTCCAACGGATTCCGAATAGTGAAGTTTCCTTCACTCGCCGTATCAAGAGCCATTTGATACTGTAAGGCGAGACCTCGGAAGAAAGTGCTTAGCAGCTGCACTTTGTTAAATCCGTGGTGTGGACAGTCTCGCTGGAAGAACCTAAATCTAATCCACGCATCTTTGAAGGAGTCTCCAGCCTCCTGCGAGAATGTGGAAATTTTGTTGCTAAGTTCTTCAGCGCGCGCCTCATCAAAGAAGTTTCATAAGAAAGCATTCTTGATGTCGGCCCATGATGTTAAAGATCCTGTGGGTTGCTGCGTAAGCCAGTGCATCGCTTCTCCATTCAGCGTGTATCTGAAAAGCTTGCACAGCAGGTAATCTTCGGGGACTCCTTCCATCCGAATAGCAGCGATTAGATCCTCGAACCGTTCCAGATGGTCCATAGGGTATCTGCGACACGAGAGTGTAGTATTGAGGCTTCAGCTCGAAATTCTGCTTCTGGATCTCCGGAAGTCGAATAGCTGATCTGTTGGAATAGTACTCATCTGGACGATTGTAGTCGGCCAGTGGTTTCGATTGAGCGTCCTCGTCTACAGGTTGAGCAGCTCCTGTAGCATCAGCATCAGGGATTACAGTCCCCTGAGCGTCTATTTTCTGACTTGTTGCATTACGCAGATGACCATCCTGGTCATACATGTTTTCGTTCTCGTCCTGTGTTAGAATAATAATGTTTACCATTTTTGACGACACGGTATTGATCGACGTACGCGGTGTAGTATCGATCATTGTCGAACGAATTGGATCGATCGACGATGAAGGTCTGGTGTCGGTCGACGGTTGGTTGTGAGTATCGATCGACGACGAAGTTGTTGCGTCGAGCGATGTGGAACGTTGACCTCTACGGATGGTGCGTTCCAAATGAGCAGGATCGTCTGAGAACAACAAGTCTTTCTCCTTGTTGCTTCTGGTACCGTTGGGCATGCACCAGAAAAGACAGGAAAAATATTATGTTAAAAAGGGGGTAGAGAAAAGAATAAGAATCAATAAAACTAAGTCTAATGGCGATCAAAGCTCTCCGGGAACGGCGCCAAATTTGATACCACTCAAATTACCCTAAGGAGTGTTACTATCATCAAAAGAGGTTCAGATATAGTACTTAGGGATCAAATCCACAAGGAGCTAGGGAACAATTAAATCTAGTGTTTGTTAATTCTAAGAGTTGTAAATGTTTAAATGAAATAGCAATAGTAACAAGCGAAGTAAATAGTAAATGTAACTTGGTTGGAAATGATATTAGATGCAGGGCCACTATTCAGGTGTTGGAGATTATAATACCTATAGATGCCTATTTGTTGCATGCATGATATGTTAGAGCTCAACCGCTTAACTCAGTGATCAGCTGTCGCATGTTTCACTGGTTAACAGGCTAGATCTCGTGTCTCAACGGTTAGTATGTCGACAAGGAAAGAGTGTCGATCGATGGTCCTATTGGGACGTCGACCGATACATCTTTGCCAACGTCGACCGATAGTCAGTTGAGGACATCGATTGACGGGTTCTAGCCAGGCCTATGCGTGAGTATGATATGCCCTATTAAGATACTAAATTGGCGGTTAACCCTCTCTAGCAGTCCTAATATGATAGATAGATGTCAAGATGGGATAACAAGGGTGCTTGAGTATGCAATCCTATGATCAAGTTATAGTTAGCAAGGCTAAAACAAGCAATGAATACAAATCTATCATGAATATCACAACAAGGCAGATCTATAGTTTGGGGCCAATCCCACAAACCTATCTGAACTCTGGATCTAATAAGTGAACTACTCAGACATAGCAAAGCAATTCATAACAATGAAGAAACAGAAATTCATAGTATAGATGAAAAGAAATGAAAACAAGGAGTTCCAATCACAAGTGATCTTCTCTCCAAAACTCTCTCTTCTCTCTCAAAGTAAAACTGTAACAAAAAGCTCTCTTTTGCCGTCGAAACACTTAGGCAGTATATAATCTACTAGGTTAAAAACTCGTCAGGGCATTTTCGTAATTTGGCTTGGCCTTGGGTTTTAAGTCCGCTGGATCCAAAATGTCGCGTGTCCAATGTCTCGACATCGATCGATGGTACTTGTGTACATCGATCGATATTAATCTTCATCTGTCGAGGCATCTCTTGGTGTCGATCGATAGCACTGGATGCGCACCGATCGATTGTTCTTCCTCTCGTCGACCTCTACATGGTCAGCTCGGGTGAAATGTCCTTTAAGCTCCAAAATGCTCCAAAGTCATAGCTTTACTCCGAAATGCGCCTGAACCTGAAAACATACCTAGAAGAGTAGAAAACATAGATATATATATATATATATAGTAAAACACCTATATACCATGGATGAAAACGGGTCAAATCCAAGGTATATCAACGGCGCAGATCACTACCTAGTATGAGATATATAAGATAAGCCTAAGTATGCTAAGAAGGTCATCATTCCGTAATCAGAATGTGCTCCAATTCAATGCTGTCTTTTTGATGGATCCAAATTTTCTAAGAAATGCAAATATACACAGCCTAGAAATTTTTTTAGTGATTGTAAGAGGATATGGTTGAATCTAAGTTTGGTCGGCTTGGATAAGAAGAACAAAACTCGATTATAGATTATTTCAAAGGTGTTTTAATGAGCTGATGAGGAAACGATTATAGAGTGTGTGAGCACAAAGGGAAGTAACCCGACATTCGTCGGAGTGTGCCGGAAAAGTACAAGTCGGTGAGAAAGAGTAAGACTAAGTAAATCCTATTTTCTAGAGGTCAGTCTTCGTGTTCATGTCTTGATCATCCCTTTTGGTCTCTCTTGTCCTTCTTTTATACATGAACTCCTCATCTTTTCTCCCGATCGGTTTAACTTAATGAGCAGGGCTGATCTTGACAGACCGAACTTAACGGGCTGACGCTTCAGGCCATTTAGCATGAAAAACTCATGGCGCTGAGTAGTGTTGATTTAAGCCGACTTCGTGGGCCGGGTTCTTTATTTGATGGGCCCTGTGGAGTAATAGAATCCATATCCAACAGATATGAACTTTGATCCACTAGACAAAATTCCTCACCCAAAACCTTACATATTTCATGAATCATCACTCTCAATTGATCAATATCTGATTTAAGCATAAGCAAATCTCCAGTAGAGAAACTATTTTTCTTCCAAGACATTGGTGTTAACTTCATCCACTCATGCGTAAGTAAGAATTACGCCCGGCTCAGCTCATGGAAGCCCTAGGACGCTCCCGCTTGAGATAGTTCTTTACCTCCAGAGGAAAAATTTATATCATGTGTTCGCCAGCTAATCCATTCAAAAGCATACATTCATGGCTATGCATAAGCCCTAAAAACAAAACATGTAAAAATATTTTGTTCCAAAAAAAAAACTGATGCTTGAAGGTGAAGAGAAGAGAGTCTCTCATCTGAAGAAAATATAAGAAAAAATTAAAAGATGTACATAATGAAGCACAAAGAAAAATGGCTGACTCACAACGTACAACCAAGTCCCATGAGGAAAAAATCTCTAGGCGAAACAAAATCTTGATGAATGGGAAACTGGTGATCATCTCAAGAGTTGATAGTCTCAACTGGGGAAAATAGGGATAGAGATTGTCTCCCTTGAAGGTTCTACGAATTTTGAAAAATAATCCAGCCACAAAATTCTCTGACAGGATCTGCGGATTCATCCCTACCCTCAGCCACCATCCACGCGCTACCAACGTTCCTGACCACTTCAAAAGACATATGGGTGTAGAGAGCATTTTGTGATGAATCACATAGAAGAGTATATATACAAGAAAATAACATAATCTGCTAAGGACTAGGAACAAGGTAGATAACACAAGGATGTTATATGTAATTATATCTATTGTCCCCCCCCCCCCCTCTTGACGGGAGTTGTCTTGGATCCCTAACTTGGAATGTAAGCAAGTAAATGTAGGTGTTGGTAGCGCCTTTATGAGAATATCAGCTGGTTGCTCTTTTGTAGAAATGTGCTGAGTAGTAATGAGTTTAGCATGTACCTCATCTGGCACTTGATAACAGTCGCGCTTGATATGTTTTGTTCTCTCATGTAATATCGGGTTCGCGGCAATGTAGATAGCGGATTTTCTGTCCCAGGAAAAACGAATGGGTCCTATGTGTAGAATCCAAAACACGTTGAGCACTTGTTTCATCCATTTAATATCTCGAAAGGCATATTCCATTGACCTATATTATGGTTTGGCAGAAGAAGCTGAAACCATATCTTGTTTCTTTGTTTTCCATGAAACCGACAAGTTACCAAGAAGCACAATGTAGGCACTTAAAGAGCTCCAAGTAAGAGGAAAAGATCCCAAGTCCGAGTCACTATATGAAGTAACACACAAATCAGAATCGGCGCATAGGAGTATTTGTTGCAAGGGCATCCTTTAAGATAACGAACAACACGTAATGGGACGTACCAATGTTCTTGCAAAGGTTTCTGTATGAATTGATAGAGTATGTGCATGATATAGCATAGTTCAGGTCGAGTAAAAGTCAAATATATAATCTTTCCAACCAGTTGAGCATACACCTGTACGTCCAATAAAGGTTAGTCGTCAACAAATTGAGCTTGATCAGAATCGAAGAAGATTTAGAAGCTAGTAGACAAGCTTCAGTGATTGTAAATCCTAAAATCCACACTAAGTATTTAATAGTGATCGAGAGTTTAATCTGGGGAAGAAAAGAAGATGTAAGAAATGATATCTTTAGAACACAACGATGTAATGAGATTCCAGTATGCAAAGATGGATTTTATTGATGAATAAGATCGGATACAATAAGTGAAATGAGATCTAACGTTACAAACGAGATCGATAAGAGAAAAGACTTAAGATTAGGTGAAAATAAGGTCGTTGTGTGTGTGTATAGCTCTCTCTAGGGTTTTCTCTGTGTCCCTCCTTTGTTTGTGTCGGTCTACTCTTATAGTGGCTTGACTCTGGATTTCTCTCAACCTCTCCGCGATCTCTGGCTCTTCGAATCGATCTCTTCTTGCTCGCCGGAGTCGGGCTTCTTCATTGGTTGTGCGGCCCAAGTTACTCAGGCCCAACTACATAGTTGACCGAAATTGGGTCCAACATTTTTCCCCCAATCTATTTTCTTCGGGCCGAAGGAAAAGAGATGGTCTATTTGATATAAATTCTGCACGTTGCTTTGCGCGTTTTTTGGTGTCTCGGCGTAACGGCTATATGAGCCGCCCTAGGGCGAATCATTAAATCCCTCCGGCTCAGCGATAGAGCCGTTAGGGTTTGTGACGCCTTCTAAGTAATCGAAAGTGTTCCTCCTCTACTTCAATCTTCTTCTTTCTTTGGCTTTCTTTTGCGATCGATGGCTTTCAATTGCTGAATTTTGACAAGATGGCTCCATCGTTCTCTTACCCTCTACCGAAGATTACGGATGACTGGCTCGAGGAACTTTACACCGTTCACGGCGTTGATCGAGCTGTTGTAGTTGATTTGGCTTCTACGTCTGAGTCTCCGGAAGCTTTTTGTGATGGATATAGTGGGGCGTATATCTCCTTCTTTGAGACCTGTGGTCTTTTCTTTCCGATCCCGGAGCCTATCCTTAATATTTTGGAGGAGTTGGGTTTGTCGCTTACTCAGTTGTGCCCTAATTTCTTAAGGCACCTTCTGGCGGTTTTGGTCAAGGCCCGCGAGGAGGGTCTATTGTTTGGCCTCGACGAGCTTCGTCATCTCGTTCTGATGAAGCGAAACAACCAAAACCCTTGGACCTTTCTTTTGTCTCCCAGTCCAAGTCGTCAAATCATATAGGGTGTCCCGTATCGTAATCAGAACTAGCGAGAGGAGTTTTTCGTCTTAAATATCGATGAAGCGTCTATGGGAAACGTTGATTTCTCGAGGCTTCCCCGCTATTGGGATGAGGACATAGGTGAGTTCCTCTTTGATTTATTTGCGTTTTCTTATTGTTTTTTTCTTTTGCATGCGCAAATAGTTCTTGATCGATTTTGTCTTCTTTTCGCTTGTTATAGTTCATTTGGGAAGATCTTTTATGACCGACGGGCTTCAGGGTTTAGTCGGAACTCTCCGTAGAGGTCGCTCGGACTGGTCCTCTTTTGATCATCCTCGAATTCGAGCAGATTTCTTGATAACAGGCGGATCGGGCATTGCCCCGGAGATTGCGGGTGCCTCTGAGGATGAATCGGAGCATTCTCAAGAGGAGGTAAAGGCTTCTCCTAGCAATCCTTCTCCTTCCGATAGGTTGGAGAGAAAGCTTGCGAGGAGATCGTCGTTGTTTTGTACTTCCAGGTCGGTGTTGGCGGGCAGGGCCGCTCGCGGGCTACCTTTGATCCCAATTCTGGACTCGGATGATGAGGGTTCTCCCGAAGGTCAGAGACCCCCTGCCCCTTCGAGTTCCGGCTTGCAGGATAATTCTGCTGCTGCGAGCTGTAAACGGCGTCGATCATCGAAGGACGTTATGCAGGAGGCGTGTCATTCCAAGCGAGAATCGAAAGGACGGAGGCTCGTCCTAGAGGGCGATGGTCCTTTATCCATGGGCAAGGACGATCTCGTTTCACTTGCTCATCGTACGAGGTCCATGGGTTGTCGCCCCCGTCTCTTGCTTCTCTTGATGAGGAGGGAGCTTATGCCAAAGTGGTCGTTGTGAGCTCCAAGGTCGGTTTCGTTGAGCTGTATGTACTTCTGTTTCAGGTGCTAGGGTACTAACTTTGAGATTTTCCCCTTTCACGGTCATGGAAGCTCTCAACGAGTTTGCTGTGTCGATGGAAGATCATGTGCACGCTCTTCGCAACAAGAGTGAGGTGGAGAAAGGAAAGGTTGAGGTTCAGAGGCTTACAGAGGAGCTTCGGGCGGCCAAGGAGGAGACTAGGAAGAAGACTGGAGAGGCGATGATCTAGAAGGACTAATGGAAGAGGGCTCGCCAGGAAAGGGCGATCTTTGAGACCGAGGTCGCTACCCTCAAGTCCAAGGTCGTGGAGCTCGAGACCGATCGTGACAGGAATATCTGTAGGGGTTCTCGAGCCGCTCGTTGCGAAATTGCTAACGTCTTCCGAGAGGTTCTAACTTCTTTGGAGGAGAAATGGGTTGACAAGAAGAAAGAAGTATCTGCTGAGATTCAACTCCATGAGGTAGTTGCCAATCTTGATCTGCTGAACGAGATCAAGGATGAGGGGCTGGTTGTCGAAGACGAGATCGTTCGTCTGAAGGAGATGGAGAAGGACTGTGAGGCCGCTGCTAGCTTGGCCGCTGTTCCGGATTGGTCGGTCGCGGGTCTCGATCTTCCTCAAGTGTCTGAGGACTCGATCGACGATGAGGCCGCAAGCTCATCTACTAGAGAAGAAGCTAGCTCTTAAGTTGTCTTTGCTGTTTTTTTTTTTTCATTGTTTCTGTATCGGATCCGAACGATCTTTTTGGTTTCGTTTCTGATTTCGTGTTTTCGAATGGATAACTATGACTTTTTGGAATATATTTTCTTTACCCTTGCTCTTTATAAGTTCTCGTTTTGTTTTGTATCGATTCACGTTTCGAAAGAGTCTTCTTCTTTTCTTTTATTGATATGTCATCGAGAAGAGTGAATCTCCGTGAGTCCGACAGGATACGAGGCTGGAATGGGAGTGTCGGCACAGAACTAATTCGTTCTGGTGACGTGAGCGAGGCACTTACAGAAGTCCTTCGTGAGGTGCTAAGAAACGCCTAGACGCCAAAAAGGGACGGTGGGCCGAAGAGCTCGAAGGAGTCCTTTGGTCCCATCGAACGACTCCATGGCGGGCAACCGGTGAAACCCCCTTTGCCCTCTGCTACGGAACATAGTGGCAGAAGTTGAATCCCTGGGTATTGGGGAAAAATATGTGGGAACCGAAATTCGCACTGTCGATTTCCGTTGAAATTAGGAAAGTAGGAGAACCCTAATTTCCTAGAGGTCTCGGATATCTGCTAATACCACACGCCAATCAATCAGAACACAAGATAACAACGATAAAGTATAAGGAATCATAAAAAGAGAGCAAAGAGAAGTCTTATTTCGAATTTGCGTATGAGCGTTTACAACAAAGTATTAACCTGGGCTCGAGAGCTGTCGGCGAGATTCCTAGTTCAAAAAACCTTAAGGCGACTAAACCTAATCGAGTCGCAGCTCGAAATAACAAAAAAACGGAAAGTTGCCTAATTGCTCTAAGTGCTAAGTTTGTTCTGAGAAAATCATCCCATCTGCCTCTCGCCTAGAACTCCTTATATACTAGCTCCTAGGTCGGTTTACGCTTTTTCACTTCTGCCCTTAAGCCGCCATAGCTCAAAAATGGAGGTATTCAATTTTTCCTGATCTTCGTGATTATCTTCGAAAACTTCATATTTATCCGCGGAAACTTGACATTTATCTTTCCTTGCGAACCAAGCATAAACCGTCATACGGCTCATAGGCTTTTGGTTAAGAAATCGTAAGTGGGCTTCGAGTCACGTCTTAGGTCTCTTTGGACCGTCTTTTGACTCGAAACGTTTATTACGGTTTCTTCGATAAAAATAAACTTTCCGCGGTTTTTATCGTAAAGTTTGATTGATGACTTCGAATAACGAGAAACATGAAATGGTTCAGCCACGGTCTTCGGGAGATAGCATTAAAGAGTAGACGAGAATGCTACAAGTTTTCCAGATGGGTTAGCTTTTGAATTCCATTTTCTATGGTTCTCGTTAGCCCTCTTGAAGACAAGTTTCTGTTTATGTGTTGAGATACCCATGGAAACAAGTGAAATATGTAGTTAAAAAATGATGGTTATAGATATCTCACAAGGAGGTGATTCTTGGTGGTGTAGACCCTTCCGTATCACTACAATTTAGGCCGTCCCACAAAAACCCACAAGGGACACATGGATCACCTTGCCATGAAATTATACTCAATCCGTAAGCGGATATAAAGGACTGTAAGAGTCGTTAATGGACACTCCATTTAAAGAAATGTTGAACTCTCTAGTCTCGTTGGCCCGCAAGACTTCAACCTCAGCAAAATGGAGGTAAATGTAAACTGTATCAGTTGGGAATTCAGGAAACTCGATATCTATCAATGCTTCACTCGCATTCTCAGGTGTTACAGCGGTTTTGAGAGCATCTTGAGGAAGACGGAAACTATTGGAATTAGTGTTCACCGTAAGACTGGTTGATATCTGCGTCCAGTCTGACTGATTGTATGAATTCCACATTCTATCATAGACATCCTCCTCGTACCTGTTCTTTGCAAAATAAATTTATAACCAACGTCTCACAAATTTAAAAAGACTTGGATCATCTTAAACAAAGCAGACTCACCTTAGAACGTCTTCTGAATTGCTAAGATAAAATCGTGAAAACAACTTCAACGATCCTGATGTGGTGATGTAAGTGTTATTTGGCCTTATTTCGATGGCCGATATAAATGGCGTAGAGGTGCCTGTCTTGACAAGACACAAGTCCAAAATGTTTGACCTAGGGATGTGAAAGATCTCCTTCCGTACATTTTTTTGAGTGTTGTTACCCAGTAATTAGGGCCAATGTACAAGTCAAACATAGGATAATGATTTAGACCATCGTAGTTCCCATATATTGCTCTAACTCTGATCAAATAGTTGGTTCCCTGCTTCACAGTAATATTGTAACAGTTGTGCATCCCCTCTGGAAAGTATCTAACCGTTCTTTAAGTGATTTTCCTCGAGACTTCTCTGAATCCTAGAAATTTTTCCAGTTTGGATAAAGTTTGAATCTTCTGAGTACTGTAATCCAGTTGCAGACTCGGTATACTGTTCATCCGGGAATAACCCGCAATCCAAGCTGATGAACCCTGTTTAAGGTAAAACCCTATTCGTTAAATCAAATTCCACACAACTTGTATTTAAAGTAGCAAAAATGTACCGTTAAAACTGTGTGAATTTAACATATTATGTTTGTTTTTTTTTTTTTTTTGAAGAAAACCTTTCTATTAAATACAAGAAGAAAAATAAAACAGGCTTGATGCATAGCCACAGGCAGCCCACATAATTGATAACAAAAGAAATTTTTAAAGAACCAGCCCAAATCAAAATGACTCAAGTAATGTTGGGATTGCACAGCCCATGTAACTCTATATTATCTGATTATTACGATATTGTCCATTTTGAGCCTAATTGGCTAGTCCGCATGGATTTACTTTTGGGCTCTTTCCCAAAAGACCTCGTACTATTAGAGTTGAACATCTCTTTATATATTAGACATTCTTTGTCTAATTCTCTAATGTGGGACTTAGTTTGTTATCTCACATTCTCTCCTTCAAACTAAGGATCACATTCATCTCGTGTTCCACAACTGACTTCCAAGATCTTTTGACTTGATCTCTGCCACTCACACCTCCCAATCGTAACTCGATGGGTCTCGTTCCTACTTGAAGGGTATTTTGGTTTTCTTTCAGATTTCTTGTCAACCGCTCTGATACCAATTGTTGGGATTGCACAGCCCATGTGCAACTCTATATTATCCGATTAGTACGATATTGTCCACTTTGAGCCTAATTGGCTGGTCCGTATGGATTTACTTTTGGGCTCCTTCCCAAAAGACCTCGTACTATTAGAGTTGGACATCTCTTTATATATTAGACACTCTTTGTCTAATTTTCAATGTAGGACTTAGATTGACATCTCACATTCTCCTCCTCAAGCTAAAGACCACACTCATCTCGTGTATTCTTCCTTCAGCGGATTATTTTGGCACCACCTTGTACCAGTAATCGCAGGTCTTTCCTTCGAAAATGTGTCTTTCATAACATCTCGTTCCTTTGAGAATGTTCTCCCACAACATAACATGTTCCATGATCTTTTGACGTTTCTGCCATAGACCTTCTCTTCCATCTTGAAAAGTCTCATTCTTATTCGAAGGGTATTTTGGTCTTCTTGCAGAATCTCGTCAAACCGCTCTTGATACCAATTGTTGGGATGGTTAAATCTCGTGTCCAACTTTATATTATCTGATTAGTACGATATTGTCCACTTTGGGCCTAAGAGACTGACCCGCATAGATTTACTTTTGGGCTCATTTCCAAAAGGCATTATACTATTAGAGTTGGACATCTCTTTATATATTAGACATTATTTGTCTAATTCTCCAATGTGGGATTTAATTTGTTATCTCACAAGTAATAGATGTGATCGAGGCAGTTTGGCGATCAAGCAAAATAGGTGGTAGCGGAAATGTTCGCCGGTGACGATGGGGGTGAGAGAAGATGTGGAGAGTTATTGTAACCAGAACTGAATCATCTGCGATGCTGTTGCTGGATTCTGTGAACGGAGGCTGGAACACCTATTCCTGACGAGAAGATCAAGCGTCGCCAAGAGGGAGTGTGGAGGACGAAAGCAACCCCGGTGGATTCGAGAGTTAATTTATCTCTGTCCAGAGTAGATAGATCGAGCATTGCCAGGCAATAACCAAAACGTATTATGTTTGTTGAATCTACTTATAAAAGTATAGATGTTCATTTGAAATTTACGTTAATGGAATAATTAACGAGCTAAATTATTAATAAAGAAATTCCAATATAATAACAGATCACATGTTTTTCCAAACAAAAAAAATTGTACGCTCATGTTACGTACATAGACATCCATTTGGTATATTAGACGGTCGTTCACATAATAAATAATATGGTAAGGAGAAAATCACGGCTTCTGTAATCATCAAATGACAGGGTAAAACCATAAAAAACCTCAATCTAATAAAATTGATGTCCACATCTATACTAATAAAAGCGACATTTTGAGGCTCCATATAGCGTCCACATCAGCAAAAAAAAACTTCTCCCAAAAGATGACACGTGGCATAAAATATAGTTTTACATTTTAATATTACTAATTTTTGAAAATTATAAATAATATGTAAACATACAACATAAAAAATAGAAACAATACATTAAACATATGTAAGATTACCATTTTTCACTTAAAAAAAGACGGCTTATCTCCATAATGTAACATTACCATTTTATAAAAAATACAAAAAAAAACATTATATATAATTTCGAAAATAATAAATATATGTAAACATACAACATAAAAAATAGAAATACTACATTAAACATATGTAAGATTACCATTTTACATTTTTAGTTTAAAAAAATAATATGTAAACATACAACATAAAAAATAGAAAAACTACTCTATACTAATAAAAGGGACATTTTGAGGCTCCATAGAGCGTCCACATCAGCAAAAAAAAAACTTCTCCTAAAAGATGACACGTGGCATAAAATATAGTTTTACATTTTAATATTACTAATTTTTGAAAATTATAAATAATATGTAAACATACAACATAAAAAATGGAAACAATACATTAAACATATGTAAGATTACCATTTTTCACTTAAAAAAAGACGGCTTATCTCCATAATGTAACATTACCATTTTATAAAAAATACAAAAAAAACATTATATATAATTTCGAAAATAATAAATATATGTAAACATACAACATAAAAAATAGAAATACTACATTAAACATATGTAAGATTACCATTTTACATTTTTAGTTTAAAAAAATAATATGTAAACATACAACATAAAAAATAGAAAAACTACATTAAACATATGTAAGATTACCATTTTTCACTAAAAAAAAGACGCCTTATCTCCATAATATAACATTACTATTTTGTAAAAAAAACATTATATATAATTTCGAAAATAATGAATAATATGTAAACATACAACATAAAAAATGGAAATACTACATTAAACATATGTAAGATTACCATTTTACATTTAAAAATAACAATAATATGTAAACATACAATATAAAAAAATATAAATCTACATTAAACATATGTAAGATTACTATTTTTCACTAAAAAACGGCTTATCTCCATAATGTAACATTTCCATTTTATAAAAAAAAACATAAATATAACTATTTAACTATTTCTCCAAGTTCTTCTATTAAACATTGCCATTTTACATTAAAAATGGAAAAATACATTAAAATTTAAACATCTATCTTAAAATATAAAATATAGATATTAAATAAATATAAAGTATAAGAAAGAGAAATACTCAATATATATAAAAATAAATAATAAGTAAATATTATAAATATATAAATATATGAATTATATATACAATAATAAGTAAATGCACAATTTTAAAAAATGGAAAGAGTACATTAAATATTAAACATCTCTCTTAAAATGTAAAATATAGATATTAAGTAAATAGAAAGTATAAGAAAAAGAAATACACAACTTAAAAACAATGGAAAAAGTATATTAAGATTTAAACATCTATCTTAAAATGTAAAATATGGATATTACGCAAATAGAAAGTATAAGAAAAAGAAATACACAATTTAAAAAATGAAAAAAGTACATTAGTATTTAAACATATATCTTAAAATGTAAATCTATCTTAAAATATAAAATTATTAGTAAATAGAAACTATAAGAAATAGAAATACACAATATACATAAAAATAAATAATAAGTAAATATATAATATAGGTAAATACCGAATTTAAAAAATGGAAAATTACATTAAGATTTAAAAATATATCTTAAAATTTAAAATATAGATATTACGTAAATAGAAAGTATAACAAATGGAAATATACAATTTAAAAAAAATGGAAAACGTACATTAACATTTAAACATCTATCTTAAAATGTAAAATAAAGATATTAAGTAAATAAAAAGTACAAGAAATGGAAATACATATACAGGAAAATAAATAATAAGTAAATAATATAAATATATAATATATGAATTATATATATAATAATAAGTAAATACACAATTTTTTTAAAATATGGAAAAAGTTCATCAAGCATTAAACATCTATCTTAAAATGTAAAATATAGATATTACGCAAATAGAAAGTATAAGAAAAAGAAATAAACAATTTAAAAAATGAAAAAAGTACATTAGTATTTAAACATATATCTTAAAATGTAAATATATCTTAAAATATAAAATTATTAGTAAATAGAAACTATAAGAAATAGAAATACACAATATAAATAAAAATAAATAATAAGTAAATATATTATATAGGTAAATACCCAATTTAAAAAATGGAAAATTACATTAAGATTTAAAAATATATCTTAAAATTTAAAATATAGATATTACGTAAACAGAAAGTATAACAAATAGAAATATACAATTTAAAAAAAAAATGGAAAACGTACATTAACATTTAAACATCTATCTTAAAATGTAAAATAGATATATTAAGTAAATTAAAAGTACAAGAAATGGAAATACATATATAGGAAAATAAATAATGAGTAAATAATGTAAATATATAATATATGAATTATATATAATAATAAGTAAATACACAACTTTTTAAAATATGGAAAAAGTTCATTAAGCATTAAACATCTATCTTAAAATTGAAAATATATAATATAAGTAAATACACAATTTAAAAAAATGGAAAAAGTACATTAAGATTTAAATATCTATTTTAAAATATAAAATATAGATATTACGTAAATAAAAATATAAAAAATGGAAATAAACATTTAAAAAAATGGAAAAAGTACATTAAGATTTAAACATCTATCTTAAAATGTACATCTATCTTAAAATGTTAGTAAATTATAATAAAATAGAAATACCACATTAAACAAAAAAAATGTATAGTTTTACATCAAGAAAGTCCCTATAAAACTCATTATTCAATCAACCTCACACTATCAAGGAAAACTTCAAAGCACTCGAGCAAAAAAATGGTTCCACCATCAACTCCTGCCGTCCCAAAAAACCTTTAATGACCTTGAAGGAGATTTTTTATAACAACGAACTTTTTGTTAGGTGGATTCATTGTTGGGAAACCCGCAACTTCCAAAAGCCAAACTTATTCATGGGAATTGAATTGCTTTTCATAAACTCAAAAGTATTCTTACAAATTTAAATTAATCTAATCCATAATTTTATTGTTAATATTCATACTAAATTCTTCATGATCAAACCATTACAGTTAATAACCATTCAAGCGTTTATCCCGAAACACTTTCTTCCTCTCCGAATCATGTATTGGTTCATGTTGGTTTAGTATTGTTTTTGGTTTGTTAACCGGTTTAGGATGGTCCTATTGTAAATATAATTTAAGTTGGTTTAGCATATATTATGCTTAAAATACCTTAAATTAAATAATAGTAATATTATGCTTAAAATATAATTTTAGAGAGTTTTCAAATATAATTTACAGAACATTATAGGTGATTAATTTAATTTATTAAATTCTTTTATTACTTAAAACTAAGTATTTTTAAAAACATACTGAGTTATAAATATCAATGATGGATTGGTGAGTATAACATGAAGACAAAAATATAAATATTTGATTTTCAAGATAAGAAATTCAACTTTTATTCAGTTACTCAATATATAATATCTTAAATTATCTTTTAAAAAATATACATAATTTATATATATAGATTAATCTTCCAAACTTAAACTATTATATTATATATGAATAATGTTTTTAAATAAAAATAATTTCCATTTAAAAAAAAAAATAAAAACAACAAATGGTTATTTTCAAATAATTGATGTAATTTACATTATACTATCTTTTAACAAGTATTAGAAACATTTTAATATTTCATTATTTTCTATTTCCAGAAAACAATAAATTGTTAAACATCAATATCATCTAGGTTAAGTATACGAACAACACAAATTCAAACATCACAAAACATATTTACATAAACATTATAATACAATAATTTAATCAAAAATACAATAAAAAAAAACAATATTATAAGAATAGTTATATACTTAATATTTGAAAATCAAAGATATTTTTGCTAAAATTGTACTTATCTGGCCAAGGAGATCGACCATCTTTTTATGGATCGAACGATTGTTGAGCATGTGGTCGATCCAAAAATACTCTGCAGTTTAATTAAATATCTAAAACATTTATTCCAACACTCAACATATAGTTTTGCTAAATATGATAACTAGATAGCCAACAAAATTACAAAAAAAAATATTTAAATAGTTAAAAAATATGTTAATTTAACGTGTGAAAATTTAAAAATAAATTTTAATTATGGCATGCATCTTAACATTTATATAAATATATATCATAACCTAAATATAAATAATTTAACAACTTAAATTAGAAAAAAATAAAAATCTCGGATGTAGTCCAGATTAATCCCTAGTCTATACTAATAAAAGGGACCTTTTGAGGCTCCATAGAGCGTCCACATCAGCAAAAAAAACTTTTCCCGAAAGATGACATATGGCATAAAATATAGTTTTACATTTTAATATTACTAATTTTCGAAAATTATAAATAATATGTAAACATACAGCATAAAAATGGAAAAACTACATTAAAAATATGTAAGATTACCATTTTTCACATAAAGAAAAAAGACGGTTTATCTCCATAATGTAACATTACCGTTTTCTAAAAAAGATACTAATAAAATTGACCTTTAAAGGCTCCATAGAGCGTCCACATCAGCAAAAAAAACTTCTTCCGAAAGATGGCACGTGGCATAAAATATAGTTTTACATTTTAATATTACTAATTTTCAAAAATTATAAATAATATGTAAACATACAGCATAAAAAAATGGAAAAACTACATTAAAAATATGTAAGATTACCATTTTTCACTTAAAAAAAAGACGGCTTATCTTCATAATGTAACATTACCGTTTTATAAAAAAAAAAACAAAAACATTATATATAATTTTGAAAATAATAAATATATGTAAAAATACAACATAAAAAATGGAAATACTACATTAAACATATGTAAGATTACCATTTTACATTTTTATTTAAAAATAATAATATGTAAACATACAACATAAAAATGGAAAAACTACATTAAACATATGTAAGATTACCATTTTTCACTAAAAAAAAGACGGTTTATCTCCATAATGTAACATTATTATTTTGTAAAAAAAAAACATTATATATAATTTAGAAAATAATAAATAATATGTAAACATACAACATAAAAAATGGAAATACTACATTAAGCATATGTAAGATTATCATTTTACATTTAAAAATAACAATAATATGTAAACATACAACATAAAAAAATGGAAAAACTACATTAAACATATGTAAGATTACCATTTTCACTAAAAAAATTGGTTTATCTCCATAATGTAACATTACCATTTTATATAAAAAAGAAAAAAAACATATATATAACTATTTGACTATTTGTCCAAGTTCTTCTATTAAACATTGCTGTTTTACATTAAAAATGGAAAAACACATTAAGATTTAAACATCTATCTTAAAATATAAAATATCGATATTAACTAAATATAAAGTATAAGAAAGAGAAATACTCAATATATAGAAAAATAAATAATAAGTAAATATTATAAATATATAAATATACGAATAATATATACAATAATAAGTAAATGCACAATTTTTTAAAAATGGAAAGAGTACATTAAATATTAAACATCTATATTAAAATGTAAAATATAGATATTAAGTAAATATAAAGTATAAGAAAAAGAAATACACAACTTAAAAACAATGGAAAAAAGTATATTAAGATTTAAACATCTATCTTAAAATGTAAAATATAAATATTACCCAAATAGAAAGTATAAGAAAAGGAAATACACAATTTAAAAAAATGGAAGAAGTACATTAGTATTTAAATATCTATCTTAAAATGTAAATCTATCTTAAAATATAAAATTATTAGTAAATAGAAAGTATAAGAAATAGAAATACACAATATAAAGAAACATAAATCATAAGTAAATATATAATATAAGTAAATACCCAATTTAAAAAATGGAAAATTACATTAAGATTTAAAAATATATCTTAAAATTTAAAATATAGATATTACGTAAATAGAAAGTATAACAAATGGAAATATACAATTTAAAAAAAAAGGAAAACGTACATTAAGATTTAAACATCTATCTTAAAATGTAAAATAGAGATATTAAGTAAATAAAAAGTCATGAAATGGAAATAAACATTAAGCATTAAATATATAATATATGAATTATCAATAAATAATAAGTAAATAATGTAAATATATAATATATGAATTATCTATATAATAATAAGTAAATACACAACTTTTTTTTTTAAAATGGAAAAAGTTCATTAAGCATTAAACATCTATCTTAAAATGTAAAATATATAATATAAGTAAATACACAATTTGAAAAGTGGAAAAAGTACATTAAGATTTAAATATCTATTTTAAAATATAAAATATAGATATTACGTAAAAAAAATATAAGAAATGGAAATAAACATTTTAAAAAATAGAAAAAGTACATTAAGATTTAAACATCTATCTTAAAATGTACATCTATCTTAAAATGGTAGTAAATTATATAAAAATAGAAATACCACATTAAACAAAAAAAATAAAAATGTATAGTTTACATCAAGAAAGTCCCTATAAAACTCATTATTCCATCAACATCAACCTCACACTATCAAGGAAAACTTCAAATCACTCGAGCAAAAAAATAGTTCCACCATCAACTCATGCCGTCCCAAAAATCTTTAATGACCTTGAAAGAGATTTTTTATAACAACGAACTTTTTATTAGGTGGATTCATTATTGGGAAACCCGCAACTTCCAAAAGCCAAACTTATTCATGAGAATTGAATTGCTTTTCATAGACTCAAAGGTATTCTTACAAATTTAAAGTAATCTAATCTAGAATTTTATTGTTAATATTCATTCAAGCGTTTATCCCGAAACACTTTCTTCCTCGCCGAATCAGGTATTGGTTAATGTTGGTTTAGTATTGCTTTTGGTTTATTAACCGGTTTAGGATGATCCTATTGTAAATATAATTTAAGTTGGTTTAGCATATATTATGCTTAAAATAAATTAAATTAAATAATAGTAATATTAAGCTTAAAATATAATTTTAGAGAGTTTTCAAATATAGTTTACAGAACATTATAGGTGATGAATTTAATTTATTCAATTCGTTTATTACTTAAAACTAAGTTTTTTAAAAAACATACAGAGTTAGAAATATCAATGATGGATTGGTGAGTATAACGTGAAGACAAAAATATAAATATTTGATTTTCAAGATAAGAAATTCAGCTTTTATTCAGTTACTCAATATATAATATCTTAAATTATTTTTTAAAAAATATACATAGTTTATATATATAGATTAATCTTCCAAACTTAAAATATTATATTATATATGAATAATGTTTTTAAATTAAAATAATTTCTGATTTAAAAAAAAAATAAAAACAACAAATGGTTATTTTCAAATAATGGATGTAATTTACATTATACTATCATTTAAAAAGTATTAGATATGTTTTGATATATCATTATTTTCTATTTCCAGAAAACAATAAATTGTTAAACATCAATATCATCTAGGTTAAGTATACGAACATCACAAATTCAAACATCACAAAAAATATTTACATAAACAATATTCAAAAGAATAGTTATATACTTAATATTTCAAAATCAAAGATATTTTTGCTAAAATTGTACTTACCTGGCCAAGGAGATCGACCATCTTTTTACGGATCAATCGATTGTTGAGCATGTGGTCGATCCAAAAATATTCTGCAGTTTAATTAAATATTTAAAGCATTTATTCCAACACTCAACATATAGTTTTGCTAAATATGATAACTAGACAGCCAACAAAATTATAAAAAAATATTTAAATAGTAAAAAATATGTTAATTTAACGTGTTAAAATTTAAAAACAAATTTTAATTATGACATGCATCTTAATATTTATATAAATATATATCATAACCTAAATATAAATGATTTAACAACTTAAATTAGAAAAAATAAAAAATCCCGGGCGTAGTCCGGGTTAATCCCTAGTCTTCTATATATAAAGTTGCATTGTGCTCTATTCGCAGGCGTCCACGTCAGCACTGGAGCAAATTTGGACACATCAGCTCTATAAAGTTCCAAAACGTTTGTCTTCGTAACATAAGGCTTTATGGCCAGCCTTCGCGTCTCATGTTTTAAATTTAACTTAAATAGCGGCCCATTCTGGAGAACATATTTGACCCATAATTTAAATTAGAAAGAAGCCCCTTCTGAAAAATCTAATTGACGTTACAAGTGACTCCGCATATCCGTTCGACGGCTCTTCTTCCTCCGACTTTACTTGATGGCAGTAACTCACCTATGTAATACCTGCCAATCTATTATCCCTACTATGTTATTGAATGGCGATTCTTTGGTTTCTCTGTGAAATGTAGCTATTGCATATATATTGTCGTCATGCGTCAGAGAGAGCTCATAGTTTCTTTTATCCTCTATTGCACGATACCTTACCAAACCGACGCTTACAACAATTTCCAAAATCTACCTTTCCGATCCGAAGGCTGGCCCGTTGATTCCCGTTTTAGTTTAATAAATATCAGACAGCCTTTTTGGTTACTATTAAACTGAATCTACTTTGAGTTTCTTAGCTTGGTTAATGATTTATGTTTTGTCTGTAAACACTTTCAGACGGATCAGGGACAGCTGATTAGTTTCAAGAAACAGTAAGGAAGATGCCAACCTACTCTTTCCAGCATCAGTGTTTTCAGAGCACCTTATGGTCCTTCCAGGCCCTCCTCTACACATGCAGCCACCAGC
Organism: Brassica napus; assembly: GCF_020379485.1. Classification (NCBI taxonomy): domain Eukaryota; kingdom Viridiplantae; phylum Streptophyta; class Magnoliopsida; order Brassicales; family Brassicaceae; genus Brassica; species Brassica napus. The sequence continues at coordinate 15,156,531 of NC_063434.1, forward strand.
CTCAGCTACCAAAAACAGCTTAGGAGTCACAAATATTGACTATATGGAAATATTCATCAACCTAAACTCATCAATTGGTAAGTCAGGGAACATATTGATATTACTCCATGTTACTACTCATGTTGTTTACAGTAAACTGAGTCACCTTACCATTCACTGCAGGACCAAAAGAAAGTGCAGAAAGAGCAGTTATGGTACCGTAACCGGACGCTCCTGGTATAACCCTCTTGGAGCAGCAGGGCATGCTCTTCGAACGGTGTACAATTTTGAATTCTATCCCATCTCTATATTAGTAACGTTTTCCTATATTTTGCAGGGAATTTACGTATGTCTTAGAGTCTTTGGCAGTTCGTCACGGGATGTTGGAAAGCTTAGATGTGCAACCTAGGACCATTTTTGCCACTAGCATCAACCTCAAATTCGTATGAGGTAAACTCTTTTCGCTTCATTTTGGTTGTTCAACAATATACAACCGACCTCTATTTTCTACTTCTTCCTAAACCTTCCTTTGGTGCATGCTATATGAACTCTTAATTATGCTCCAAAATGTTGCATGATGCTTATTTCTTAATGCTCTATCTAGGACTCATTATTATTTTGATAAAGACACAAACGGCAAGTCTTCAACTGTTTGCCTCCACTGTACGGTAAGTTTTTTGACGGATGATACTCCCAATATAACTATCGCCTAAAACAGATTCTAAATAATTATATACATCACTCACTGCAGTTTAGGTGGCACCGACGGAAGTGACCGGCAAAGTGTTTCCAAGTACGGCGGTGTCCTCTATAATAATTGAACAGCCTAACTTTTATGTTTTATGTTTTCTGAATTCTACTCCCAGTTTTATTAATGCATGGCTTTTTATATTAAGCCATTCTATTTAAAAATCATTTGTACTGTTTTTTTTTTAATTTTATCGATTTAACACCAAAGTAAGCTACACAGAGTTCTATCTTTTTATTTACTCTTCTCGACCCACTCCCATCGAGTACAAACTGAATCTGTAGCAAATCCCCTTTCATTTAACTTCCTGTTATAAGCTGACACCCAGCAATAAGCTCATACATAGGCAGTGTCGCTTCAGACACTCCTCTCAAACTTGGAAAATGTGTTGTACTCATAATTCAAACTCAGTTTATCAATTGATAAATGACTGTCTTAAATCTTCATCTTATAAAAAAAGTGGGGCGCTGGTTAGGAGAGAGAGAGAGAGAAAAAGAGATCTACTTTTGATCCGGTGAACGGCCGGCGCGTGAGCGTCCGTGCCGTCACCGGAGACCTTCTTCTTTTGCCGAAGTTGTTCTTATTAGTCCTCTCTCCGCCGTCCTTCCAGCGATTGCCTTGTCAGAGCTCTGGTTCCGCATCTACCCCTAGCGGTGGCTCGGCTCTTGGAGTAATGACGCGTTCGATTGGAGGTCCACGGTGGAGAAGGAGAGTCGTGCATGCGTAGTTGTGATGGTGGTCCGGGAGATGGTAGCTTATACAGATCCGTCAGCCTCGGTTTTACGCGGGAGGTGGAGGCTCACTCAGATCCACCGTCGCCGCTTTTTGCTTTCGGGAAGGGGAGTCTTCTTCAGATCCGCCTTCGCCGGCTTTTGATTATGGAGAGTGGAGGCTTCCGAAGCTCCACGCTGCCTTTGAGAAACCCGGTGTATTTTGGGTTAAGGTTACCAGTTTGAGTTGGTTCAAGGTCGGCGAGGTTGCCGTTAAGGTGGGTGTTTGGGTCACTGCGGATGAGATATCGTTCGACGATGAAGCTCTCCGGCGATGGTGACGGTTTTAAAGGGAAGAAATCAGAGGTTCTCGGTTTCGCTTGTCTAGGGTTTGAAGTGATTCAAAGTCGGTGGAGATCTCGATGTTCGATGGAACTCGCCGGCGTGAAGACAGTGCGGTGAAGAACGGTTATGGGTTCGTTGGAGGCTTGTCTGTCTCACAGCTCCGACGAACGCGGGTCTTGATGGTGTTGCTCCGGCGGCGTAGAGGCGGAGGCGGTTAAGTTGATGCGGTTGCAACGCGTGTTCGCGTGAATGGAGCAGATCTCTCCACGTGTCCTGATTCCTTGACTGCCTATCCGACCAGACCGTCCGGTTTCTGTGTCTTGGGCGAGGGCCCATTAAGGTTTTTTTGTTAAGCATGTTGGATTTTGGGCTTTGAGATGGTTTATGATGTACTCGGGCTTTGGCCGATTACTGGGCTTGGCCCATTTATTTAATCTAAAAAAAACATTGACGGAAAAAAAAAAAAAAATGACTGTCCTCCTACTGTCTATGCAGTGAGACTAAGAACATAACCATTCACTTGAACAGTGTCAAATCCATAATATTAGCACCTTTAATGCAAAAAAAAAAAAAGTGTATTGTATATGAAGTTCAATCCATAAAGTTTTATACTTATTTGTTTCCAAACAAGCATTTAGTTTCCGTCTGCTTCTTTCACCAAATATACACATCTCGCATTTAACAAAAAAATATTCTCTCACACAGGCCTCACATAAAAATTATAATTCTGAATGATAAAAATAGAAAAACATATGTATCTCAACTGTGCTGTGACTGCCCCCAATAAGAACATCCCCACTCTACAAATGGCAACAACATCAGATACGCACACTACAAGCCGAAAATAACAAATCACCCACCGATGGAAAACTTGCCAATAACGTTTGTCACACCAAACAACCACTTATTTACTTACCATATGAACAGCCAAAACTTCAAACAAATATAAAACATCATAATCAACACTATGCGCGTAGCGCGGACAAACTACTATATTATAAAACATCATTTCTTGTTTCATACTATATACTAATTATTGTTTATGAAAATATTGAATCTGTTTATATATTACTTTAAAATACAACTTTTACAATATTATCGCATTCCATTTGATTTTCAGTTTATTTAGCTTGGAGGTGGATGTATTAATTTATTATCGTGAGAAAATTAGTTATTGTAATGATAATAAAATCTGATACTTTTAGGGAAATATATTTTTTATTCTTACTTAGATTTTCTTCAACTATATAAAAAGGAAAATATAAAATCATTACATTTTTCTTAATTTTTAATTTAATAATTTTTTGTTCTTTGACAAAAACAATGTTAGTGGTATTTTCAACTCAAACCAATAAAAATTAATAAAATTCACAATATGATTTTAGAATATTTATTATTTTAAAATAAACTAAATTTCAATTTTTTATAAAATTAAAAAAAATATATTAATATAAAATAGTTTTAGTGTTAAATCATCCGCCCGTAGGGCGGACCAACCCCTAGTAAGGAATAAAGCTACGGAGAAGAGATATGCATCCGATAACAGTTAGATGACATGGATAAAATTTTCGTTGACATGTTTAGTGTTTCTAAAACCGGACGAAAAGCTGAACCAGAAAATATTTGGATCACAGTTCAATATGGTTCGACTGGATCAAACCTGATTGAATAATTTAGATTAAAATATTCTAATACTATATAAATTTTTAAGTAAGGTTGGTAAATATAATACATAATTAAAATATAAATAAATTTCAAATATAAAACATTGTGAATATAAACTAATTTTTTGTTTATATAAATGGTTTATGAATTTTTGATGGTTTTAATAGTTTTTATTCAGTTCAATAGCTTTGAGACCTAATCCGATTATGTGACCGGTTCATGATTGAACCAGTTATCAGACCCAACCTGGCTACATGATCGGTTTATTGTCGAACCTGGTCCAACTATAGGATCGGTCTGGTTTTAAAATGGTTTGAACCCATTTTTGTTCAACCAACAATGGTTGAACTGCCAAATATATATATATTTCTTTTAATAGCGTAAACCCCTTCGACAATCTATATGATCTCAGAAACGTTTTCAACCACTATGACTATGCCAATCCACCGGGCTTAAATAGTTTCCTTTTTTCTTTGTAATGATCGAGAATACCAAAAGTGTCAAGTGTTTTTCTTGTAGGAAAAAAAAACGATACTAACATTAACATGAAAATGTGGATTATTACGTACCTTGCTGAGCTTGAACAAAGTAAATCATGGCGAATGTTACTATAAGTGCAACCATCGAAAGCCCATGGGATTTCTCCATATTCTCTTGATTTACAAACAATAAGAAGAATGTTTTGAACAATAAATGAAGTTTATAAACGATGATGCATGGGCAGAAAAAACCTTTCGACATTTCACGCAGAAGACCATACCAAGTAGCAGGTCAATTTTCTGAACGTGAATAGATGTGTTGGTACCCAAAAAAGTAAATTAAACAACCAGATGATAAAATTGTGTAGACACATTTAGTATAATATGTTTGCTAGTGGGAAAAATTGTATAAGAAAATGTTCAACTTGTCTTGAGTACTTTAAAGAACCTATCTTTTTTTTTTTTTTTTTTGACGTCGAAAGTCATTCTATTACTCAAGCTAGAGGTGGTCTAGGTAACCAGACCGGAATAGAACAACCAATAAAAAGTAACTCCCTATGGAAGGATCTCGTAGTTTTAGCTAAAAAGTCTGAAGTCTGATTGCGCGCTCTTGGTACATGAATGATGCTGAATTCCGGGAAGCATATTTGAAGCGTCTCTATCCTCTCCAGTTCCGTCGCAAAGCTTGGCCAAGCATGAGGTTCTTTTAACATTGCGATCAGGTCCTTGCAGTCTGTCCCAAAACTCTGGCATGTCGAGTGTTGGAGCATATTCTCCATTGCCCACCGCAGTGCTTCAAGTTCCGAATGCAGGGCTGATTCGCGTCTGGTGATATTTCTTGTCCCCATAAGCTGTATGTTGCTCCCATTGTCCATCCACACCCATCCACATCCACTGAAGTGATCAGTAGATGTCCATGATCCATCTAGCAAGCAAATATTCCCTAAGCTTAAGACTTGGGGTTCCTCAGTGTTGCTTTCCTGTATCCCCAGTTGTGGCACTTCATTCGCATCAAACCAGGCTTGACATTCACTTTCTGCATATCTAACCAGCTCTAATGGGTCTCTGTCTATACCTCTAAAGAGTTTATCATTCCTGGCTTTCCAGATGTACCACCATCAGTAGGTATGAAATGATCAAAGATGGAGAGAGAGTGGTAGTTGACTTTTTTTTTGGTAGTTGATTTTTATTAAGATGTTTAAATATATCTAAAGAGTGTCAAGTTTTATGCTTCCTCTCTTATTTTTCAATGGATGTTTAAGAAGTTTTTATATTTATTTGACTTATCAATTCTTATGGAAAATATAAATTTGTTTTTTCATATTTTGTACCAAATTTTATGTTTATTATATTAAATATACATATATAATCTTGTAATTGCTCATTTTTTGCTAAATATCTTATACTATTCGAAATAAATAAGTATATTTGAGTCTGAACTATACTATCCAAAATAACATACACTGCATTTAACGTGGATTATGGTTTAGATCATTTTAAACTGACATTATGTTCAAGAAACTCAGTGAGAGTATATATCACGTGCCATTCATTTTCTTTTTAGAGTTTTCTATCGTTTTCCAGCTCTGAAGGTCTTCTCCGGTCTCGGGTGTCTCTTGTCGGTCCGTGAGAGCCTCCTCTCTCTCCTTTATACTTTTCTGCTTCGGATCTTAATGCCGGAACAATTGCAAATTTGTTTCTCCAGAGGCACATATCTTCCTCTATGTGGTGTGTAGTGTAGTCTTTGACGCAGCGTGTGGTGTGGTCTATGACGTGGCAGATGAGTCATGACCGGCTTTAACAATGGTTATCTCTGCTAGAGGACGACAAAGAAGCTACTTAGGATTTCGTAAAATAGTCAAAGATTTAGATAAAAGGTTTTGTAGAGTCAGTTAGGGGGTTTGTTCCTGATGTTGTGGGGGACTTTGGAGATGGCGGTTGTTTCTTGTGAAGATGATGGTTCCTCTTGGTGACCAACTTGTCAGAGGCGGAGTTTGCTTTTGGATGGATTGATTTTGAGGGTTGTGCGTGGTGTTTATTTATTTTTTATTGGTGAGACTTTGACAGAGTATTTTGGTATCATAGACTCAGGATTGGTTACTTTCTTAAGGTATCCAAAATGTGGCCGTGGTAATCCTCCAAGAGCAGTTTCTTCTTTGAAACTTCTGGTGCGGCCACTGTACCGGCCCGGTTCCTGGCCCAAAAAGTTTCATAAAGGAATGGGCTTCTCTACAGCCCGTTTGACAAAAACCTAGGGTTCCTTTCTTCCTTCCTATAAAAAGAGCTGCAGCCCCCTTCTTTTGTCTCATCACAAATCTGAAGCGAGGCTCTGCAGAGAATTCCCGGAGGCCGAAAACCCTAGCCGTCGACCTCTCTTCCTCCTGCGCCGTCTCTCTCTTTTTCTCTCTCTTCTTCTCTCTCTTCCTCTTGCCGGCCGGCGCCATATGGTGGTGGTGGGGTAGCAGCCGTGTGGTGGTGGTGACCAGATCTCGGCCTTCTCTTATTCTTGTTTCCAGATCCAGATCCAGATCTAGGCTAAGGTGGAATGTCTTGAACCCATCTTGTTCTCATGTACTGTATACTTCTTTATGTTAGAGTTAGGTTTGATTAGACCCTGTTTGAGAGTTAGGATGATAGAACATGGTTATTACTAGGTTGATAGATGAATGGATCATGATGCATAAGAACACTCATACTGTTAAATGGTACTTAATGAACTGTCTTGTGTTGTTGTGGTGATGATTGATTGGTAATTGATACTTGTATGTTTGGATGTGTAGTCCCATGAGTGGTTTGTAATTAAAGCTAGGATGCTAGAAAGAAGTGAATGCTAAGATGATAGATGACTACTGATTGTTATTGATACTGTAAGTGAAACATGAGTGTTATGTGTATTGTGTGTGACACCGATAACGGGTGGCGTCTAGTGAATGAGTTCAAGTACGAGTCTAATTGTAAAAGAAAGTGAATGAGAATGAGAATGAGAATGGATAAGTGAAAGTGAATAAGGATGTGAAAGGATAAGTGAATGTATAAGTGAATAACGTTAAGGTTAAACATGGGTTGGGAAATCATATAGAGTCTAGAGGGAGTACGTGGGGTAGTAGTTCTACGCTAGGCATCCATACGAGCTGTGGTGGAATCCACAAGAATATGGAGGCACCCATAGGAGCTGTGGTGGAATCCACAAGAATATGGGGTAGAAGTCTAGCGAGAGCTACCCACGGAGAAAGAGAAGGTGAGCCAACCGCGAGAGGCGGGATATAAATACGTGCATTGTAGAGTTCTTCGTTCATGGTCGGGTATCGGGGTGTTAAAGGTGTCATAAGATTGAGTCGGTCTGGTACGTCGAGTCGGTTTAGTCTATGCTTTGACGTGTGTGGCAATGAGTGAGATCATTGTTATTGATTGATCGCTAGGTTGTTAGAAATGTATAGAATTGAATGTGTGGAAATAAATGATGATGATATGAAATGTTAGGATGCATTAACTGACTGTAGTGGCTAGTCAGCCCTAGTTCCCACATAGAGTAGTATAGAGTGTCATGCGGGCAGGCTGGTCTAGAGTCACTTCACTGAGTAACTTGTTGCTCATCCCTCCCTTTCCATTTCCCTGTGCGCAGGACTGTAAGTAGAAGTATATGGATGTGGGTGTGATGGTATTTCAAAGAAGTTTATACGTCCGTCGACTCTTGGGACCAGTAACGGGACATGTAGGATTGTCTAAATGAGTAGACACGTGTCCATAACGCCCTTTCGATAACCCCGGTCGGATGCCGGGGGATAGGGCCGTTACAGCCACCATTGGACAAGACTCGACTACTGATCAGTCTAGTCGATCATGACTCATTTCGAACGAGTTCGAGCTAGATGATGGAAATGAAAGACTATGGACTGGAGCTTCGCATGGGCAAAAGAGAACAGATTGCCCATTCAACTATGCATAATGAACAATCTAGTCGAGCCAAAATGGTGGTGGATCAATTCCAAAGTGAAGATGGGCGTGACAAAACATTTATGGCCGGCTGATGACCAGATTGAGGATTCATTGGTATTCTCAGCTGGGCTAACTACAAGATCAAGAGCCAAAGACCATAAAGAAGCACATAGAGACTTGGTGCTTTTCGGGCAAGCAAAGGAGAAGGGTACCTGGTGCGGCCTAAGATAGCTCAAAGAGCTAGATGCCTCTTGATTAGGTCTTAAATTTAAGTCTCGTCCCAAAAGATCACTTGAAGATGGTATGGGGGATAATCCTAGTCCTAGAGCCTTTAAAGTAGATTAACTTCTCCTTAAGTTATGCGACGCTCACATGATATTTTTCTATTCTTATGGCACATGATCACCCTGCTTAGTGACAAATATGATTCACATGAGATCACTCTCCTTAGTGTGAAGGATGATGTTCATCACGCGAACAAAGGGTAAGATGGTCTCTCAAAGGAGACAAATTTGAAGACAGAAGCTGTGTATTATTAATTTTAAAGTGGTATATTTACAAATCGTGCATACTTTCCTTTTAAAAGATCCAAATCATGTTCTGATCATGAAAAAAAAATGTATTTTTAACTGGTTTATGAAAATCAAATCCTATTTATTCTAGTTGGTTTAAAAAGACCAACTTAAACCAAGACGGTAAAATCGTGGAGGGTGAAATCCAGGAAGCTGACGAGCTTCAGCGTCTCAAGGAGTAGGAGATTGATTTTGATATCGAGTTCGTGCTGGCCACTGTGTCGGATCTGTCTCTAGGAGAGCTTTATCTCCCACAGGTTTCCGAGGATTCAGTTGTGCATGATGATCTTCCGTCTTCTGCAGCAGATAATGATGAGGTCATTCTATAGGTCTTCTATCTTTGTTTTTGTTTTTTTCAAAATGTTATGACATTACATCGGGGGGGGGGGGGGGGGGCTTTTACCCTTTTAGTTAACTGTTAAAGGTAAGTTAAAGGTAATTCGGCATTGTATGACTCTTATAAAAATTGTTAAAAAAGTTAAGAGCAGAGAAATCGAGTTCGAATAACATTGTCTTAGGTCTAGATATAAAAATCACTAAGTAGTTGTGCAAAGATGTTAAAGGTATTTCGGCATGATATGACTCTTATAAAAATTGTTAAAAAAGTTAAGAGCAGAGCAATCGAGTTCGAATAACGTTGTCTTAGGTCTAGATATAAAAACCAGTAAGTAGTTGTGCAAAGATGTCGATGGTAGAGATATAATATCTGCAAATCAGCAAGCTAATTCAAGTTGATTGGTAGCACTTTAAGATGTCGAACCAAGATATTATTTAATATTTATATAGAAAACACTATTGGTTGCTTGTCCTTTTTTTTTTAATGCCCTGGAGGCTGCTCAGGCATCCAGGTCACGGACAAGACGTAGTCGAGGACAATTTTTAGTTAGTTTGTTGAGGCTGTGATCAAGCTTAAGCTGCCTACCTACCCTGCTATCTTTACGGTGAGTCTTTGAACTTCATTTGTCGACCTAGGGATGATGTTTTTATGAGGGCCGGGATCTGCTTTGGGTTAGATTTGATCCATCATTTGGTTACAAGATACCCGATTAGTTTGCTGGAGGAAATTTCGAAAGAGCATTTGGTCGGGTTGAGTGTCATTCCTAATTTATTTAGGAAGGTGAAGTATACCTGGAGTTGGGCTACATGGTCTTTGGCTTTAGATGACTTAACAAACATGTCATTTATATAGACCTTCATCGTTGTACTGAGCTGTTCATCGAACATCCGGTCACGAGGCACTGGTATGTGGCACCATCATTCTTGAGGCCGAAGGAACCTTGTAGAAAAAGGTCCCTCAATCTGTAGTGAAGCTTATTTTCTCTTCGTCATCTGGATTCATCAAAATTTGAATATACCTAGAGAAAGCGTCCACGAATAAAAGCAATTTGTGCATGGTTGTTGCTTCTACCAACCGGTCTGTGTGTGAAAATGGAAAACTACTTTTGGAGCAAGCTTTTTATAGATTGGTAAAATTTGTGCATACCCTCTATTTAAATTTTTTTATAATGAAAGTGGGATTAGCTATTCAATTAGGATATCTCACCACTCTTATCGATCCGATTTTCAAGACTGTCGACCTTGTCGTTGACTGATTTAGCTCGTTTGGGATTCAGCTTTCGTCATTTTTGCTTTACAGACTTGAAAATTGGATTGATGTTTAGTTTTTAATATGCGACTTAGAGGTTGATACCTGACAAGTCTTATGCCGACCAGGTGAATGTATCGAGGTTCCATTTTAAGAATGATAGAATCTCAACTTTGACATGGGGAGAGTTTGTTCTCAATGACAACAAATCTTCAAAGGAAACATTTTCGAGGTTAACAAAGCTGGTGTGTTGCTTCCCAGACTCGCAGGTCGTTAGTTCGTGTTTATTTTGGATGCTTTTTTCACGATCTCTTCTTGTTTTATGAATTGGTATGAGCCAAAAGACATGATTTTCCTGAAGTTTTTCATGTAGCATGCTCGCGAGGATTTTTGGCTTCCTCGAATAGTTTTGATTCTAGCCAGAGAAGGAAATTTCAGGCATTGGTGATAGATCGACGGTATGGATTTTATTTTATGAAGCCAAGTCTACCAAGCACTGTGTTGAAGGGTGTACACTGATCTACTATGGTGAATTCAATTATTTGCTGGACATCGTTGGCTTTCAAAACTAGCGGGATCGAATCAATAGAGGAAGTCATGGTTCCATCAGAGATGAAGAACGGCATTGTCCCAAGGTTTACCGCAGAATCGGGATACCTAATGTTCTTGAACATTTCATAGAAAAGGATGTCGGTCAAACTCTTGGTGTCAAAAATTATCCTTGATAACTGGCATGCAGCAACGTCAGGTCTAATGACGAGGACATATTCATGTGATTTATCGAGCTTTATGGTCTTGTATAAGTAGAAAATGATCTTGTTGTTGAGGGGGAACATTATCGACTGTTGCGTTTTCCTCTTAACTTGTTTTCGGCGAGCTTTGACCAGGATGGTAGCGTTATAGCATCCATGTGTTCCTTGGATGAAATCGATCTGTTTGATCACACAACTGAGGTCTGATCCATTGGATCGTCATTTATTTCTGATATTAAATCAACCGATGTTTTCTTGTTTTGGAGATTGCATAAGATGGATAAATATTTGTGCCTTTAAACCTTAAAAAGGGTTCTTAGCAAGGATGCTATATGTTTATCTTCTCCATAGATGCACCAAAATGTGGATCGTAAAACCCACACTAGGAATTATGTAGTGTTGTTTGTAAAATTAGGGAATTAATAACTTGTGAACAACAATCCTTAGGACAAAAACGATGTAATATTAATATCGAAAATGATTTACAAGTATTTATGAATGTGAATGCGGCTAAACTAGTGATGAACAAAGTAGAAAACGATGTCGAAGTATTTAGGGAACGCGAGCTTGAATTCAATATGTTTAGGTGCATATACGCCGAAATGTGAATCTCCTTTAATTTATCAAACTTCTTTCTTCTTATACTCCTAAAAGTTTTTCAGAGCTTCTGATATCTTCTCCTCTTGATAACTTGATTGAGGATATCCGAAGGTTTCTCTTGATAGGTCGAGCCCAAGCTCAAAGTTCACCATCGCCTCGAGCTTGTTCTTCGTATTCAGCCCGTCCATTTGTGTCGAGGTGTAACCATTCCTAGGCCGGAGTGACTGCTGGATTAGGGCTCAACATATAAGATTGGGTGTGGGAGAGGTTTGACGAAAGAAACTTTTCGGGTGATCATCTTCTGAACTCTGATCGTAGACCAACCTCATCCGGCAACATTAGCTCCACTTTTAATATGTCTGATGTATTGGATTTGAGGTCAAATCTTTTTAAAGGAGGAGGGGATGGTGCGGCCACCACTAGACAAGAATCAACTATTGTACAATCTAATCAATCAGGACTCAATCCGAATGATTTGAAGTTAGATGATGGAAACGGATCTGTTTGGACACTAAATGGAGAAGAAATAGAAGACAATGGACTGGAGCACAACATGGACCAAGGAGACCAGATTTTTTTACCAACTATGCATGATGAAAAATCTAGTCAAGCAAGAATGGTGGTGGATCTGTTCCAAAGTGAAGATGGAGACACAAGTCCTTTACAGCCCAAGAAGAGGATGCCGACCAGATTTAAGATCCATTGGTCTTCTCAGTTGGGCCACTGACAAGATGAAAAGGCAAAACCCAAAAAAGTATTTAGAGACTTGGTGCTTTCGTGCAAGCAAAGGATAAGAAAACCCATGAGAAGAAACCGACCAAATGGCTTAACTAAATCTTGGTTAACAATTATAAATGTATTTTTAGATTAAACCAAGTGTAAAAATATTAGTACATGAGTTCTCCCTAGCCTCCTGGGCATGAAGTTCGAGACACTCTCAAGATCTATGTTCTCTTGCACCGGCGAAGCAGTTTCCTGTCGGCCCAGGGTACCTTCACCGACACTGCTCGCCTCTTTCATCTTCACGTTCCTGTTTCTCTTCCTTATTGGCTGCTTTCCATTTCTTCTACTTTGGCCTATCAGAGGATGGAGACCCCATGTTTCTCATTTGGGATGAATTTACCGGTGGGTTCACCTGGTCTGGTTTTTATTTCATCATCCTTCTCTAGCGAAAAGTATATTTTACCTCCACTCCTCCTTTCTACGAAAGGAAATGTCTTCTTGGCTTCATTGCTAAGTTTTAATTTTAGTTTACTCATCGGTATGCCATCTTTCATAACTGTCTGTACGGGACCAGAAGATGCAATCGAGATTACCATAGTTTTCCCTATTGGTGCTGGCTCTCAACGTCACCCTTTTATGTGATTATCTTTCAGCTATTCGACTTTGTCACGAAGGCCTTATCGACGCAATGGAGCTTTGTATTGACTTTTATGTCATCTTGTCATGAAGAATGATATATCTTAATTCTTTTGATATTGTTATTTATGTTTTTAGTTAAAGGGGATGGCTAATTCGCTATTTTTATTGTAACCGCAAAAGATAAGTATGAAGGAAAGTAAGCTGTGTTCCAAAAAAAAGAAGATTAAACCAAGTGTTATTAAGATTACAAAATCAAACCGTGTAAACCCATTATAGTTATGAATTGGTTCTTTCAAACCAACTAGGTTTAGGGTTTTGTTGGCTAAGTTGTCTCCATACTTTCTTTTTATTACCGTGTAAGCTGTTGAGTTTTAAGATCATCAATGAACTAAAGTTGTAACCTAACATCTAGTCAGTGTGCTTTCTTTCTCTGTTCAACATAAAAACATTTTTCTTCACCTAAGGAGAGGGATTTCCATCGTTAATCATTTTGGCATCAAACAGGATGCACATGTGCCATAAGAGTAGCAACACTGTTCGAGAGCATTCCATAGCTCAAAAAAACAAATTCCATTGTCCACACACGAGTGCTAGCAGCCTCTAGGACAATCATCTTCCACCCCCTCAAGTGATCACGGGAGCATTTGCCATCCAAGGCCGTACCAGCTTTACTGTCGATGGATCTCAGGGCTGATTATGGGCAAACCACCTGAAACATCTTCGTGCTCATGTCCATCGGAATTAGAGGCTATATGCCTGACTAATCTTCTTCCCATTCTTTTTCTTTTATCAGCAGATCTGCTTGTTTGATTGTTCTTCTGCCTATTTTTTACTTCGCCATACTTTTCTCCGGAATCTCGATTTACCAACTATTCTGATGCCCATAGGTTTTATTAATAAATATGATCAATTAAAAAATGTTTCGATCATTTTACAATTAAAACATTACAGTCTAGTTAAGAGAGGACGGTTTGAGAAGATAGTAGGAGATGACCGTTCAATTAAAAGAAGACTGAAGGTCAGGGAAAATATGCGCTCAGATAGTTAAGATGATCTTGTCTCGAAATATGCTTATTCTACTGTGATGTGATTAGTCTAACATTCAGCAAAAACGTTTTAGGATTTGCATGGATTGTTTCTTCATGCATTCTATGGTGGTGACTATAAAAGCCTGTTATTTTCGGACATTGACAAGTTCTTTGGGAGAAAACAAAGCTAAGCAAGTCACTCATATTATAAGCAAAAGTTAGCAAAATAATATAAGTAGATAACTGGAGTGGATTAAAACTTCTATGATAAAGCTTTACAATTATACGGCATGATTAATATGTACGACCTAGTCGTACGCCATGCATAGACATTCCGCCTACTTATATATATATAATAACCTTCATTTTTTTTGCTTAATATATATTATTACCTTGTGACGGTGTCGTTGAAAAAGACATTTGAATATATATTGAGGTTTATTCTCATAAAGTAGACTTTGACTTGGTAAGTTGGTACCCATTATTGGAGGAGGCTAGCTGCTCATACGTCATGATATCATATAATGCTATGTGTACGTGCCTTAGTCTTTTAGTGATTTGTTATGATCGGGATAATGAAGAGTCCTCATGGGATTTTGTTTGTCATTTTTTCCTTTGCAGCTTTTTCCATCACTCATCTTGTTGAAGCACAAAATCAAGAGGGTACAAATATCCTTACCTTTTTCAATTGGCTAACCTTATTGTACCGTTGATATACCTATACATGATCCCAACAATCATGTGTTTCATTTCTTAACAGGTTTTATCACTTTAGATTGTGGCTTGCCTTTAAATGAATCTCCTTATGTAGAGCCGGAAACAGAAATACAGTTCTTGTCAGATGAGAACTTCATCCAAGGTGGAAAGATGGGTAGAATCCCGGCTAATCTTGAATCAGAAAACCTTAAGCCCTACTCGACCCTACGATATTTTCCAGATGGAATACGAAATTGCTATGATATAAGGGTAGAAGTTGGGAGGAATTATCTAATTAGAGCTATGTTTTTCTATGGAAACTTTGACGGGCTTAATGTTAGCCCAGAGTTCGATATGTATACAGGCCCTAATAAGTGGACAACCATAGATCTACAAAAAGAACCATCTGGTTCAGGTAAGGAAATCATTCACATCTCAAGATCAAACTCTTTGCAAATTTGTCTTGTTAAGACGGGGGCAACTACACCAATGATATCGACCTTGGAATTACGACCATTGGCGAATGATACTTACTTGGCTATATCTGGTTCCCTCAAACTTAACTTTCGTATGTATCTTAGTAATTCCACTGCTCTTCTTCGGTACGTATTCCACTGCTCGTCTATACATTTTTGTATTACAAATGTATTACAACTTTACATTTATATATATATAGTTAATTTCATTCGTTTTACTCTACATACCCAATACTAAGAGAATGATTGTGGTTGTGACAGGTACCCGAAAGATGTTTACGATCGTACATGGGTTCCATTTTTCCAACCCGACAATTGGGCACACATTTCGACAACAGCAAATGTGTCCAATAAAAATCACTATGATCCACCGCAAGCTGTGCTTAAAGGGGCCGCGATACCTAAAAATCTGGATGGACCACTGACGATAACTTGGAGGTTGGAGAATCCTGATTATCAAATCTACTTGTATCGGCACTTTGCTGAGATCCAAGATATAGAGGCCAATGACACTAGAGAATTTGACTGTTTGTTGAATGGAGAAACAATTACTATTAATGCTATTAATCCTAAATATCTTGAAATAGAGACTATGCTTACCACAATTCCCAAGGAATGCAATGGAGGTATCTGCCATATGCAGTTGATAAAAACCCAAAGATCGACACTTCCACCTCTGCTTAATGGTTTTGCAGTTTACTCAGTTCTTCAGCTTCCACAACTTCAGACAAATGAAACTGAAGGTATAAGAAAATATTTTTTCATTAGATGATTATTTAACACTAATCATTAAATCTTATTAATTCTTTGATTCCCTTTACGCTAGTGGTTGCTATCAAGAACATCAGTTATACTTATGAATTAAATAGAATCAATTGGCAAGGAGATCCATGCGTCCCCAGACAATTCTTGTGGGATGGATTAAACTGTAGCATCTCAGATATATCTGTGCCACCAAAAATAATATCCTTGTAAGATCTTACATGAACTTTGGAAACCAGTAACATATAATGTCCATATATTGACTCAACTTATGATATATTCTTTAATAACCAGAAATTTGTCTTCAAGTGGCTTGAGTGGAACCATACTATCTCACTTTCAGAATCTAAACCATCTAGAGATCTTGTAAGTATGATTGTTGTTCATTTTTTTTACAGACTTATAATTTGCAACGAACACACAGAAAATAATTGTTCATTGTCTCATACATCGCAGGGATTTGTCAAATAACAGTTTGAGTGGAATGGTGCCCGAATTTCTAGCCTCTATGAAATCATTGTTGGTCATGTAATGCAGTTTTTTTCTTAAATTTATTTACCAATCACGTTCACACCAATCATGTTTGTGTACATATGACTCTTCCTCTACTGTGGCAGAAACTTGAACGGTAACAATCTTAGCGGTTCAATTCCTAAGAGTCTTCTCAATAGGGAAAGAGAAGGGCTGAAATTATAGTAAGAATTCTCGCATGAGTTTACTCTATAACTAATCATTAGATTTTGACCCGCGCTTAAAAAGCACAGGTTTATTTTTGAAATTAAATAAATTCTTTTTATATAAGAGATAATGTATAGGTTTGACTACATTTAACCGAGTGCACTGAACCGTACCAAATTGGGAAAAAAACTCAAAATTAAGCTGAATTTCATAAATAATCGAGCATAGAAAAAATAGAAACCAAAGTAAGGATCAAATGAGTACTTAAAATTTTAAAATACAAATTATATACCTATTAACATAACTAAACCATTAAAAATTTATACTATTAATAGAATTATATGTGGTAATGATCACATTTGAATAATCTATCATATATTCATATGGATTTATTGTTAGAGCAATTATATAATAGATTATGAGAAAATAATAAATGAATTCATTTAAATTATGTAAAGTATTTATATAGTTAGAGAAATATAAATTAAAACCAAATAAATAGTTAAGTCTAATGAAATGGTCTAACAACCTTGTTTAAATAGATTTTTTAGGAGTGATTCCCTTTTAATAGTATAGATTATCCAACTTACAAGATTGATTCAATGTCTTATGAATTCTAAACTTCTCTTTTGTAGTGTCCTTGGAAACAAACATCTTTGTCTATCTAGTACATGCATAGATACCAAGCTAAAGAAGAAATTTCCAGTGACGATTGTCGCACCCATTGCTTCCATCGCTGCTGTCGTTGTCATGATCATCCTCTTATTCATGTTGAGAAAGAAAATGTCATCAAGTATGGAAGATTTTTTCAACACTATGTAAATGTCATGCATGTTTTATCTTTTATACTTGCATATGCTTTACGTACAGGAAGTAAGTCTGAACCATGGATAAAGACTAAACGGAGAAGGTTTACTTATTCAGAGGTTTTAGGAATGACTAAGAACTTGCAACAACCTCTAGGTGAAGGAGCGTTTGGCATTGTTTATCATGGTAACCTAAATGGTTCAGAGCAAGTAGCTGTCAAACTGCTTTTGCAAACATCAGCACAAGGTTATAAAGAATTTAAGGCAGAGGTATGAGACGCTGTAAATTTTTGAGAAAAGGAGAGTTCTATTTTGAGAATTTAAATGAATCAAAATATGTGTTTGTATGTTCGATGTACATTATTTTATTTTTTGGTGTAAATGTTAATTCGATGTACAGTATTGATCAGGTAGAACTTCTTTTGAGGGTTCACCACATAAATTTGGTAAGTCTTGTTGGGTATTGCGATGAAAAAGATCACTTTGCCCTCATCTATGAATACATGTCCAATGGAGACTTACATCAGCATTTATCAGGTGAGCATCTAGTTTAGAAAAATATTTTAGTGATAACTAAATTAATTAAACAATTAAGATTTTCATTTCTTCTTCTAGTAATGTTTTTCTGCTCAAGTATATATAAATTATTTCATGTGATTTAGGAAAACATGTTGGGTCCGTTTTGGACTGGGGAACGCGACTACAAATAGCCATCGAAGCTGCATTAGGATTAGAATACGTGCATATTGGATGCAAACCAGCAATGGTGCACAGAGATGTCAAAAGTACAAATATCTTGTTGGATGAAGAGTTCAAAGCCAAAATTGCGGATTTTGGTCTTTCAAGATCTTTCCAAGTTGGAGGTGATCAATCTCGAGTTTCAACAGTAGTTGCTGGCACTTTGGGATATCTCGATCCTGAGTAAGTATATTCATCTACTTAATTAAAATTGTTGAAGTAGATGAACATGGAATTGAAATAGTTGCTGCCACTTTGAAATATGTTCTCCTTCTTTAAGTGGTTAAGGAATTGTACAATATATGTGAATCACACTGAATCTTTTTGGTTTAACAGATATTACTTAACAAGTGAGTTGTCTGAGAAGAGTGATATCTACAGTTTTGGGATCTTATTATTGGAGATTATCACAAATCAGCGAGTGATTGATCAAACACGTAAAAAGCCAAACATAGCAGAATGGGTGACATATGTGATTAAAAAAGGAGATACTAGTAAGATCGTGGACCCTAAACTACAAGGGAACTACGAGCCTCGCTCTGTCTGGAGAGCTCTTGAAGTAGCAATGTCATGTGCAAATCCTTCATCCGCCAAACGCCCTAACATGTCCCAAGTTATCATTAAACTTAAAGAGTGTCTTGAATCTGAAAACGCGAGGATAAATACTAATCAAGACACAAACTCTCCTCATAGTTCGGTTGAGCTGAGAGTGACTGCAACCTTTGATAGCGACATGTACCCTAAGGCAAGATAGTATATGTGTCTTTGTCTAATGTTGGCATGGATCAAACCTATTGGTGTATACCTGTCTAATTATTGTCAATCAGCTTTTCTTAAAATGCGCTTCAATGTAAGAAGAAGTTAAAGTATGCATGTATATTAACCGTTGTAAAATGTAAGCACACGAATGTTGTAAAGTGATCAAATATATCGGCATATACATGTAAAACTAGGTAATATCCATGTCCTGCACATAATTAAATATTTTATGAACTATTAGGGCGAGTCCGCGCTTCGCGTGGGATTTTGACGCAATTAAATGTTTTGATCAGACATTTTGTTTTTCAGTTTTGAAAGATTAGTTATCTATTTTTATGAAACATTATTTTATGTGATCTTTTTTATATAACATGTTATGATATTGAGAGCGAAATAAGTGTGGTTGACTAAATTACATAATTACATAATTGTGATTCTTTGAATGGGGTAATATTTTTTAATTAGATGATACATTTCCTTTGCTTTATTTGAGATCATCCACTATCATATGTTTTGTTAAACTTTGTGTATCCCGGTTAGTTAGAACTTTATATAATTATTTACTTAAAATAAAAGTTAAAGAAACGATGTTACAATGTCATTTTGCTTTCTTTAAAAGTGTGTTGATACTTGGTGATAGTACTATGGATGGTATATTTTTTTTATTATATAATTTTAGTTTTTTTAAAATGTTTTGATTATGTATAATCACTGCTTGTGCTTTTCCATCATTTTTCAAATTAATTTTGTAAAGTTTGATTTTGGTAAGCACAAAAGAAAAAATACTTGTGAGAATATATATTTTTCTCTTGGTCTGAGTTTGATGAAATGTGAGAAATAATATCACAAATGTATTTATTTTATTTTCGTTGTTATGATTTTTTAGATATTTAGGAAGTTTATATATATTTTAGATTTGATTATGCATTTTCACTAAATTATTGTTCGTTGACTTATTTTTCGCAATTATATATGCATTTTCAATAATTTTCATTTTTTATTTTTTATATCTTCTAAACTTTAATTTTAAACAAATTTTGTAAAATTATTTTTTGATTTTTTATTAATCATTGGTTATGGTTTCTATTTTTTCTTTTTTGTTAATTTCTTTAATTTGAACTCCGTGACAAAAAAGTAAGCAAACTTTATGAGGAATCACTTCAAAAAAAAATATATTGTAATTAGATTTTTCTCCTCCCTTCAAAAAAATGATCTATTTATACTTGAAATTTTGTATTACGTATAAGAAAACTTGAATAGTCCTTGACTTAACTATCACATCAAGCAGTAGCACAATTACAAAGCTAAATATACATTTTATTAAAATAAATCCATAATAATAGGTTGACAAAAAAAATCCATAATAAATAAAACTATTAAATAATATGTAACTTGGCAACATTTCATCACTTGCTACATATATGAAAGGACGGTTTAACCATACTCTCCGTCAAGCACCAAATTATGACACTTTACAACAGCTTGGTGAATCTGTTAAAAAGTTTCAG
This sequence comes from Brassica napus, assembly GCF_020379485.1. NCBI lineage: Eukaryota > Viridiplantae > Streptophyta > Magnoliopsida > Brassicales > Brassicaceae > Brassica > Brassica napus. The sequence goes on from NC_063434.1 coordinate 15,176,715, forward strand.
TAGGCATTCCGGTCAAGCGACAGAGCTCAGTTTCATTATGTTGCAAGATGTCAACTGAATCCAATAGCTCATTAGGGATTGGGGTATCCATTCCTTCCACGTCAGATGACCAGCACAACTGCTCTCTTCACAGCCTGCAACACATCCACCACCAACCTATACTTAGAGAAGTCTATTCAACATAATGAGACATTAGCAATCTCATCCTGATGATTCAAATAGTATATGATCATTGATCAATCTACATTCCAGCTCCAAATGCTACATCCTTTCAAAGACACTATTGCACTATCTAAACCGGAAGCGTCATCCTTTAAATGACATCAAGATTGGAATCAATAAAGTTACAAACTTGATACAAACCTTAGCAACTTGAATGTTGATGGAGTCTGGGATCTCTCTTTGAAGCTGCACAACACCAGCATTCCTCACGATCTCCAGCTCATCATCAATCATCTTCTCAGGCCACCCTATCATATTAGCACCACCTACGATAATGATCGAGTTCTGCCCGTCCGATTGCAGCATCTCCTCTGTCACCAACTTCCTCAGATCGGGTTTAGTTCTGATATGTTGGTAAGGAATAAAAAGCCAATCCTTAAGGAATAAGAAACTCAGTTGACAAAAAAAAAAAAGAATAAGGAACTCTACAACCTGAATTAGAACATATTAATAAGCTTCTAGAATGAATGAAATGTGAAAACAATAAGCATTAGGAAAAATGTAGGCAATTGACCTGAGGAGGGGAGTTGACCACATAGGTGTCGAGCCCTGACTCTGCTACTGTTTCTATTTTATTAACACTACCATATTTGGTCAAACTTGTGGAAGAGGCTAAGTCATCATTACCAAAGCTAAAAAATAAAACAGATGTATTTGTTTACATGGAGGGTTTTCAAGCAAAAACTCAAGAATAAATTTTTAAAGCTAGAGTAAGTTACTGGGATACGAAGGTGTCACCGTCACTTGTTTCTTTGTCAAAGTATAAATGTGTGCCAGAAGTTGCATTTAGGAAAAACCGGCCTGCAAGTTGCAGGAGATTAATGAAAGGTGAAAGTGGCACTGCAAAAGTTGGATGTGGAATTCAAATGAAGGAGGTTACCTCCCATGAACTTGGGGTTATTGCTGGTGGCGACGTCACGTTAGGCTCCACATCCATGGCTAATAACTGCAGTGAAGTGAAGTTCCATGTTAAAAAGAGCATAAAAGATTGGCAAAAACTAATATGTAATGAAACATGAGAAGAATCAATCTCAAAATGATTATTGCAAATTTATAAATAAACTCCAAACACCAGATTGCAAAGCTTCTCAATAACTTAGCTTCTTAAATTTTGTTAAAACTCTTGGATGCAGACAATATGGTCTCAGAGATTTAAAACTTATTATTACATAGAATATAGAGGGCTGACCAAAAAAATGGAATATAGAGAAACAGAAAAACAAAAGAAAACAAAGATTTGTAAGCATGAAGCAACTCTTTATATCACTATCAAAATTATATTTATATGTGTTTGCTTAAACTATTCTGAGATTTTAAATAGATACTAATCTACATTTTTTCACCAGCATTATCATCTGTGTATATGTTTATCAAGAACATAACAGAGATCATGAACAAAACTAAAATGTATATGTGAATTGCTTATGCATCTCAATCTAGAAAACTATTCATGTACTCAACACTTACATATGGATGTATGAATAAGTTTTTTCACCAAGATATGAGTAGATGTTGTGGAAACTATCTAACATCTACACTTTATGGGTAATGAAAAAATCCAGTAAGTGTGTACAATTTTTTATCATGTACATAGATTCCTATCTTACCTCTTGAGAGGAAGAAAAGCTATGGAGTGAGATTACATGGTCTTTTGAGGTGGAAGGTCAGACCCTTAGCTCTACAACTCTTTTTCTCGAACTATTTCAGTGTTTTCCCAGTTTACAAAAGCTCTACACAAAAAAATCAAGACAAATTGTCAGTTCGTAGGAAACCAAAAAAGCGCAGAAGCAAACTTCTAATCCAAAGTATTTTAATGGACATCGAAGTTTTCATAAAAAAATAAGATCCATGAAAAGAAAAAACGATTCAAATGATAACAGATCGGATTAGTTTACTGGAGAAAGCAATTAGTAGCAACATATCATATCAGAACCTTGAATCATTGTTGACCCTGATAGGTCAAGAACAAAAGGAAATTAAATTTCCGATTTGAATTAAAAAGAGCAGTGAAAGCAGGAAGAAAGAGTTATATGACATTTTCTCAAAAAAAAAGAGAGTTATATGACACCGAAATTACCTGAGGAGCATGTGACACCCATGAAACACTTAGGTTATGAGTTCGCCGCCTTTCTTAAGGTTTCGGACTTCCCAGAATCTAAACATTCGGACTCTGATGGTGTTGGAATGGCGTCCAGCTTTGAAGTCGGCGAGCAAAATCGTTGGCACAGCCATTCCTGGTGTGAAGGTTTCTAAAGATTTTAGTGATGCGAGAAGGAGAAGCTGATGAATCTGACAGGCCCAGAACCCTTATTTATAGGTCTGGATTCGTAGTATTTGAGGAAGGAAGGAGACAATTGAATGATCGCTTATGGAAGAACGCGAACCCTAGCGGCCTGAAAGAGATGAAGCCACGAAGCCCAATTTTTTTTCTGCCTTTACTTAAATGAAACGATGAGTTTTGGTTAGAGAGGACAGTTGTCACACCCAGAAGAATTGAGTTTCCTAACTGGCATCCGACGTGGAGCCCTCAGGAGTAAGAGAACTCTATTTTATAATAATATATAGATTCGTAAAACAAGTAAATTAATTGTAAGCATATTAATTTTTTATCAATTCAAATATGCTAAGTATTTTTATAAATTTGTAATTAAAATACTTAATTTTTTATATGGTCAAATTAAATAATTTAATTTAAGCCATACTAAAATAGATATACATTTAAAGTTAAATACTTTTTAAATGAGGTTTCTTACTTGTATGGTTTTATGATCATTTGTATCATTTATATAACAAAATTATAAAGTACTATTCTTTTTTTTTTGACATCAAAGTACTGTTCTCTATATTTTCAAAGTGGAACTATTAACTTTTAATTACTTCATGTTTTTTAAAAAAATATACGATAATTTTATTTTGTTATTATATGTTTAATGTAATTTTTTAATTTAGCTTAAACGGTTCAGATGAGTTGGTTGGGTTAGATGATGCTAGAAAGAGTCGACCAAAATTGAATGGATTGGTTGTAAGTGAAAGATGACCCAGATTGATGTCTGATAGGATCAGACTGGATAAATCGATGATTTGAATATATCTAGGTCAGACTATTTTTGAGACAGTCAAAGTTCGGTAAGGTGGTCCTTGGACCATCCTAGCTTTGGTCTGCAGAACACATGCACTACAACTCTCGCACTCGACTAAAGAGCTTTACGAACGGAATTGCCCTTCTTCACTTATGCAATATTGCTGGATCAGGCTTGCGTCCATTGTCCAAGATTCCTCACTGCTGCCACTGTGGGAGTCCGGGCTGTGTCTCAGTCCCGGTGTGGCTGATCTAAGCATCATCGGCTTGATCAGCCTTTACCTAACCAACTACCTAATACTACACAGGCTCATCAAACAGCGCTTTCTAGCTTTCTTCGGTATTTAGCCCGAACTGTTCGGCAGATTCCCACCCCTTACGCACCCGCCACTTTGTTCACAACTCTTTCCTGGATTAAAACTCCGTGCTTAAAAAAGAACAACCCAATGTAACCAGCCAGACCAATGCTGTTGGAAGACAACTCGAAAATGATATAAGATATAATAAACCTCTTCTCAAACCAAACCAAAAACAAAACAAACCAGAACATGAAGTAGTAAGTTTTAACTTCTATACCTAACAGTATAACTGCAACAACAAGATTGTTAAAAACATCCTTGAAAACAAAGAACAAACAAATATTAGACAACTTGGAATGAACATTAATCAATCTGCAAGAAAATACATACTCCAGAAGATGTCGAGCAGACAAAAGACCTCTGTGTTTTTTCCTCGTAACATCTTATACAAGATCATAAAAAAAAATTGCCCTTTTACGGGCACTGCCATTTGCCAATCGCTGATTACCTTCCTTCGGATTTCACAAGTTGAGAGAATACTTTACTCATTGAAACACCGGAGAGATCATCAATGCTCGATTCCTCAAACCGTCCCGCGGTTCCCGGTACGTTAACACTCGTGTCTCCCTGACTGAAATTGTTGATCTGTGGAGGCAAGTCTCCAATCATATTTGTGCTGTTATCTTCTGGTTCGCCATCAACCACCGCTTCTTGCAGCTGCAGAGCGTATTCAAGATTCCACAACACATCTCCCATAGATGGCCTGTCCACTCCGTAATCAGCCAAACATTTCTCTGCTGTCTCCGCAAACTTCCTCAACGAATCAGGTCTGATGTTACCGCGAAGCGACTGGTCAATGATCTGATCCAACAGCCCTTTCTTCTGCCACTTCATCGCCCATTCCGCAAGATTCACCATCTCTCTCGGAAGCGTAGGGTCTATAACAGGTCTAGCACAGAGAACCTCGAACAGAACAACGCCAAAGGAGTAGACATCTGACTTCTCAGTGAGCTGTTGCCTTCTGAAGTACTCAGGGTCAAGATACCCGAAACTTCCTTTCACAGCAGTACTCACATGAGTCTGATCGAGCTCAGGTCCGGTCTTAGACAGTCCAAAGTCTGCAACCTTCGCCATGAAGTTCTCATCAAGCAATATGTTTGCGGACTTGACGTCTCTGTGGATGACAGGTTTGGAGTCACCCGTGTGAAGGTAATGCAATCCTCTAGCCGCGCCAATGCAGATCTCAAGGCGTTGTTTCCAAGTCAAGCTAGGAAGACCCGAGCCGTAAAGATGACCCTTCACCGTTCCATTCTCCATATACTCGTAAACCAGTATCATCTCGTTGTTCTCGTCGCAGTAACCGATCAGAGAAACCAAATGGCGGTGCCGAAACTGTGATAACATCTCTATTTCTGTCCTGAACTCAGCAAGCCCTTGCTGAGACTTTGGGTTCCCTCTCTTCACAGCTACTCTAGTGCCATCGTTAAGCTCTCCTTTGTAGACTTTCCCAAAACCTCCCACACCAATGTTGCGACTCTCGTCGAAGTTGTTTGTAGCGTCTTTAACCGCCGCAAAGGGGATACGGTAGTTGGCGTTTGTAGTTATACTTGTGAGCGTGGTTCCACGTGAACCTTTGCTTCCCACCGAAGTTCCATTAATCGAAAACGGCATCCAAGTCTTGGAGTAACCATCTTGGCCACGTTTCCGCTTCTTACAGAAGAAGACAAAGCAAGCTCCCAAGAGGGCTAACGCGAGCAACGGACCAACGGTTGCACCTACAATCAAACCAACATTCTTCTGCTTAGTGCTGGGACCACCACCACCTGGCACAAATGCCCCGTCGCTTAGCTGACCTCGAGAGTTGTTCATCTTCATGATCTCCAGTCCATTCACAATCGCGTTTGGGTAGTCAGTGTGAACAGTTGAAGGACCAATGCTGACACGCATTTTATTACTACTCTTAGGCGAGGGCATTACAAGGTCCATGCTGTATGCACCAGCGAGGGTGTTATCCACATAAGTGCTGAGATCAAGATCGGTAACAGCGAGCATGGAGTCGATGTAAAGATTGAAATACAGCTGGTTGAGAGACAAGCTCACGATGTCGCAGAAGTGGAAGCGTAAAAAGTAGTGAAACCCCGGATCAACGTCCAACTCCCACGTGACATTGAAAATGGCATTGGGGTTCTGGTCGGAATTCATCTCAGTGCAAGTACCGTACACAGTTTTGGGCGCAGTCTCCTCCGTTGCATAGCCTGGAACAAAGTTAACAGACGGAATCTTAGACACAGTTTTAGCTAGATTCTTCTCCAGGAGAAAACCCGAGTCGGGCTGCCAAGTTCTTGTGAGAGTATCGTTGTTAGGGGTAACAAGCGAACCGCCCATGTTCAGTCTATGAATGGTTTCGAAAGCATGCGACGACAAGCTCCCCTGAAAGGCCCCCGAGGCGCCTACTACCCTCGGGGGAGGAGAAGAAGTGATCAATGAGTCGGGCACGGAGATAACCTCAATAGCGTTCACAAACGCAAAGGAACCACCAGAGGGAGTAAACGTGAGGACGAGATCATCGGTGTCTACGTTCAAAGAGTACTCTTTTACATCTCTGCTCTTGACCGTGAAGTCGGTTAAGAGCACATGAGTCTGTGACGAAACCGCGAAGTTGGCAGAGCCCATTTGGTAGGTTTGGTAGTTGAAGGGACTGAAATGGAGACGGACCCAGTGACGGCCACGAGCGACGGAGAATTTGTAGCGAGCGACTCCGGTGAAGACTCTGGCCGTCTGGTAGATGTCGGAGCTGCTGCTGCTGCTTTGACTCGCGAGGATCTCTTGGTTGTCAGAGGAGAGTAAGTTGGAGGCGAGCTTATCGGACATGAAGACTCGATCCGTGAGGGTGGAATTGGAGGGTGAGCCGCAGTTGATTAAGTAGTTGTCCTGAGGCGTGAATCCATGGCAGCAGCTGCAGAACAAGCACGAAACCAATACCAAAGTTGCCAACTTTTCAACACCCATCTTTGATTCTTGACCCAACAATACCAAAACCTGTTAATTCGATTCGAGCAAGAGGTGATCAAAGCATAAGGTAAGGCAGAACAAAGTACCTTTCTAAGATCAGAAATCCACGAGAAGTAACGGTCCCATGAAAGGATAGACTTGAGGACCAGAGCTTAATCAAGAACAGATCAAGAAACCGAAAACTCAGATTTTAAGTTTTTTAGTTTTTTTAAATAAAATTTCAACGTTCTCCAGCAAGGAACAGACTGGTAATAGGACGTTTGGTTTCTTTATGAACAACTCAGGAGTATTACTTCCGTTAGGAAAAGAAAAGGAGAAAGAAGACGGAAGACTGAACCCAAAAATTGTCTATTGATCGTATTTTCCCTGGCTGTATTTTTTTTTTTATTAATGGTTAAGAAGAAAGAGAAAAATAGAATTTCCAGGAAATGATTAGAAAACCTACATCTTCATCCCAATTAATATGTGAATGAAAAAGCTGTTTTTTTTTCTATCATCGGAAAATTGTTTTCAATATATTCAGAAAATAGTTAAATACAGTCCAGATGTTTTTTATATATAATTTTTTAAATGTTACGACTTTGTGTTTTTTTTTTTGCTTTCAGGTGTCTAATGGTGGTGGTTTGCAAATTGCAACAAAGTCAAACTTTTATTGCGAATTTTGAAATGTTATTTAAAATTTTCCAGGACGCAGATATTACTTATATTCACGAAACCTTTTTCGGGCTGCGTTCACTTTGAAGTTGGAAACAGTAAATTAAATTCTCATGGGTATGTGTGCTTATTTATATACTTATTTTATGATTTCTTGTTTTAATGGAAGTATTTTCTTTCAAATTTTTAGTATTAACACAACATAATAGTCTTATTTACGTCTTTAATCCTACTCAATCTTGGTTTTCACTTTTTCTAAAGACTTGCTGAGTTCAGTGTGTCAAACATTTGCCAAAGGGGATCCCTTTGCCAAAGTATAGAAAGAATAAAATTATTTGTATGGATATATATTTGGGCTTGTATGATTTAAGAGAATGACAACATTATGCTCAACTACTCCATTATACAACCATATGGAACATGACACATATTATCATTATTAATTGAAAATAATACGATCCCACTTATGCTCCTTGTGACATTATTCTTAAAACATTAGCTAACAAGACACCGCAACTAATATATTTAAATAGTTCTATTGGCTGGCCAGGATTGTTTGATGTAATACTCAAGTTGTACTTGATAGATTTAATAAATGATTTATCGGATTGAATAAAAACCAAGATTGGCGGAAGCGCGTAGCATAATTGTTAGCCCACGTCTCTCTAGAGAGAGTTTTATGATAAAGTCTTTCCTCACATCTAAAAGCTGAAAGGTAATTCCGAAAGGAATCTACTTAATAGGTTTGGGGCCTTCTGTTTGTCGGCAGCAAGGATCTGGTCAGGAAAGATTAACATTTTCTAGTTTCAATTTATTTTTGTATAACCTTCTGGAAGTTATACACAGATTGAAAAAGGAGATATACAACATAGGTCTGCGGGTATAAACCAACATGAACTTGTCAAACCGAACCGACCCAAAAAGTTCAGTTTTGGGTTAGTTTGATTCCAAAGATTGGTTCAATTGGGCAACTAAAAGAAACGGTTTTTTGTTCCGCAATCGGTTATTTTGGTTCGGTTCAGTAATTGGCTGGTTCAACAACTACAAACACTACCAATCTTAGCTGAAATTCCAAATCGAACTAACTAAAATCTGAACCGAAATAACCGAACCAACTAAAATAACCAATTTTTTTAAAAAAAAGTTTTTATTCAATTTAAATCAAAAAATTAACCGAAATAACCGCAAAATCAAAAACTTCAGTAAATGTTTTTGAAACCAAAATAACCGAAAACCAAACCAAATCTTTTTCAATTCACTTTGGTGAAATTTCGACCGATCCGAACTAACCGAATAACATGAACCCGCAGCCCTAATACAATTTTAGGAAAATTCAAACCACTTAATCCATATAATATGTAATTTTTATAAAAAATCATAAGCCAATTAATAAAATAACTTGATAATTTTTTTCTCAAGCATAATATTATAGTATACTTGAACTTCAATTGCAAGTAAGAGTCTTTATTATTCAACCCAATATCAGAGCAACATAGTGTAACATTCCGATTTTTGTTATATTGCAGAAATGTTTAAGAGAATTAATAATTTCACCTATGTCATTAAACTGTGCTTACCTTTTCGGGTACACATCCATTAAAACTCCAGAGTTAAGCGTGCTTGAGTTGAAGTAGTAGAATGATGGGTGACATATCGAAAAGTGATTTGCGATATCATGCGAATGAGGCCAACACACGGAGAAAGGTCATGTGGTAATGACATGATCAGTAAACAAGACTAATGAGCTTTCGAAAAATTAGTGCATCGTCTGTTGCATGGAATGAGGCCCACATGCCGAGAGAGCAGACGTAGGAGGCCCATTAACCGTGGACAGTCAGAGCGTTATACATAATATACATGAAGATGTTACTCTGACTATGTATTGAAAAGCAGTACAAAAGTTTGCCTAGCAAACTAAAATCCGGCATGAAGAATGATAATTGATCTTCTAATCAAACTATTTATAGTAAAAGAACAAAACAATTTCATCCCTCTAAAAATTGGGTTTGATAAAGAGGGAAGAGGAGATCACTTTTTCTCTCTCTAAGAAAAGAGGGAAGCTCTTAATGCTTCCAAATCTCATTCATATATATTTTTTTGTCGGCTACCAATTTTCTTATACCATGTTTTGGTCAGACAAAACGTTTCAACAAAGAGTACTTCTATTTGACCGTGTTTGATATATATCAGAGATAATAAAACCTCTGTTCCTAGCCTCTTTCGCTAATTAGTCCGCCTGACCATTCTCATTCCAGAAAATATGAAATAATTTTGCAGTATCGAAGTTATCTTGTAAACTTCGAAAAGTTTGAATCTCCGAAGAAAAAGTTCGCCAATACATCTGGCTCGTAGTCATATCCATTGGGTCTGAGCAGTCCATCTTGAAGCGGATCGAGAGGATCCTCATGTCTCTCGTATACGAGGCCGCCAAAAGTAGTTCTTCCATCTGAGCAAGTAAGGCCCAGAGGTTTCTATTGCCCGCACGTATTCCGAATGATTCAACACTGCCATTACCGATCCATGAAGCATCGATATGGCAAGTTGGGTTTCGAGTTATCCAATGCGGTACTGTCACTGCATATAAAGTATGAGGATCGTCATGATCCTCCTCCTCTTCCTACTCTTTTTGATTAGTCTTTCTTCAACTTTCTGTCTCGAGGGAAGCTAGTTAGAGAATGTCGATCGGAGAGATGAATTTTTCATTCATATAAAACTACTGAAATTTTGACAAAAAAAATAATACAACTTCTGAAATTTGAATAATAAGAAAATGGTTTCAAATAAACTAACTCGGTTTGTGTGCAAATCTGGTTGGGCCGATGGTGCCGTCCGTAAGGCAAAAACTTATCCGGTTCAAACCTAAAGTCTTGTATCGGCTTCTCTGTCGATGGTTTAGGTCCGATTCAAGATCTATCTTACTGTTTAATCAGAGAACTTTCTTTAACTTTTGCTGACAAATTGTGAGTTACGGTATGTGGGTTTTGCAGAGAATTCTGAATTAGGAGTTTTGATTTGTGGGTTCCGCAGAGATTTATGATTGTTCTGTTAAATTGTGAGAGGTCTGTGGTTCTCTGATATAATTAAGTGCTTGATAATGCCACTGAAACCTATGTCAGAGGAAACCTGTGTGGGATTTGATGGGTGATCTGATTCTAAAAGGTGCGGGTGCAAGAGCCCACATTGGTCTACTACGCGGTGAGGAGCTTGGTTAACATGGAGAATATTGCGGAGCCCGAAGACGACATATGGCCCAACCTAGGAGCCATCTTCACTGATCATCTCGTAAAGCTCAAGATGAAGCCGTTCCAGTCACAGTTGAAGAAGAAGGACACGGTCGGGAGTCTACTTACACTGATCTTCATACACTGCAGAGTACCACTAGATGATGCTGAGATGGACGACCATATCATCTACATGGATGAAGCCCACCTCACGAGTGCACAGTGGCTCAAGGATGACCGCTACTGGTGTTTCCGGGCTGAGGACGGCCCGTGCTTGATCCAGCTACCCCATCGTGCACTCACAGACTTCTCAGCAGGCCTCCCCAGCATCCAGTTCCATCCTGACCCGCGCCTCCTCTGCACTCCATCGACCATGCCGCGACGCTACACGGTCCAGCGACCTGGAGGACCTCAGCCGCACCAGCCCGAGGCCGCACTTCCGCCATTCCCGCCTATGCCAGACATGTCTACACGCCCTGAGGGAGATTTCCAGCGCGTAGTAGTCGATGCTCTCACCCCATCTAGGCTAGAGTATCGAGATGTCGCTGTTCGAGCAGGAGGAGTGTGCGAGCCAGCTCACCATCAGCAGCAGGACCATCATGCCAGCGCAGAGGCGACTCCGAGGAGACCACCGACGAGACTACTGATGAGGACTAGTCCTCATATTTCTATCCCTATCTACTTATGTTTCCTTCTGTTCTCATACTTTTAGGATTTATTCTTGGATTTATTATCTTATGTTATGACTGGAGTTTATCTTTTGCTAATCTTGCATATGTTTGGGTTGTCTAACAGAGCTAACTTGGCTGATTGAAACTCATAGTGATGAGTTAGACTCATACGTTGCAGCTAGCACAAAAATTTTCTGTCTCTTCGCCGTCGATCGACGAAGAGGTGCTTACGTCGATTGACGGTAGGGCAGTTATGCTGATCGATTAAATGGTGTTTATGTCGATCGACATTCGAGGCAGAAGGGTACGAACATGCTTTTCTCTTGTCTAACATCTAACTTAGTAATTATGATATATTCTCTAACCAATCTCAGACTGATTATCACTGGGGATATTGAAATTTAAGTCTGGGGGAGGTACTTACTGATACTTGTTTGTTATATGATTTCTATTTAAAAAGTTTTCAAAATGTTTTATTGAGTCAAGAAGGAGATAATGATCTTATTAGATTTTTGTTTGTTATATAACCAATTTTTAGCACCATTCTAGATTTACTGATGGTAGATAGTACTAAAGTGGATCAACCTGTCAACTATTCACACTTGCTGAAATTGTTTGAAAGAACCAAAGCTGACCTTCAACACTAAACCTGACACAATTGCTTGTCTTGGGGCTTGGTATACATGGGATCAGATTCTTCAAACAAGTCTGGAAGGTAAAACCTTATGTAGATTTATCACATTTTCTCTCTCTATTTCGACCCTAGATTATAGGTAAATTAAAAAAAAAAAAAAACAAATAGGTGTTAGTTTGGTGGAATCCGAACAAGACTTGGTGACTACAACCATTAAGGCTTGCTTCATAAGGATTCCAACAAAAAGAATTCGAACGGAACTTGGTGGCGGCAATCATCAAGGTTCGATTCATATGAATTCTTGGATATAGGTCAAAAAGATGTGAACATGACTTGGTGGCAACCACCATTAAGGCTTGATTCATGGAAGCCTGTCCAATCTTGGTCAATGATCCTGCAATAAAAGCAGATTTTGACTAAAGAGATAAATTAGTAGAGAAAAAAAATATAAACTAAATTTTACCTGCAGATCCGGATACTTGTTTGAGAATCTGTGCATCATGTGATCGGTACCCCCAAGGTAAAGCCTACACTTTTATTTATGCTAAGAAATGAGGTTGGTAAAGGGGAATGTTAGACATGATTTGCTAAGTTGTTGGCTAGGTGAATTTGGTTGCTAAGCTAGGATATGGTATAATTTGCTTTTGTGATTAGGACTTTTAAGATGTGGATTGCAATATTGTAGAGGTGATGATTCTAAGTTTTAAATCATGAGAATTACTCCTGTCTTCAAAACTCTCTCAGAGAGACTGCTTTAGTATGTTTTGCTTGAGGACAAGCAAAATAGTAAGGCTGGGGGAGTTGATAGACCATGGATTATACCCATTTGGAGACCTTTTGAGCTTTGCTGGATGGTCGATTATTTATCAGAATATCGACCGACGGTTATCAAGAAATATTGATCGATTATGAGCTCTTCTCATCGATCGTGGCGAAGCCACCCGAGAGTTATTGACAAAATTAGAAGATTGCAAGTTTCACACAAATTTCAATAATTACATTTTAAGTCCCTGGCCGCCTGTTAGACTATATTTTAGGGTTTTGTATCATTTTAGAGACAGACTTGCCTAGAGACCTTTTAGACCTAGTTTGGAGAGAAGCAACAAGCTACCATTGGAGAGGGAGAGCTTAGTATTGGAGAGATAGATCAAAACTACAAAACATAAAAGATCTTGAACTCCCTTGCTTTCATTTACTCTATTGCTTACTGTTATTATTCATTTTTTTTAAGTATTATTCAGACCATCATAACCATGTACCTTATGATATGTCTGAATAGTCCTTACTGTTAGATTTAGGTTTCTCAATAGGTTGATAAATGTATTACTGACTCAAACTGTTATTAGGGTGTTTAAAAATATAGTTCTTTCATCTAGTTGTTCTTAAAGCTAAGTTTAGGATTGATCACCCTTTAAACTTAGATCTTAGGATTAATTGAGATCAAACCATTGCTTGACTCAATACCTAAAAATAAACTAGTATGATCTAACTGACTACATACAGACGAGAGTTTATCTAGTGAGTTAGAGAATAATAATCAAACCTGTCCGTAAAGCCTTCTGGAAGAAGCATCGATCGATGCAGCGATAGTTTTTGTCGATCGATATTTTGAAATGTATCGATCGATGTTCTTAATGAATCATCGATCGACACTTTCTCGCGATTAACATACGATAGTTGAAATCCGAGATCCAGATTAGATAATCAGATTGATTATATCTTAGTTTGAATTCAATAACAATTAATACAAATAAACCCCTAAAACCCCAAATTAAGTATTTACTTATCATACCTGAGAATATACCTGAATCTAGCTATTCTCCCAACTGTTAACAACCTCAAAACAAACCAATCGAGCAATAACATTCCTCACCAATTCATTTACTGCTTTAAAACCCATAAACCAATTAATCTAGCCTACTTTAAAAACCATAATCTATTGTGTAATCCTAGAGTCTCTGTGCATTCGATTCCTAATTACTACATCTGAACCTCTTATTTGAGAGAGTAATTCACTCCTTTGGGTAATTTGAGTGATATCAATAGCTTTGAGAGCTTAGGATAGGAGAGAGAGATTTGAACTTCATAAACAGAGAAGATCTTGAACTCCCTTGTTTCTTTACTCTGTCTTGTTTACATTTCATATTCATTTCATTTAAGTATTATTCAGACCATCATGACCATGTTTCTTATGAATATGTCTGAGTAGTCTTATTGTTAGATTAGGGTTCTTCAAAAGCGTGATCTATGTATTGCTAATATAAATTGTTGTTAGGATATTATAATAGTTCTTCATATAGTTGCTCTTAATGCTAAGTCTAGGATTGATCACTCTAAGCTTAGATCTTAGGTTTAACTAACGCAAGCGGAAGCTTGGTTAATTTCCTGAAACTAACTAGTATGATCTAATTGACTGGATACACACGGAAGTTGGTCAAGAAGATTAGAGAACCTATTTAAACCTGTTCGCAAAGCGTGCTAGAAGGAATGTCGATCGACAACTCCATAGTTATATCGATCGACGGTCTGAAAGGTGTATCGATCGACATTCATATAGAATCGTCAATCGACACTTTTTCAAGATCAACAAGCGACAGTTGAGATCTTAGATCTAGACATTAGAAAATCTAAACAAACGAAAGTTGACAGATTATACATAAGTTTGAGTTCGAGAACATATAATTCATAATTCCTAATTAACTAAACTAAGTTTGCATACTTGTCACACCTGAGAATTATCCTAAATCTAGCTCTTTCCCAAAACAGTTTACAACCTAAAAACATTTCAATTGAACAACTATCTTGTTCAACTAATTTACTGCTTTAATCATAATCGTCTAGCTTTACTTCGAAAACTACAAATCTATTGTGTAATCTTAGAGTGTCTGCGGATACGATCCATAAGTATTACAACTGAACCTCTTATTTGAGAGAGTACAAATCACTCCTTAGGATAATTTGAGTGATATCTGATAGGCCATGGATGTACTCATTTTAGCCATGGTTTATAAGTGTTTTAATAACTAATTACTATGTTTTAGAGTCTATTTAGTATATTTATAGGTTTAGGAGTGATTTGGAAGAAACTAAATATTTAGGAGCATTTTGAGACAAAAGGAGAGAACATCCGAGCTGACTATTGAGCAAGACCAGAGGTCGACATTCAGAGGAAATAATCGATCGATGCATGCTTTGTGACATCGATCGACAGCGAAGCGCGCAGAAGCATGTTTGGTTCCAGCCGGCTTACAGCCCAAGACTTCACCAAATTACAAGATTGCCCCTGGCGAGTTTTTAACCTAATATTTATATGTTGCCAATGTGTTTTAGGCAAAGTGTGATTTCTTGTTCTCATGTTTCCACAACAAAAGGTTTTCTAGGATTTAGTAGAGTTGGAAAGAAGATCGAGAGAAATTTGTGATTAGAACTCCATTATTATCTATTATATATCTATGCAGTTTTTATACCTTATTGTTTCTATGAATTGATTAGCTATGTCTGAGTAGTTCTACTGTTAGATTTAGGGTGCAAATAGGTTATGAGAGATTAGCCCCAACTATAGATTGCTAGTTGTGATATTCATCAATAGGATTGTCATTAATGCATGTTTCTAGTTTAGCTAGCTAGAACCTTGACCTAGAAGTTGTAGGCATAAGTTAACACTTGAATCTCACCCTGAATCAGTCCTAATTGAGCTAGGATTGTTAGAGTAAGGCGAAAGCTGATCTAGTAAGCCTAGTGAGCATTATTCAACCCACACGTAAAGCTTGACTAAGAGCGCGTCGATCGATATTCCTATAGAATAATCGATCGACATTGCAAAAGGTGTATCGATCGATATTCCTCTAGAATCTTCGATCGAGACTTTCTAATTGGTCCGACCTATTGTTGAGACCATTAGATATGGTTAATAGACAAACTTAGAAAGCGAACGCCAATCGGTTTTATCTCAAGTGAATAAGCTCTATAATATCATGCATACAACTATTAAGCATCTGTAGGATTATAATCCTGATTACCTGAATAGAAACCCTAAGTCTAGCTATTTCATTTAAGTGTCAAAAACCCCAATCAAACCAACCGAGCAACTACCTTGCTCACAATTTGCTATTTACATTTAAACATAATCAACCTAGCTTAATCACTCTATTTAGATTTATTAGATTCCCTAGCTCTTTGTGGATTTGATCCCTAAGTACTACACTTGAACCTTTTATTTGAGAGAGTAATTCACTCCTTAGGGTAGTTTGACTGAGATCAATATCATGCTGACACCGTTCACATCTTCCACCAGCCACTTCATCATCTCATTCTCATCAATCAGTCTTTCCCTTTCACCACATTGATTTCTTTTTCCACCAGCTAGATACTAGACGAACAAATCTAACAAGTACTCATCAAAAATAAGACGCATTATTACGGCAAAAAATGTACAATAGTACCTGATATCACTCAAATTACCTTAGAGCGACTTTTACTCTTTCACATAAGAAGTTCAGTTGTAGTACTTAGGGATCAAATCTACAAGGAGCGAGGGCACACAATAGATCTAAAGCAGTAATGATTAAGCTAGGCAGTAAAATTATAAAACAATAAATAAAGTAAAGTAGGGTGAACAAGCAGTTGTTCAGTTGATTGAGGTTGTAAACAATAAGAGAAAATAGCTTGATCTAAGGTTCAGGTAATTAGGATTATAGAGATTTAGAATTCTTAAGGTATGTAGATGACAATCCTAGAACTCGATGTCTAATGCATGAGATGTCCAGCTTTCGCTGCAAATCAAATATGTTGGCTAAGTCTAATATGTCAGTTGTCGCTTGTTGATATGGATCGAGTGACGATCGATGCTATTGAGTTAGCGTTGATCGATGCTGCCTTAGACAAGCGTTAGAGAGCTGATCGATTTGTTCGGTAGTCTTAACCAAATCAGTTGTCGCTTGTTTCTAGCAATCCTAGCTCAAGAGAATCTATTCTGGTGTAGAACCTACTGTCGTAGTTGTCCACAATCCTAATATCAAAGTCCTAGTTTGTTACTCTAAAACACATTCATTAATAACAATTCTTTGAAGGTTGTTTAATTATCACCTTAGCAATTCTATAGTATTTGCTAATCCTTCATAATCCTAATAAACCCTAAATCTAACAAGAGAAACTACTCAGACATGATCAAGCAAAACATGATAATAAATTGAATAGACTGCATAAATATAATAAGGTAAAAAAACTAGAGTTCCAATACAAAGATCTGAAGGAGTCTTGGATCTTCTCTCTAAACTAAAAAAAAAAACCTAAAAACATTATGCTATGAATGAATGAAAATAAGAAAGTTTGTGTTGCCCAATACAATGGAAGAGCACGTAAATATTAGGTTAAATTCGTCAAGGGATAGTTTTGTAAATATGTAAAACTTGGGCTTCAAGTCGGTCATGAACAAGAGGCCCGCATTCACACTTCGCTGTTGATCGACGACAAGTGATGTTTATTGATCGACGGTTGACTACAAATGTCTACTCTGGCTGGTTTAATGAACAGCTACGAGGTTCTTCTGTCTTTATCTCCAAAATGCTCCATAATCATCATATTGCTCCAAAACATACATAAACCCGTAAATATTCTAAAAAGACTCCAAAACACAATATAGATTTTAAAACACTTATATACCATGGCTAAACACTGGTAAAATCCATGGTATATCAGTACCCGATAAGTAAACAAGTAGCAGCCAACTATTTTAATATATGTTATTATAATTGTTATCTGAATGGTAACTATCATGAAAAAAAATGTATAATAGTACCCGATAAGTAAAAAGATAGTGGTCAACTATTTGAATATCTGTTATTATAAGTGTTATCTGAAAGAATATTATGTATTGAAATATGATAAATTTTAGAAATGTAAAGTAGAAACGATATTACTTGAAGGACATGTGTTAAACGAAACAAGATTACATTGAAGCGGCTGGGTTGTGGCGGAGCCGATGAAGGTTGAGGTTCTCTGTGCTGTTGTCCACGAGCTAGAAGAGTGTGTCGGTCACAAAACTCATAAGGAAATCAGAGTGAATGCCTGAAATTAGGAGCCGTCGTCGTGAAACTAGAGAAGTCGCTATTTGTTGCGCGGAACGCCTCTGATTCGAGATGAATCAGAAGTCTACTTTGATCGAACGAGACACTCGTGTGATCCTCTCGACTCTCAAGAATACGCCAGCTAAAGATACTCTAAAGAAAGCGTACAAGAACGACACAGATCCGATTGTTTACCCAGGGTATCACTCCGATGTGGAGTACTAATCCCTGGGGCCAGACTCAGTCTAGCAAATTCACTAGAACAAAGGCACCTCTCCAAAACGGAGAAGATGAAGATCACCGGAGCTACACAAGTCGTCTTCTCTCTCTTTCTGTTTTAGCTAACGTCTCACTTGTTACTCTATCTCTCATCCCCTATTATATATAACCAAGGGGTTTACAAGTCTCTCTGAATCAATTAAGCTAAACCGGATATAACACCTAACCGGTTCAACCAGAATTAACTAACTCTAACTACCCGAGTAACAAGCTAATAACTAACCCATCATTACAAGATTAGATCACTCACCAACATACTCCTCCTTGAGCTAAGCTTGAAACTTCCATCTCGTACTTGCTCTTCTAGTACCCCTTTGTTCTCTGCTGTGGATTCACCTTCTAGACTTATACCGTCTGGCGCAGTCAAGCATTTAAGCTTTAATGACCTTGAGCAAGCTCAACGCTGCATTGAACTTACTCACCGGAACCACTTTCGTCAAAATATCAGCCGGATTCCTACTCGTATGTATCTTCACCACTTCAATCTCCCCTTCATCGATAATGTCTCGTATGAAGTCATACCTGACCCTCATGTGCTTTGTGCGTTCATGGAACACTGCGTTCTTGGACAAACAAATAGCACTTTGGGAGTCACACCAAACTTGAACTGGTCCCTGCGTAATTCCCAACTCCTTAAGCAGACCCTTAAGCCATATGGCTTCCTTCACAGCTTCCGTTAATGAGATATACTCCGCTTCAGTTGTCGACAGAGCTACCACTGGTTGAAGACTCGATCTCCAACTCACCACATTTCCTCCAATTGTGAAAACATATCCAGATAGAGATCTGCTCTTGTCTCTATCGCCTGCAAAGTCGGAATCACAGTAACCTTGGACTTTGAACTCCTTCTCTCTGGTGAAGACCAGTTGAACTTCTGCTGAGCCCTTCATATATCTGAGTAGCCATTTCACTGCTTCCCAATGAATCTCCCCAGGTCTACTCATGAAACGACTAACCAAACCAACTGCATATGCGAGGTCAGGCCGAGAACCAATCATCGCATACATGATGCTTCCCACTGCAGACAGATATGGGATTACCTCAGTATCAATGCCTTCCTCTCGCTCTTTTACTGCAGAGAGTTTAAAATGAGCTCCCATTGGTGTGAGAGAGCTCTTTGCTCCTTCCATTCTAAAGTTTGAGACCACCTTTCTGATGTAGTCAGTTTGTCCCAACCTTAGAACACCTTTGCTTCTGTCTCTATAGATGTCCATGCCTAGAATCTTTCGTGCTGGTCCTAGATCCTTCATTTCGAAACTTGACTCCAGCTGCTCTTTAAGCTTCTTCACATCTTTCACGTCTTTAGCTGCTAGTAGCATGTCGTCTACATATAACAAGAGGTATACCAAACTGCCATCTGAACCCTTTCCTGTGTAGACACAAGCGTCACTACTGCTCCTTTTATAACCATGCTGTGTCATAAACTCATCAAAACGTTTGTTCCATTGACGAGGTGACTGCTTAAGCCCGTATAAAGACTTCTTGAGAAGACATACGTGATCTGGCTTCTGTTTGTCTTCATATCCTTCGGGTTGCTCCATGAATAAATCTTCATCAAGGTTTCCATGAAGAAACGCCGTCTTCACGTCCATTTGCTCCAATTCTAAATCCAAATTGACCACAAGTGACAGCAACACTCGTATTGATACATGCTTCACTACTGGAGCGAAGACCTCATGGTAATCAATACCCTCCTTTTGGGAAAACCCTCTGGCCACCAACCGTGCTTTATGTCGCTTGGGGTCTTCTTCAGTTATGCCCGGCTTGATCTTGTATAGCCATCTGCAACTTATGACCTTTCGATCTTTTGGTCTCTTCACCAACACCCACGTACCGTTCTTGACTAAAGAGTTCATCTAATCATCTGACGCTATGCTCCATTTGTCCCACTCCTTGCTAGCTCTTGCTTCAGAGTAGTCACTTGGCTCTTCTATGTTCATGACTTCGAACATAGACAGAGCAAATGCGACCTCAGTGCAGTCGTAGTCGTTAAATTTTACTGGGGGCACGACTGTTCTTCGAGGTATGTCTCTGGCTAGCTGATAGCTCGTTAGACCCGAGCGAGCCTGCTCTGTTTCATCTTGATTCATGTCTTCTGTCTCACGATCATCAACCACACGTTGAGTAGCTCCTCCTTGATCTGACCTACCTTCACCTTCCTTGATAGGTATTTTCACAAATGGCTTATCTGCGTCTTCAGGGGTTGTTTGCTCTACTTTCTCAATGTTCTTTGGGATATCCTTGAACATAACATCTTCACAGAATTTCACATTTCTGCTGACGACACACTTCTCGCCTTCTAAGAGCCACACTTTGTAGCCTTTCGTGCCTGGAGGATAGCCTATAAGAACGCCTTTAACTGCTCTAGGCTTCAGCTTCCCTTGGCTGATATGAACATACGCCACAGAGCCAAACTTTCTCATATGCTTGTATCCCGGTTTCTTTCCAAGCCATATTTCTTCTGGAATTTTGAACTCGACAGCTGATGAAGGAGAACGATTTATCGTGTACACAGAGAACGCAGCAGCCTCTGACCAGAAGTCTTCACCGAGGCCAGATTCATCTAGTAGACATCGTACCTTCTCCATTATGGTGCGATTCATCCTTTCGGCCACGCCGTTTTTCTGCGGTGTGTAAGCACACGTTCTGTTCCTTGCTATGCCATGTTTCCTGCAAAACTCATCAAACACACGGTTGCAAAATTCTAGACCGTTATCGGTCCTAAGGCATTTTACTTTCTTATCAACCTGATTTTCAACAAGTGTTTTCCACTCACTAAACCTAGAGAAAGTTTCATCCTTTGAGCTAAGGAAACATATCCAAAATTTTCTAGAGTGATCGTCAATTATTGAGAGAAAGTATTTGTTACCAGAGAGGGATGGATGCACATTCTGTGAGCCCCATAGATCTGCATGAATGTACTCTAATACGTTAGTAGTATTATGCTTACCTGTACCAAAACTTACCCTTTTGGATTTTCCCATCACGCAGTGCTCGCAGAAGAACTCTGACCCAACGTCTTTCTTTTCCAGAGTCCCATTCCTAACCAGGACTTGGAGATTCTTGTAGCTCATATGCCCCAACCGGCTATGCCACAAGGGAACCTTCAGTTTAAGACCTTCTGAGTTGCAGGCTTCAGGAACCACCGTCTCTCCATCAAGAATGTATAAGCCATTCTTCAACACTCCTTGGCATGCTACCTTGGAGTTCTTTGTGAAAATGATCTTGCCATCTCCACCGCTATGCTTGAAACCCAGCTTATCAAGAGTTCCTGTGGAAATCAAGTTCCTTCGGAGTGATGGAACATATCGCACGTTTTGTAGGATCTTTACTGAACCACCATGAGAGTTGATCCTCACAGTGCCGATCCCAAGAGTTTCCACTGTATGAAAATCTCCTAGCAGGATCTTTGTGGACTGATTCTCTTTGTACTCCGTGAACCAGTCGCGACAGGAGGTCATGTGATGAGTGCACCCTGAGTCAATCACCCAATTTTCATTAGCTTCATCACTAGTAACTGTTAGAGTTTCAGGATCTCCAATTGCGACAGCTACTTCTCCATCACTGTCTTGATCCATCTTCTTCTTTCTTGCAAAGCAGTCGGCTTTGACATGGCCTTCTTTCTTGCAATACCAACAGGTAACCTTCCTATTCTTGGACTTGCTTCTACCCCTGTTGCCTCGTGTGTCTCCATTTTCCCGCCTACTTTGCCTTCCTCTATCAGAAGAGTAAAGGACTGTGGCGCTCCCCTTCTCACTCCTTTCAGTATCTTTAAGCTCTCTTTGTTTGGATCTTTCAGCTGATATTACTTCCTCCAATGTAAGAGAATCCTTCCCGTACTTGAGTGTGTGCTTCAGCTGATCGTAGCTGGTTGGTAAGGAGCTCAAGAACACGATAGCCTGAATCTCGTCAGTGACGCTGACGCTCAGGCTTCCCATCTCTGCAACAATTTTCAGAAACTCATCTACGTTTATATCAATAGTCTTGGAGCTATCACACTTAAACGTATAGAACTGTGATTGAACAAAGATTCGATTTGGTAAAGACTTGGATAGATACAACCTTTCAAGAGACGACCACATCGAAGCTGCGGTAGTGCAGTGCTTGATCTTGCGGAGGACTTGGTTTCCAATATTCAGGATGATCATGTCTTTCGCCTTCTCGTCTTTCTCCAGCTTTACTGGATCAAGAGTCGTCTTCGACTCTGTAGACACGGAGTCATCATCGTCGTCTCCCTTATTTTCTTCTTCCTTTGTCACTGTAACTTCAATCTCGAAGTGCGCCATCATTCGAATCGTCCACAGCGAGAAATCGCCAGTTCCGTCGAACAGCTCCACTTCAGCTCGGATCTTCTTCGTCATCATCGGAACCCTCAGATCTTGACAACGAGGCTCTGATACCACTTGTTGTGCGAAACGCCTCTGATTCGAGATGAATCAGAAGTCTACTTTGATCGGGCGAGACACTCGTGTGATCCTCTCGACTCTCAAGAACACGCCAGCTAAAGATACTCTAAAGAAAGCGTACAAGAACGACACAGATCCGATTGCTTACCCAGGGTATCACTCCGATGTGGAGTACTAATCCCTGGGGCCAGACTCAGTCTAGCAAATCCACTAGAACAAAGGCACCTCTCCAAAACGGAGAAGATGAAGATCACCGGAGCTACACAAGTCGTCTTCTCTCTCTTTCTGTTTTAGCTAACGTCTCACTTGTTACTCTATCTCTCATCCCCTTTTATATATAACCAAGGGGTTTACAAGTCTCTCTGAATCAATTAAGCTAAACCGGATATAACACCTAACCGGTTCAACCAGACTTAACTAACTCTAACTACCCAAGTAACAAGCTAATAACTAATCCATCGTTACAAGATTAGATCACTCACCAACACTATTGTTAACAATAATCCAAAAAGATTTTTTCGGATTCAATCTATCAAAACTTACCAAAAATGTGTGCAAATTGATTTCTTCTTTGACTTTTGATTCTTCTCCTTCATCTTTAGCCCTCTTGCCGACTGAAGCGTTCTTCACTGGAAGTAAATAAAATGAGTTCAGGCAACTGTACTTCTTTCATAACGCCGAGTGATAAATTTTTTAGATCTTTGTAAAGAAGAATTAAGAATTCGACAAAAATTAAATGTTGTATGAAAAAGACATGAAAGGGGGTGATTTTCTACGAAACTATTAAGCTTTTGAAAAGTGTAATTTCAGCCTTTCCTTTGCCCATTTCATCTTTTATGGTAATAGTGGAGTATATTACATGACGTGTAATAGGGTCTCTCCCACCCTTAGTCTCTTATACATAATCTTATAGTACACGATAGTGTGGCCTCAGGTCTATAGGAGTCTTTTGGTATTAATTTTGTTACAACAAGGTTATCTATAGTGATCGGTTATTTACCTAAATATGATGATTTCTGTGTTTATACGACATAATCCCCCTATACATTAAAAGAGAAGTCACTTTAGTGATTTTTGCTGAGGTGGCACTCATATAGAGCTTCTCAGGAAAAACGTTATAATTCTATTAGCTGGATTTTTTTGAATTTTTCTTTTTCATTTATTTTAATCAATCACTTATGTAGACAAGCCCAAAACTATTGTTGATTTCGTTAAGCCCATATATAGCTAAGGGATAATAATTATCGATTTAGTTTAGCCTTGGGTACCCGTTCGGGTTCGGGTCGGGTATTTCAGATTTTCGGGTATTTCGGTATAGAGGTGTAGAACCCGTTCGGGTATTTCTGTACTTCGGGTCGGGTTCGGGTATTTTTAGTTCGGATTCGGTTATTTCGGATCTGGTTCGGATATTTAGATTTTGAAAAAAAAAATTAAAATTTTCATTTCTCAAGTTTCTTATATTTAAAAATATAACTTTCAGTTAACTAATTTTTTATTTTTAATAGATTGAATAGTTAATAGATTTAGACATAACATTTTAAAACTAAAAAGGCATTAATTTAGTTATTTTTTTTTAATTTCGGATGTAACTTTTTGTTAATTTTTTAAATAAAAAACTTGACATGCATTTTAAGTGAGTAGCAAATCATTTTTTCGTAATTGTATGTATATCATATGAACTTAAAGTATGTGTAGTATCAATATAAATATTTTATATAAAATGAGAGATGTAAACTAAAAATATAAGGTTAATTATACATATGTTCGGTTATCTTCGGATATCCATTCGGGTTCGGGTATTATCCGTTCGGGTTCGGGTATCCAATCTCTCCTTATTCGATACACGTTCGGGTATTTTGTTACTTCGGTTCGGATTTCAGTTCGGGTTTTTCGGATCGGGTTCGGGTGCCACTTCGGATATCGGATAAAGTGCTCATCCCAACTAATTAGGTTGTTTGTTTTTAATAACTTACCTTTCTAATATAGATTACTTGCGCAAGTTCTTATCATTAAATATGCAAATAACTTATTAACAAAATTTATTTTTAATAACTTACCTTTCTAATATAGATTACTTGTGCAAGTTGAAATCATTAAATATGCAAATCACTTATTCACAATATGGATTACTTGCGCAAGTTGAATACATTAAATTTTATCGATTTAGTTTACCATTGGGCAAGATTTAGAATTAAGACAAATATTAAAAACTTTCCTTATTATTCAAACGGTAAACTTGCGCATGTTGATATCATATTTATTATAGTGCTTACAAAATATTTTAATGTTTCTAATTAGGTTGTTTGTTTTTAATAACTTACCTTTCTAATATGGATTACTTGCGCAAGTTAAAATCATATCATATGCAAATCATTTTTTGACAATACACATTTAATATCTTTTTTTAAACGATTTTATTATTTATTGTGCAAAATATTAAAATCATTAAATATAACTTTCAGTTAACTAATTTTTTATGGTTAATAGATTTAGACATAAAAATTTAAAACTAAAAAGGCATTAATTTAGTTATTTTTTAAAAAAATTTAGATGTAATTTTTTGTTAATTTTTTAAATAAAAAACTTGACATGCATTTTCGGATCGGGTTCGGGTGCCACTTCGGATATCGGGTAAAGTGCCCACCCCTACTAATTAGGTTGTTTGTTTTTAATAACTTACCTTTCTAATATGGATTACTTGCGCAAGTTGAAATCATTAAATATGCAAATAACTTATTGACAAAATTTGTTTTTAATAACTTACCTTTCTAATATGGATTACTTGTGCAAGTTGAAATCATTAAATATGCAAATCACTTATTCACAATATGGATTACTTGCGCAAGTTGAAATCATTAAATATTATCGATTTAGTTTACCCTTGGGCAAGATTTAGAATTAAGACAAATATTAAAAACTTTCCTTATTATTCAAACGGTAAACTTGCGCATGTTGATATCATATTTATTACATTGCTTACAAAATATTTTAATGTTTCTAATTAGGGTATTTGTTTTTAATAACTTACCTTTCTAATATGGATTACTTGTTCAAGTTAAAATCATATAATATGCAAATCATTTTTTGACAATACACATTTAATATCTTTCTTTAAACGATTTCATTATTTATTGTGCAAAATATTGTGCGTCATTAATATGAGAAATAAATCGACTGTATATATATATGAGACACCCAAGGTCTTAAAATACAAACATTCTCTTTTCATTCTTTAAAGTATTATTCACAAATCTTTCCTCTCATACTATTAAGGTATTACGACGATGCTGCTTGTGTGCTAAGAAAAATGTGTTTAGACGCAAAGGCTCCTCATCTTTCATCGACTCTGACACCCACTTTGCCTTGGAAGTATTATATGCTACTTGATGAATCGACTCTGCCACCCACTTTCATCGACTCTGCCACCCACTTTACCTTGGAAGTATTATAGAAAGATTAATAATGTTTTATTTATTACTTTTAATATTTATAAACTATAAAATACAATGAACGAAATTTTATATAAGATAATTATAATAGTTTTATACTCTAGTTGATGAATTATGTTCGAATATAATTATATAATAACTATTTTAAATATTACAAAATCCAAAAATGGTTATTAATATTATTTTTAAATTATTTATCGTTGTTTAAAGAATAAATTTATCATAATTTTAAAATAATTTATAAAATGCTTACAAAATGCAAGGCAAAGTTTCACTTTCAAGAGTTAAGTCGAGATCTGGATTAAAAATCCTAATAACTGGTAAAGAAGGGAAGCCGCAGACAAAAATATTGAATGTTGTCTACAAACAAGTTTTTCAGAATATTTCGTAGTCACGGTACGTAATTTTAGTCAACTTTTTTTTCAAATACAAATTTTAAAATGAATAAACTGTTGCAGTTATTTATTTTTTGATTTTGCTAGATGGGTTGTGATGAGTTAGGAGACCGATGACGGTATGTCAATTTAATATTATTTCATGTTCAATAAAATTTAGAAATTTATAAATCTATCAAATAATGTTAACCCGTCAAATTGCTTACAAAATTTATTTAATTTTTTTTTCAAGTTTCTAATTGAATTTGCTTTCTTTATCGAGAAATGTACTTCATAATTTATATTATTTATGGATAATATTTTGATTTTTATTATATTTTCTTTTAATATGTCTACATAAATGTTTGTTTATTATTTATGAAAAAATAATATTATTCACCTAAAATAAAGAATTACGAAACATATACAATACAATTCTAATTAATGATAATATAAAATCTGTTACTTATAAAACTATACACTATTTATTCTATTTTTTGAATGAAAGTATCTTCGTAAACACACAAAATATTTTGTGACGTTGCAATTATACATACACACAATATCTGCCTCTTCATACTGGCGTTACTGTGTTCCCTCTCCTGAGGTACGTACCGAGAGAGAACACAGGGTGCGGACCGATCATGTTCTTATGTCCGCACAGGGTGCGGACCGGTCACCTAGTTTATCTATTAAAAAACTGCACATGATTTAATTTTGTGTCTTAAATTTTTGAAACTGCCCATACACCTTTGTCTTTCCTTCTACACTCTCTTTCGTCATATGTTTTGCTTGAGAAAGAAGACAGTACATTCTCTATTAGTTATCTTCATCTTCTTGATAATGCATATTTTATTTTAAAACTAAACAAATTTGACGAAGAAATCAAATCCTACATAGAAACCCACTGCTCTTATATTATTTGAAAATATTTACTCCTTAAATTTTATTCGTCAATCTCGATTGGTTTCTTTTCCCGAACATCAGTCGAACTCCTCATCTTCTTTATCTCATCTTTGCCACCATTTCTCAAATTTTAAACCTTCCCCATTAATCTTAGAACCTAAAATCAGTACATTAATTAGGGATTGCAATTGATTGCATCATCTTCCTAAATCAAAGTATGTTAAGAAAATATCGTAAGCATAAAAACATTAGTAGCAACTAACTAATTATACATGTAACATTTATATAAGAGTAATTCTTGGGTTCACCCCCTAGGGTGAACCTCTAGATTCACCAACCGATAGTGTTTGAGTATTTGATATTTGATATCTTTTTAAAAAGGAAACAACATTGAATTTCCAAATAAGATTATCTTTTTAAAATAAAACAATAAAAATACATAAAAATAGTTACAAAAAATAAATAAATAAATATTTTTAAGTCTTCAGCAAAATACTAAACCCTATACCCTAAATCTTAAACCTAAACCTTAAATTTTGGATAAACTCTAAACGTTTGAAAATCTTAAACCCTAAATCATACATTAAAAACTAAATTTTAATAACACTAAACCCTAAATCCTAATCACTAAACCCTAAACCCTTGGATAAACCCTGAACCCTTGGATAAATCATAAACTGTAAATCAAAAATATTTAAAATTAAACTCTAGAGTTTATGATTTATCCAAGGGTTCAGAGTTTACCCAACGGTTTAGGGTTTAGTGATTAGGATTTAGGGTTTAGTGTTATTAAAATTTAGTTTTTAATGTATGATTTAGGGTTTAAGATTTTTAAACGTTTAGAGTTTATCCAAAGTTTAAGGTTTAGGGTTTAGGGTTTAAGATTTAGGGTATAGGGTTTAGTATTTTGCTAAAGAATTAAAAATATTTATTTATTTAGTTTTTGTAACTATTTTTATGTATTTTTATTGTTTTATTTTAAAAAGATAATCTTATTTGGAAATTCAATGTTGTTTCCTTTTTTAAAAGATATCAAATATCAAATAATCAAACACTATTGGTTGGTGAACCTAGAGGTTCACCTTAGGGGGTGAACCCAAGAATTACTCTTTATATAAAATCTTGATTTGTTTTTATAGAAAGTGTTAACTGGTTATAGTTATGTTAGAATAGTAACATTAAACTTTAGCAACCAACTTTGCACGGTACTTATAACAAAATATCTAACACATTTGCGAAACACTTCTCTACTTCTATGTATTTCATATAGAATGATAATAAAGAATGAGTATTCAATGGCATACAAAATGCTAAAAATTAACTCTTCGGTATCAAATCATGCATCAACTAACAAAAAATGTACCACATAATTAAACATGTATTAGATAAGAAACTATGTATCAAACAATGTATTAACATACAAATCATGTATCAATCCATTTATCATCTAACCAACCATGTATCAAACAATGTATAAGTTAACAAATCATTTATCAGCTAACAATATCAATTAACAATAAGTATTTTGTAAGAAAACCATTTATCAATTAGCGGCAACATAGTTGCAAAAGGTAACAAAATATGCATTCTAAAGGGTATAAAATGAAGGATATGAAAACATCTAGGATCTGTTAGAACATAAATATTATCGGTTAATTAACTAAGTATTAGCTACCCTAAATGTTATCAAAATATGTATAATCTACCAAACGATGTATCAGCTAACAAAACATGTATTCAGTAACTACAATTATTTTTGTGAAAGACTATATATCCGAAACAGCGATATAAAAGTGATATAACATCTTCAGCTCCAGCCTATTTTTTATGTCAATAATATAAAATTTCATCCAAAAACGTTATATAACATATATTCCAAACAGCAATAAAAACATGTACCAAATAACTACAACTATTTGGTAAGATCAAAGATAACATGTATCCTAAACCACAATATAAAAAGACGGATCTGCTACATCATAAATAAATCAGGTAATGAAGAAAATGTCGTCTAACATAAAGGTATAAACTTATTTTATCCCAGCTATCAAGCCATGTATAAGCTGAAGACAATTATTTTATATCTTACAAATTATTAATAAATTAGCGGAAATATGTTTTGTAATTCTGGAAATTTGTTTCATGTAGCGTGGTAAGAAAATTTTGAGACATGGATAAAAGACCCTACCGCTAACAAAACATGTATCCTAACGAAAATTACGGACCATATCCAACATATTGGAGATGTATTGTATGCCAAAACGTTTGAATCATGATCGTAATACGTGTAATTCGTAAATCAGTTAGAAAGGGCCTAATACATGAAACTGCCGTTTACGAATTAGCATGTAAAGTAACCCAATCCTAATGAGGGTTTAATTTTCTTTTCTTGGAGAGGAATACAGAAGATAAATGATTATTGAAGATTCTGAAAGGGATAAACTTGAATCTTGACAAAAAAAAAAGACCGGAGGAAATATGAGAAAAAGGGAAGTAATGGATCTACATGAAAATGGCAACACACCTGACCTTGGAAGAGTATATAAACAAGGCCAGGACAGATGAAATGAGAATAAATTTAGCTATTTAAACTCTCTGCAATTCGAAAGCTTAGGCTTTATTTTAGTCTTTTGTTAACGAGCTTCGACTCATATAGGATTTCTTAGCTTAGGTGGATACTCTAGTGAATTTGTTTTTGCCTTTGATGATTTGATTTTCATAGTAATCTCACTTCCAGACGAATGACTTTTACGGTTTTATCTCTGGAACACTCTCATTAATTTTATTTTTCTTATTATCTTATAAATTTTTCGCGCATCTTTTTTATTACTTATCATTGTTTCTGCAGAAAATCTGATTCTCTAAAAACATTACGCTTTTCAATATAAATTTTGATTTTGCAAGGTTCGGTTCCCACGCGCAAAAATTCAGCTTGAAAACCAGGATCTCGACTCAAGAAGTTCAACTTCTGATTAGACTGTGGCGACCATTCTTCAGACCACTACCTTGCCTTCTGGGAATTCCCAAGCCGATACAACCATTCCAAAGATGATTAGGGAGATCTTTATTTAAGTTTTGTATTTTATTTTTTAATTAATGTTTATTTTAATGGTTTTTAATGAATTTTCAATTTATGATTACGTTTATTTTAGTTAAAAACATATTTTATTATAATATTTTTGAAAATTATTGTTTTATTTATAGTTTTAACTAGATTAACATCTGTACCTTGCGCGGAATGAACATTATATGTATAAATTATTTTTTGTATTATATGTTTTTGCATATTATTAATAAATATATATTAAGTAATTAAAAGTTAGTAACTATTACATATATAATTAAACGAGAAAAAGACTATGATAGCACCAAACCAAGTTTTTGTTTCCAAAGTAGCACTCAAGGCTCAAAGTCACAAAAATAGGTTTCATTAAAAAGGTAAATATACACTTATACCCTTGGGTTAATTAATCCAAACCTTAGGGTTTAGAGTTAAGGATGAGGTTTTGGAATTAGGATTTAAAATTTTATAAAAAATAAATACTAAAATAAAAATAAAAATTTTAAAAACAGTTTCAAAAAGTATTTTTAAATTATAAAAAAAAAATTTGAAAAAAATAAAAAAAAATTTCGAAAAAATAAAAAAAATTATAAAAATTTCGAATCTGAAAACATATAATCTGAATCTATAAAAAAATCATTTTTTTAATTTTTCTTTGTTTATTTAATTTTAAACCAATGGTATTAGGGATATTTTACCCTTTAATGAATTTAAATCAATTTTATTAATCCAAATAATAATTTTGTTGTGACTTTCTCTTTCTAGTGCTATTTTTGTGACATTTTTGTGACATTTTTGTGACTTTCTCCTTCTAGTGCTATTTTTGAGACATAAACTTCAAAATGTGCTATTATTGACAATTGCCTTAATTAAATTGGTGCGAACATATAAATCAATCTTATTAATCCAAATAATAATTTTTTTATTTGATATGATATATAATTAAATTTAAATGATATTAACATACATAGTATATTTTTAATATTCATGTCTATTAAATGATGTTTTTTACGCATATGGCTTTTTTTTATCGTTTGTATCTTTTATAGCAAAACCTTTAAATTACTGATAACAAAAATTTTATTGTGGGATTAATAGATTTAGTAATTTATAATGTTTAAAAATTAAGTCGTCAATGTTTGTTCAAAGCTTTTATCAAAAAAATTGTTCAAAGTAAATTTAGAAATTAAAATATGTATGTATTTTATATGGTATATAGTTTAATTTAAAACGATATATATATATATATATATATCTTTTAAATCTTATTAATTAATTAAATTAGTATATAGTTTAATTTTGTAATCATTTCTATTTTGTTATAACCAAAATTTTAAACCATGGATCACAAAATGTGAGACTTTTAGTTTTAGTAATTTGTAGTCGTTTTTTAAAATTTAAAATATAACATATACAGAAAATCTAATTTCTTATTATATTGTTAATGTGGTTGATTAATGAGACAATGTGTGGAATCTCCCTAATTAAGGTCAAAATTTGCTGAATGCCCATAATTATGGATAACCCAAAAAAGAGTAACTTTTTGACACTATAAGGAAGAACATGCCCTTATGCTTTGTCGAAAACAAGTAACTCTAGATCTATCAGCTAAATATTTACAAAGCAGGTAGCAATCTACATACCAACTAACATATCCGCTAATAATTTCAGTATCATCTAACAATCTATGTATCAAACAAATGTATCGATTAACAAAACATATATCAGTTAATGAAACTATTAACAATTAATTAATTATCTATTAAATAGCTCTAAACCTATTTGTAACAGCTAATACTTCATGTATCGATTAAGAATCCATTAAAATCTAAATAATAGCAGGTAAGTAATAAAATACCTACTAACGTATATATTATCTAAAAGTTGATTGTGATTCGAAATTAGAAAAATTGGAATTGGGGTGAGATAATAAGATTAGCATTATGGGTGTCAAAAGAATCAGAATAAAAAAATAAAGATTTGTGTTGAATTAGAAGATGATTTAAAGAATTTGTACGAGAGATAAAGAGATTAGAACACATAAAAGGGAGAAGAATGAGAGATAGAGATAAGGGTATTATAGTCATTAAAAATATTAAGAAGAAACAAGGTATGGCAAATATTAAAAATAT
This sequence comes from Brassica napus, assembly GCF_020379485.1. Classification (NCBI taxonomy): domain Eukaryota; kingdom Viridiplantae; phylum Streptophyta; class Magnoliopsida; order Brassicales; family Brassicaceae; genus Brassica; species Brassica napus. The sequence continues at coordinate 15,209,179 of NC_063434.1, forward strand.
CTACGCCAATTATTCTTGTTTATTTTTTTTTAATAGTTTAAAATTAAACAATTATGATAGAAAATACACTAATTTTTATCAAATCTTTATTATTCAAAATCATTAATTGCCATGTATACTTTAGCCACATTAGGAAATTCTGTAACTTTAATTTAAGAAAATAATAAAAAACATTAGTAATGAATTTATGGTTAGTTTAATAAAAAAAACTTATTATATAATTAATTGGATCAACCTATTTTCTAATGATTTTAAAAATCATCTTAGTGATGACATGTGGTTACAAAAAGAAGTTGTAATGTTTCTCAATTAATATATAGGAGATATTATTAGTAATTATTAAAATAATGTATAATTCTGTCTCACAATGAAATTAAAACCTTCTCATGCAATTTACTCGTCAATTTGCTAGAGAATCGGGAAGGAAATCTCTCTCACGATTCCCCATCAAATTTGTGAGAGATTTACGATGCCAAATAAACCTTCCCACGCAAATTCCTCACAAATTTGCTATGGAGTTGCAAGGGAATTAAAAAAATTATTCGCAATTTCCTAACAGCTGCGAGGGATTTATGGTGGAATTAAAATCTTCTCAGGTAAATCCCTCGCAAACTTGCTAGGACCAGTGCCGTGCCTTCATAGAAAAAATAAAACACTCGTTTCGGGTTACAAATTTGTTTTAAAGATCAAGGGAATCATTAACAAATTAAATGCATAATATAATTGATAATTAGAATTAAAAACATGGAATTGTAATGAAAGTATGGTATCGTAAGAAACAAAAATATAGGCAATTGTTAATTATTACAGAATTGGAGTAATTAGATTGGTTGCCGTTAATAGTTTTGAATGCTTTTTTAAAAGATTTTTTAAAATATAAAGTTGATAAAAAAAAGTTTTATCATGGAATAAAATTGAGTACTTTAATTTCTTTATCTAAAAATACTTATAAAATTTAATGATAAAAACTTAAATAATATTTGTTTAAAATATATATATATATATAATAAAAAAATTTTACTAGATTAGTTTTTTACATATATTTCTTTTCTCTAGTAATTTTTTTATTTTTTATTGAATAATTTTTTTATGATTGGCTTCGGGTAACCATAATCATTCACATGGCTCTGGCTAGGACTTGCGACGGAATTCACAAAGAACTTAGCAAACTTTCAAGGTCATTCTCTCAACCACAATTCTTTTGAAAATTTGAGAGAGATTATATTTCTTGTGAGGCAACATATTTCCTTGAAAATTTGCGAGACAAAATATTTTCCCGTAAATTTTCAAGGAAAACTATTTTTCCCGCAAATTTGAGAGAAATTTGCAAACCATTTTGTTTTGTGAGTACCAATTAGCGAAGAAATGGCTTCCATCGCAATTTTCTCAGAAATCGTATTGTTTCTTATACTGGTGTGTCAAATTGTGGTTCCATTTCAAAAAAAAAAATTTATGCTCTAGTATATAGATGTCCTCATGAAAAAACTCATACAAATGTATATATATTAAGAAAATTAATATATACTCCACGTGATTTATCAAATTTTCCACTGTTGATAAGTGGTTATATTATCCCTACTAACCCTAATCTTCTTCCATATCAAAATCCTCCACAACTATTCTTTTAAAATCTTCTAAGATAGAACTTGATTCCAATAACAGTAGCCTACCCACTTTGTCGTCAGCCGAAAAAAAACTCATCACGTGGTTGTACCAAATTCCCAAACACCACATGTTATATAGATATGCATCATAGAATAAGAGTTTGTGAAAATCACAAGACAAACTATGTAGAAACCATAGATTGGTTAAGAAGAAAAGGAAAAATCATCTTTTTTTTTATATAATTGCAAAGCAAATCGATCAAAAAACGTTTTAGGAAGTTAGCTAATCCAAGATGTTAATTGGTTATATAATATGTATAATCTCTTTAGGTGACGATCATAAACGGAAAAAAAGATGGCAAGTAAGTGGACATATCTTCCCATTAACAATCTTTTATGAAAGATATCATCGGTCTAACTGGATTAGCTAATGATTGCGGCGGAAACCCTAGGAGACTCAAATGGCGATTTCAGATCATGATCTCCTTTGAGATTGTGATCTCCATTTAACCTCTCGTTCTTTGGCGTGAGGTTACCACAAGTCTGCTGTTTCAATCATTCAATCGGTACCTTCATCAGAAGGCTTGCAGATCAACGCTCTTACCACCTTTTTGAAGCTCCGATCCGATCAATATTGCTCTACTGAGGAAGTCTTTAATCTCTTCAGCTATAGATCGGATCGTTCAAGACATCACGATATTGATAGCTTGATAATATTTCCTGGCGTGACTCTTAAAGCACCGCCTCTCTAAATACCTTTTAACGATGAATCGTGTACTTTCAGCTCATATGACTGACGTGAAAGGGAAAGGAATCTGTTATGATAATGATGATGAACCCATTCAATTAACAGATCAGGATGACTCTCATACCATTCGCGACTACCGACTCTCTCTAATCGGGAAGATTCTTAACCCTAAGAAGCAATTGGTGGAGAAGTTGATCCAGACCATGCCGGCGCAGTGGGAGATGCAGGATAAGATCACGGCTAACGATCTTGGTAATGGAAAGTTCCTCTTAAACTTTGCGACTGAAGAGGATCTCCTGTCCGTGCTACGACAAGGGCCCTTTCACTATATTTTTTGTATGTTTGTGCTTGTAGGATGGGAGACTGTGGTTCACGACGACTACCCATGGTTCATCCCGTTTTGGGTTGAGATCACGGGAATTCCGTTACATCTGTGGACAATAAAAAATCTCAGAAACATTGGGAACAAACTAGGTCTCGTTGATACGATTGAACTCGAGGGAGGACGCATGCTTATCGATGTTGATACTAGGAAACCTCTCACATTCATCAGGAAGATAGCATCACCAGAAGGAGATGAAGTCTCCATTCAAATTCATTATGAAAAGCTTTTTAAGAATTGCAAAACATGTGGGATGGTTACTCATGAGCTGGCTTATTTTCCAACAAAAGAGCCTACTCTGAGAAGCCAGGGAGAGCGGCCTTATGAGAAGAAGAAACAACAGTCATGAAGGATTAAGGATAGCACGGGGACACACGAGGCTGTTAATGTGAAAAGCATTGCTCCTTATGCTCATAGACCACAAGCAGGTGATATTGGAGGACCACCTACTCAACAGTCAGCTGGCTTAATGGTGCAAGATACCGAGCAGAGTAGTGGGAAAAGGATTGCGAGTTTGACGGTCAATCCATCTCGTCATGCTCATGATGATAACGTGACTAAACGACCTAGAGTTTCTCCTCGGTTGATAACTTTCTCTCCTACGGAGGAAGTGCTACCGGTTGATGCTCAGGTTATTGGTGCTTTAAATGACATGGAGATTACAAGTAATAGAGCTGAAAGGTTACACAACACAGTTATGGTTGAGGGAGATAATGAAGATGATTTGCTTGGAGAAGACTTAATGGATATGGAGGCTGACATCGTTTAGAGTACGGAGAGGGATGCGGGGAACATCGATGATACAGGATTGCTCGAGAATTTGAAATCCTCATCCTCGTATAAGAATGGAAGAAGGCGTAGAGCCCCTTTGGGTTTTCAAAGCAAGAAGGCGGAGTTCCTCTGTCGAGGATCTCCAAAGGTTCGCAGATGACCCATCTCACTCACAGAGACAACGTTCTGGTCCGAGGAAACGTTCGAAAGGCAGTACACACAAGGGTAATGGTTTGGAGGGGTCCAAAAATTCCTCCCGACATCATCCATGAAGACAATCAGTTGGAACTATCGAGAGATAGGGAACGACCTCATAGTTCGACGACTTACGGAGATGTGCCAGAAGCATCACCCATGACTTGTGTTCTTTTCTGAAACGAAGAACAAGAGGCTGATGTTGCAAAACATTCAGGCCGACTTAGGATTTGATCATTTGTTTACCGTTAAGCCACTTGGTCTCAGCGGAGGTTTACCACTTTTTTATATGGATGAATTTCAAGTTAATGTTTTATTTTCGAATAACAGAATGATTGACATTGAGGCAGCCATTGATGGAATAAAGGTTTTTATGACGTTTGTTTATGGAGACCCTGTATTAGAACGTAGAGACCAAGTTTGGGAATGTCTTACGTGTTTCTCAACAACGAGAACTGGACCGTGGTTTATGATAGGAGATTTTAATGAAATCACTTGTCATAATGAAAAGGAAGGAGGGAGACAACGTTCTGACATCTCTTTCTTACCGTTTAAGCAGATGCTAAGTGACTGTGGAATGCTGGAGTTCCCATTTACTTGGAACATGCGATCCTGGGTAGGAAAGAGAGTAGGAAGGACAACTGTTAGATGCCGTCTAGATAGAGCTGTTGGAAATGAGGATTGGCATGAGAAGTTCCCTCATTCGGGTGTAAAGTATATGAGGTTATGGGGATTGGGTCATCGTCCGATCCTAGCTGATATTCTCACTAAACCAACGAGAAGATCGAAAAAATTCAAATCCGATAAACGTTGGTTGGATAATGAGAAACTAAGGCAAGTAATTTTGGAGGACTGGAAATCTCCAGATCTTCCTCATGATGAAAATATTATGGAGCATATATAGAGTTGTAGAAAAGCATTAAGCCAGTGGAGGATACAACATAATGTGAACTCAGCAAAACAAGTGGAGGAACTTAAAGAGAAGGCCGAGGGTCAGTACTCAAATGATGATGCTACAACCCAAAAAATATCAGTTGCTTTAAAGGAACTATCTGAGGCTCTTAAGGCATAGGAGATATTCTGGAAACAAAAAAAGTCGGATCTTTTGGTTAAGAGAAGGCGATAGAAACACAAAAATTTTCCATGCTCTGACAAAGCAAAGGAGAGCGAGAAATAAAATCACACAGCTTTTAGATGCAAATGGAAATATTGTTGAGGATGAGGAATGACTGATAGCCATTACTACTAGTTATTTTAGGCAAATATTTGAATCCTCTAATCCAGAAGACATTGAGGAAGCACTTTCAGAGGTATCCACTACGATTACTGAGTCAAATAATGTGGATCTTACAGCTCTGGTCACTGAATGAGAGATAAAATTGGCACTATTTTCTATGCATCAAGAGAAAGCTCCAGGACCAGATGGGATGACAGTCATATTTTATCATAAATTTTGGGATATTGTAAAGGAAGATTTAACTCATATGGTTAATCAATTCCTTTTTGAAGGATCGATGGCAAGTGGACTAAATTATACAAATATTTGCCTTATCCCGAAGAAAACCAGAGCGAATGAGATGTCTCAGTTCTTCCCCATTAGCTTGTATAATATTAGCTACAAGATAATCTCTAAGGTCTTATGCCAGAGGCTGAAGAAATTTCTTCCAGACATGATCTCAAAAACCCAGTCATCCTTTGTTGCTGGAAGACAGATCTCAGAGAATATTATGATTGCCTAGGAAATATTTCATGCTCTGAGAACAAAACCAAGTGGACGTAATAAAAGGATGGCCATTAAGACGGATATGAGTAAGGCGTATGATAGGATGGAGTGGTCGTTCATTGAAGCTTTTATGCGGAAGATGGGATTTTCGAAAACTTGGATTGAATGGATTATGCTATGCATCACTTCGGTTAAGTACAAAGTTCTTATGAATGGTCAACCAAGGGGAAATATTGTTCCCAGGAGAGGTCTAAGACAAAGAGATCCTTTGTCTCTTTTCATCTTTATTCTATGCACAGAAGCACTCGTTAGCCTTCTTAATCATGGAGAGAACCAAGGGAAGATAACGGGTATGCGCGTTACACGCGCGTGTCCCTCGGTATCACACCTTCTCTTTGCTGATGATAACCTTTTCTTCTGTAAGGCGGAGTCCCGTGAATGTGAAGAATTGATGAAAGTAGTGAGGAAATATGGACAAGCCTCAAGTCAATGTATCAATTTCTACAATTCCTCTCTACTCTTTGGTAAGAGGATTGGAGCAAATGTTAGAAACCAGATCAAAGATTCGCTTGGAATACAAAACGAATGAGGTATGGGGATGTACTTAGGAATTCAAGAGGATATTAGTAGATCTAAATGTAAACTTTTTGCATTTCTCAAGGATAAATTGATAAATAGAGTGAACGGATGGACAAGTAGATGGCTCTCAAAAGGAGGAAACGAAGTTGTGATTAAGTCCATCTTGCTAGCTCTCCCGACATATGTTATGTTTACATTTCTGCTACTGCTGGAGATATGTGAAAATCTCACAAGTGCCATTGCACAATTCTGGTGGAGTTCAAATCCCCCAAAGAGAGGAATTCATTGGGCCAAATGGGAAAATATATGTTTCCAAGGGAGGAGGGCGGGATTGGTTTCCGTATGATCAATGAGTTCAACCTGGCTTTACTAGAAAAACAACTATGGAGGCTAATTCAATACCCTGATTCGTTAGTGGCTCGTGTGTTGAAGGGAAGGTACTACAGAATGAGTTCTCCTTTGAGAATAGTCCTTGTAAGCAGCCCATCCTATGTGTGGACCAGTATTTCAGCTGCTCGAAGTCTACTGCTATTGGGAATGAGACAGAAGATACATTATGGATATGAGGTCAAGGTGTGGGAGGATCCTTGGATCCCTACTACACCAGCTAGCCGGCTCGCCCTTCAGCCCCAGTTTTGCACTCGAACATGAGAGTCAACGACCTTATTGATCAGGAATCGAAGGAATGGGATGTTCGACTACTGGAGGATTATGTTGCCCCAGCTGATATACCTTTCATAAGAAGTTTGGCAATAAGCTCAGCTCACCGTCAAGACACATTCTGTTGGAACTACACTAAAAATGGCCAGTACACGGTTAAATCTGGATATTGGGTAGCTCGGAACTTATTAACGGCTGAAGAAGAGAAGGAAGTACTGGAGTCCAGCATAACCAAGCTTCAAGCTTTTGCTTGGACGATAGAAGCGCCTCAGAAAATATGTCACCTTATATGGCAATTGATAACAGGTCATGTGGAACTAACGAGAAATTTGACAAGGTGTAATATGAGATGCGATAACTATTGCTCGAGATGTGGAGAACCAGAAGAGTCTGTTACTCATGCCATCCTCGAATGCCCACCAGCTCTACAAGCTTGGTCCCTATCAGCAACATCAACATGTCCAAATATATTTCCGGTGCCAAGTGTCTATGCTAATATGAATTATCTATTCTCGAGAAAGAACAGCATTGTCGAGCTAGGATTAGACCGGGATTCTTATCCCTGGATAATCCGATATATTTGGAAGGCCCGAAATGACAAGCTCTTTAGGGGGATAGACAAGGATCCACTGGAACTAGTTCGTTATGCAGAAAGTGAGTGTCAAGCATGGTTCAACGCAAATGAGATGGTGTCACCTATTCCACAAGATCACATTATTGAGGAACCCAAGTCTTAAGCTTGAGTAATATATGCATGATAGATGGATCTTGGACATCTACATCACAATTCAGTGGCTATGGATGAGTTTGGATGGATATCTTGGAGAAGGTTCAACTTATGGGGACTCAAAATTACCTAAGACGAGATCTGCCTTGCATTCAGAAGTGGAAGCACTATGATGGGTGATGGAGAGTATGCTTCAGCATTCAACATGTCAGAGGTTTGGGACGGATTGCAAAGATTTGATCGCCATGATTAAGGAGCTCCATGCTTGGCCAAGCTTCGCAATATAATTGGAAAGGATAGAGACTGAAAATATGTTTTCCGGACTTCAAGATCATTAATATTCCACGAGTTGGACTCTTTAGCTAAGACTGCGAGGTGTTTCTATAGATATCTATGTTTTATTGGTTGTTATATTCCGGTCTGGCTACCAAGACCATCTCAAGTTTGAGTAATAGAACAGCCTTTCGTTATCAAAAAACAAAAAAAAAGATGGCAAGTAACATCACGGATTTTAACCCAAGGGAAATGAAAAGATAATCGAGCAAATGATTATGTTGGACAGTTTTATAACGAGTGATCTGCTGACAACATGGATGTCGTTGATCTTACTGGAGGACGCAATTACCTAACGGAAGGCTGGTGCCATTACAAGGGGCTAACGGAATATGAATCCCTCTGACGGCCGCCAAGGCCTCAATCACGGCTCCACCGGAGTCAGTTTCCAATGGCGTAGTGGCTGAGGACGGAACAGGGTCAAACTCGTACACGAAACGGCCGAAACAAAGTGAAGCGAAGAATAAAGTTACAAAAAGAAGTGAGAGTGGTTGGAAGATCATTCTGTAAGAAGACATATATCTGAGTTGTGTATGAGGGTAACTATTTTTGTTTGAATTTGATGGATAACAATTATTATGATGCACGGCTCATGTATATAGTATATGCGTTTATGGATTAGGAAGGAAGATGTGCTAATGCGGGTAGATGATGGACGAATAATGTTTGGTTAGATTATATGAAGTTGATGAGATATTTTAGCGCCAAGGGGAGTTGGTCACAGTGTATATGTATATTATACAGTAAAAAATCTATAAATTAATAATGTTGTGATGTGATATTTTCTTAATTTATAGAGTTATAAATTTATAAAAAGTTTCCTTTTTAATATTTTTTCAATTATTTATAAATTAAGAAAATAGTTGATTTTACTGTATATACATTAATTAAATTATAGAAATTTGACTTTCATATTTATTATATTATTTGGTTTATATTTATGTTTGATAGAATTAAAATGTGGTTTTAAATATAATTTTAAAATGTATTATCAAAATATATTGAAATTTTAAGAAAAATAGAGATAATTTGATTGTGAATATAAAACCAACAATATAATGTTTAGTTTTTTACTTATATAAAATGTATATATATATACAAATTATTAATTTATGATTTAAATGGGACCATATATTTACATAAGACTTTTCTGAAAAATATGATCTTATAATTTTATCGATTTGTGTCATATTTTAAATTGGCCCATTTCGGGACCGAGAAAGTTTATTAATCTTTTATATATTAATTAAGAAACATTACAACTTCTTTTGTAGCAATGTGTCATCATTAGAATGATTCTTAGAATCCTTTAAAAAATAAGTTGGTCCATCTAATCATACAATAAGTTTTTTTATTAAATTAACCATAAATTTATTATTAATGTTCTTTATTATTAATCCTAAGAGAAATAAAAATTTGATAAAATTTAGTGTATCAAATAGGAAAAAAATATTGCTTGGATTAATAAAATTTATATGTTTGCACCAATTTAATTATATATATAATAGTTACTGAATTGTAATTATTAAATATTTATTCTATTAAAACAGTAGTGTGACCAATTGATAAAATTAGGATTTAACTATTATTTCAACAATACATATATTTTTTATATGATAACCACCGCATATACACACCACGGTATGACAGTTACGTACTTTTCCAGACGAGTTGATCGTTTTCCCTGTAACCAGTGGGACCCACTCCATTCTACTACTTTTCCTTTATTGTTGTAACTAAATTATTTAACCCACAAATTATTTTCTCATGACCAGAAATACAAATATAGTATTTTTCTCAAATCTGTTAGCTAAAAATACATACCATGGTCCATACCTAATTGACATTGTTACTATTTATTTAATAAATAGAGAACATGTCTACGTATGAATAAAAACATTTCAAATCTATAAATTTGTTGGTAACGTCCAAATCCGCCTAAAGCACACTACATTACTCAAATTACCAACTTTATAATATTTTCATATAGATGACCATTAGATTTATCTAGGTTTTTTTGGGTCAACCATTACCAGATCATGGTTCAATGAATTTTTTTTGGTTTTAACCGGATTTGGAGGAGTTTTTAAATATAAATTTTATAATTTAATCCAAAATTTGAGCTAAATTATATGCATATAACTCAATTTACCATTTTTAACGTGGATTATGATCAAATATCAAAATATCGCGAAAATATATTAAAATTATATTGTAAATTAAATTTAGAAAAATTTAGATCAATACAATAAATCAATATTTTGAGTATATAGGTCGTATTTAATCGGATCCATGGGCTAGACTTACGGATAGATGCTATATAGGTTTTCAAGTATTAATATTATTAATTACGTTAATAATTCAAAATGCTAAAAATGCAAAAATATCATGATTTTATTAAAACCTGATTACATATTTCATCATCAATATATATTCTATTAAAACAATTAAACATATTATAATCTGCACAATTATAATGCTTTCTTTGTAACATTTAAATGTAAATAATAATCAAAAATACAAATTTATATCAAATAAATTTGATTTACATCAAAATCTAGAATAGACAAATATGATTACAAAAAAAACCAGCATACGAGCATATATGATTACAAATATTCGAGCGTACGTTAGATCAACTTTTAAACTGATATTATTTTATAAAATAGATTTTGATTAAGATTTATACAAATATGATTTTAAAGAAAAACAAAAATATGATTACAAAGAAAAACACAAATATGAAAATTAAATTTCTAAAAATAAAATAAAAAATATACCCGCCCTTTTAAGGGAGTAATTTGGAAGCATATAATATATTATGTTAACCTACAATTTAATGAACAATGGAAGTATATGTAATTAGTCTAGTAAGAAGAGGGCTTTTAATTATAGGATGTTAGAATGATTATGGTGTTGCCACGTAAGAAATAACAATTATGTTGTTCATACTCAATCACTTTTTGCAAACATGGATTATTTATTTTGGAGGATTTCTCCAGAATTGGAAGATCATCAATTTGCATGGATCTTATGGTACATATGGAAGGAAAGAAATAACAAGGTCTTTAGTAATTGAGAAGTTTACTCCAACATTATACATTTTAGGACATATTACAAGAACCATATAATTTTTTTTTATTACTGCCTTTTATTTTAATACTCAGCATGCCATTTTATTACATTGTGAGAAAAAAAACATATTTACAAGAATGCCATTACTTTTCAATGCCACGTAAGCAAAAAATCGGCGCCATGTAGGAATACGCTGACATGTATTAATAAATCAGCCGTAAAGCGCTACAAACTTCATTACTGCTGAGTTATGGTAATTTTGCGGCTGAGTTAAACAACGCGGTTGACTTATGAGAAATTGGCTGACTTACGAACATAAGTCAGCCGTTTGTGATGGCTGATTTACAGTTTTCAGGCTGATTTATGGGATAACCGCTCATTTACGAACACAAGTTACGTCTGACTTATATATCGGCGGACTGATTTCTCGAAAATTTGGCTGAGATATAGTCAAGACATGGCTGAGTTATGTTTCGCCAACTGATTTAATGATCATCGCCGAGGTGAGTTACTAAATTTAAGGCTGACTTATGGGAGGTTGTTACGGCTGAGTTATATTTGATCCGCCGTAACTGGCTGGATTAACAGTAAACTCAGCTTAATTATAGCTGACTTATTAGCGAAAGATTAATTACTAGAATATCATTCATTTGACGGCTGATTTATTTGACGATACAGCTGACTTAAGATTTTTCATCCTAATTACGGCTGATTTTTTAGTAAAAGATTAATTACTGAAATAGTATTCCCGTTTCAGCTGACTTACGTTGTACTTGATGGCTGATTTATTTAGGCTGAGTTATGTGTTCGTTTGGTGACTACCTTACCGATTTTCCATGTCATCATCCATGTCATCAGCTCTTATTTGCCATGTCATTACTAATGTTACAGCAGTAAAATAAGGGTCTATGCTATTCTTCATTCTTCATCTTCTTTTTCTATCTTCTTCATCTTATTCTTCATTCTCTGAGATCTTATGGATCTAGTAATTATTGTTTCCGCAACTAGGTCTAAAAAAACATAGATTTAAAAAAATTGAAAATCTGAGACAGATCTACAGCAGTCGTCGTCGTTTTCAATGATGATCGGTTAAAGAAGAAGCTTCTCTCCTCCAATGCCATGTATGGTGGTCCCACATCCTGATACTCCCTCTCTCATTGTATTCGTCGTCTTTCAGAAGAAGAAAGACTCAATGAGAGAGAAATGAAGAAGGTAAGTCCCGCAAGTTGTAAGAAAAGGAGAGAGATGAACAAAAAAGTAAGAAAAGGAGAGAAGACGAATAAGATGATGAATTTGAAAGCTGATTTTATATTTTTGATGACTCAGATAGTGCGTCATCTGAATATGATAACTTTAGTTCATACAATGAGTCTCCAACACATACGTTATGGTTGAATTATGCATACATTAGGGCTGAGTTATGCATACGTTACGGCTGACTTATAGCATTCAGATATGTTACGGCTGAGTTATGCGTACATTACAGCTGCGTTATGCATACGTTACGGCTGAGTTATAATCAAATTATGGTTGAGTTATGCATACGTTATGGCTGAGTTATAGTTACTCTATAGTTTAGGTGTTTGAGGTTCAAATTTAAGAAAAGATTAAAGTTTTAATATCGTGTTCAGAGTTGAAGGAATGATTTTTTTTTCCGCCCAAAATACGAAACGTCGCGTAACAAGTTAAACTTGACGGCTGACTTATAGGAACGTTACAACTGAGTTATGAATACGTAACGACTGATTTATAATCAAATTATGGTTGAATTATGCATACGTTATGCATGGGTTAGGGTTTGAGGTTCAAATTTAAGAAAATATTAAAGTTTTAATATTGTGTTCAGAGTTGAAAGAAATATTTTGTTCTCGCCCAAAATACGAAGCATCACGAAAAAATTACCCTTGACGGTTGACTGATAGGAACGTTACAGCTGACTTATGCATACTACAACTGAGTTATACATACTTTACGGCTGAGTTATGCATACGTTACAGCTGAGTTATTATCAAATTAGGGTTGAGTTATGCATATGTTATGGCTGAGTTATGGTTACAATATGGCTTTGTCATAATCAAATGCTGAGTTATGGTAATAATATGACTTTGTTATAACCAAATCCACCAAAAAAGCTTCTAGCAGGCTCAAGATTCATCATCCAAACTTAAATTGAATTTAGAAACCAAAAGAGAAACTTAAAAAATGAGTCTATAGATTAGGAATCAAGAGACAAATCAGTCGCATAAACAACATAGATCTAAAAACTCAAAAATCTAAGACAGATCTATTGCAGTGGTTGTCGTCTTCGATCATGGTCAGTTAGAGAAGAAGCTTTCTCTCCTCCAGTCTCATGTATGGTGATCCGACATCTTGCTGCTCCCTCTCTCTTCGGATTCGTCGTTTTGCAGAAGAAGAAAGAGTTAAAGAAACAAAGATGAAGATGCTAAGTCACATCAATTGTAAGAAAATGAGAGAATGATTTTAGCCTTTAGATTTCATTTAATCAATGACCATAAATTGTGTGGCTTGGAAAAGAAAGATTAACCAATAAGAAAAAAAAAGGTGAGGTTAGACAAAAATATAATTTTAAACCCTTAGATTAAAATCAATCAATGGTCATGAAAAAAACAATATAAATTGTAATTTAGTTATTTTCTATTTGTTTTAAAAATTGCTTAAATTTAAAGAATGTAATTACGGGTTTAAATCAAAATTTAAAATGCAATTTAAAAATTAACGATTAATTTTATTAAAAATGAGTAAAATTTGAGTTTAACTCTAAACTATAAACCTAAACTTTAAACCTAAACCTTAAGCTTTAAATAATAAAAAAAATCAGATTTAATATTCAAAGATAAACTTTATAGTTTTTATAAATTTATAATTCTATAGTTTAGGATTAGAGGATTAGATTTAAGAAAAAATTAAAGTTAGAGTTTTGTAAGTAAGAATTGTATAAGTGATTGTAAGAGAACATATATCTCAAGATCAAGTTAAAGTCTCAACTTGAAAATTCAAGAAACTATACACATTCAGTTGATTTATATTCACTTGATATTGATAAGATGATCTTCAATATATTTTTTTAAAGTACTTGAACTCAGTTTTCCGATTTTAGGGTATGTTTGAGGTATGGCTGAGTTATATAAACGATACGGCTGAGTTATCTAAACGACACGGCTCAGTTATATAAACATTTTCTGATTTTAGGGTATGTTTGCGGTATGACTGAGTTATATAAATGACACGGCTGAGATATATAAACGACATGGCTGAGTTGTGTAAATATGGTAAAAGTCAAATACAAAATACACGGGTGAGTTATATTTTTTACATAGAAAACCAAAAATACAAGTTTTCTGCACCATTTCGGTGATAACTCCTCTATGTCTCCAAGCTTCATTGAATTTCTCTGTGTCGTCTCTGCTGAATTTGTCACTTCTTTCCATCTCCTCCATTCTCTTCTTGTTCAATCTTCTCTTTCACTTAGATCTGAAAAAAAATTAGATTATCCAAATATGGGTTCAAATCACAAACAAACTTAAATGAATGCATCCCAAAATTGCTAATTTGGGTGTTTTTTAGAATGTATTTTCCTTTTCTCCTCAGAATGCACATTTCTTATAACTAGGTTTTCGGAGATTGGCGGGAAGTAACTCAGCCAGAACTACATATTAAACCAGTCGTAAAAGAAAAGTAACTCAGCCACAACATAAATTAAAACTCAGCCACAAACTCGAAAAACTTAGCAGAGAATATGATTTCGGGCGATTGCAGCGAAGAAGATTTTGTAGAAACACTTGCGGCGAAGACGATTCCGGTGAAGACGTTATTGGAGAAGAAAGTTCGAGAATTTTGAACGACAAACAACAATATCAACTCAAAAGATTAGGGATTAAGCGACGAACGTTGAAACTTTTGATTTTTTTTTCAACACATGAAGTTTAGTTACAAAGAGGATTCATTGTCTTTTTTTTCTTTTGATCAAAATAATTACAGTTATTAATGACGTGGATATAATAATTATGGATTTGTTGTGTAAAAATAGTCTCAATTAAAAAAACTAACCAAAGGCCTTAGTTGTAATTCACTATGGGTATACAAACATTCTAATAATTTTTAAAAGATGTATGTTATTCTAGTCATATCTCAACTTTTCCATAACATTCTAGTAATTTTCTCTTAGTAATTTGGACATGAATCCTAGAGATACTCTCAAATTGGCAGAAACAGAGTCTTTACTTTGGGCGGAGGCGCATATCTCACTAACACAAGGAATCGAGCAAACTCGATTACCAGTACAAGCGATAGTACCGTATATCCCAGGCCGATAGTGTTTTACGGAGGGATTTACTTTCAGGACAAAGGTGGTATAGTACACTGAATGGTTTTGATGGTTTAATGGGAGCGAGTAATACAAAAGCGAGTCAATCGCCACATCATTCAGAGATGAAAGCGCTTATTTGAGCAATAGAGTGTATGAGAAATATAAGATAGTTTATTGTTATATTTGCAACAGATTGTTCTCAGTTGGTAAAGATGGTTTCGGAATCAGAAGAATGGCCAGTCTTTGCTAGTTATTTAGAAGATATAAAGGTTTTGAAGAGACGTTTTCATAGTTCAGAGGTCATTCATGTACCACGGACGCAGAATTTAAAGGCGGACAGTCTTGTACGCAGTGCACGAAAGCAATCGTTTGGTTTGCAGAGTTTACATGATTCTGTTTATATTGCTGACGAAAAAAAACATATGAAGCCAAAGGTAGTTTATAATAATGCTCCTAAAAGAATAATAAGGGGATAATAAAATCTTATGAAACTTTACCTATGTACAACACAAACAATTTTTTTATAATAAACATTTTGTACGCTCATTATTTTATTTTGTCATTTTAAGTATTTTTACACAGATTAAAAAACTATTAAATTTATTATTCTATCAGTTGCATTATTTGATTATGGAACTAATAAACTACAAAAAATAAGTAAAATTAAAAAAAAAAAAAAAATTCAAACAAGTGCTTGAAATACAAAAGGACATTAAGAATTTTCTCAAACTCTAAAACGATAACTAATATAAAAAGAAAAGAGTACTAGTTATCCCACTATATAAAAGAAGCTATTTTTAAGCTTCCTAAAGCTATCCACATGGTCAAAATAATCAGGACCAATCAAAGTGACATGTCATTGTGGACTAGGCTTGGATACAAAAATTAAGTTAACCTTTGCATCCCATTTAAACCATTTCGCAGTCCAACCTAAAATCTAATTCTCAAAAATCTAAAAATCACTCATCCTCCCCCTAACCTAAACGCCGTCTCATAATGGTTTCCAGAAGCTGATAAGATCAAAGATTCAACTAGACAAAGCAAGCAGCTTGAGGAACCAAAAGTTATGGATTGGCGTTGTTTTATCGGCTTTTTCAGTTCAAGTTTATTTTGTGAAGAAGAGTATTTGTTGCTTGGGTCATCTTCTTGCATTTTCATGCGATTGAGTTTGTAAGTCTCAGAAGCATCTTTACGGTTTGTTTTCTGATGGAATGTACTGTTTCATAATTGCAATGCGTACTTCTTTTCATTATATATGGATGAGATGAGATGTGACCGAATAAATTTCGAAACATGATTCAATTATCTCCATATTTATTATGTGTGATTCATGCCAGATTGGTTAAAGACATTGACTGTGAAGCTCTCCTGAATTTTAAGTAAGCAATTAAATGACTATAAACAATTTGTGGTCTGATTTATTATATGCTAAATTTTATACATATGAACTTAGTAAATAGTTCTTTTTTTTGCCACTGAGGGGACATAGACAACATGGGAGCAGAAATAAATGTTACCCTCATCTCAGAGGCTAGGGGTTCCTCAACGATTCTTTGGTGTGGTAAGATACTTTTCTTTAAAAGTTACCTGGAGTCACTGTAGTTGGAATCACATTATTATTTCCTAAAGTTCGATGCTTATGTCGTCATTACATATGTTTCTTTTAAATTGATAACCTCTTACTTTTCATCCCTAAAGCTTAGAATCTGGGCCTTTAGAGGATATTCAGAATCGGATACATGATGCGCTGGAGGAATTTGCAATAACGGGTAATTGCCACATTAGCACTTATTTTTAAGCATCTGACACTATTTTGGTGGCGTATATAAGTTAAAAGATAGTGAATTATTTTCCAACATTTGTAGCCAATAATGACTTAGATCTCATACAAGAAAGAAAATGCCAACTTGGACTTTTCAGGTGGCTCTTATATCTATGTCTCTCGAAAGACATGTCTCTTAGCTGGAACAGAGGATGTGCACTTAGGTTATAAATTATAGGACTGGGCCGAGGGATAGGCCGCAACGTTGGGTTTGGAGGATTGCAAGGAGAATGTTGACAGAGATGGTGGCGATGACATAAGTTAAAATGGCGGTAAAGAGAAGAAACATGTGGTGTTGGACTCCAACAAAAGTTAAATATTTTAGGATGTTTTTTAACCAGTATTCAACTTCTGAGCAGCCACTGATCGATATGTGTAAAAGCGAAATCGTAGACCTGTGTATGTGAAAGAGAAAAAAATAAGCAGTTGAAGAATCAGGTGGAAAAATAAGGGATACTTTTATGCAACGATTGTTATTTTCAGATCAGCTTTCTCTATTTGTAGCAGAGAATATAAAGACAAATAAGTTTTGAAATAGTGGCCATTTTTAGTGTAGAGAAACAAACATTCGTTGTCATCATCGTATGAGTTTTTATTTTTGATCAGAAAAAGAGAGAAAATAACATTTGAGGTCATCATTGTGAAATCCAATTAGGATTTCTCCTCTGTTTTTGGGGATTGTTATGAAACTAGGGTATGCTTCTGATTTTCATAGCTCTCTTTAAATCTTTAAAAAATTATTCTAAGCTTCAAAACAAGAAACACTGCAGTTTTAGTGTGCATAATTGTTTGCTTGGTGACATATTCTTTGATTGTTTTGGGCTGAAATATAAACCCAACATATTGTGTTGTTCCATTTAGTTAGGTAATTATATATATGTTTTACGATGTTATCGTTGCAACTATGTTGAAACTAAGAATGAGATATTTGATTAGATAGGAATTATATACTTTCATTCAATACAGCCAACATTAAAAAGACTAAAGGATTTAGTTATTTCTTTAAGAAATTTTTTTTTCAGAAAACATTTATACCCAGTCTGGTTCATCTTAATTTTCAGATTATTAATGGTTATACTACATTTAATTTTTTTTTTTATGTTTGGTTCACTCAAAGTAAATTATTTAATAAGATAGGGTATAAAACTCAAGTAAAATTATGTTAGAACTATAATAATTTGTTAATTTATAACACTATTAATCTATAAAATATTTTCAAATAGTATGAGCAAAATTTTCAACAAATTGTTTTTATAAAAAAGTTCAACAAATGCTTAAAATAATTTACAAAAATAATTAGTAAAACACTAAAAATTAAAGAAAATTTTATTATAAATTAAAAATCTAATATAAAATAAAACAAATATATATTATAAAACATCATTTGTTGTTACATAATACATACTAAGACAATATTGAAAATATTTGTATATTACTTAAATTATAAATTTTAATAATTTTATCACATTACATTTGATTTTCAATTGATTTAGTTTGGAGGTGGGTGTAGTAATTTATTATCGTGAGAAATTAGTTATTATAATAATATTAAAATCTGATACTCTTAAAAATATGAAAAATATTAATTATTCTTACTTTAATTTTTTTCAAATATATCAAATTGAAACAGAAATCAAATAGAAATATAAATCATTACATTTTCTTTAGTTTTCTGATTTAATAATTTTGTATTCTTTAACAAAACAATTTTAGTGGTTTTTCACTTCAAACCAACAAAATTTAGCGAAGTTTAAAATATAATTTTAGAATAAAAACATATAATACTTATTATTTTCAATATAAAGTAAAATTTCAAATATTTTGTAAAATTAAAATACAATACACTCAAACATAAAATAATTTTAGTGCAAATTCACCTGCCCGTAGGGCGGGCCAAACCCCTAGTGGTGTGTAAAGATAAGTAGACAACTCTAAAGTTAAGAGATTAAATAAAAGAGCCAAGCAAGTTAATAGATGACTAACATAACAATGTATGAATAAAAGAAGAATACAAGTTTCAATTAAACCTTCCTACAAATAGAGAAAGGCAATTAAGAAAGAACCAGGAATGTTGGAACAGAGATAAAAATTACACAAGCACCTCACGAAATCTTAAGTTTCCACTTCAATTTCAAAACTTTATTAACTTCCACAACATGCAGACTTCTGGGTGGCTTGCCCGGCTCCAGATGCCTGGTCCGTTTGGCTTATCTTGATCGTGGCAGGCTGCAATTGACGAAACAAAACATGAAACAATGCGTTTGAATGACGATAAGTAACAACGCAAGCAGAGATGTGACAAACCTCAGCCCTGGAGTCAGTGTCAGAAAGCCTCTGTTTTATGTCCTTGCCAATGGAGAAGAAAACTTCTTCCACGTTTAGGTTTGTCTTGGCACTCTGCAACAAGACGCATATAGATACAGCTACGTAAACAAGCTAGTTGACGGAAGCTGCATTATCTAAGATTGAGAGAATTGTTTAGACTTACAGTTTCGAAGAACTTAATTCCGTACTCATCAGCAAGCGCCTGACCTTTGGCTGTAGGTACAGCCTGAAAGTAGCAAGAAACTATGTTATTATTTAGGACCAGCCGTGAATCATAAAGTGGGATAAGAGATCATACCCTCTTGCTTTCGTCCATGTCAGCCTTGTTCCCTACCAAGATTTTGTTAACATTATCTGAAGCGTGCTGTTCGATATTCCGAATCCAGTTCCTTATGTCTGCAAACACGTCGAGATATGATGACCCTTTTGACTTAAGGATTTTTTTTTATAAAAAGAAGCCGCAAGTGAAAGGCTTTAAAGGAGGAGGGGGGTTTTACTGTTGAAGGAGGACTCGTCTGTGACATCATACACTAGTAAAATGCCCATTGCCCCACGGTAATAAGCTATCAAAATGCAAAAAAAAAAAAGGACAAGTAGATATGGTCAGAAAAAGATAGAACACAGATCAAGTATACAAGACCAAGCAAACTAATCAGCCAAACAAAGCAAAATTAGTGATCATAGCACCTGTAAGTATCTAGTATTTAGGTGCTCATCTCCTCAAGAGTATAACGAATTTGATCAGACTCTAAGTAATCAAATTTATATTTAAAAAAAATTAAAAAAAAAAAAGAGGAACTGACCAGTGGTGATGGTGCGGAAACGTTCTTGACCAGCAGTGTCCCAAATCTGGAGCTTGATACGTTTGCCATCAAGCTCAATGGTTCTTATCTTAAAGTCAATGCTACATCAAAAAGGCAACAGAAGGAGACTCCATGAGATTAAAGATAGAGATGAAAGGGTTTAGAATCTCAGAAGACAAACCCAATGGTGGTAATGAAGCTAGTGGTGAATGAGCCATCCGAGAAACGTAGGAGGAGGCAACTTTTGCCCACACCTGCAACCAACCAAAGTAAACGTGAGCAACGATCACGCATCAACATCAGTCATGTTCGTTTGGTTGCCACAGTTTTCGGCGTCGGCGTCAATGAAAATAGTTGTTGTTCGTTTCGTAGACGCCGACGCAGTTTTAATCGCAGACGCAGATTTTTTTGGCGATCGACGCGAAGACGCAGCGTTTAGAGGACACAGTACCAACGTCAATAAAACGAACAAGAGTTTATTAAAAAAATTGACGCCCACCAAACGAACAGCACTATCTATGATCAATTTCATCAGATGAATAAAACTCCGAAACATCATCATCACACTAAATAGATCGATTCAGTAGGAGATGAATCGGTTCAGGACCATGTGCGAGGATCCCGAGAAACAAAAACATGGAGGAAACTGAGATATGACGTACCGCTATCTCCAATCAAAAGAAGCTTTATGAGATAGTCGTAATCGGCTCTGGCCCTAGCCGGTGGAGCAGCCATCGATTCTAAACGAGAAAAAAAAAGCTTAGAGATCAAACCATATACATCTTTGTTTCATCGTAAACAAAAAACAAAATCTCCCTAGAAAGAAGAAGAAAACATTTACCGGAAGAAGAGAAGAGACCGATGTAATCGGAGAGGAGAAGCGACACCGAAGGATATGGCGGACTGCTATAATGCGCCACTCCCGATTTAGCTTCTCGGCGTCTTCTTCTTCTCTACTTTTGTCTCTGCTTCGCGTGCACGATAGAATACCACGCGCACGTTACCACTGTAACCGAATAGGAGTGCACAGAAAGAGAGAAGGATTCTTCTTTCTTTTGGAAGGCCTTTAAAGGCACGAAGCCTCATGGGCCCTTTGTTAATTACTTTAATCAAAATCAGATAGCTGGACCAACATGTCTTCAAAATATAGCATACTTGGGATTGGCCCACCCTACGGACGGATAATTTATAATAAAATTAGTTTATATTAAAATATATTTTAATTTTATAAAACATTTGAAAATTATTTTAAATTTAATATAATAAATTGAAAATGAGGTTTTTACTATAGAATAGTTTGTGGTGTTTTTTTTTTCTTTTTGTTATTTTGCTATGATGACTTAATCTATTTTATTTTAATAATATTGTCCTATGGTTTTTGATTTATTGTTATGTGCATTTGAATTTTTCTAATGGAAGATGTTAAATCCCTTATATATTAATTGAGGAACATTTGAAAAGATGTAACCTCAATTTTGTATTAATTAAAAGAGGCCCCAATGCATAGGTGGCACTCAATTAGGTAGTCAATTACATTCAATTGAAAAATAAGTAGGTCCACATTCGATTTTTATATGTTGTTAGATACATAAGTTGGTCAAACTATATGATATAATGATATGATATGATATTTTCTTTCCTTAAATAAAACCTACGGAATTACCATAAATGACTAATATATATATGACAATTAATGATTTAAATAATAAAGATTTGATAACAATTTATATCTCCTCCATCATTTTTTGTTTGATTTTATATTTTTAAAATAAATAAAACAATCAAATTAGCTATAAAAGTAAAATTTAGATTTTTTCGTATATGTTATATTTTGAATTTTTAAAAACGACAATAAATGACTAAAACTATTAAAATTATTATGTTAAAAATTAATGATCAATGGTTTAACATTTTTATTATAAGAAGATACACATGATTTTAAAACCATATGAGTAAAAAATATCATTTAATAATAAAATAAATATATAATAGATTAAACACTATATACCATAAGATAACATAAATATTTTAATATTAAAACTTTCAATGAATTTTCAAGAACATTTATAAATTATAAACTTATTAAAGATTTCATATTGAAAATTTTGTTATCGATGATTTAAATATTTTTTTATAAAACGATATGAATGATCATAGAACCGTATGATTATAAATTCTTATTTAATAAATAACTATATAAAATATACTATTCTTAGAAAAATAGGTTGATCTATCTTAACTTATATTACACTTTTTATTAAACTAACTATCGAATTGATAAATAATGTACCAAAAAATGTTTTGCACTTTCCTTAAATAAAAGCTACGAAATTATCTAATATGATTAACATATATGTGAAAATTAATTATTATGAATAATAAATATTTGATAACAATTTTGTGTATCTTAGTTATTTTTTAAATTTTATATTATTAAAAGATATTAAAAAATTACATTAAATATATAATAAATACATTTATATTTTTTCTTATATGTTATATTTTGAATTTTTCAAAACGTCTATAAATTATTAGAAATTTGAAGATCCTCACTCTGAAATTTTTGTGATCAATAGATTATTTTTTGTCATAATAAGTTATAAATGATCATAAAATTGTATTAATATGAACTTTTATTTAATATTATAAGAAGATACACATGATTTTAAAACCATATGAGTAAAAAATATCATTTAATAATAAAACATATATATATATAGATTAAACTATATACCATAAGATTACATAAATATTTTAATATTAAAACTTTCAATGAATTTTCAAAAACATTTATAAATTATAAACTTATTAAAGATTTCACATTGAAAATTTTGTTATCGATGATTTAAATATTCAGTTATAAAACGATATGAATGATCATAGAATTGTATGATTATAAATTCTCATTTAATAAAGGACTATATAAAATATACTATTCTTAGAAAAATAGGTTGGTCCATCTTAACTTACATTATATTTTTTATTAAACTAACTATCGAATTGTTAAATAATCTACCAAATTTTTTTTTTGCACTTTCCTTAATTATAAGCTACGAAATTACCTAATATGATTAACGTATATATGAAAATTAATTATTATGAATAATAAATATTTGATAACAATTTTCGTATCTTAGTTCTTTTTTTTAAAATTTTATATTATTGAAAGATATTAAAAAATTACATTAAATATATAATAAAAATATTTATATTTTTTATTATATGTTATATTTTGAATTTTTCAAAACGTCTATATATTATTAGAAATTTGAAGATTCCCACTCTGAAAATTTTGTGATCAATAGATTATTTTTTTTGTTATAATAAGTTACAAATGATCATAAAATATAGCACATATGAATTTTTATTTAATAAATATTCAAACTAAATAATATATATATATATATATATATATATATATATATAAATACTAATGATTTAAAGCAACAAGATTAGCTGATCAATTTAGTCGTCCAGCTGAAATCTTTCAAAAGTATGTGAAAGACTAAAGTCAAAACAAATATGGATTTAGAATAGTAATTATATTTTACTAACCGAAATACCGAAAAAACCGAACCGAACCGAAACTAATCCGATATCCGGATTGAACACCCCTAATCCAAATGAAGCCAAACTATTGTTTCATTTTCCAAAATATAATAAAAATAATAACTTAATCCCCGCGCAAGGCGCGGGTCTTATCCTAGTTGTTTAATATTATGGATTATACTTGCATGTTGACTATTATTTTAATGCAAATCAGTAAATGGATGTCGGTAATATGTTAAAAGAAATTGAATCCCTTAAAAACTTTATTATTTTAAAATGGAGAGAGTGAAGCTAATATTTGCCCAAATAGAAATATTCAATCTGTAAATTTTAATAGAACGCAATTTCTCATTCATCTGTATAATATAAATAGGGTCGGGTTGGAGCTCATTGTTTTAAAACATTTGAATGGAACACAACATATAAAGGGCTCCCAATTGTTTTTAAAAAATATTTCTATATATTAATCCATATATAAAATACATAAAAAGGTCTTTTCTAAGGTAAATAAATTTTTGATAAAATGAAATAAAGAATTTTTTATTATTCATTTAGATAATTATTTTTGTATAATTTTCATATTGCTTAGAATATTATAATAAACTTTAAAAAAAAAATTGGAATGCGACATCGTTTACTCAGGTTCGGTTTTGAATTGTCGATTTCACTGTTTTCAGTGTTCCAAAGTAAACACAGACGTTGTTCGACACATATATCATGGAAGGATGTTTTGATGTGTTATCTAGCTATTGTATCGGACCTTGGTATGTTTTAATTATTGTTGCTTTGCAATTGCCGCTATTCTAGTTTGTCTCCTTTCATAACATCAAAATGCCGTAGAGGTAAAAGGCATTTAGATATGAATTTTTAGAAACCAAGTGAAGAGACGAAATCAGTGTTGTTTGATGGAAATATTCTTGTATGTCTTTGACATTGTAAGTTTATGTGTTATCGGTGTTAAGGCATCTAATCACTATTAAATCCATGTATCTGGTTAGTGAGTTGAGAGGATGATCCGAAAAACTGAGAATTTCCATATTTTTGTAGACCAGATTGTCTTAAGCGGCCTTAGCTAACACAAATTGAATGATATTTTGGATGGTGGCCCCTGATGTTTAACATGCTCGTGATATGATTTCAGTATGGATATCTTGTAGCTTTTAAGACTTAAGAGGGGATATTTTTCGAGTCATTTTTTGTATTATTTTCAAGTGATGTGATTGTGGTTACTGATGGATGGATGGGTTGGATCTTTAAACATTGCAGAGTATAGTAGTATCATTTAGGCGATTGCTTGTAGTTTTCGAAAAATTATTCCGACTGTTGTTAACATTGTTCTTTTTTTTCTTGTCCATTCCATTCACTCTTTACTTGTTCCCACAATATCTCTTTGTGGATCACCACCAAGTCTAAGAGTAGTAGCGTCTTGTATGATGTATACAAAAATCAGAGCATTCTTTTTTTTCTCTTAATTTGATTCTTCCTCTGGCTTACTTGCTAATCTCCCACAGCCTTGCAGTATCTTACCATGATAATTCTTTTCTCTATTAAAAAACTATAAACAACACAAAGATCAATTAAAAGATCAGCTTCAGAGAGATTAAGAGCTCTAGAAGGAGAAGACTATTGATAGTTGTTCAGCTCCTTTAGTAGCAAGTTTGTCCTTCATTTATGTCGGTTATATTGATACGTTCCATGTAATCTGCAGCATCAGGGACCATCATACTGAAGAGGTCGTGGGTTTCTGCACATGAATAACAAAGTGGCTAATGTGCACCTGAAGAGGTCGTGGGTTTCTCTGTGTTCTGTCTCAAAGCCTGTTACAAACTATTTAAACATTACTAACAACTGAGAAAAATAAAAGGCAACATTATTAAGCATGCATCTTTTTGATGTTTTTGTAAACAAAATAGAAACTGCTTACTCGGATGAATTGTACGTCTGCCAATTTTAGTAGGTAGGGCACCAGATTTCCACTTGTTTACATGACTTTTAGAGTTGGTCATTGTTGCCATGTCACCATTTAAACCTGCAGCTAGGATGTGGAATTAGTGTTGTGGTCAGAGTGGCAGTGACTTACATATGCATAATAACAATTGAATTTCAGTGTGAGAGATCCGCAAGCTTGGTAACCAAGGAAGTGACATATAGCATTGAATTTATTGCCTTTGCAGGTGCCTTCTTTCTCTTAAGTTTCAAATATTTCATTTCTTAGGCAAGAGTGTTTGTAGATTATGCAAACAATTTTGAGTATTCGGATATCAGTATTGGAAATGAACATAAATCATTTAGAAAACATGGAGACTTACCAAGCGCTTATTCATTTCAGTAAGTAATATAGGTCAAAAGCTTTCCCGTCTGAATCTGGAAAGGAAGGAAAAAAACATCTAAGATTCCAAATTTCTTTTTGCAACATATTATCTCCAACATTTATTTGTTTCTTCTTATTATTCTTTTTCTTACCTGGGATAGCTAAGCGGAATCATCAGAGTCAGGATGGAGAAGCAGCTGGAACCACAAAAATAAGTATCTTGTAAGATTCCATACTTATTTGCTTTGGTGTAAAACTAAGAGAAGTCTCATGTCAAGAATTCAAACCTGTTTGTGAATGGAGGACGAAATTCAATAAAGCAGATGACCAAAGTGAGAACTGAGTAGAAATCTTAACAGCAGCTACACTGTGCCTAAGTAGCCCTTGAATTTCCTGAATAACAAAAAGATAGCATAGACATGAGATATAATACTAAAACGAACATCTTATTATTCGAGAAAGACGAAAGATAGCTAACAGTTGTAAATACATATGTTTACAATATCAAATCATTACCTTTAAGATAGCGTATAATTCTCCATATTGTTTCTTGTCTGCTGCCAATAAAAAGTATACATGACTACATAACTTTTCATATAAGTTTTCGTTAATGAGACCTTGTCCTGCATCACATATATGGTTACTACCTTCTCCTAGTATCACCTGAGAGAACACTATATTATAGATGTATACATTAAAGTAAATTCATATTTATAATATAGTTTTTTCTATTTTAAGAAAAATATATAAATATAAATATAAAATTGAGTTGGAAATGGTCTAAACTAGCTTTATCTTACTTTTCTTTATTTTATTATAGAACTTAGAAATTAAATAAATAATATTTACTAAAATCTTACAAATCTGAAAATAAACTTGAGGGAAGATATACATTGATATGTTATGCTAGATAATTTCTGAACATTTTATAGTAGACTGTAAATCATCATTTCATGTTGAAATTCCAATAATGATGGAGAGCTTTCTGGTAGATGTCACCAATAGTCAATTGACAACATGAAAATTACAAGATATTATGCATGTGTGATCTTCTTATTTGATAATTATACAAAAGGTTATTCATTCAGACTGAGTTTTAAGATATATTTGTCTTGCGGACAAGCCATTTGACTTTTGAATTTTGATGTTACATTTCAAATGGCACATTGTACATCTTAAAGTTTGATTGGTATGATTTTAAATGTATATAAAAGCTCAGATAAATTTGTGGACTCTCAACAAAGATCTGAAAAATATAAGACTTTAGGAGGATGCCATCGATATTGAATTTAAAACAACAGTTAATAAGAGTAAGTTGAAAGTTTTCTTCCACATCGACTGTAGCTTGTGGACAAACAAACTTTTAAGATTTTACCAAAACACAACTATGATACCAAAACTTCTTCTACAGCTTCTTAATTAACAGGGCCCGGGCCTACCTACAGATGCAACTATGATACATTTGATTGAGGAAATATAATGTGCCACGAATTGCAACAAAACTGTAGTCACCAATTTTGCTTTGATCGCTCATACGCGACGACGAAGAAGAACACATATATTCTGTTTCATTACCAGTATACAGGGCCAGGTGTGGAAGATTAAGGCTCCGAGCAAGATGAAGCATTTTCTGTGGCAAACTATTTTGGGTTGTGTGGCCACGGCAGAGAGACTCACGTATAGACATATGGGCACCGATATGAGTTGTCCTAGATGTGCTGGCCCAGTGGAGTCGATAAATCATTTTATTTTTGAATGTCCTCCAGCTTTTCAGGTGTGGACTTTATCGGACTACCCGTCCCTTCCGGGTTACTTCCCGAGTACTTCCATATATCAAAATATGAACTTCCTATTTTGGAAGAGAAAAGAGGTGGCTCCCTTGAGACCACAATTCGATACCTTCCCATGGATCTGTTGGTACATTTGGAAGGCGAGGAATGATAAACTATTCAATGGGAAAGAAGTATCCCCAATTGATATCCTTCAACATGCATCCCTGGAGGCAGAATGTTGGAGAAAAGCAAACGAAAAAAAGGTAACAAACGAAGAGCAGGAAGACCCTCCACCTACTGAGACTGAGGCAGTGCCCCCTTGGATGGCCCAAATCCCTACATGCCAAATTGATGCATCATGGATTAATAATGGCAGCGTTAGTGGATTAGGGTGGAGTCTTAAGGATCAAATGGGCATAGAACTCTTCGGATTACGTGCATGCCAGAGGAGCCTATCTGCCCTGCATGTGGAGATGGATGGTCTTCTTTGGGCAGCCTCTTGTATGAGAGACATGATGATAAACCTCGATACGGTTCGAGACGGACTGCTCGGACCTAGTGGATATGATAATAAACCCGGCGGAGTGGCCAGCCTTCGCAACAGAGATCGAAGTTTTTCAGAGAATACAAGAGGGCTTCGAGAATGTGAGTCTGTCTCATATTTCTCGGAGCCGTAATAGTCGGGCAGATGCGCTAGCAAAGGATACAAGGACCAGAGGCTACCTGTTTACCCATATAGATCAGACCCAGATAGATGGAAGTGCTCTTAGAAGAATCGGCTCGTCTACTATTCACTTGATCTAATTTTAGATGGGTTAGGGAAAAAAAACTGTTTCATTACCTTTGTAAATCCATTTGGGTATTTTCTTGTATTGTAATTTTACACTCAAACTATGATTAACTTAAAACAAAAAAAAAAACAATATCGTTTGCCTTTTCGATTAAAATAAGCAAATAAAAAGCGTAATAAGTATTGGAAATACAATGTGAGGTGAAGGTGAGGACCGTTGAGGGGAAGGAATCAAAACCTCCAGAACAATGCATGTGTTAACTTTCCCTTTTCTGGTGTTTTGTACTGAAATAATCAGGGGGAGTATATTTCCAAAAGAGTGAAATAACAGTTGAAGTAAGACGCAAGCAGGTGCAGTTACTTTTGGTAGTGTGTACTGCAAGCAAAATGTATTAAATATTAATTTAATATACATACACGTAATGTATCCATACACACACATGTAAGGTCTATGATTATGTACGCCTAAAACTAAAATCCTTTGCTAAAATTTGGAAAATCCTTAAATGTTTCTCGGAATGCACGCGCTTCTTGCTTAGTTTTTTTTGTTATTAACTTAAACAGACTCATCAGACTCTATAAACCAAAATGTTAACTTTGCATCCATGTAAATGACGAAAAACGGTTATTTTCTAGCACTGTGTGCTAGACTATCCTGTAAATTCTCATTCCGAAGTATATGAATGATCTCTGAATTGAGTAAACTTGTCTTCAAAATCTTTAGAATATTAATAACTGCTTTGTGAATACATAATCTTACATTTACAGAGATAAAATAATATTAAGAATATAATAGTAATATGTATGTAAAAAGCGAGTTAAATAATTTTTGTAAGTTTTATTTCAAAAACAAGAACAAAAAAATATAGAAAATAAAATTCATTTTGAGTTACATGTAATATCTGCACTTAATCTTTTTTTTTTCTGTATAATGGTGAACTTTTTTGATAAGTTATGTTGATTATAAAACTATTCAGTCATATATTACTGATTGAATAGTATCTCTAACCAGTTGCTCAAAAAAACATAATATCTCTAACCTTTTCCAACATATAAGAACTATCCATAAAGTATCCCCACATGTCTTTGGTACCAAAAGATGCTGCGTAGATACGAGTGCGAGATTGAGTTTGACACACACTGATCGATATAACTATATACATATGAGTGTGTGTTGATAATGAGAGAGGAGAAAGAAAGCAAAAGGGTTGAAAAAGAAGACCACATGCTGAGGGATCATATCACATGCTCCTTAACCCCACTTTCCTTCTCCGTTTCCCTCAAGCTTCTTTGTTTCTTCTTTATTCACTCCTAAATATACACACATAGAGCTCTTTGATGGTTGACAAAAAAAAAAGAGCTCTTTGATAAAAAAAAAAACACATAGAGCTCATATAGAATCACATATTGCCAACACATATATATACACGTATACATATTTGCCAAACCTGTATGTACATACTTACAATGGTTTGGTGGCTAATAAACTATAACCATTTTCCCCCTACAAATTCCAAGGACATTAATTGTGGTCTAACATAGATAATTGGTTTTACATAATTAGTTTATTGAATTTGAAGAGTTAGTAAATCTTAATTTTAATGTTTTGGAGATGTGTTAGAATAGGTGAAAATCACATTTGTTTGCTATGAAATGTAGACATGTCACTCCACGTTGTCATATTTCACTAAATGGCCACATTTGACCTTTCAAAGATTTACACAACTGTCTTTTTTTTTTAACGCTGATTTATTATGATATTACACTTATGAGAAAGATTACATAGATGATTCGACAACCGACAATACTATCTGTTTTATGAGGATCTACGCCTAACTACATCACCTGAACCGTGCTACAAAGACCTACGCCAACTGGATTTATTTGCACCATATTGAATATCTCTTGTAAGTCTTTCTTCCATAGTTTGCACAATTGTTCTATTGAAAACAAAATTATAAAACGGTTGAGTTTAAAAATATATATTTTAAGGTTTAGTCCATAATCTCTAAATATATATGGTTCGCATTATTTAAGTTGAAAATTAGGAAAAACAGCCCGTTAGTTACTAACTAATATCTCAAATTTCAAATTTGAAAATTTAAATTTAAGTTAACGGGACAGAGCTAATTTAAAATTAAGTCGATAAAATCTAAAAAGGCTCCAACTTTTCCCCTTAGAACGGGAAGACAAAATTGTCTTCTAATCTGTCTGAATTTTGAAAAGGAAAAAAAGAAGAAGAATTGTCTTCTAATCTAATAGTATTAGTTTAATAACACAAAAGAATGAAAACAGTGGCTTAGTGATTTACGCGTAATTCAAGTAAACGATTTATTTGACGCCGTTGATAAAAACAAAAAGTGATGATCAAAATAAACCACTTAACCGAGAACCATTTTAAACCAAGCCAGATTATTTTCACAATTCTGTCTCAGCTAATACGCTTTCATAAAAATAACTAATCAAATTAGTAAAAAAA
The DNA here is from genome assembly GCF_020379485.1 of Brassica napus. Lineage (NCBI taxonomy): Eukaryota > Viridiplantae > Streptophyta > Magnoliopsida > Brassicales > Brassicaceae > Brassica > Brassica napus. The sequence goes on from NC_063434.1 coordinate 15,240,154, forward strand.
TATTTAAATGTATTTTTTGTAATCTATACAAAAACTGAAAATATTAATTCGTCAAACCGGAACTGAAATCAGGTTGGTTAAACCGTGTCACTGACGTCGTTAAAACGGAAATGATATTACTTCATCTCTCATCTCTGCTTTGAGAAGAAGGAACAATAAATGCACTTGAGCACACACACACTCTCTCTCTCTCTCCCCAATACCGCCATTGTTGAGCCTTTTCCTTCTCTGTAAGTCGTCAAAGTTTCTTCGTTTTGTAACTCGATCGTTTGATCCGAATGAGATGAAGATCTATAGATAGCTTTGGATTCAGCAATACATTTACTACTATAGATGAATAAGTTGCTAAAAACTTTCTAGTTTTGTAGCTTTAGCTCGCTTGATTGGTTTCCTTGGATCCATACTCAAATGCGATGGATTTGTTTGTGCAGGGGGAGGATTCCTAAATGGTAGACAATTTTAGCAGAACGGAGTCGATGCAGCAAAGAAGAGGCGGTGGTGGTGTATCTCTCTCTCCAGCTCAGACACCACGATCAAGTGATAAATTGGCCAGAGAATCGAGATCTTCTGACTCAACTTCAACCAATAGAAATGATAAAGAAAAGGGTGTGAATGTGCAGGTCATTCTGCGTTGCAGGTATCTGAGTTTTTTTTTTTTTTTTTTAATTATTATTTGATCTCTCTCTCTCTCACCGGTTTCTTATAGGCCATTGAGCGAGGACGAGGCCAGACTACATACACCCGTGGTGATTTCATGTAACGAGCACCGTAGAGAAGTTTCTGCTACTCAGAGTATTGCTGGAAAGCACATTGATAGACATTTTGCTTTCGACAAGGTTGTTGCAGCAGAGTTCTTAAACTCATGTTTCTTGATTCTGTGTTTGTCTCATTTGCTCTCTTAAACTCTCCTCAGGTCTTTGGTCCAGCATCTCAACAGAAGGACTTATATGACCAAGCCATTTCTCCAATTGTGTTTGAAGTACTTGAGGGTTACAACTGTACCATCTTTGCATATGGTCAGACCGGTACTGGCAAGACGTATACCATGGAAGGAGGTGCAAGGAAAAAGGTTGCTTCTTGTTTTGCTATTCATATACAAGTAACAACTGCTATGGTTTTTGATACTTAGTTACACGGTTTTTGTATGTAGAACGGTGAGTTCCCGAGTGACGCTGGTGTTATTCCGAGAGCTGTTAAGCAGATTTTCGACATATTAGAAGCGCAGGGAGCTGAGTATAGCATGAAAGTCACCTTCCTAGAACTATATAACGAGGAAATTTCAGATCTTTTAGCACCAGAGGAGACTACTAAGTTTGTTGATGACAAGTCTAAGAAATCGATTGCTCTTATGGAAGACGGGAAAGGGAGTGTCTTTGTTCGTGGCTTGGAAGAAGAGATCGTGAGCACAGCGAATGAGATATACAAGATCTTGGAGAAAGGTTCCGCTAAAAGGCGTACAGCTGAAACTCTTTTGAACAAGCAAAGTAGTCGCTCTCATTCCATATTTTCTATCACCATTCACATCAAGGAAAATACTCCCGAGGGGGAAGAGATGATCAAATGTGGGAAACTCAATCTTGTCGACCTTGCTGGTTCCGAGAACATCTCTCGTTCTGGTGCACGAGAGGTATCTTATTGTAATCATATTTGTGATGCCAATGCTGTCTTAGAAGCTGGTGGTGAGTAATTTGGTAACGGTTGTTGCAGGGACGAGCCAGGGAAGCTGGAGAGATCAACAAGAGTTTACTTACTCTTGGCCGTGTCATTAACGCGCTTGTTGAGCACTCTGGTCATATTCCTTACAGGTACAAGTCATCCGTTGCTAGTTTGGAGTCTCCTTGGTGTCCTCAAATCAGGTTTGACATCAGCTATTTTGCTTTTGAATTTTGTTCAGAGATAGCAAATTGACAAGGCTCTTGAGGGATTCATTGGGAGGGAAGACTAAAACATGTGTAATCGCCACAATTTCACCTTCCATTCACTGTTTAGAAGAGACTCTAAGCACTTTGGATTATGCACATCGCGCCAAGAATATCAAGAACAAACCAGAGGTGAGGTTTAACGACGTTCTTCCGCAATATTATCTTATGCATAAAAATATGGCTCTAACAGTTTCCTCCTGATTCCAGATCAACCAGAAGATGATGAAATCTGCGGTCATGAAAGATCTCTACTCTGAGATTGACAGACTGAAGCAAGGTATGAGTTACTGAGTATTGGTTTTAAAGTCATTCCTTACTTTGTGTTATTCGCATTTAATTTTGCATCTGCTGAGAATACGTTTCATATATATATTTTCTTAGAGGTATATGCTGCGAGAGAGAAAAACGGGATTTATATTCCAAAAGACCGTTATCTTCAAGAAGAGGCTGAGAAAAAGGTTTTTTTTTTGTTTTCTCTGAACTGAATGTTTGTTTTCTAAAATCTTCCTCGTTTCGAATCCTGAGCGTGAAAAGTAACTCTATTCATTTGCGCTTTAATCACAGGCAATGGCTGAAAAGATAGAAAGATTAGAACTACAATCAGAATCAAAGGACAAGGTATGAAATCCGCATCATTTGGTTTCACATCCCCCGTTAGTACCTTACATGATATTTCTATAACACTTATGTTGGTCCTGCAGCAAGTAATTGATCTTCAAGAGCTATACAATGCTCAGAAGCTTTTAACTGCAGAGTTGAGTGAGAAACTTGACAAAACTGAGGTATAATATAACTCCTCTTAAACATTTTCTATATATGCATGAAAAGCTAAATGTATCTCTGTACCAATATCAGAAAAAGCTCGAGGAAACTGAGCACTCATTGTTTGATCTTGAAGAAAAATACAGACAGGCGAATGCAACCATTAAAGAGAAGGAATTTGTGATATCTAATCTCCTCAAGTCGGGTACTTTTTTGCCTTCTCACTGAAAACGAAAAAAGCTGTTGGAAATTGTGATGATAACATTTTCTATTCTAACTTTGAAGAAAAATCACTTGTGGAGCGAGCCTTTCAGCTACGGACGGAACTAGAAAGCGCAGCATCAGATGTTTCCAACTTGTTTTCCAAAATAGGTAAAAAAGATTCATGGACCAAAAATTTCAACTTCTGTTGATAGATAGATGTTCACTGGATCATAAAATGTTATTTTGCTGTGCAGAAAGAAAGGACAAAATCGAGGATGGAAACATATGTCTCATCCAAAAGTTCCAGTCACAGCTCACAGAACAGCTTGAGCTATTGCATAAGACTGTGGCTTCTTCTGTGACTCAACAAGAGGTTCAATTAAAACACATGGAGGAAGACATGGAGTCCTTTGTATCGACAAAATCTGAGGTGAGTTTGTTTTTGTGTCTTTGTTTTCATTGACCTACCCTATGTCTCATTCTTTGGTTTTTCATGTAAAGGCTACTGAAGAACTCCGTGAGAGACTTTCAAAACTGAAGTCAGTGTATGGTTCTGGCATCGAAGCTCTTGATAACCTAGCTGTGAAGCTAGATGAAAACTCTCGGACAACATTTGGTGGCCTGAACTCAGAAGTTTCCAAACATTCACATGAACTTGAGAACGTAAGTTTAGAACTTTTAACTATCCAACTCTACCATTGACCATACCATTGGTATCTCTGTTCTGAGTCAGTCTCCTTCCATTGATGTCGCTTGTAGGTTTTCAAGGGTTTTGCTTCTGAGGCTGACATCTTATTACAAGATCTCCAAAGTAGCCTTAACAAACAGGAAGAGAAGCTTATCGCATTTGCTCAGCAACAACGGAAGGTTTAGTAATCTTCGATGATCCTTTCAATATTAATATCAGACATTGTGGTTGAAACATTGGGTATTGTGCAGGCACATTCACAAGCCGTGGATTCAGCAAGGTCAGTTTCGAAAGTAACAGTGGAGTTCTTCAAGACTCTAGACACCCATGCTACCAAACTAACCGGGATAGTGGAAGAGGCACAGACAGTTAACCACAGGAAATTGAGTGAATTTGAAAACAAGTTTGAGGTGATTCCAGTTCTTGACACATTCGCAGCTGCAAGTTTCTTGTGTAAGCTTTAATGTTGTTTTCTCTGTCTTGTAGGAATGTGCTAAGAATGAAGAGAGGCAATTGCTAGAGAAAGTAGCAGAACTTCTGGCGAATTCTAATTCTAGGAAGAAAAACCTTGTAAGTCGCATGCATTTTAATTCTTAGAAAAGGCATTTGATTTGAGGCTTTGAGGAAACTCTTTAATATTTTCTTTTAGGTCCAAATGGCTGTACAAGATCTACGCGAGAGCGCATCCACCAGAACAACCACCCTACAGCATGAGATGTCAACGATGCAAGATTCAACATCTTCCATTAAAGCCGAGTGGAACCTTCACATGGTGAAAACAGAATCGAACTATCACCAGGACACTTCAGCGGTTGAGAGTGGGAAGAAGGCGATGCAAGAAGTTCTCTTGAATTGGTATATAAACAAAACTCAAAAGCTCATAAACATTTATATCGTCCCAAGAACTAAGCTTTTGTCATGCATGATCAATGGATAATTGTAGCTTGGAGAAGGCAGAGATGAGTGCACATCAATGGAGGAAAGCTCAAGAATCACTGGTCAGTCTAGAACGGAACAATGTAGCTTCTGTTGACTCAATCGTTAGGTATGAATGGAAACCAGTTCTTTTATCTTTTTTTTCACCGTTTCTGATCTGTTTCAAGTCACTTATCACTTCAATATCTCTCATAGAGGAGGCATGGACGCCAATGAAAACCTACGCTCTCAGTTCTCGTCCGCTGTATCATCCTCTCTTGATGTTTTTGATGCTGCTAACGCCAGCCTTCTTACTTCCATTGATCGTGAGTTTTACTAATTCCTTTGAACTTACAGAGATAGATCAAATATGCTTCATTTTTTTGCTGAAAGATTACCCTTTTTCTGTCAGATTCGTTGAAACTCGATAATGATGCATGCGCTAAGATCAACTCCATGATCATCCCGTGCTGCGAAGACTTGATTGAGCTCAAGAGTGATCACAATCACAAGATCGTAGAGATCACAGACAACGCAGGGAAATGTCTTCTTGATGAATACATAGTAAGTTTCAAGATTTCAATCATTACAAGACGAACCGCAACATATCAGAGACATTGTAGGTGGTTTTAACGAGTCTGGTGACACTCTAATTGTTGTTTTTCGATGCAAACAGGTAGATGAACCTTCGTGTTCAACGCCGAGGAAAAGAGCAATCGAGATACCGAGCATTGAGTCCATTGAGGAACTTAGAACTCCAGCATCTGACGAGTTACTGAGAGCGTTTCAAGATGGTAAACTGTTTAAGCAGGCCAATGGTGATGCAAAGCAGCAGCAACAACACCTTATACGTGCTTCCTCTCTTTACGAAGCAGCCGTGTCGGACTCAAGATCTCCCCTCTCTGCTGTAAACTGACACGCCAAGAGGATTGGTTTTTCAGAAGCCCAATAGAAGGTTATTATTTGGCGTCTTACTGTACAGAGAGAGTATTGTTGCATTACAGGTAAAAAAGTAACGTATTTTCTTCATGGAGGTTTGGTTTGAGGAATTTATAAAAGCTTACATTATATTTTTATTTGTTTATTTATTTGTATTGTTTATTAGCCGGAACCAAAGGAAATTATTTTCTGAATCAGTAAGATTACGAGTCGTCAATTATAATTACAAGCAAATCCGTTAGGTTTTACTTTTGTCATCATAACTCGACAAAAATTGAACAGAAAAAAATAAGTGCTCAAGAGAGAATAAATGGCTATATCGGTATTCTGAATTATTCTGAGTGGAACGTTGTACTGATGACTTTGGGGTATTTTTGTTGCCTGTTGGTGAAAGATAACGTAGTTGTATTAGTACAATAAGACACAAAATCGAGTAGGAAGAGCTAATGTACTTGAAACAAGGAATATGATTCAAAATTATATGTCCTGCTTTGGTGATTGTAAATGCTATATCTTTGTGTCAGTACATTATTCACTGTTTTGCTTAGCTTTTACATTTGAAAGCTTTCGGGTGTATGGGGGTTTTGTACCTTGAAGCTGTTTCGGAGACAGGTGAAGAATTTCAGAATTATTACATTATGTGCTTATTTGTTGGCAATTTGAGAATTGCTGTGGACATGACTCTGGTGAGACTTTTAGCTTCTCAGTTTTTTTATTTGTTTTTTTTTAAAAGGCAAAAAGATATAAACCATTGACTATCCGAAACATAAAATACAATTTTGAAATTTATTCCTTTTTTTTTTTGATAATCTAAATATCCGGACCTCTCACTTAGTCCAACTATCCCACCGCGTCCAACCGGTGACCGAAGCTCGAACTCGTGATGGCGGGCACCTCAGCCAAGGTTCCTTTACCACCAGACCACGAGGCCCGGTTAACTTATTCCTTCTTTCAAGTACATTAGCCCTTCATACTCGGTTTTGTATGTTATTGTATCGACGTTATCCATTTCCAACAGGCAACAAAAGTAAGAAAACTGCAAATAAGTATCAAACAAAACTTTGTTGAGAGAAAATGCATGACCCAAACTCATCATCAGTATATCAACTTCTCCTTGCTCTATTTAATCACTATGCCAACGTTCCACACAGAGTATACAATCACTTCAGAACACTAATATAGCCATTGATTCTCTTTAGGGGCAGTTCTTGGCATGTGCCAGAGGAGCAAAAGCACAAGGCCTATCTCTATTGACAAAAAAAATATCTATACTATTAAAAGGGAAGCAGTCCCAAAAAATCTACTTACGAAAAGTTGTTGGACCTATTGACTAGACTTAACTATTTTTTTGGTTTCACCATATATTTCTCTAACTATACACTAATCAATTACCTTATATTTCTCTAACTATAAAATAACCAATGCTCTTATTTAATACTCAACTTACTATAATACACCAAAGATTTATACATCAATATTATTAATTCAAAATCATTGATATATTTTACCCCTATTTTTCTTTGGAATATTACTTTTGTGCCACTAAACCTATTAAAAAACAGATTATTTTATAACTGATTTAATAATCATACAACCCACGATCATTTTTCTTTAACAAAAGCAGTTACTATAAAAACATTTGGATTTATTGGTAATTAAAGTCTGAACAATACCATACTTTTAATTCATATTAAATGTTTTATGACCCAAACTAACATAAAAACATGATGCAAGTACGGTTAACAGAAAGTTAAAAACATTATGCAAGTACGGTTAACAGAAAGTTAAAAACATGATACCATTCGACGGTCAAAACATATTAACTTCCAATTACGATTAGAAAAATACTTCACAATACAACAAACAAGCTTAATTATATTTTAAAATTATAGCTTTTTCTTTGAAAACCTTCCTAAGTTATTTTTGTGATGAAAATCTTTTACAACTGGGTTTATTAGGAGAAAGTGTTTTGTATAAATATTTTCTCAGGAAATTATAGCATTTTTAGAATGTTTTTTATGTTTAAATAAAATATATTATTTATTTTTAACATTTATAGGTAACTCAACTATACTCAACTTAATAATAATTTTATTTCCAAAACTCAAAAATTTAATCTTAATATAGTCATTATAAAACCTATAAACTAGAATGTATAACATAAAAATGTAGTTTATTCAATTTTATATCTTAGTAAAATTTATATGAGAAATTTAATCAAATTTTGAAAAATATTATCATGTTATTTTAGATTTTTACCATGTCATCTGGTATAGATTCACGAGTTAATATGCGTTTTTGATTTTAAAGGATTTTAAATAATGGATTTTATTAAATTGAAACTAGATTATATATGGTGACTGTGTTTACTGGTTTGACTTTGGATATCACTTATTGGTGTTTTGGTTCTTTTTAGTAGAAAATTAGACTGAATGTTGAGGACTTATTAAAGATATTTTTTTAATGTTTGAAAAAATGTTTGAGTAATTTGTTTTTATTGGATAATTCAGCTTATAAATAGTATATTTAAGATATTTGGTTATTTAGAAATTACATATAATTAATATTTGTAGATATATAATTTGTATTTTTAAAATTCAGGTATCTATTTATCTTGGTTCTAGAGATATATGATATGTTCGGTTATTTATAAATTTTGGTTCAAGTTTGGTTTCATTTTTTCAATTTGGTACGGGTTGATTATTTGGTTCCGGATAATATGGCCAAACTTATAAACTATCTTATATAAAAATTTATGTTAAAAATTATTAAATTCAAAAAATAAATCCGCGCTTTCTAAGCGCGGATCAAAATCTAGTTTATATTTAAAGCCTAATTTTATGGGAAAAGGCTTTCGAAACATTATACCAATGTATAATTTCGTCCATGATATACACTATGCACAAGATCCATCTATCTATATTATTATTTGCGAAATTGATATTACTCTTAATGAATTAGAGCGGCTAATATTGATATTACTCGTAATGAATTTTATATATAATTTATTATTTAATTAAAAACGAAATTAATATTAATAATATTAGATTTATAAAATAAGATATTTCTTATATAATGTGTTGTTATCTTGAAATAATATTTTCTACTATAAAAGTTAAAAAAAAATTAAGATATAAAATAATTTATAATTAAATATTAATTAAACAAATATTTGTATAAATATTTATATTTATTTTGCTAAAAATACTTCTTATATGTGAGTGTAATATATATTTTAATGAAAACTTTATCATATATTAATAATTTAATGTTTTATTTAAACTTTTTAAAACATAAATAATAATTTATCATGCTGAGTTTTGAATTATAAAGAATAAACTAATTAATATGCGTAACAAGACTATGCTCGCATATGCCAGCCTAACTCTTTTGCAAGACACAAGGAAAACACCTAGTTATATATATATGATCTGAGCCTGATTCCCTTGCAAAAATGAATCTTTCTCTTGCACGAACTGATAATCATTGAAAAGACTCAAAACAAACTCTATTCCTTGCAGTCTTGTAGCACATTCCTTCATGTAAATGCATCTTCTTCATAGGTTTCAAATGGAAAAAGCAGTTCGGGTGGAGCAGATCAAACAGATTGTGCAGATCAAATGGAACATGTGCAAATCATGCGGATCAAGCGGGATAAGTACATATCAAGCAGATCAAATGATTTACTAATTGTGAATGATATCATAAGTATTTATTGAAAAGTATTTTTATTTGCCCATAATATATATGCGATATTATCTATATGCTTTCCATCAATAAAAAACATTTTGTTGTGTTTTATCGTACAATTTTAAAGTGATACAAATAATAAAAGTGTGAGTTGTTAACCAATAACAAATTTGAAAAATTATATTATTAAATATATTCTAAAAACTTTTATCATATTATATGTTTATAGTTTTTTTTTTCAAACTTTGTAAATTATATATATGAATAATGTGAAAAGAAACTTTGTATATGTATAATTATGAATATATTTATTAGAATAATTATTATGTTAATGTAAAAATTACATCTATAAAACTGTTTATCAAGACGAGGAATGAACATATTTATCATTTATTGACACCTCCTTTAAACAGCTGATGATAAATAAAAGACTTTCAATTAATTTTAAATTCATGTATTAGATGTAAAAAAATACCCCTAACAACTATAGAAACGAGTTGGATTGCAGGACAGACAGTTCCACTGCTTTTATGCAAAAGAAGACAACTTTTTTTTTTATATATGTACAGTTGTCCTGTTTTTTTTTGTTTTAAATTTTTTTAAAAACATGAATTGCAAAAACATTGCAGATGGTCCATTGTTGCAGAAGACCTGATTTTTATCTGCCACTCCATTCATACTCATAACTTTATAGAACTCAAGTATTTAGCTCAATATTGAGAACGAAATACATCCAAAACAAAACTTCGAGATGACTGGTAATAAGACAAAGGAAACAACCTAACCATGAACATCCAAACTCTTTCATAAAATATCATTGAATGACATCTAACTTAAACACTAATGTACAGTATAAATAATTTAATTAATTTCATTTGGTGTTAATAATAAAGTATTTCAATTATTTTGATATAACTTTGATAAGTTAAGAGTGAAATGTTTTTAAGAATTTAAAATATTTTGTTTATAATATCATTAATTTATACTTTAATATATCTGTTAGATATAAAAAAAGTTAATTTCTTTAGTTTTATTTAATCATATTTCAATATTTATTAAAAGAATTCAAAATTTTGGTATTTAATAAAATTAAAAAATTTACCACTATTCCATATTATATTACATATTTGGTTTTCCAACATATGATTTAACTTTGAAATTTTCATTTGAAGATCTGGTAACCTTCATCTAATATATATATTATAGATGTACACATATTTTGAATATTTAATCTGTAAATTCTTTTGAATTTTTTTCTTATGGCTACTGTTCATAGGTTCAATACAAATACGATACCAACATCAAGCTTTAGAGAGAGAGAGAGAGAGAGAAACTCTCTTTTTCTCCTTCACAAACTAAAATCCTTCAGAAGGAGGAAGATATATTTTTTTTTTTTGTTGTGATACCCTTCGATAATTTTTCACAAAAAAAAAAATTAATTCTTAAAGTCTTCAGCAAAAGTGATCTATTAAATAATATCTAAACAAAGTAAAAAGTAGGCAAATAATACTTTGGCATAAAGATTTAAGCTTGTGAATCTTGTGATTTGTAAGTTGCAAAGACGTCAAAGTGTACATCATGAATTATCTTATCATCGTTAGGTTTGTTTACATCAAAAATGTAAATGGTTTGTTTATTTTACACTTGGTGTTCTGTATAAATATAAATGAGCACCTTATGACAGCCATTGTACAACAGTGATTATATATTTTCCAGTCTCCAGTCTTAATTGCTGTGATTCAAATCGACTTTGGTCTGAGTTTGTCATTTAGTTGACCTATGTTGTGGGAGCCTAGATTTTTTTTTTTATGTATTGTAGGTACCAAACACAAGGGACATATTTAAGCTCACAAGCGGGTAATCGACCTCTTCAGCTCTTTGGAAGTAATGAAGCAGATCACTTACATCACTATTGAGCCTGGTATTGAGGAAAATTTCAACAAAAATGTTTCTTAGTGCATGTGGTTTAGTTTACAAATTGTCTTTGAATTCCTACGACTTTGTCTTCACTTCCCAAATCAATAAATGGGTCTAAAAGCCATATCCAAAAGAGTAAGAACACTATGATTCAGTACAACTTATAACTAGATGATTGACCAAATAAAATAAAACTATAAGAACCCAAAGATTAACATTAAAAACAGGTTTGAGTTGAACTTATTTATTGTAATATTAAAAGAACTTATTTCCTTGATTTTAAAGCATTCCACGATCATATAAAAATAATATAGTAAAGATAATTATTATGTCAAATTTATTGTTAAGATTTGCTAGCACTCTAATTTTAAACAATAAAATAGTTCATATTACTATGACACACTCGAAAACAATTTATATTACCTAAGAATGATTCCTTATAGTATCCAAACAAGATATCTCATTTAAATTTATACTAATCTATTTACTCTTTTTTCTTTTGTTATTACAGAAACTTTTCTTTGTAACAACACTAAAAACTTGCTTTTACTTTAACACCAACAACATTGACATCATACAAAGCTTTATGTGAAGAAAAAAACTAAACTCCCATACACAAAGTCATCACTCTACTTTAGATCTAACAACAACGAAATGATGAGGACCTCAAGTCAGTAGCTGGACCACCGGCTCATGAGATCAACCATACAAGCTACACTGGAGCCAACAGCAACATAGGTGTATTCAAAGAAGGATATCTTTGCAATCATGAAGAGTTTAACCGTGAAACCAGTTGCTATAGATTCTCAACTCAACCAGAGCATGCGGCGAATTGGTTTCATACCAAAAGGAGTAATGGTTTATGAGATATGTCATTTATAAGTCAGGCTATCTATACTTCATCCGAATTGATTCTTTTTAAGGAAAGTAATTCTGCAACTCAAACTCACGTGTGGAAACCATGAGATCATTCATTACATCGAAGACCACTTGGAGAGTTGTTGGTATTCAAACAACAAAATTTGGTTGAAACAAAAATTTTTAATCAATTATCCGCGCGTAGCGCGGACGACTACCTAGTTACAATAAATGAGACTTACCTCTCTTCTCCTGTTACCACCTCAGCAATATGCATATGGCATTTTTTGACACCTGTCACTACCTGTCACCTCTCAATTTTTCATCAAACTTTTTTTTTTGTATGCAGAATTTTGTGGGCAAATCAAATCTGTTTTGTTTATACTATTATATTTGGGCTTATATTTTGTTATTCTGTCCATGCCCAATTTATTATGGATCTGTAGACATTATGAACCTCAACATAGAGATCAACGCAGTCGCTTTCCAAGCCGCGTTCCATGAGTTTCCTATAATGCTTTCAGTTTTAATTTATTTGCTCATTTAATCCAAGCATTTACATGCTTAATCCCACTCTTAAGCATTTATTTGAGCTCAGCATCTTCATAAGTAACCGATGAAAGCTCTCCTATAAATTTGTATGCTTTCCGCGATGAACAGTGCCATATACACCAAAAAATCGAGAAGGGCACTCTTTGCTGATTACCAACTCCAACAATGGTGAAATTTTTCACCTTACTTGTTGATTTGAAAGCTTGCCACTGTTGTTCAAACACAGCCGAGGTCAGTCTTGGAGGTTTGGGAGGCTAGGAACACAAAGAGGCAGTGATCTGATGGGTTTTGGTTGACATGCTACATTGAAGAGAAGGTAATCACTGGCGTACTCTATTAAACCTTTCAACGATACCAGTTATTCCGACTTTGTAATATTTAAATTTACTTGTCTTGAACAGTCAAAGCTTATGCAAGGATCTCTGAGTATGAACCGTCTCAGAAGATTCAGGTTCAGGGACAGTTTCAGTGAAGGCTTTGTTTCTGAGAGGTTAAGAGCTCACATTCTATGTTTCCCTCTCGGCTCAAACCGCCGCCGATGGACGGCGTCGAGATGGGTTGTGAAAAGAACATGAAGTAATTTGTATCTTAATTGGTTCGGTGATATGGCATAAACCAAAAGGTAACTGTTACAGTCCAATATTTTTATAACTCATATGGATTTTAGTCTGGAATTACTTCTGCTCTAGATTTAATTATTTATAATTGTCTGTATTGATATTGAGTTAGAGTTCGGTCACAACAAAACTGTTTAGCTGGTTTAGTTGCTTATCTTGCTGAGAATCCTTTGGTAGCTCAGTTTATAGACATGAAGATCGCTAGAAACATTAGTGCAAACCTTGAGGCTTGCATAGGGGAGATTTCAAATAGATGATCTATGCCAGACAGTGAGCAGAATGATAACTGAACAAACGGAGAGCGACTCTGAAGAAGAATGGATGATGAAGCGTACTAATAATTGATTCATTTTCTATGCAGCATTGGCACTGATGTCACAAGATAAGTCATGAATAACTGTACTCTAGCCTTCGTCTCCTATACAAAACATTCTATAGGCAACTTATAATTCCACTCAATGGTTGCATAATATTCTAAACTCATTTTCATCAACAATTTTTTTTTTTTTTGTAACACAAAAATTTGAAGTATAGCGTGCATGAGTTCTCCTATAAATTTAATTCCACTCAATGATCTATAAACTCACAGGTAGCAAAATTTGTATGCTTTCCGCAATGAACAGTGGCCCTTATGTTCAGTACGCTGACAATATATATTTGAAGTATAGTGTGCATTTTTGTAGAGCTCTTACAGGGAAACTTCTTTTCCCTGGGTGAACATGTGGTCCAACAATTGGGTTTGATGACAAATATGTTGGAAACTCAGTATGCGGAAGCCATTGGAGTTTCCACGTCTCTTCCCACTTTCCATAGAGAAATAATGGGAAGAAGCAGAGAAAGTTATGAAAAGAAATAAAGCTATGGGAATTGAAGATGCGGATAATAATGACACTAACAACAACAAAGTCAAAGATACATTGCCCTTTGCTTGCTTCATATGCAAAGAGCTTTTCATTGATCCAATTGTCACCAAATGCAAGTATTACTTCTGTGAGAATTGTGCTTTTTCTTTATGGTTTAGCTAAGAGAGCCCTCTGCTCAACCACCCATCACACTGGAATTCAGTTCTAGGTACAAATGATCATAGAAGATGTCGTCTGAGAGGTTATATATATCATCTTTTAAGTATCTCCTAATTTGTAATATCTCATTAGCAAATCAAGAACTTATGGATAATTACTAAAACACTAAAAGTTAAAAGGGGAAATTTTATGTTTACCACTTTCATGTTACCACTTTCATCTTTACCACCACTAAAGAGACATTTTCATAAATACGTCTATATTATTAAAATTTAAGTACAAAATTAGGATTGTTTGGAAACATGAATTGCAGTTTAAAAATGAGGTTTGTTTTGAAACATGGATGACAATATTAAATGAGAATTGTTTGAAAACTTGGATAACAGTATATGTATTTTCTTTTATTTACACATTTAGTCATTGCATTTATAATAAATTAGGTATTTCATTTTATATTTCTTTTTATTTACAGATTCTACAACTAAATTTAAAATCAATTTAAATTAATTAATTAAAATTCCAAAACTTATCTAAACAAATCGATATTCATATATTGATCATTATTAATATGGTACAAATATTACTAAATAAAAAATTTATATTTCATTTAATTTAGCCAAACATATTAAAATAATGTTTTTTATTTGTTTACGGAATCAGTTAGGCATAGACATTTGGGTACCCATTTAAGTACGGGTTGTTTCTTTCGGATATAGATTTTTTGGGTTTTGAAATTTTTTTTTAGGTACTTCCTTTTTGTATTTCTTTTTATTTACAGATTCTACCACTGAATTTAAAATCAATTTAAATTAATTAATTACAATTCCAAAACTTATCTAAACAAATCGATATTCATATATTGATCATTATTAATATTGTAATATATTACTAAATAATGTTTTTTATATTTTACTTAATTTAGCCTAACAAATAAATAAATATATATATATATATATATATTTATGGAATCTGTTAGGCATAGATATTTGGGTACCCATTTAGGTACGGGTCGTTTTTCGGGTATAGATTTTTTAGGTTTTGAAATTAGGCCATGTTTGGATATAAATTTATGTGTGAGTTTCAAGTTGGATCTCCCAGGTTTGTATGAATTTGGTTCTGATGTACATAAAACTAAAATATTCAAAAAACAAATGTATTTGAAAATGATATAGATATTTGAACCAAAAATAATCATAATATCCGGTTTGATCCGTATCTTTTCAATACAATTAGTTATATGAAGACATGTCTAAAATATATAGCACTAATTTTGAAAAACAAATATCAATGTATAAATACATAAAAACTAATACCTGCGCGGGCGCGCCGATCAATATCTAGTTCTTCATCATGTGGCAAAAGATTCTTATACTCTTGTTTTATATATATATAATAAATAAATATTTAAACAAATAAAAAATCTAAAAAACATAAAAATAAATTTTTAACTTTTCTCGAATTATACTATTTCGAAATTCAAATCCTAAACTCTAAAACTCAACTCTAACCCCTAAACCATCAATCTTAAACCCTATATTTTTTTTGAAATAAGAACCCTAAACCTTAAATCAACAATCCTAAACACTATATTTTCTTTTTGAAATATGAACTCTAAACCTTGAAACATTAACTCTAATAAACCCCGAAATATCATCTCTAAACCCTAAACCCTAAACCCTAAACCTTCAACTCTAAACCTAGAAACATAAACTCTATACCCTAAACCCTAAACAATAACTCTATACCCTAAACTATCAACACTAAACCCTAAGCTATCAACAGTAAACCCTAAACCCCAAAAAGTAAACTCTAAACCCTAAACCCTAAAAATTAACCCTAAACCCTAAAACATCAACTCTAAACCCTAAACCCTAAAACATAAACTCTAAACCCTAGACGTAAACCGTAAACCCTAAACCTTAAAACCCTAAAGTAGATGTTTTAGGGTTTAGATTTGAAGGTTTAGGGTTTTAGGGTCTAGAGTTTGAATTTCAGAAAAATATAGGGTTTAGGGTTTACGTTTAGGGTTTAGAGTTGATGTTTTAAGGTTTAGATTTGAAGGTTTTGGATTTAGAGTTGATGTTTCGGGGTTTAGGGTTTAGAGTTGATGTTTCATGGTTTAGGGTTTAGAGTTGATGATTTAGGGTTTAGAGTTGATGTTTTAAGTTTAGACTAATTAACTATATGTTTTTTTTCGTCAAAGTTAATCAGAAGGTTTTAAATATCCTTTACCTTTCATTAAAGATGAGGGTAAAAATAGTTATTGTAATCATGAAAAAGTGGTATTTTAAAAATGGTATTTTTAGCAATTTTCCAAAGTTAAATTAAATTTCATTATTAATTGAAAATCTAGTATAAACTGAAACAAACATATATTATTAAACATTTTTTGTTGTTAAATAAAATATATTAATTATTATCTATGAAACTATTGAAACTACTTATACAATATTTTAAAATTTTATCAAATTACACAATATTTTCAATTTGACCCCCCTTGATTAATCCTAATCCACGTCTCAATTAAGTAGCTATCTTAACAGATCAGTGAAGAAGAGACAATAAGAAGAGTTTCATCAAGAGAACAAGGCAATAAGGTATCTGCAGAAATAGGAGTAGTAGCAGTATTGCTTTATCTTGGAGGTGGATTAGTTTATGTTGACTCAGTTCCTCCAAGGTGGCTCTCGGACCAGAAATCTTCTTAGTTTCTTAGCTTTTTGTTGTAAAAAAAAAATTTAATTAAAGAAAAATTTCAAATGTTCTACAAAATCAAGATATATTTTAATATAAAATAATTTTATTGTAAACTCACTCATCCGTAGAGCGGACCAATCCCTAGCTTTCAATATAGCAATCATGAAATATAATTTTTTTAAAAATAAACTTAGGTTTGGTGGTTTGACATTGCCTTCGTTTTGGAATTTACTGGTTTAAGACAATAACAGAGCCGATCGGTTTGGCGTTTGTCTTTCGCTAACTTGGCAAAGCCTAACAGAAGGAATCGATTTATAAATTGTTTTCATTTTGGTTCGGTTCGTTTACAGACTCTTTTCCATCCCTAATTTGGTAAATGTTAAAAACCAATATTCAGTCTTAAACGGCATCGCTTTCACAGAGAGAGATGACGGCGTTGATGAAGTCGGTCGGTGTCCAAGCTCTGAAATTGTTGTCGTCGGCGGTGAATTTCAGGATGAACCAATGCGGCGAAACACCAATAGGTTGTTTGAGATCCTTCTCGACGGTTATGTCGCCACCGTCAAAGGCCATCGTGTACGAGCAGCATGGCTCTCCCGATTCTGTCACCAGGTTCGTGTATCGCCTCGAGACCCCGTTCCACGGTCGCTGAATGTATAATATCCACTCTTTCTTTCTTTCTCTCTTTTCAGATTGGTGAATCTCCCGCCGGTGGAAGTGAGAGACAACGATGTATGCGTTAAAATGATCGCCGCGCCGATCAATCCCTCCGATATCAACCGAATCGAAGGTTGAATTCTTTTATATTTTTTCTTGGTTAGAGAGAAAGTTGTAATTGAACTTGGTTTAGGTGTGTACCCGGTTAGGCCACCGGTACCAGCGATTGGTGGTTATGAAGGTGTTGGTGAAGTCTATGCAGTTGGCTCCAAGGTCAATGCTCTTTCTCCTGGCGATTGGGTTATTCCATCTCCACCTTCCTCAGGTATACTATTAGATGATGTCCCACATCGGACAATTCAAGTGTTCTTGGGTAATATATATGTGTATGGGTAAACCTCCACTTATGAGTTAGTTTTTGGGTGTGAGTTAGACCCATCACGAATATAGTATCCGAGTCCATGGTAAAAGCCCAGCACAGATGATTTACGCTGTTGAGACATTTGGATTTGTGGTTAAGGAATCTGATCAAGTCTCTATCTATGTGTTAAGGGACTTGGCAGTCGTTCGTTGTCAAGGAGGAGAGTGTGTGGCACAAAATCGACAAATCTTGTCCAATGGAGTACGCGGCTACCATTACTGTTAATCCTTTGACGGCTTTAAGAATGCTTGAAGATTTTGTGTCCTTAGCTTCCGGTTTGTACTGTATCTCATCATCTCTGAAGTAACTAGTGCTCTTTACTTGCTATTTTTTTTTTCCTTACCAGTTGATTCTCTGGAGCAGGCGATTCTTTGGTACAGAATGGTGCAACAAGTATCGTGGGTCAATGTGTAATCCAGTTAGCTAGGCTCCGTGGCATCAGTACCATCAATATCATCCGTGATAGGTGCTTTATATTTTATGAATCACATTTAAAATATATTTTGTTACGAACGACCAAAGTGGCTATAGTCAAGAACTTCTGTCTCTTGCCACTGATGTTAGAGCCGGGTCGGATGAAGCAAGAGAGAATCTGAAAGCTCTAGGTGCAGACCAAGTATTTTCAGAGAGTCAGCTGAATGTTAAGAACGTGAAAAGTCTTTTGGTAAATTTTGAAAGAAATCCAATTATCCGAAGTTTGCATCAGATATATACGTTTAACATATGTATGGTCTAGGGGGAGTTACCTGAACCAGCTCTGGGATTCAACTGTGTTGGTGGCAATGCTGCCTCTCTCGTGCTCAAGTTTCTGAGGTGCACAGAACATTTCCGCTTTTGTGCAATTTCATTTAACTTCCGGCTGTGCTGAAGCTTTTGTGATTAATATTCTAGGGAAGGAGGAACCATGGTAACATATGGTGGGATGTCTAAGAAGCCAATCACTGTTTCAACAACATCTTTCATCTTTAAGGTATATGTCCCAGGGTAGTTTTTTTCATAAATTGCAGTTTACTTAATCACACAGACATGACAAAGTCGCTGGTTGTTTATGGCTTTTGTCCATGGTGTTTAAGAGTTTGATTTCTTTACAGGATTTGGAGCTGAGAGGGTTTTGGCTGCAGAACTGGTTGAGTTTGGGTAAAGTGAAAGAATGCAGGGAGATGATAGACTATCTCCTCGGGCTTGCGCGGGACGGAAAGCTAAAATACGAGTGAGTCTTTTTGTCAAATTCTTAACGCTAGATTAAGTTTCTTCCTTGTTTACCACGTGAATCCACTGTTGGTTTCTTCTGACAGAACGGAACTGGTTCCTTTCGACGAGTTCCCTGTTGCTCTCGATAAAGCGCTTGGGAAGGTAGGTAGGCAACCCAAACAAGTAATCACATTCTGAAGCTTCCTTCCTGTGAGCCATTCAAGAAGTGTTGCCTCTGTGTTAGTGTGTTATGTATGAACGTATTAGTAATCTAATGATGCAAAATGTACTTTATTGTACTCTCGTTCTTCTCCCATGTATCAGAAACAATAAAAATGTAGACTGAACATGTAACGGCCTTGGCCCGATGAACCTTATCAAATGCTTTATCCCAAACCTTTTCGTTCAAAAGCTCTTATTAAAACTCAAATTGTCTTACATAAAACCAAACTCAACTAAAACTGAAATGTCGAATAAAAACTTAAGAAGAAATGGTTGAAAGAAAGGAGTCATAAATGAAAGACTCGAGAAAACACTTGCACCATACGGACATCTACTCCCGCTCCCTCTCGGCCATACCTGTAAAAAGAGGGGTGAGTACATAATACTCAGTGAGGGCAGGTTCTAGGAACTCACGAGCTCAACTCAGGAAGAGCAAACAATCACAAGTCATGAGCTAATAAGATCTATTACACCGAAACCCGTACTACCCGACATGAACTAAAGACCCTACAATGCACATCCTTTTCATCTTTTCGTCCTTTTTATCAGTGGGTAGCCCCAACTAGGCTTCTACCCCATATTCTTGTGGATTGGCCACATCTCCTATGGGTGCTTCCATATTCTTGTGGATTGGCCACATCTCCTATGGATACCTAGCGTGGACTACTACCCCACATACTTTCTTTAGACTCTCTATATGATCCCTTATTCGTACTTATTCTTACATCTTTCACTTATCATTCACAACACGTCTCAACACTTTATCATCATATTCTTGACCACCCTAACATGCCTACGTTCTTATCACTTCAACACGTACTATCGTCTAAACAAGATCAATCACATATCACATCACACATACACACAAGATCTAGATCTGATTAACAAAGGACTAAGTCCCATTGGTTACTCAACATGAGGCAAGTTCACAGCCAAGTCCTCACCTTAGCTTTTTGCAGAAGTAGATCTGGATCTAGGTTTGGGAAACAGTCACTTCTCGAGATCTGGTTTGAGAATCGGATTCACACAAGAGAGAGATGGGTTTAGGATCTGTCATTTTCCAATGACTTAGAGCTAGAGATCTTAGTTTTACCTTTAGGGTTCAGATCTCAGTTGCTTGCACGAAACTGAATCAAGGAGGCGGCGGCTAGGAGCTCGGTTGCGGCGGCTAGGGCTTCGCGGGCGGCTGGCGGCTGGCTTCGCCGGAGATGGAGCGGCGGCGGCTTGAGGCGGAGGCGGCGGCGGGGTTCTGCTCGGGCAGGGCTTCGCTTGCTGTCTCTCTTGTGGTACGTGTCTACTCATTTAATTCGTCCCTCAAGTTCCCTCCCTGTGGTACGCACACTCGGCCTTTAAACATGATAGTACCATTCCCAGCCGTACGGTACCCGCTCACCTCTGTGCGACGACCGTGAACGAGGAGGGCGCCGGGTTAGAGGTTGTGGATCAAGCTGACCTACTGAGTCGAATCAGTAAGGCCCATGAAACGGACTCCACACTCCAAAGGATGGTCGACAAGGAGGTGAGCGGGTACCGTACGGCTGGGAATGGTACTATCCTGTTTAAAGGCCGAGTGTGCGTACCACAGGGAGGGAACTTGAGGGACGAATTACTGGCACAGGCTCATCAATCACGATTCGCAATTCACCCGGGACGGACAAAAATGTACCAAGATCTGAAGCGGTACTATCACTGGGAAGGAATGAAGAGAGATGTCGCCTTGTGGATAGCCCGGTGTCAGACCTGTCAGCTGGTTAAGGCGGAGCGCGGAGTTCCAGGAAGACTGCTGCAGGAGTTACCCTTACCACAATGGAAATGGGATATGGTGACAATGGATTTCGTCACGGGGCTACCACGAACCACGAGAAACAAGGACGCTATATGGGTGATAGTAGACCGCCTGACAAAGACGGCTCATTTCCTACCTATACGAACCACCGATAAGACTGAGGACTTAGCTCGAGAGTACCTGAACACCATAGTGAAGTTGCATGGGGTACCGGTAAGCATAGTATCCGACCGGGACCCGAAGTTTACCTCAACTTTCTGGCAGGCGTTTCAAAGAGCGTTGGGAACCAAGGTTCGCCTTAGCACCGCGTATCACCCACAGACGGATGGACAATCCGAGAGGACCATCCAAACACTTGAAGATATGTTGAGGGCGAGTGTTTTGGAATGGGGAGGTAAATGGAGCGAATATCTACCATTGGTGGAGTTCTCATATAACAACAGCTACCATGCGAGCATTGAAATGTCCCCGTATGAAGCATTGTATGGGCGACCCTGTAGGACCCCCTTATGTTGGACCGAAGTGGGGGAGGAACGAGATATGACCCCCGAACTAGTTGGAGAAACGATCAAGCAAGTAGAACTCCTCAGAGACAGATTGAAAACAGCACACGATCGCCAGAAGAGTTACGTCGACAAACACCGGAAGAAACTAGAGTTTGCAGTAGGGGATGAGGTGTATTTGAAAATGAGGACCTTTCGAGGGAATGACCTAAACCGAAAGTTGAAAAAGTTGAGACCCAGGTACATGGGCCCATACGTGATAAAGGAGAGGATCGGTGCAGTCGCGTATCGGCTGGTCCTGCCGCCGGAACTATCAGATTTCCATGACGTGTTTCACATCTCCGTGCTACGGAAGGTTATAAGGGAGTCTGAGCTGATCTTGCCGCACCCGCCTACGGATGCGCAACGTAACCTGACCTTGGTTAGCAAACCCATAAAGATTGTGGAGGAAAAAGAAGTAAATAACCGGGGACGAAAGGAAAAGATGGTTCTCGTACGTTGGGAGAGGGATGGAATCCACGAGGATGTGTGGGAACATGAGTCGCATTTGAAGGCTAACTACCCCGGGATTTTTGGAAACGCGGAACGGGACCAGGAGGAGGTCCAGAATTCGGGGAGGAATTCTTTTCTAGTGGGGGAGAATTGTAACATCCCGGGCCCGGCCCAAAAGGAAACTCAAGTGCAGGAGGCCCAAGGAGAAGAAACCCTAGACTTAACCCCTCCCATTGCTTATAAAAGGAGAAGTTTCCCTAGGGTTCAGCCACAAAAGAGACAGCAAGCGAAGCCCTGCCCGAGCAGAACCCCGCCGCCGCCTCCGCCTCAAGCCGCCACCGCTCCATCTCCGGCGAAGCCAGCCGCCAGCCGCCCGCGAAGCCCTAGCCGCCGCAACCGAGCTCCTAGCCGCCGCCTCCTTGATTCAGTTTCGTGCAAGCAACTGAGATCTGAACCCTAAAGGTAAAACTAAGATCTCTAGCTCTAAGTCATTGGAAAATGACAGATCCTTAACCCATCTCTCTCTTGTGTGAATCCGATTCTCAAAAGAGAGAGATGGGTTTAGGATCTGTCATTTTCCAATGACTTAGAGCTAGAGATCTTAGTTTTACCTTTAGGGTTCAGATCTCAGTTGCTTGCACGAAACTGAATCAAGGAGGCGGCGGCTAGGAGCTCGGTTGCGGCGGCTGGGGCTTCGCGGGCGGCTGGCTTCGCCGGAGATGGAGCGGCGGCGGCTTGAGGCGGAGGCGGCGGCGGGGTTCTGCTCGGGCAGGGCTTCGCTTGCTGTCTCTCTTGTGGCTGAACCCTAGGGAAACTTCTCCTTTTATAAGCAATGGGAGGGGTTAAGTCTAGGGTTTCTTCTCCTTGGGCCTCCTGCACTTGAGTTTCCTTTTGGGCCGGGCCCGGGATGTTACAGAACAGACCAATATAAATCATTATGTTGTGTTCAGTCCGATAAAACCTAACTGGTTTGGTTCCCTTTTCAAGCCGCAATGACAAGCGAATACTGCTTGTGAGCCAAATGATGCGCAATGCGTCTTTGTATAAGCGAAGAGATATTCAATGTATGTAACATACCGATTCTTTGTATAAGTAAGGGTCTAACTGGTTCAAACGCAGTGGTTGCGGTTGCGGCTGCGGGCGTTTGCGGATGCGAGTGGTTGCGGTTGCTAGCGTTTTAAGAGATTGTACGACTGGTTCTGCGGTTAGAAATTGGTGCGTTTGCCGGATACTTATGACTGGTTAACTACCAAATACAGCAACTGTTAAATAATAAATTAACAATATTTACATTTTATATAATTATAAAAGTATCAAAAATCATAATATTATAATAAATATAAAAATTATATTTAGAAAGTTATAGTTTAAAATTTTTAAAATTATAGAAAATATTTTTATTTTAAAATTTTATAATATTAATCAAAATATAATAGATATATTTTAATATTTTTATAATTCCATTTTTAAAAATTTATTAAAAATTTTTATTTTTGTATTTATATGATTTTTTTTTAAAAGAAAATTATCCTCCTGCAACCGCAAACACTAGCTGGAACCAGCTTTTGATTTTAAAAGATTCGGAGCGGTTTGAAGCGATTCGTGACAGTTTGTATGATTGTTTTGAAACGCTATCAACCGCTACCAACCGCAAAAGCTGTGTTTGCGGGTGGTAGCGAGAAAACCAGTCAAGCTCTAAATGTGCTTGTACCATCTACAACACAGCACATGTGCAACACAAATTATACATTCAACGGTTCATCCATTAAAATTAAAAGAAAAAACTACTGTTTCAACCTTCTCTCAAAATCATATCCACAAATTAAGTCGTTAAACATCACACATAAACTGAATTACCTGGACAATGAGTTAAACATCGTCCATAAATTGAACTACCTTAACATGAGTAAACTATATCTTGACGCAGTTCATATGGACGGCACATCGAAATAAAAGATCGAAACAGGTAATAAACCGGTATGTAAATCGTGTCAAACATATATATTTTACAAAGTATTACCCCAACATTTTATACAGCATACGACCATCCATAATATCACTATCTACAAACCCCCAGAATAAACCGGTATGTTTTTCTTGAGAACCAAATTAACCGGTATGCTCTCTTACATATATCATATATCACACAAATTTACGGTTGGATTTGACGATCCGGTCCGATCCGATCGAATTATGAGACACAGGCATGGAAATCAGCGTTTGCAGTCTGAGAAACAGCTCAGCCTTCGCTATTTCCGTCGTGTTTGTTCTGGGCCCATGGGGAAGTTGCCGATATGATTAGATCGCTAGCAATCATGATCTTGATTCGGCTTCGCCTCGGTTTCCAGATGATAGAGGTCGCCGATGTAGCTAGATCACGAGTGATCATGATCTTAATCCGGCCTCTCTTCGGAGGAACGACTGTTTCGTCCCTTCCGGATGGGTTAGGAGATGGAAACTCCATGGACGTGAATCTAATTACAGTCTTTGCGAGGAAAATTGTTGAAGAAAGAAATCAAGAGAAGAGACGCGTTTAACGAAGCATAAATAGAGAGGATAAATAGCACCCGACCAGAGGCTCCCTGACCAAGTCTTCTACTTGCAGGGCAAGCAATTTAGAGGTAATTTAGTAATTAATTAGACCTGTGAGTTTACGTGTAGAGTTAGTGAAGGGTTTGTAATTGGTTAGTAAGACGAGGTTCTAGAAGGACTTGTGTCAGTTGTGATCACTCTCCTCACGCGTTAGTACAGTCGTTGTCAGTGAATGGCCTCGTAGACTGATCTATCAAAAACCTCTTAGACCATCGCTAACCCAACTGCCTAACATCATTTTAATATAGTTTTTACATTAAAACCTCTCTAACCCAACGGTAAAAGTCACACTAGTTCAGTGTAAACTTGCAGTACCACACCATATTTAGTATGTTATTGTTCACAACGCTAAATACTGTTCATGCACTACTATTCACAATATTAAACAGTATTCACTTGTTTTATTAATAAAATATTAGTTTAATAATTATTAGTGACAAAATAAATACATATAAAATAGTAAAATAAATATATAAAATCAATACATACACTGAAATAATTTATGTTAATTTATTATTTTAATATTGTTATATGTTAAAATTGTAAATAACTATTTGAAAAAATAATTATATGTGATATATTTTTGTTCAATATATTTACATAACAAATTTTGTTTATAATATATATATATATATATATATTAAGTAATAATTAATTTTTTGTTTAATAATATTTTAAAAAAATACAGTTTGATGTAAATTTTGGTGCTATGGTTGGAGAAGAAAAACGTTTTGGTGCTAAATTTACACTAAAACGGTGTAGTTTTCACACCAAAATAGTGTTATGGGCTGAAGATGTCCTTAGGAAGACATAGGATCTTGGATTCATCATATATTTTATAATTTTATCGATGCTAGTTAGCTAAAAAGGAAATATTTCATTTTAGCTTCTTTTCGTAAATATTGTTAGAACATAAATCCAGATTAAAAATTACGAAACAAAATGTATGTGGTGATAACGATAATATAAAGTGCTAAAAGCATTTGAAACCTGATATGAAAAAGACGAATAAGTGGAGTCGTGATTTGATTCCTTAACTCAATAAATCGTCCATAGGTGAGAGGTTTTTGTACGATTTCTGAGTCCTAAGATAAAACCACATGAGACTAATTTGCATCACTCAAAACAGAATCTACAAACTTAACGATCACACTATACTTTTGAGACTTACATTGAAAGACTTGAGGTATAGCTGGAACTTTGTATGTGGAAGCTAATCTTTAAGATTCTTATATATGAGTTTGTGTGTGAGTGTGTTCTTAATGGAGATGTAAAATGTCTATTTATAGGAGGGATTCACAAAGCTTAGTCATAAAACAACTTTGACATGTTTCATTAAGTTTGCTTAAGCTTTCGACATTTGTTACTAAGTCACCATAGTTCGAAACCAAGTGAACTTTACTATTAGCCATTTGTCACTAAGTTGCATAGCTTGGTCACTAAGTTAGATTGGTCAGAAAGTTTACTTAACTTAAGCCTCACCAAAAAGACTTAGTTTAGTCATCAACTTAGTAAAATATTTTTTTCCATCATTTTACTCAACCCATGAGCTTGCAAAATGTGGTGGACTTCCTCCATATAAAGTACAACGTTTATTTCACATTAGATTAGATTTTTTTACTCAGCCTAATAGGCTTGTAAAATTTTATTCACACATACCTAATTTTTACTGTCAATAGGCTTGTAAAAATAGTTTCAACAATCCCTCAAGTGAATAAAAATAATCTAAACATATGCAAGAGTCGAAAAACTTATACAGACTCGACTGACTAGACTTAACTAAGACTAGACAGAAAATTTTTTTCGAGAGTATAAGAGAAAACATAATTGTATGTGATGTAGTAGCATTTTCCAACCTTGAACTACTCACTGTTAGTATCTGTCGGGTTTACTTTTCTGGTGGTGAACTTGATGTCTTGAACCACCTGAAAATTTATGTAAACCGAGTCAACAAATACAACACAACTGCCTTTTCTTTTGGAGTTAAGTTCTTATGTTTTTGTTCATTTTGGCCGTGAAGTTGTTTGGTGTTTCATGAGTGAAGTTGGAGGGTACAGCCTGATCACCTCCTAGAAAAGGCTCCATTTCACACTCACTAGGTGATTGCCATGTGCACCTGTCATAAATACAATAAAGTACCATGTTATATTTTATATACATATATATGAAGGCCATGATCTTATTTCATTAGAAGCCAATGCTTAACCTTATACTTACATGAGTAATGTTATCATCTTTGGATATGGGCAGATTTCAGTGCTTTTATCGGATATTGTTTGATTTAGTTGTCCCCTTCAACCAACTTCTTAGGATCTCCAATATCGATGGTGGAGTTTCCATCAAACATCCTTAGTCGTAGACAATAAACCCTTTCCAGTTGATGATTTTAAAACTTGATCTCTCAATAAACCTTTAGTAAATGGATCTGCAAAGTTATCAACTGAATTTATGTAGTCCATGGATATTACACCGCTTGAGATCAAGTGTCTAATTGTCTTATGACGTCATCATATGTGGTGCGACTTGCCATTAAAGAGTATTCAGTGCCCGAGGTATAGCTGACTGGCTATCGAAATGTATACAGAGAGCCCTGTCCCGTGTTAAAACCCTCCGATTAGCTCTCCAACAGACATGTACGGCGGAGGTGGGTTTCTCTTCTAACCCTTGAATTGTTTCTTTTTCCTTTCCCTGATGATATTCTTGTTTTCGTTTGGTTGCCGCAGGTTTCGGCGTCAGCGGCAGCGTCAATGAGGACAGTTGTTGTTCATTTCGCAGACGCTGCCGCTGCCGCATATTATATCGCGACCGCAGGTTTTATCGGCGTCAGCCGCTTGACGCGGCGTTCGGACGCGGCGTCAGACGCAGTTTCCTGCATCAACGAAACGAACAAGAGTTGACGCAGAATGTTGACGCTGCCCGCTGCCGCCGGTACCTGCGGCAACCAAACGAACAGCCCTAAAGTCTGAATCTTTCCATGGTGGGTTTGTTCCACAGATGAAGTGTCAGCTATAGTGTTTGACTTGGATTCGTACACTTGAAAGGCTGGCTACGCCGGCGAAGATGCACCTAAGGCCGTGTTTTCCCTTCCGTAAAGCTCAATCCTTTTTTCGCCAGAGTTTGGTGTTCGTATATATTTGCGTTTTAGTCCCTTGTTTCTTCAGACGTATTAATTACTAACTTAGGGTTCTTCTCATGTCTTCATAAGGTTGTTTGGGCAGTAGATGGAGTAGTGGCAATGGATATGGATGTCGATGTTGATTCTTCAAAGACAAATTCAAATTCCAAGGATTCAAAGTCTGAAAAGGAGAAGGGTAAACGGAATCTCTATGTGGGATCTCAAGCCTTGAATTACCGCAAGGATCATATGGATGTTATTATCTTTTTCTTCTTTTGATTTAATATTAAATGTGTAAAGTTGTTAATTAATTGCAAGTTATTTTTTCCTATTGCTATTGATGTGTTTGCTTTGTTGCAGATCCTTGAAATAGGAAAACGAAGAATGATAGTTGCAGATCCTAAAGGTACGAATCACTTCTCATCACTTGCTTACACTCTATTCACTGTGTTTTACGGTTAACAACTAGAGTTGAACATAAAGGTCTGAACTTTGGATGGAGATACTCTCAAAATGTGGTGAATCTGGGAGAAATCTCCATTGCTGCCTATTTGTTTCTCGCCATATCTCTCCTGTCTTACTAACTGAGAGCTTTATGGGTTGTTGTTACTGTTTTCTCCAATTATTTAATACAGGTTATATTTTATCAGTATTCACCTCTGGTTTCTCTTTAGATTCAAGACTAGAACTATCCTGGGAGTGGCAGAAGAATGAGAGTCGCAGATTCTCAAGGCACGAATCACTTCTCTTCACTTGTTTATACTCTTTTCGATTTTTCTATGCATGTCTCATAAAAGCAGATTTGGTTTTAAACTACATGTTCTGATTTATTTTTTGTTGTTGTTTTCTGTTAAAAATTATGACTTGAAGATTCTCTACGATGTGTAATTAATCTGACTTGAAACATCTATGTGTTGTGTAATGAATCTGACTTCAAGATAGTGAAGTGATTCTCTAGTAAGAATTTTCTAGAGGTAATGTTAACATTTCATTCTTTTCATTAACTCATATTCGTGTACTGATACTGTTCTTCAGTCCTCAAGGTAATGCTGTGTGTTTGTTTCTTTCTGATTCTGTCAGTGTTGGTACTAAGGGTCTGACTGGTTCAAACACAGCGGTTGCGGTTGCGGTTGGGGGAGTTTGCGAATGCGGATGGTTGCGGTTTTTAGTATTATTAAGCGTTTTGTATGACTGGGACAACGTTTGAAAATTGTTGCATTTGCGGATCATTTCTGACTGGTTCACCCACCCACATATACCAAAAAATAATTAATAAAGAATATTTAATAGACAAAAAAATAATTATAAAAAATTATGATTAAAAATAATAAATTTAAAATCCAATAACAAAATAATAATTAATAATTAAAAACAATTAAATTTATGGCATGATTATTGTTTCATGCATTCTAATAATCACCAAATATTTCATCAAGCTGTGCAACATACTCAAAAAAATTTGTTCCGAGACGTGGATTTTCTGGATTCATCTTATACATATTGTAAAATTTCTTCAAATTATCCCAACGATTTTTAGCGTGCTTCCAACTCATCTCTATTCCAAATTGCTCATTAAGCTTCTTGAGAATATTTTCCTTTTGGGACAGAAAAAAATCTGTTTCCTTCATCTTTGCTCTGTTTCTCCACAATTATACATTGAAGTAATGTATGTGTCATTCTCGTTCGTCCATGTAACTTTCTGTAAACCAAGACATAGTGAATTTATTTATTCTTTGCAATCCAATAAAGTCAAAGTTAATAGTAAATAGCATACCGTCATCGAAGCAGAAGCCAAAATATCTTGTGAAGCCATAATTATCAATTCTAACATTAGATAGTATAAAAACTCATTTAGAAAACAAATAAACTTAACTGATAGAAATACAAAACAGAGCCAAAAGTTAACAATAAAAGAAGACTAGAATGACCTTCTTCTGTCGCTAAAAAAAATGTGTGCTATCAACTACAAATTTGTGTTTTGTTTGACATCGATCAACTTTTATACTAGCTTATTAGATAAGCATTAATGTTTTTGGGATAGATGCATATCTTAACGCAACGTGGAAACATGGCTTTATGTGTACCTTGATTTTGTCTTTCCACCAATGCTCAGTTGCATCAATACTACCTGTTCTACTATTAAATCCAAGATCAGTTGACCCAAAAGTAATTCTACGATAGATTTCATATTGCTTTTTCAAAGTATCAAGTCTGTTTTTCACTTTGTTCCAAGTGATCGCAACTGGAAACTGTTTTTTAAATTCTTTGAGAACATTTTGCTCTCTCTCCTCACTCAAGTTTTTTCCTTTAGAATTTCCATCTTGTTTTTCCAGCATTATCAGTTCTAACAAGAAACGAGTCATCTCATCTGACCATTGTAGTTTCTATTCAAAGACCAGGTGAACATATATCCAATTACGAAACATACAAATATATATATGAATGATATACTGGTCATTCAGACAATTTAAACAACAAAACATATCAGAAATTATAAAACAATAAAGCTGGAATAAAATCATAATCCACTTACGTTGTTCTCTTGACTTTCTTCTTGGTTGGAAGCCATGATTTCAATGGATTGAAACTGGATTAGGTTAACGTGAATGAGATATTATCAAATATACACATATATAACGTTAATTAAAAATGGATTAGTTAGGATATATAAGTAGCTGGACGTGATTTTATTAGTTAGGATATATATGAAATCTAAATCTAATTTAATATTTTTTTTCAACCGCAACCGCCCGCAACCGCAAACGCTTGCGGGAAAGAGCTTTTGATTTTGAGCGGTACAAAGTGGTTCGAAGCGGTACAAAGCGATTCATATGATTGTTTCGAAACATTGTCAACCGCTACCAACCGCAAAAGCTGCGTTTGCGGGTGGTAGCGGGAAAACCAGTCAACACCTAAATGAAGCTGAGAAGCTCTCATGAGATGCACACTTGCCAGTTCTTGACAGTTCCTCGGCAAGATGGCCAAATTTGCAGAAAAATGCAAACACCAACGAAGTTTTATGTATTGCGGCATGATCTCAGCAATGGTAGACGGTATAATACCTATATCGCCTTATACCTGTAGAAGCCGGAAAACCGGACTGACATAAACGATAAAATAAGAAACGATGTTAAGGAAATATACGAATGTAAAGACGAATACAAGAACGATAAGAAATCGTATTCGCAAAGAGACATGGAGTCGAGATATGATCTCTTTCCTTAACTCAAAATATTCGCTCCGTTAGTGAGACGGAACTGTACGAATAAAGAGTCCCAGGATAAAACCATGACAGACGAATCACGCCTCACTCGTGATCGCCCTATCGAACTATAAACTCTACGAAACACTCTCGCAAAATAGACTTACGCAGAGGGATTTTTGCTGTTGGATTTCGATTTAGAAAAGGTTAAAAAATGAAGGAAGAGAAGAGATGATATTTAAAGAGACGGAGACGACCCACTTCCCGCAACAGCTGCTGCACGTGGGCGAGAATCTCGCGGAGATCGAGGGAAGTTGAGTTCCAAAACTTCTTCCTCAAGACTCTCTCTTATCTCGTTTAAAAATTTCGAGAGGATAACATGCATGACGTTTTTATTTTCTAGACAAACTACTTGTCGTTTTAAATAAAATTGTATGTTGTTTTTTCCCGAAATAAATGGCAAAACGTTGAGCTTAACTTGGTCCAAAAAGAATACTTCTTATCGGGCCAAAGGCCCTCCACCCAAGCCCAAGCCCAAGCCGAAGCCCACGCCCACGCCGAGCCGAGCCGAGCCGGCCGGACGGCGGCGGCGGCGCGCGCGTGGGGAGCTCTCTCTTCCACTGAGCTGTTTAACCACTCATAATACAAGAGCTTATAGGCTATGAAGTGTACTTATGATCCATTCTTAATTCAAAAGCTCAAACAGCTGAACCCATCTGATTATTTTTTACAGGTTCTTGGAACACCAGCTCGGGAGATTATTAAGGTGCATCCCCTACTCTTTCTGTGTAAGATACAGGCTAAGGCCAAGAAGAAAATAGGAGCAAGGTTTTGATTTAGTTCCCAGGATTTTTAGTCCTTTTATATTTAGTTCTGATTTTGTAATGATGTTTGTGTAAGATTTGATGAAAATGTAGACATGTTTGTGGTACTGATGTAAGTACAATTTAGTTTATCAATGAAATATAAAATAAGTTTTTTATTTAAATATAATTAGCAACAAAACATATTTCTATGAACAAGTTCTAATAGCACATTGTTTGTACGGAGTTCAGTCGACTAGAGTGAGAGAACGTCGACTAGAGTAAGAGAATGGGAAGATGGGATGAACAAAGACGTTTTATTATATTTGGACAAAGAGGTTACAAGGATGGAGAAAAGACTGAGGCGACAAGCTGGTGCTCAGAAACCTAACCGGAAAAGTACAAAACGGTAAGGGATAAAGAGAGACTAAAACCCTAGATCTAGCCGCTCAGTGTGTGTGTTAAAGTGTGGATCCATTTCTTGTTGTTGTCTCCTCTCCTTTTATAAGCCTCCTCTCCTCGTTTGCCCTAATCCGAGTACGCCTTATTGGGCCCTGCCTTGTGAAGGCCGAGTACGTGGGCCTTTGAGGAATCTCTTTAGGCCTGGTGCTCTAGTCGACTTCGCCATCGACTAAAAGCATTCTGGGGCCAAGCCGACAGTTCTACTCGCCGAGCCGAGTAGACTCCTAGCTTGGCGGGCTAGATCTTATTATTTGATGGGCCTTGTGGAGGGATGTAATTCATCTCCTACAATAAGTCCCCCCCCCCCACCCCCCCCCCCCCCAAACGGTTTGGTCTTCGGAGTGGTCGACCGTTAACCATTTACTGTGAGGATCCGGATTAAGTGCGAACCGGAAATTGATTTTTGGTTTGATGCGAACCAGGAGCCGGTTTGGACGAGAAGCCGAACCATCGCGAGTAGATTATTGGGTATGTAGGCCCATTTAGGCCTTTCTAGACCTAATGATTGCTTTTGGGAAGTGCGCCTTCGTTTTTACTATAAATAAGCCACTTCCCTTTGCTTTTGTCATTCTTCTATACAGATTCAGGTACCCATTTTTATCTCCCTTCTCTCAACTTTTTATTTTGATTCTCTCTCTAAGTTCGTATTCCGTTTAGTCAGCGTCCTGATCATCGGTCTGTTCGTCTCCGGGGTGGAGAACATGCCTTCGCAAGGCCGATTATCGCGCGAGGAGAAAGGAAAGGCCATCGCTACTACTCCAACTCCGACTAAAGCCACGACGGCAAATGGTAGCCCGTTGGACGAATTCGACCTAGTCCATCGTGACGCTATGCGGGATACATAGAATATGAGTTTATCGCAGCGACTTTTAGTCGCCCATTCCCATAGGCAGATTCGTGAGGAACCTGTCGGTAGGATTGAAGTTAGCGAGGATAACAGCGAGAGTAATAGTAGGAGTAGTGGGAGCGACGGTCGTGGATACGGGAGAAACAACCAAAGAAGTTCAGAGGGTAGTGTTTCTGAAGCATCGAGCCAAGTTCCGAGGCCTTTGAGAGCGGTTCGTCGGAGGATTCGTTTCGATCAGATAGATTGCCGGCCTACGATCTACGCTGCGGAACCAATGGGCTGAGGGACTGATATACCATGGATTTGACTCATTTTCATCCATGGTATATAAGTGTTTTACTATCTATATACTATATATTCTATCATATTACGTATGTTTTCAGGTTCAGAGCTATCTTGGAGTAAAGTGATGATTATGGAGCATTTAGGAGCTTAAAAGAGATTTCATCCGAGCTGACCATTAGAGGTCGAAACACGGAACGCGCGACTTGGTTCCAGCCGACTTTAAACCCAAGGCTTCACCAAATTACAAGATTACCCCTGACGACTTTTTAACCTAATAGTTATATACTTGCCTAAGTGTTAGGAGGCAAGAGAGTCCTTCTTTTCAGAGTTTTTCAGCCACCATTGTATTCTTACTTTCCGAGGAGAGAAGATCATAGAGAGATTTGTGATTGGAACTCCATTGATTCATCTATTCTATTCTATGCAATTTTTATCTATATCTTGTGTTATGAATTGTTTAGCTATGTCTGAGTAGTTTACTTGTTAGATTCAGGGTTTAAATAGGTTATAGGGATTAGCCCCAACTATAAATTTGCTAAGTTGTGGTATTCATTGATGCTGCAACTTTCAATAAGAAACAGACTGTTGTGAGTTTAGCCACATGAGAGAAGGTTTCAGTATAATCCAAACCTTCCTTTTGAGTAAATCCTTTAGCAACCACACGAACTTTATGTCTCTCAAGAGTACCATCAGCATTAAACTTCAAAGAATACAACAGCTTACATCCAACTGCTTTCTTCCCAGCCGGTAAGGTAGCCAACTCCCACGTTCCTGTTGATTCCATTGCTCCAAATTCTTTATCAGCCGCCTCACACCATTCTTTAAAGTCCTTTGCCTCAGAATAAGATTGAGGGATTGGGATTTTGCTGATGCTATTACTATAAGATAAGTAGGAAGGAGACAATTTTGAATATGAAAGGAAAGATGAAATGGGATAAGTGATGTTTGAATCAAGATTGTAACAATGATAATCCTGCAAGTGAGCAGGTTGTTTACGTGGGCGAGAAGAAATTTGTGATGGAAGATTAGAAGATGGAGAAATTTCTGATGGAACTGGGGAATGATCAGTACCTGAGGACAAAGGAGAAGATGGTGTGAAGAGTTTCAAGCTGTCATTTGATGGTTGAGTAGAGGCAAGCGGAAATATATCTTCATGAAAGATGACATTTCTTGAAACTGAAATCTTGTGTGTCTCCAAATCCAAGATCTTGTAACCTTTGACGCCAAAAGGATAACCCAAGAGAACACAAGCCTTTGATCTCGGTTGAAACTTGTTTCTTCCCTTTGGTGAAGTTGAACCATAACACAAGCAACCAAATGTTCTCATCTGATCATAAGCAGGAATCTTATCAGTTAGTATCTCAAACGGAGTCTTGTTACCAATCACAGGAGATGGAGTTCGATTGATGACAAACACTGCAGTCAAGATACTATCTCCCCAATACGCAAGAGGAAGTTGAGACTGAAACATGAAGGCTCTTGCAACACTTAAGGTTCTTACGTTCCACTACGGAATTCTGTTCTAGTGTCTCAGGACAAGAGTGATACGAGATGATGCCCTTTTCTTGAAAGAAAGAAGAAAATTTTAACTCAGATGCGTTGCCTGATCTGACTGCTTTAATTCGCACTTTATATTGATTTTCAACTTGAGCAACAAACGATGGAAACACCTTAATAACCTCATCCTTTGTTCGCATTAAATAAACCCAAGTAGCACGAGAATGATCATCCACTATAGTCAAAAAAATACTTGTATACATCCACTGTCTCAACCGATAATGGTCCCCAAAAATAATTATGCAAAATCTCAAAGTTTGAATTATGACAAATATGGCAGTAGGAGTTTCCTTTATTCTTCTGCTTCATAGTTCCCAGATTATCAGCTATCAAGTCAAGTATCGAGTAAGAAGCAAGACCCATTCTGTTGTGCCATGTACCAATGTCTACCACTGCATTCACCCTCACAGAAGATTCTTTGATATCCAGCACATACAGATTCCCAATCCTCCTACCCTGTCAAATCATCGAGCCCTTGATATGATCATGTATTTCACAAGTAGAGGGATCAAATATAACTCTGGAGGCAAGATCAGTCGTTAACGAGCTTATGCTGATGAGATTCAAGTGAAACTCTGGAATAAATAGAACATTCTGAAGTAGAATGTGTTCATTTATTTGAATGTTACCAACGCCACTGATCTTGATCATAGAGCCATTTGGGAGATTCACAGAACTAGTACTGTTCATATCCAATGATACAAAGAGTTCTTTACCATGGGAAACATGATGAGTAGCCCCAGAATCCAGAACCCATGTATCATTATTCATTATGTTCTGTGATACATTAAGAATACCGATAAAGCAAAATGTAGATTGGGAGAAGGTGATACCAGGAATCTCATTAGTATTCTGAGAGGTAGATGCTTCACCCTGAGCTGAGACGTGTGTGTTCTGAAGTTGAGAGCTGAACAAAGCAAGGAACTGCTGAATCTGGTCCTTAGAGAGATTACCAATTAAGTTGTCAAGAGATGTAGACTTCACTTCACGTTTAGTAGAGGTAGGAACTGTAGGAGTAACAGAAGGTGATTTCTGAAACTTCTCAGGTGTTTTGCCTCTCGGAGTATAACCTGGAGGAAAGCCATGCTTCTTGTAACATATCTCTACAATGTGACCAACTTTGTTACAGAACGAGCAAATAGGTTTTCCTTTGTGAGCTCCCGTTTGAACATAGCACACACTCGAAGGCAAAGCTGAAGTCTCTGACACCTGAAATGCAGCAGGTGAAATGGCAGTCGCAAAACTCTTCTGACTGTCATCTTGATCAAGGATGTTATAAACTTCAGTGAGAGAAGACAGAGTCTTCTTCATATTATCTGACGACGAATCACAGCATATGATTCATTGAGTCCTGCCAAAAACTTCACAATCTTAGCACACTCAGCTTTTAGATGGAGCCGAGCTGCTTTCCCACACGTACAAGGATCATCAGCTTCTTCACAATTCTCCAAACTGCTCCACAGAGTCTTCAGCTTGGTGAAGTAATCAGAGAGGGAAAGAGAGCCTTGACGCAGATCCTGTATCTCATGCGTGAGGTTGTAAGTTCGTGGCAAGTTCGTTATATGAAATCTACTATGAAGATCATGCCAAACGTCAGTAGCATCATTCAAGCGCAAGATGCTACGATATATCTGAGTCGATACCGAGTTAAGAATCCAGAACTTAACAAGGCTGTTACAACGAGACCAAACGCGAAAGTGTAGATCGGATTCAAGAGGACGTGATATCGATCCATCTACAAAACCGATTTTATTCTTCGCATCGAAAGCAATCTTCATCGCAGCTTCCCAATCATCAAAGTTAGATCCATCAAACCAGGGTGATCTGAAGTATGCATGAAGAACGGAGAGTGGATCAAATCGGCATGATCAACACCAACAAGAGCTCACGACGCCTAAGGATCGGACCAGAAATCGCCGGAGAAGCGATCGGAGCTGCGCGAGTTGAAATACGGTTCGATCGACGCGGAATCTTCTTCATTGACACCATCGGAGCTTGATTATAGACGGAATACGAGCTCGAGCAAGCAAAATCACAGGATGATCGAGCTCAATGTTAGCTCTGATACCATATTACGTACAAGCTTCCTTGGGAGTGAAGAAGGAGAATAATATTAAAATCTCTTATTGATTAAAATGCCATTTACATGTATATATAGTCAGCTATACAATTGATATTGAACCAACTAATCTAACCAAACCACTAAACCGGCATACATAAACCAATAGGATAAGCAACAAACGAAGTGTATGAAACTTTATCAGAAGCTGGTTGCACGAAATTACAGGCCATTTGAAGTCTTGATGAGAGTGAGGAAGGTGGTTTATTATTTGAGACTTTCGAATAATTCTAAAATTCATGCAATGTTTCATATCTCTCAGTTGAAATCTGTGGTGGGATCCATTCAAAAAGTCAATCCATTTCCGTGACGTTATCAGTTAATTATGAGTTGATTGTGGAACCAGAAGAATTGTTGGACAATCGCTATGATGAGTTGGGTCATTTGGATGTTTTGATTAAGTGGACGATTCTACCTACACACGAGACTATTTGGATGAGGATGAAGGATCGTAAACATCAGTTTCCTAATTCATCAACTGCGGACAAGTTGGTTCTGCCATACCGGATATTGATAAGCCATGGCAAGTATATACACGAAGGCAAAAGAAGGTGATAGCATCTCAGGAAACGAAGGAAGCACATGAAGAGCTTTAAACATTTGTATATTGATAATAAGAAGTTGTAACAAGAAAACAGTTAGTTACAATTCTGTTAAATCTCTAGTTGTTTTGGGCCTTAAACTATAAAAAAAAAAACCCATATGTGTGTTTTATGATTGGAAGATACAGAATCTTGAGAGAGTCTTTGTAGCTCATTTGTATTCTACTATCAGTGCCATATGTTATATTTTAGTTGGGAGAAGTTAAAGTTTGCAGAGGGGAGTTAAATTACATCGTATGTATTTCACCTTAGAGGATACATTCATCATAGTCATAGTTCAAAAAAGAAAAGGAATTAGAAACCTTCAGAGTTATTCATATTAAGCAAAAATGTTCAGTGGTTTTGATTTGTACAGCGCTGTTTTCGGTGTTGAATTACATAACATTTTTATATTGTTTCATTGATCTGGTAATGATTTGGCCAGATGTTTGTATTACAAATCAGGCACCTGGTAAAGGATCCGATTGAAATGATTTGGTAATGATTTTACCAAATGTTTTTGTTGTCGTATTACAAATCAAGTAGGTGGGATGCATGGAAACTAGAAATGATTTACCAAATGTTTACTAGTTGTGTTAAGAGAAAAATATAAAAACTGAAAACTTAATATAAGTTAATGTCACTTATCATAAAATCAGCTAAAGTATCCTCAGATTATTTGCAATTACTTATTTCGAAAACAGAGGAAATAGCTTTCAGACAAAGGTCTTAGATACAGATGACAACATAGGACAAGTTCTTCGAGATCATGGAGGAGAGACGACAGAATATTTTTTATGAACATCATCTTCAAGGTTTCTATATTTGTAAATCCAAGAACACACGAGGAAATAGCCGAGATTCAAGACTCCTCCAATGACTAAAACCCAGTAAACATTGTCAACTCTTCCATGGTTTATATCATCTGGTAACCAATCGGTTGTCCTTTGAATCATATCGATTAGAGCAGTACTTGTGTAGAAGCATATCCCAATCACCACCGAGGTAATTGACGTTGCGGTGTTCTTCATAGACTCTGGGAATTCTTGATAGCACAAAGCTACATTCCCTGGAAAATGAAAAGCCTCTCCTGCAAGCAAAATGAAAAATATGGAACATGATTGGTTTGATGTCAATTTGGAATTAAATGAACTATCTGGAAGCAAATTCTTACCAATTCCGACTATGACTAGAGAAGGGAACAGCCATAAGGCTGAAATGTCAGCAACGGATGATGATTCAAGAAAATGACCGTTCTCTACTATCTTCAATCGCTTTGCTTCAACTATGGCAGACAAGGCCATGCTTAGAATGTTCAGAACATGGCCTATTCCCACTCTTTGAAGCGGTGTGGGGAACTTTCCTGTTAGCTTTTGGTAAAATGGGTAGAGAAGTCGATCGTTCACTATGATAAAAGAGCATGTGGAGAGAAGTGTTACAACTTGAAGAGAGCCTGCTGGTATTTTGAACTTAGGACCAAGACTTCTGTCTATGACTAGACCCTGAAGAACTGTTAAGCTTAGCTGTGTGGCAATTGGAGTGCTCAAGCATATTGTTGCTAACGCAAGAGGAATTATTCTGATGACCGCTTTGAAATCTTCCACTTGCTGAACACTGCATAGTCTCCATGAATTTCTAATTGTACCGTCTGGTTTAACCTCATCTTCCTGTTTCAGTGCTGCGCGGTTTAAAAATCTGCATATTTAAAGACTCGTTAGAAACTCGGAGTCCAATGCGGTTCTCAAACTAGTTTTTACCTGAAACTCTTTGTGGGAACTTCCTTTGATTCACTGTGGTAGTCTTTGTTGTCGATAGAAATCTCAGCCTTCCTTTTGTATACTGCTGCGAGAATGACGCGAAGTAGACTTGTGAACGGAGTTCCCGAGGGCTTTTCATGTTTGTAGAATCTTTTCCCAGAGAGGAAAACCAAAAACCCTAATAGATTAGCAGCTAGGCAGAGACCAAACCCGAAAGTCCAGCTGATGTTTTCTTCGGTGTAGACAATGGCGGTTGTACTTATAGCAGCAGCAAAATACCATGTGAAGAAAAACCAATTGAAAAAGCTGCCTTGATCTTTAGTTTTTTTTTTAACTGATTCGCACCAGCAGTGGCCAGGGTGAACCTGTTCCCACCTGTTCCCACCTGCTCCCACACAGGCTAGAGTAATGGCCGAGTAAAGGACGCCAAACTGGATTTTTGAAGGAGACTCGCATAGGCTTGATGCGGTCGTCTCGCATGGTTTGGGCCTTAAAGAGAACCGATACGATTAGAGTCAGCAGACAAACGCCCTGATCAAGGAGTGGAAGAAGTTGGTGAGTTTAATTCAGAGAGGAACAAAGGTTAAATTTGTTTTAAGACTTTATCATTAGAGAAATGAAAGCTGAAACAGAGATAACAGGAATGGTTCCGAAGAAAGAGTCTGCTGCTATAGCTCCAACAACTGGAAACATAAAGGTACAACTACTAACTATGTTGGTAATCTGAGCAGCCGCAATACTCTTCATGTTGAATTCCTCAATCAAGAAGACGATCAGGTTAAATAACCAACCCAACACAGCTAATGAGAGGAATAACAACGTAGCTGCACCATAAAAACACTTTTTATATGAACTCACTTCTGTGGTTATATGAATATATGCAATGATTTGAAAGAAAAAAAAATCAGAGAAGCAAAAAGTCTTACCTATCATAAACGGGAAGGTGATCCAACCTCCATTGCGGTGTTTGGTGTTAGAATCTGCTGACATTGGTGCTTCTGCATCGTTGGAAACTGAAACCGCCATTTCTAAAAAGGCAAGAAGAGATATTTCACTAACTTGTTAACTGGTCAGAAAAACTTGACCATATAAGCAAGTAATACAAAAACGAGGATGAATGATGATTGACAATGATGACAAGTTCTCTTCTAATAATTATTTATGTATATAAAAAGACTCAAAAACGTGCATTTTCTGTGAGTTAAGCCATCTCTGTCCGTTTCTGACAACCTGTGTCAAGGCAGCTCTCTAAATCTAATATTTCAATTGCTGTCCTGTTAGAGGAATACTAAAGAAAGACCCACATGTATATCTTTGCTAAAAATTGATCATATGTCAAAAATATAAGTAGCCACCAATGCTGGAGATAAACATGAAGTTAACTTAGCC
Source organism: Brassica napus (assembly GCF_020379485.1). Classification (NCBI taxonomy): domain Eukaryota; kingdom Viridiplantae; phylum Streptophyta; class Magnoliopsida; order Brassicales; family Brassicaceae; genus Brassica; species Brassica napus. The sequence goes on from NC_063434.1 coordinate 15,280,915, forward strand.
TTCGAGTTACACCGATCCTAAATGAGTTAAGATTAGGATAGTTTCTTAATGAGTTTAGGAAATATAATCTTTATATAAAGAGTTGCAAGAATGTTGTATACCTTTGTGAATTTGAGTGATTGTGTTTGAGAAGCTTAAGATTTTTGAGTGTTTCCTTAAGAGAGATTAATAAAGAGAATTCTTCATTTGAGTTCTTATACAACCTTTGAGACTATATTTGGTATCAGAGCCATTATTTTCAAAAACGATCATGGGGGATATCGTGATAGCTAAGACAAAAGAAGGAGAAGGGCCATCGTCGATCAAATCCAATGCTAAACGCAACAAACTATACTGTATGGGCTATGAGAATGAAAATTCTACTCAAAGTTCATAAATTATGAGAAGTTGTGGAGACTGAATCGGATGCATCAGACAAGAATGACATGACAACGACGCTTCTATTACAGTCAATTTTGGAAGCCTTAATTTTACAAGTTGGTGAAATAGAAACTGCAAATGAGGTTTGGGATGCCATCAAAGCTCGACACTTAGGCGCAGACAGAGTAAGAGAAGTGATACTGTAAACTCTTATGGCTGAGTTTGACCGTTTAAGATGAAGGACATAGAGAGCATCGGTGAATTTGTTGGTAAATTGCATGAAATATCGACAAAGTCAGCCGCATTAGGAGAGAACATGGAAGAATCTAAACTCGTGAAGAAATTCTTATCGAGTTTGCCCCGGAAGAGGTACATCCACAGAATCGCATCGCTTGAACGAATCCTTGATCTCAAGACGACTAACTTTAAAGATATCACGGGTCATTTAAAAACCTATGAGGAATGTATCTGTGAGGAAGAAGAAGAACATCAAGACAATCAACAAAGAAAATTAATGTACACTAACATGGAGTCTTAACCAAACCAAAAGGTATTATAACGGGTACAGAGGAAGAGATCGAGGAGGTCGCGGCTACTATAGAGGAAGAAGGCGAGGTCGCTCATACTGGGCCAGCAGAGACACATCCAAAGTAACATGGTACATGTGTGATAAGATAGGGCACTTCGCTGCAACATGTCCAGACAGATTACAACAACTTATTATAAACTAAGAGCATTGAGATATAAGCAAGTTAATTTGATCACAGATTATAAACTCTTGGTCAATGAGCTGAAGCAGGGTTGTACATGATAAACCCTTATATAAAAAAGTTTGTATCATCGAGGCTCATTCTTTGATACATGACATCAATATAATGGTAAGAAGTCATAATTATTCATTTCACTTTTTTTTCTAGATAATTAGTTGCAAAAGTTGATGATTTAGCTAAGATAGCTAGAAAGAAAAAATAATCATATTTAATTAACTGGTTTACTTATGGCCCGAATGGTAGCTGCGATTTTGGTAATATAAACAGTGGTGAGTTAAAATATGGTATTGTGCAACAACGGTTCATGCGGTGTACGAGATAAATGCGATTTTGATTAAAAAATTAATTACTACGGTTTTTTATTTAAAAAATAATGTGGTTTTAATAAAAGAAAGCATCACAGTTTTTTATAGAAAAGTATTACGGTTTAGATGAGAAAAGTAATATAATATAAATATATTAACAAAATTCGAATACTATTTTAAATTTATATTAGTTTTAATATTTAATTTTATAAATATTTGACATATTTTATATATATATATATATAAATAATAATTTAAAATATTAATATAATAAAAGAAGTATAAAATAACAAGATGTTATTTTAGTTTTTACTATCTATTGAAAACTAAAAAAAAATCATTGGTTTACTACATGATATAGACAAATTACTGTTTTAAAATAAATTTTAAATTGTATACTACAATTTTTGAGTTGAACCACCCTTTTATGGGTTGAGAGTCTTGAGACTTATGAAATGCGTTATTTGATTATTTTGCATGTGTCAAATAACTCGCGCATATTTACTTTTTCATAAATTGCTCTCTTAGCTGAAATTGTGATCGGTGAATGGTTTGTGTTTCCTTTTATGTTGACTTCGAAAATTTTTTTTTTTTTTTTTTTTGAATGAATGCTAAATTTATTCATCAAAAAGCCTTTGTACAACAAGTGTAATCCTAATTCAAGAGTTTCCTATACATATTCATCTTAGAACTTGTTCCTACTAACAAGAAAACATATATTTTCTAGATTCTTGTCTCAAACCAATATTGAAGAGCTCCTTCCATACCCTTCCTTCTATCTTTTTCAATCAAGTAAAGCTTATTCCTTATACCCTTGTCAATGATCTTTTTCAGAGTAGCTATTGGCATGGGTTCCTCGCCATGTCTTATTTTATTCCTCTCCCTCCAAAGTGCATAAACAGCTGCTTGGAATGCATATCTAATGCAAAATGACTGCTTTCTTCCCCTGTCACTCGCACAGATCAGAGACACAATTATGGACCAGTCTGTTGTATAACCACTTCGCAGAATACCAAGTGACAATTGCTCCCAAACCTGAGCTGAATATACACACTCAAAGAATAAATGATTCCTGCTCTCCGGTGCCAATTTGCATAGCACACACATTGTATCAACAGACAGACTCCAAATAGACACTCTGTCCATAGTAGAAAGCCTGTCTCGCATAGCCAACCACGAGATGAAAGCAAACTTTAGAGTAGCCATAGGGAACCAGGCGCCTTTGACCCAATCACACTTCGCATAAGCTTTTCGAACTAGCATCCAAGTCTCCTTAGTCAGAAAGGTAGCTTTGTATCCCGACCTACTCTTCCAAAGGGTTAAATCCTCGACATCCTCCCTTAAACTCTCTTTCACACCCGATATCTCCTCCTCAATTGAATTAAGAATCTCCAACCGGTGATTTCTTCTTCTTCTATTCTCATAGTAGCTTCCTCAATTGTTGCCTCTCTCCTTATCCCCAAATCAATGATTCCTCTGTCTCCCAATAGATCATACAAAACTCCCTTTCCCGACCAATTATCAAACCAAAAGAATACATGCCTCCCATTCCCAATCTTGTGCTTAACAAACTGCTTTGCAATCTCCCTTAGCTTCAATATTTTTTTCCACATCCACGAACCCATTTGTGTTTTCCCACTAACTGCCCAGAAGCTCTTCTTCTTCAGAAGATAAGTCTTTATCCATCTCCCCCAAAGAGACTCTCCCGACAACAACCTCCAAATAATCTTAAGACCATAGACCATGTTTACTTCTTTTAGTACTCGAATACCCAAACCACCTTCATCCTCCAACTTACACACATCACTCCATGCCACTTTAGCTCCCGAGGTCTTAAGAACCGGACCAGACCATAGGAAAGACGCACACAACTGCTCCACCTCTTTCATACATTTGCTCGGCAATCTGAAAACTGAAGCCCAGAAACTGACAATGCTCATGAGAACTGCCTTGATCAACTGCAATCTACCCCCATAAGAAAGGTAACGACTAGTCCAAGTACCAATCTTGTTACGAATTTTCTCCAAGAGAGGTAGATAATCTTGCTTTCTCATTCCTTGAGTCATAAGTGGAAGACCCAGATACCTCACAGGAAGAGAGCCAACAGCAAAGGGGAAATTCATCAAGATTCTACTCTGCTCTTCCACAGCTACTCCCGCCATATATAACGTTGACTTCTCAATGCTGATGCTCAATCCTGACCACTTCGTGAACTCATCAAACACGGATAAAGCTCCCTCTATAGACTCTTTAGATCCTTCAACAAATATCATCAAATCATCAGCGAAGCAGAGATGGGTAAGAGACAAGGCTTTACAGCGTGGATGGAACTGAAACTTCTTCTCTCGAACTGCCTTGTCAATCTTGTGTGAAAGCACATTCATACACAGCACAAAGAGATAAGGAGAAAGAGAACAGCCTTGCCTCAATCCTCTTGAGCTCTGAAAATACCCTCCGAGCTCACCATTTACTTGCACAGAGAACGATGGAGTAGCAATACACAGCTTAACCCAATGAATAAATCTGTGAGGAGTACCAATAGCTTCCAGGCTCTGCAGCACAAACAACCACTGAACGGAGTCAAATGCTTTTGAGACATCAATCTTCATAACGCAACGAGGAGATATCGACTCTTTATGATACTCCTTAACCAACTCTGATGCTAATAAAACGTTCTCCATCAGAAGCCTTCCACTGATGAATGCCGATTGATTCTCTGTAATTAACCTTGGGAGAAGAATCTTCAGTCTATTAGCAAGGATTTTCGAAACCACTTTGTATAAAACATTGCAACATGCAATGGGCCTGTAATCCTTCATCTCCATGGAGTCTGTTTTCTTTGGAATTAAAGCCAAGATAGTGGAGTTCACCCCCTTTGGCAGAAATCCAAATTTGAAGACAGATTGAACAGCAACTAAGAAGTCTTGAGCAACAACAGGCCAAGCTGACTTGTAAAATTCACATGGAAATCCATCCGGACCAGGGGACTTGTTGGAAGGCATGGCGAATAAGACCTTACGAATCTCCTCTTGAGTTACTTCTGCTTCCAATAAACTACAATCCTCCGCTGTGCACCGAAAATCTAACAGATCCTTCAACTCTTCTGTAGAAGTTCCCGTATAAGAGGAAGGAATATGATTAAGCAGCTCCGAAAAAAACCTTACTGCTTCTTCTTTAACTTCCAACTGCGTAGTTACCAATCTCCCATCCTGGCATCTTATCTCTCGAATAGCATTCTGAGCTTGTCTAGATCTAATAGCATTATAGAATGTTTTATTATTCTGATCCCCTTTGTCTAACCAATGTAACTTCGCCTTCTGTTTTAGATAATCCTCCTCAAGACTAGCTATATGAATCCATCTCTCATAAGCCTCAACTTCCTCCTTAATAGTACTCTCATTCGGGATAGACAAAGTTTGCTGCTGCTTATCACAGAGAATTCCATGAGCCTCTTTTGCTCTCTTCGAAAGATTCCCCAGTTTTTCCTTGCCCAACTCTCTAATAAGTGGCTTCAAAGCTTTTAACTTCTTCGAAAACCGGAACATCGCTGATGTAGAAAGAAAAAGAGCCTGAGTAGTCCCCCAGAACTCCCTTACTTTTGGCAAGAAACTTGGCAAACTTCCAATCACATTTACGAACTTGAAGGGTCGCCGAAGTTTCTCTATAGGAGGTAAGAGTTGGATCTTACATCTCATGTGATCTGAACAACCTCCAGGCTCAAACACTGAATAAGCAGTAGGGAATTGTTGAAGCGCAGCATCATTTACCAGAACCCTATCCAATTTTTTGCAAATTACTCCCTCCTCTCTCTTATTACACCACGTGTACACTGGACCTTGATACCCCAAGTCTGACAGATTACAGTGGAGAACTGTTCTCTGAAAGTCTCTCATTCCGCTAGGAAGTCTCCCCAAATCCAAAAAACCCGAACTCTCATCAGCCTCCAAAATCTCGTTAAAATCACCCATAATAATCCAGGGCTTGTTCCTAAACAAACCAGAATCATTTTGATGACAAATATCATCCCACAACTCCTTCCTCCCTTCAGATAGATTATGTGCATAAACACAAGTGCAAAAGAACTCTTCCTGATCACGTAGACTCACTGAACAAGTGATCAGCTGATCAGTTTTGTACACCGGTGTCATGCGAACCTCATCCCTCCACACCAACCATATTCTCCCTCCTTGACTATATTCATAGTTCATCATATGAGACCATCCCCTAAACACTGAACCCAACATAGTCTCCGCCTTCTTTTCTTTGACTCTTGTTTCCAAAATACATCCAAACATCAAATCATTATTACCCACCCACTCTTTCACTATGGAATGCTTCAAAGGTTTGTTGAATCCGCGCACATTCCAGAAAAAACTCGACATGATTAATGTTGTCGGCGAGAAGACCTTATGCTCTTTCCTGGATTAGCAGTCTGAGCTTTAGCCTTCTGACCTCTACCTCTACCCTTCTTTACTCCTGACTTCAAATTCTCTCTTTCTTGTTTCTCCAAAAGTTCATCCTCCAAAAATTCACTTTCCGACACCTCTGTTCCCTCTTTCCCCTCACCTATCTCATCCTCCACATCAGCTATTTCTCCTTCCTCTACTTCACTTATTTCTAACACTGAATATTTCGAAGCCGAGATATGAATATCATCAGAACTTTGATCATCAGCAGTTTGCACTCTCCCTGATTTCGCAGGAGAAACCTAAGTCCATTCATTCGCATTAGCCTCTAACCCCACTGGTTTTCCCTGCCTTGACATCTCCTTTACCCCTGAATCCTCTCCAACATCCAACTTTTCACATGACTGCATTATTATGCCATTGCTTTCCTCGCCTTGAAAATTTTCAACCCCTACCAAATTCAACCCTTTACCAACACTTCCACCTTTGTCTTTTGGAGACTTTGAGACCTCCTTTTGCTTACTATCTTTTCCTTTCTTCGCACACACAGTCTCTCCATGCCCCCATTTGTCACAATATGAGCACTTTGTCGGCAACCAGGGGTAGTAGTACTTTACTGTGAAAGTCTTACCTTCCTTGGAGAACGTGATCTCTCTAGGAAGAGTTTTGGTGACATCCACTCTAACAAACACTTTAGCTTCATCAAAGTTTGTACAAGCAATGGTTTCAGCATGGAGCTTAACTGGGAAACCAACTGGACTTGTGACAAAACTCAACCCTTCCCACGAGAACATATGAAGCGGAACCTTTTCCAGATGAACCCACATCGGTATAGCTTCCTCCTCTTGTTTCTCACTCTCGACCGACGGTGACCATTTCGAAACAATCATTGGCACACCCACTATATTCCACATTCCACGCCTAAGTATCTTCTCTCTAGCTTTTGAACTTGAAACCTTGAACCTCATTGTTGTGTCATTCACCTCATAAACCTCAACCTTCACAGACGGATCACCATAACGCCAGATCTTGTTCAAAACCATGTGGACCTTCGCTACATGAGGAGCTGGATCCAAAAACTTCCCCACTACAAAATCTTCCCACAGCGGCGTAGAGTTCTCCAGAATCTCATCCGGAATCTCCACCGTTTGAACTCCATCCTTTGTAGAAACCTCAACTTCGTATTTCTTCAATGCTTTCTTATCAGCCGCCACTGAAACCCAGCTCAAATTCGATTTCGTCGAATCACCAACCCGATCCAACTCTCCCTGAATCCCCTTAACTTCCCGATCCTCCATTTTCCCCTTATCAACCTCCGGCGAGCCCGTACGATCTGGCGGAAGAGCCAGATCCATCTTCGCGAGATTGTCGTATCGAATCGCCAAAACAGTCGCCAATATTCGCTCTCAGTAAAACGCAGCGTTTTTATGTTCACGTTTTTCATGAACTGTATCCAACAGGTGTACCATTTACCACATGAATGGTGAAGCATTGGCGGTATTAGTAGCTCCACAGTCAAATACGTCATGCACTCTGTTTCCATTCATTATCTTGATAATATATATATATAATTATTAGTGTCAAATTAAATTTTAAATAATATGCAGAAGATGTCAGTACATCACCAACCCAAATCATGAGAAAGTGTTCAAAAATATGAATACGTAGATGAATTAAGTTACAAAATTAACATCTCTAAAATATCACTGATCTACCGACATGCATCCACTAATTAATATGTGGATGTCAAACGTTCAAAACCTTATCATTATTTCAGTTTAAGAAAAAACAATCTTTATTTGCTGTTACTTTCAAAACCTCTTTATCATGTAAACAGTTAAAACACGTATATCCCTAACGTTATTTTGGTTATCTTGACATTCATACCCCCAAAAAAATTTTCTTTTGACAACAAAAAAAACTTTCATACCCAACAAATTTTCTTTTGATTATTTAATATATTATTTGATGATAAATTGGGATGACTCTAAAGCAGATTGAGAGTTCATAACTAGAACATGACCGAATCTCACTTTACTTGAGCATTTTGAGTAATCTAAATAGTGGATAGAAGTCGAATTTTCAGCTAACCCTCCCACAAGCCAATAATTCGATCTATTTTCACAACGACTGATCAGTTATAGGGTTGAAGTACCCAGAACCAGAACCAGAACCGAAGATCTTAATTGTAACATCCCGAGTTGTGATATATGAAAAAGCTTAAAAGAATTGATTTGACTACTTATATCTATAAAGTGCACTTATTTTTTCTGGTATACATCCGTTTAGAATTCCAGAGTTAAGTGTGCTTGAGATGAAGTAGTGAAATGATGGGTGACCTATCCGAAAGTGATTCGTGATAGCATACAAGTGAGGCTAAAGCACGAAAAAATGTAATGTGGTGATTGCAGGGTCAATAAACAATAATTTCGAGTTTTGGAAAATTTACTCACCGACAGTTGGAACGGGATGTGACCAATGGGCCGAGAGAGCGGGCATGGATAACCCATTAGCCGTGGACAGAACGTTACAAGTGGTATCAGAGCTGGTTAGCCATCTTGGTTCTGACCCGAGATGCATCTTGAGACATGTCGTGGAGCGCAACGAGGACATTGCGTTTTTTGAGAGAGGGTGAATTGTAACATCCCAAGTTGTGATATATGGAAAGGCTTAAGAGAATTGATTTGGCTACCTATATCATCAAAGTGCGCTTACCTTTTGCGGTACACATTCGTTTAGAACTCTAGAGTTAAGCGTGCTTGAGCTAGAGTAGTGGAAAGATGAGTGACCTATCGAAAAATGATTTGCGATAGCGTGCAAGTGAAGGTAAAACACGGAAAAAGTCATGTGGTGATTGCAAGGTCACGTTGGAACGGGATAGGGCCCACAAACCGAGAGAGCGTGCATGAGTGGTACATTAGTCGTGGACGGTCGAAGCGTTACATAAACCAAAGCGAGCCAAAAAATTTATATGGAACTAAGACCAAAACCAATAAAATAATACAACAAGTATAAACCTTATGCCTAAAGAGCCATATTGAATCTAACCCGAACAAAAATATTTTGAGTATCTACAAAATTTTAAATCATACATATATATTTAAATTTATTAATCATTTTAGATTTTAATATTCAAAAATATCCAAAACATCTGAAAATATTAAGAATTATCCAAAATACCTTACAGTATCAAAAAATTACCCAAAAATAAATATCCAAATGAAATATATAAAAATATTTAAAATAATAAAAATATTGAAAATACATATTGGTTCTCTACCAAAATATGCACATTTAACCAATTTTTATGTTACTTTTAAGTATTTGACTATACATTATTTAAAATATGTTTGGATTTTTCAATTCTTTACATAATTTAAATATATATCCGAACCTGTGAAGATCTGAACTTAACCTAAGCAAAATTTATAATATCAAAAAAGAGTAAAAATTTGAAACTCTAATAGATCAGAATCGGATTTTAATAAGTATCGGAACGCCCATTGATACATAAGACTACAAAAATATAATGTATCTCAGTTTATTTTAAGAAAAAATATTCACGACCAAATCAAAGGCTAAATAATCCGAGAAATTATGCCTTAAGTACATATAAGCCAGAAATGTCAAAGAAACTATACCGCATAATCGAGCCTATTTAAATTAGGAAACAAGAATAAAAGTTTGTATATTCATCCAAGACAAACAATGAAAGAGTTTTTATCCAAACATAAAAATATCAGAAAAGTGTTCATTGCTGAAGGTTTTTGCGAGAAATGACAAGTTTTACGAAACAATCTTCCTTGAAACGAAAAGTCGGAAAGTTTCCACGGGAGAATCTCATGAGAAAATCTATAAGATAATCTTCCACAAAAACAACTTTGAGAAAATCTTTACGGAAAAACTTACATAAAACAAACAAAATGGTTCCAAAAGTGTACTAAGCAACCAATGAATAAAATGAGAACCGAAGAAAGGCCTCATCGCCCTTCCCGCTTCCATCTTGCCCTTCTCATATACTATCACCGCCCTTCATGCTTCCATGTCGCCCTTCTGGTATACCCTTGTCACCCATCTCTCCTTTCTCTCTCTTCCTCATCCCCCTTCTCTCTCTCCTCACTCCGTGTCACCTTCTTTCTTTCCTCACACCATTTTGTCATTTTCCTCTCTCCTCACTCCAAGTTGCCCTTCTCTCTCTCCTCATTCCATGTCACCCTTCTCTCTCTCTCCTCATTCCATGTCGCCCTTTAAGCCTCCACATCGCTCATGAGGCTCTCATCATGTTCTCCTTTGAATCTCGTTCAAAATTTCTTTCGTTTGGTTGCAATTGGAGTTTCCGTTGAGATTTTTCGAAGAAAACATGTAAGACGTTGTTTTCTCGTAATACTTCGAGTCAAACGTCTTGTCGAAAATGGTTTAAGTCAACATCATCAAATTTTTGACTAAATTTATCAACTTTTTTGATTCTGTAAGACCAACGATATCAAAATCGATCATCGGAAAATTGACGATTTTTCGGGAAAAGTCATAAAAATGCATAAGTCATAAAATGGTTCAAAGTAACCTAAAACACGACGAAAGCCCTCTTATGATTTGAAATAAGAACAGCCCCGAAATGCAATGACGGTTTACTCAAATTGGATATAGAAAAATGGAAGAAGATGGATAAATGTGAAGTTTCCAAGATAAACATAATTTTTACAAAGATAATATCTCCGCAAAATGATAAACTCGAATCAGGGCGGAAAAGGATAGACGGTCTACAATGGACGCATATATAAAGATGACCTAGGAGAAGATGACAAATGGACAGAAAGAGTCTTAGCAACTTTGCACTTAGAGAAATTTTAGGCAATTTCGTTTTTGTTATCGAGCTGCGACTCAACTAGGTTTAAGGTTTTAGGTGGTTAGAATTAGAGAACTCACTACAGCAGAAGCTTTTACAACATGTTGCAACAATTGCTACGCTCATACGCAGATTCGAAATAAGATCATCCTCTCTTTGCTCTCGATTTCGTATTGTTTACTTTGTTTTTCCATTCATAGTTTGATCACTTGTCGTTGGCTTCACAGAAATCAGGATTTTCAAGGATTTTTGAGATTTTTCTACTTTCCTCTATTAGCTAAAATTGAAAGTGAATTTCGGTTCCCACAATTTAGCAATAGAATGAGGGGGTCAGATCAATCTTACACAAAGCCGCAAAAACGCTTGGTCAAGCACGACTGAAAACACGCAAGACAATCAACCAGCTCACGACGACAATGTCCACTTTGACAACATTGATAACACTCCAGCAACGAGCGCTCATGCAGCCAATACTAATGCTCATGCCGCAGCGCTCGATGAAATAAAAAACATGGTTTCGATCTCGTAAAGAAGTTGAACGACCAGGATAAGCTCATGAGTTCTTTGTCTAAACAGATCAAAACCTTAACAATGAGAATTATGGCTCTTTTCCTACGTGGAGCTATGAGAATCCGAATGTGGGATGATACTTGACTTCGCGACTCCACAAGACAGACCCACTAAAACGAAAACCCGTCGCGTCAAAACCCCGGTGAAGTTACCCCTGTCGTAACACGAAAAAACATAGAAAAATCTCATCTCTCAATTGAGAAACGACAGAAATTGAAGCCGAGCATGTTAACTTGGACGTCAACGACCATTCCGACTCTTCGGAAGAAGATGCTAACGTACACCCAAGAAGAACGAGAAGCCATACGACTCGAAAAAATTCATCGTTCGACAAACCCATGATGGGCCAAGGAACAAAAACGAACATCTTGATGAGATTTACGATCTCTGCAAATATTTAATAAAAACAGCTGTAAAAGCCGTGAAGTCGCAAATTAACCATGCTACTAGCGCTGGACCCAAGATAAACATGCTACTCAAAGAGGCCGAAAAATGGAAGAAGATGAAAAGATGTGAAGTTTCCAAGATCAACATGAATTTTGGAAAGATAAGGAAATATCTCCGCAAAATGATAAACTCGAAATCAGGCGGAAAGAAAAGACAACCGACTTTGGAAGATTGGAAGATATATAAAAAGGACCTAGGTGAAGAGGACAAAGAAACAGAAAATACTTGACAACTTAGAGCAATTTTAAGCAATTTCATTTTTGTTATTTAGCTTCAACTCAAATAGATTTAAGGTTTAGGTGGTTAGAACTAAAGAACTCATTGACAACTCTTGCAGCCGAAGCTTTTACAAGCTATTGTTACAATTACTACGGTCTTATTTGGATTTGAAATAAGATTATCTTCTCTTAGCTCTTGATTTTGTATTGTTTACTTTGTTTTTCATTTATAATTTGACCACTTGTTGTTGGCTTTGTAGAAATCCGAATCTTCAAAGAAAGTTGAGATTTATTTACTTTCTTCCATTAAAAATCAAACTCAAATTGAGAAGATCAAATTCAAGATTCATTATTTGTTCCAAAATTAAATTTCAAGTAAAAAAGTATTTTAACTTTGATTACATTATCATGATCGTTTATTTTTCTCTCGATGACACATTAACAATGTTTAAATATCAAGTAAATGAAAAAACATTTTGCAAAAATTATATTATAGAGTTAAATATCTCTCGAACAACGTAGGGAATCTCCCCAGACACATCAGGGATCTCCCCCTTATACTACAAACAGAGCATACCGTCAGGCAAGCGCAAAGGAGAAGCAAAGACATCAACCTGCACAAGAGCGAGCGACGGTAAATATTAACGAGAATCCTCGTGAGATAATACAGATGGCTAATGAAAACCGAGGCACTGAAGAAAATCTTCACCCTACCCGCGGAGGTGCCCCCCCAATCCCAAGGCCCCCCCCTGGAACGTAACTTGAACCTATCGGATTTCCCTCCCCCCCCCCCGGCATTCCTACTATGGAAGAAGTTATGGAAGAACTCCGCGAAGTCACCTACCAATACACCAACTGCCCGGATCCAACGGAAAGTGCGGCAAGGAGACAAAGGGTTCTGGATGGCGAAGCGAGAGGTCTTATGGAAGAAACTGCAACTCGAATTATTGCGGCAGCTAGTGCTACTGCAAATGCCACAACAACGATGACATCTCCTGCCCAACAGCTCATATGCTTCCAACCGGAGCCAGGCTTTGCCCAAGTGGCAGGGCAAGAGATCACTTTTGCTCCATTTCAGGAAGCTGGTCCCTCGAACCCAGCACAGAGGAATCCCCGATTGCCAAAGTCTAGACGACATCACCAAACTCCTAGAGGTTTGAGAGGAGCCAATCTGAGGAAGCATAATCTGGCCCTTTCCTGCCGCTCACCGTCGGTACGTGCTACCCCAAGTGACAACCAATCGCGGACCCCGCATCGTACCCAATGGAGAAGAACAAGACGAGAGGATCGAGTGGATGACGCACAAGGTACACAAGAGATTCAACCTCAGCAAAGCACTCAATGGACGGATAGGAGAGATCATCAAAACACGCATGGAGCGAACCACAACCCCCCGCAGGTGGATTTTCACCACCTAGGTCGGGATCTTCCTTAGCAATTGTAAGCTGGAACTGTTGCGGGTTGGGGAACCCCGACACAGTCCAGCGAATCCAGGACATGTGTAGATCTATATGTCCTAACATTTTGTTCCTCATGGAGACTAAAAATGCAGATTCCTTTGTTTTAAATGAGCTTAAGGATATTCAACTCGAAAACCGCTTACTTGTATCACCCCACAGTCCAGGGGGTGGCGGTTTAGCGCTTCTTTGGTCCCAAGATGTGTCTCTCTCTATTCTCTCACAGACAAGTAACTATATAGACACCATGGCCACTTTTAAAGGAGTTAGCTTTCACATCACGTTTGTGTATGGAGCACCGGACATTTCACGGAGATAGGAGGTCTGGGACGCGATCTCAAACGTTGCCACAAATAGATCTAGTCCCTGGCTACTAACCGGAGATTTCAATGAGATTCTGGATAACTCTGAGAAATCAGGAGGAATAGAACGACCGGAAAGATCTTTCACAGCCTTCCGCGAATTCCTGGCTCACAATGATCTCTTTGATCTCCAACATACCGGGAACTTCTTATCGTGGCGAGGCAGAAGAGGCAGCCATCTCGTCCATTGCAGACTGGATAGAACACTGGCCAACAGCTCGTGGTATGATGCTTTCCCACAAGGCCGGAGTCACTACCTGAAGTTTGAAGGCTCAGATCACCGGCCAGTTCACTCAACTTTCGATGCTTCGAGGAGAAAACAGGGAAAGATCTTCCGTTTTGACAGACGGTTGAAAGACGTCGAGGAAGTGCGAGACCTCATCGAGAATAACTGGAATCGACACCCTCAAGCCACAGTGGCCCAGCGCATTGTTTCCTGTCGATCTGCAATTGTTAAATGGAGCAGAGAACATCACGTAAACAGCAGGAAGCTGATTGATTCTCTCAGAACCAAACTGGATGCGGCAATATCAGACCACACCTCGGATGAGGTTATTGCAGAAATAAACAAAGATCTCCTTCAAGCGTATAAACAGGAGGAGGCTTTCTGGAAACAGAGGAGTCGACTACTTTGGCTAACCTTAGGAGACAAGAACACTGGATATTTCCACTCTGTCTCGAAGGGACGAAAGGCGCGAAATAGACTCACGGTTTTGGAGAAGGTAGACGGGGAACATGTATATGAGGAAGAACAGATTGCTGCCGAGATTGCCCGTTATTTTACGGACATTTTCAAGTCTACAGGAGTTAATGGAGAAGTGGTCGTCAGTAAAGCACTATCAACCCGAGTTTCGAATGAAGCAAACCAAGCCCTTATAGCAATCCTGTCTCCAAAGGAAATAAAAAAAGCTCTGTTTGCCATCCATCCTGACAAGGCACCGGGGCCTGACGGATTCTCCGCATCCTTCTTCCAAGCCAATTGGGAAGTGGTTGGACCGGCTATAGTTACGGAGGTCCGGGAGTTCTTCATCTCCGGTTTAATGCCAGACACGATCAACTGTACCTATGTCCGTCTCATCCCGAAAGGTTTAAATGCTCTCAAGGTGGCAGATTATAGGCCCATCGCCCTCTGCAATGTTTACTACAAAATCATTTCAAAGCTCCTTTCTTTGCGCTTGCGACCGGTTCTTAGTGGTCTCATCTCTGAGAACCAATCTGCTTTCCTCCCCGGAAGAGCCATTGCGGATAATGTCCTTATCACCCACGAGATCCTACACTACTTGAAGACCTCGAAAGCTAAGAAGCGATGCTACATCGCGGTAAAGACGGATATGAGTAAAGCATATGACCGATTGGAGTGGAGTTTTGTCCGTTTAGTGTTCGAAAAATTAGGCTTTGACCCGATCTGGACCAATTGGGTGATACAGTGCATCTCAACGGTATCATACTCCTTTCTAGTGAATGATTCCGCTCTTGGGAACGTCACACCTGGTAGAGGAATCCGACAGGGGGATCCGCTCTCTCCATACATCTTTATCCTCTGTGGAGAGGTCTTATCGGGGCTATGTCGTGCGGGACAACTTAGTGGAGACCTTACGGGCGTTAAGATTGGTCACCACTGTCCACGAGTCAACCATCTTCTCTTTGCGGACGATACGATGTTCTTCACGCAAGCTACCAGAGAGAGCTGTGTCTTCCTAGTCTCGATTCTCATAGATTATGAACAAGCATCGGGCCAACTCATCAATGCTGCTAAGTCTTCAATCTCCTTCTCTTCGAAAACACCACAGGGGACCAGATTTCAGGTCAAACAAACCCTTGGTATCGAAAAGGAGGGGGGAGTGGGAAAGTACCTTGGTCTCCCGGAACTATTTACTAGGAAAAAACGTGATCTGTTCTCCTCGATTGTGGAGAGGATAAAAATCCGGGCAGCATCTTGGTCTACTCGTCGACTATCTGCGGCTGGGAAGCTTACCATGTTAAAGGTACTCTCGGCAGTCCCAACATACTCGATGTCTTGTTTCCCTTTACCAGTAGGATTATGTGATCAGATACAATCAGCCCTCACCCGCTTCTGGTGGGATGATGATCCGTCAACTAGGAAGATTTCTTGGGTTTCTTGGGACTCACTCTCGCAACACAAGGACATCGGGGGCCTAGGCTTTCGAGACATACAAGATTTCAATGTTGCTATGCTGGCTAAGAATGCCTGGCGTATTCTGACCTCCCCGGATTGTCTACTCGCAAGACTGCTTCTTGGTAAGTATTGCCACAACTCTAGCTTTCTCTCCTCCTCGTGCTCCTCCTCAGCTTCTCATGGATGGAGAGGGGTAGTGGCGGGATGTAACCTACTCAAGCTACAGACAGGAAAGGCTATTGGTAATGGTAACACCACAAGTGTGTGGAAAGATTCTTGGTTTTGCTCGACGACAAAAACTGTTCCCTTTGGTCCGCCAACGGAAGCGACCAGGGACCTTGTTGTATCAGACCTTCTTATACGTTGGTCGGGAGAGTGGAACCGAACTATGGTTGAGTCAGTTCTCCCTGAGCTGGCTGAGGAGATCTACCTTGTCAAACCAAGCCTACTCAAGGCGGAAGATGCGTTCTGCTGGCTCAAGACTAAGACAGGTGACTATAGCGTGAAGTCAGGGTACTATGCTCTACGCGAGGAAACCTCAATTCAACGGACCTTACCCCCGACTGTGACAAGCTTTGACTGGCAAAAGTTTGTATGGAGGGAGAATACATCCCCGAAGCTAAAACTCTTCCTCTGGAAGCTATGCCGTGGAGCCCTCCCTCTAAGAGCAAATCTACAAGGCCGGGGTATTATCACTACTGGTACATGCCCACACTGCAACAATCCGGAGACAACATATCATCTGTTCTTTTCATGCCCATTTGCTCTACAAGTGTGGGACCTGGTACCTTTCCAAGCAAGGCCAAACTTCTCTCATGCATCCTCACTCCATGAAATGCTTCTTGATCATGTCAACCTGCATATGCCTACCGCCAACAGGTCTCTCCAACAATCTGTTTTCTTGGGTACTGTGGGGTCTGTGGACCACAAGAAACATGCTCATCTTTGAGAAGAGAGCAATCCCCGCGAGGACTACAGTGGACAAAGCAACATCTTCAGCTCGCGAATGGCTTCTTGCCCAAGCAACGTCATCCCCTAACCATTTTTCGCCACCTCAGAGTGAGGTACAACTACCTATTGCACCAGATGTGATTAGATGCAACACGGATGCAGCGTGGACTGTGGCTAAGAGAGCAGGTCTAGGATGGCACTTTGATGACATTACCCGCCATATACGGACCGAAGCATCGAAGGTAACCGATCATGTTTCCTCTCCCCTCATGGCAGAAGCGCTAGCATTGCGAGAAGCAGTACAGACAGCACAGCGCAATGCCTACACCAACGTCTGGTTTCGAACCGACTCTCAAGAGCTCGCAAGAGCTATAAACTCGAAGACTTATTCAGTGGAGCTCTTTGGAGTTCTCACTGATATCGAGTTGTTATCTTCTTATTTCAGGTTTTTCTTCGTCTCCTTTATTAGCCGCGACCATAATGGGGGTGCAGACACTCTTGCAAAGACTGCCCTCCATAGCTCGGTCTCGGTTTTGTAACAAAACCGTTTAGATCTATAAATCAGTTTGTTGCCAAAAAAAAAAAAGAGTTAAATATCTGTCTCTCACCTCACGACAAAAACATACAATTTTTTTTACATTTTCTCTTGTCACTAACTAATCAAATTGACAATAACCTACCACCCAAATCCAAACTAGTCTGTATTGAAAAAGCGTATACTGACGAAACAGACGAATATTACCGTAATTTAAATCAACTGACGACACCTGTCATAGCATGTGCACTTATGTAGTAACCACATCATCTTCAACATCACTTCTTCTTTAGCGCTCTTCATTTTAAAGTCTACACAAGAACCAGAGCAAAGCTACAAAAATATATATATATATTCAAAACCCCAAAGAAAAAAACCTGAGAGGAGCTATGAGATCGAGCAACCATCTAATAGGTATGGTCAACTTCCTCACCTTCCTCCTATCGATCCCCATCCTCGGCGGAGGGATATGGCTAAGCAGCAGAGCTAACTCAACCGACTGTTTACGTTTCCTCCAGTGGCCACTCATCGTCATCGGAATCTCCATCATGGTCGTATCACTTGCTGGATTCGCCGGAGCTTGTTACCGTAACAAGTTCCTCATGTGGCTATACCTCGTGGCCATGCTTCTCATCATCGCAGCCTTGATAGGATTCATCATCTTTGCTTACGCAGTCACTGATAAAGGATCTGGCCGAACCGTGCTTAACCGGGGTTATCTTGACTATTATCTTCAAGATTATTCCGGTTGGTTGAAGGATAGGGTCTCGGATGATGGATACTGGGGAAAAATCAGCTCGTGTATTAGAGATTCTGGAGCTTGTAGGAAGATCGGAAGGAGCTTTAATGGCGTCCCTGAAAGTGCTGATATGTTCTTCCAGAGAAGCCTTAGCCCTGTTGAGGTAACTTTCTTAAAATAAAACTTGGGAAGTGATAGAAATATAAAATCTTTTTATCAACCTTGAAATAAAATCACAATGAATATTGATGCTTATTCTTGGATTCTGGGATATTTTTTTTTGTTAAAGCTGGGATATTCAGAATCAATTTTTTGAAAAAATTATCTGGATAATAGTTTTAGAAAAACTGATACTATAATTTTTTTCAATTTTGGGACAAAAGCTTTAAATTTATTTTCTTGAAATAATAAATAATTATGGTCCTCCATGTCTTCATGACCCATATGATGAGACTCAATTATTGTAAGATAATAATTATAATCTGTTGCCCCCGAAAAAGAAATAATAATTGTAATCTTTGTTCAAACTGAATATATTTTGGGTTTACTGTTTTTTATAATTAATCTAGTTGACTATTTTAGTGTGGAGTATAGATCTGATTCAGCTTTGCCTCTAAAATACTCAAGCAAATACAATAATAGATGGGAGGACTGATATTTAAAATATGTAATTTATTCGCCTTATTGATTGTTGTGTGGAAGCCATAAATGATACAAATTTTGACCATGCAAAATTTCTTGTCTAAGCTTGAAGCTTCTATTCTTATTGGGTCAGAGATCCTCTGCAATTTTGCTGGCCTTTGCAGTTTTGTTCATATACGTTAAATCTATTTTTAGGTTTTGGAGCGACCCCAAAAAGTATAAAACTTTATGAAAAGAAAAAAATTATTGCTTTGCTGTTTCTAGAAAACTTTAATTAATTTTTTTATGTATATATGCTCAAAATTCCAACGTCATGAGCAAAAACAACAACAAAATTGCATTAAGGTTTGAAAGGGTAGTTGTTCAAGTCCTTGTTTTGTATTAAATCGTGAATCTATAATATTCTGTTTTATTTGTTTTCCTCATGAAATATTCGTTTGCTATGTGTACTATACACCCACACTGAGATATATGTGGATCTTTTACTTTTTGGTGGAAAATATCAAATGTATTATCAGCCTACCCAGCTGTGATTTGATCTATTATCGTAATGCTATATAATATGGTGGTAGTAATGCATACGGTTTAAGCTATGTTAAGTTTAGGTATCTATACTTGAAGATATCTCAATGGTGCTATTAAAGAAGAGTGGCTTCAGTTTCTTATATGAATTATTGAAAATTTGGGATTACTATTACCTATCATGATCTATATTTGTTGTTACTTTCTAGTCTGGCTGTTGCAAGCCACCATCAGATTGCGGGTATGCATATGGTAACGAGACATTTTGGACGCAAGGAGGAGGGCTCGTAGGTGCAAACCCGGACTGTATGTTGTGGAATAACGAGCAGAGCATGCTCTGTTACCAGTGCAGTGCTTGTAAAGCGGGTGTTCTAGGGAGCTTGAAGAAGAGCTGGAGAAAAGTGTCTGTGATCAACATCGTGGTGCTTATTATTCTCGTTATCTTCTACGTTATCGCTTATGCGGCTTACAGGAATGTCAAGAGGATTGATAACGATGAGCCGGCCGGTGAGGCTAGGATGACAAAATCACACCCTAGTCATTTCCACCTTTGATCAAAATTATGGTAAAGTTCATTACATATTAATGAAAATGTGATGACAATGAAACAAAAGATGGGTGCTTTAATATATGTTTTCACATGCTTATGATTTAGTACTTTTGTTTTTGTTTTTGATATGTAACACATTTCTTTCTGTGTGTATATTATTTATGATGGAACTACATATTATTGTTTCCTTAAATACGCATTATACCGCAACCTTTTAATCGAAGAGATTTGTTAAAATGGACTGAGAAATCTAACCGGATTTGGAAAAACAAAAACAAACGGTTGGGAGGCATAAAACCAATCTTGTTCTGCTTTCATCATCTTCACGGCTAAGTCTGGGCTCCATATTTGTATTGTTTGCTCTTCCACTGTGAAGTCCTCTTAATACGAAGCGGGATTCATTTCCTCTTTGATGACTTTTATCGACGTGTAGAACCAACATTGTTTTAGCACATCTTTGGTTTATTAGATTCCAAGACACTATTGATATTGCTCAAATACCCTAGAACATCTTTTTCTCTAAAATAAGAGGTTTAGATGTAATACTTAGAGCATGAATCCACAAGAAGTATGGACACATAATAGATTTTAAAAATCAAGGTTAACTTAGGCGAACAATATAAAAGCAGTAAACAAAGCAGTAGTATATAGAATGGTTTATAAGATATTGAAAAGAAACGCAAGATCTAGAGATTTATCAGTCAAGAGATTCAAAATTACACTCAAAAATGTTAAAGGTTTTATATATTCAATTCTAAAACTCGAATTCAATAAGTAAGATTTCCAGCTCGTTGCGAGTATAATGGAATGTATAAATCCTATGTTCCAGCTCTCGCGTGTTAACAAAGAATGAGTGTCAATCGATACTAATGGTTGAATGTTGATTGATACTACTTCAGAAAAAAACATTAACGCTCAATCGATAATGTCCAACTAAATCCGATAACAACTCTCGTATGCGCCTAGGTATCTAATCCACTAAGGATTCGGGTTCCGTTAATCATTGCACTCTCGTGCCTCTCAATCGTCCTATGATTTTAGGTTCAAATAATCAGTCACACTCTCGTGCTATTCCAACTACTCTAGATCTTAGTATTACAAGCTACCCTAGTGTAGAAATTAGTAAGCAACTCTAGCAAACCTAATTGATGATTAGTTTGACAATGACCTCATGAAATCCCTAAACCTAATATGATGATTACTTAGACATCCAAGAAATAACACAAATCATAGTCTGATTAAAATAATAGATAAAGAAATCAAAGATAAAACCAAAGAAGTTTCAATCAATCTCTTAAGGAGAATTGATCTTCTTCAGACTTAAAACTAAGAATAAAATAATTTGTATAAAGCATAACTCTCAACAATGGCTTAGAAAACTATATAAACTAGTCATAAAGTCGGCCAGGGGTATTAGGTTAATTTATGGTGACTTCTAGGCCCAAGTCGGTCTTGAAATAGACTCCGCCCGTCTTCTGGCATCAGTGTCGAGCGGCACCAAGGTATTAGTGTCTATCAACACTTTTTCTAAGCTTCCTCTCGCTAGGCAGACATACCACTCTTCAAAAGAATGAGCATAACTTTTGATCTAACTATCAGATGGACCTCAAATTGGTGGCATTGGAAAGGTAACCTAAGGTTCTATATTTTATAAAAAATAAAAGCTCAATCGCACTGTAGGAAGGCATTCATTGCAAAACTTCTCACGCATATGTGCAGTTCAGCACCTGATATCACTCAAATTACCCTAAGGAGTGATTTTACTCTCTAAAATAAGGGGTTCAATTGTAGTACTTAGGGATCAAATCCACAGAGAGCATGGCACACAATAGACTATAGATATTAAGATTAATCTAGGCAATCAATAATAAAGCAGTAAATTATATGAAGGCAAGGTGAACAAAATAGTTGTTCAATTGGTTGATTGAGGTTGTAAACAATTGGGAGAAATAGCTAGACCTAGGGATTTATTAATTTAAGAAATTCAAAACTATAATTCAAGGATGCTAATGGTTTATAGATTTAATTCTAGAACTCGATTTTAATAAGTAAGCAATCCAGCTTTCACATGCAATTGCTAATCAGATGTCTAAGTCCAGTGTCAGCTGTCGCTTATTGACTTGGAGGGAGCGTCGATCGATGCTATGGCCTGAGCATCGATCGATGCTTCCTCGGACAAGCATTAACGACCTAATCGATTAAGTTCAACTAGATTCCTAAATCAACTCGTATGTGCCTATGTATCTAATCCAACAGAGTTCGGGTTCCGCTAATTGATTGCACTTTCGTGCCTCACAACTATCCTATGATTCTAGGTTCAAACAATTAGTCTCACTGTCGTGCTGTCCTAACTATTCCAGATTCTAGTATTACAAATCACCCTGGTGTAGATATCTATAGATAATCTAGCAATCCTAATTGATTATCAGTTTGACATTAAGCTTATGAAATCTCTAAACCTAACATGATGAATTACTCAGACATGCAAGCAGTAACACAAATCATAGTCTGAATAATAGATAGATAACGAAATCAATGATAAAACCTATGGAATTCCAATCAATATCTGAAGGAGAATTGATCTTCTCTCCAAACCTAAAAGAAAACAATAGAATTGGATAATAGAAAGCTTGTAGCCGTCAACAATGGCTTAGAAATACATAAATAGGGTTTCTGGTCGTCCATGGGTATTTTGGTAACTTTGTGTGGCTTCTGGGCTTCAATCGGTCTTGAAATATGCTTGGCCCACGTTCTGGCATCACTCGATCGATGGAAATGCTGTTTCATCGATCGACATTCATGCATCTCCTCGACAACTTCCTCTCGCGAGGCAGACTGACCACTCTTCAGTACAACATGCATAACGTTTGTTACATGATGCTGATTGACCTCAAATCGGCGGAATTGGAAATCTAACTCAAAGATATATCTTGTGTCTAAATATGGGCTCAATCTAACGGTGGAAAGGTCTCCATCCATAGATAAACACCGGACGCGTCTGTGCAGTTCTACACCTTAAAAGGCTCCAAAATCACCATATTTCTCCATAACGTACCTGAACCTGTAAATACTCTAAAAAGACTCCAATACATAATAATTATATCTTAAAACACTTATATACCATGGCTGAAAGTGGGTAAAATCTATGGTATATCAACTCTCCCAGACTTACCATTTTGCTTGTCCTCAAGCAAAACAGACGTGCAGTCTCTCTGAAAGAGGTTTGAAAACAGTAGGGACTCACATGATTTAAAACTTAGAATCATCACGTCTACAATATTACAATCCACATCTAAGAAGTCCTAATCACAAAAGCACATTATTCCATATCCTAGCTTAGCAACCAAATTCACCTAGCCAACAACTAAGCAAATCATGTCTGACATTCTCCTCTACCAACCTCATTTCTTAACATAAATGAAAGTGCAGGCTTTACCTTGGGAGTATCGATCACATGATGCAAGAATTTTCAAACAAGTATCTAGATTTGCAGGTAAAAGTTTGTTCCTATCTTCTCTCTCTACTAATTTCTCTCTTTAGTCAAAGTCTGCTTCTATTGCAGGATCATTGACCAAGATTGGACAGACTTCCATGAATCAAACCTTAATGGTGGTTTCCACCAAGTCATGTTCACTTCTTTTTGACCTATATCCAAGAGTTCATGTGAATCGAACCTTGATGATTGCCGCCACCAAGTCCCATTCAAATTCTTTTTGTTGGAATCCTTATGAAGCAAGCCTTAATGGTTGTAGCCACCAAGTCATGTTCGGATTCCACCTAACTAACATCTATTATATATATATATATATATATATTTTTTTTTTTTCTTTTTTTTTTCTTTCTTTAAAAAAATAATAATAAATATCTCTACCCATAAATCTAATGTCGAAATAGAGAGAGAAAAGGTAATAAATCTACACAAGACTTTACCTTCCAGACTTGTTTGAAGAATTTGATCCCATGCATACCAAGCCCCAAGACAAGCAGTTGTGTCAAGTTTAGTATTGGAGGTCAGCTTTGGTTCCCTCAAACAATCTCCGCAAGTGTGAATAGTTGACATGTTGATCCACTTTAGTATCTTTAGTACTATCTGCAATCAGTAAGTCTAGAATGGTGCTAAATAGTGGTTATATAACAAGCAAAAATCTAATAAGTTCATTATCCCGTCTTGACTCAATAAAACCTTTTATGAAAATATTTGATAAGACTTACAATAAACTAAGTAACAATAAACCTCTCCCCAGACTTAAAATACATTGTCCCCAGTGTATATCTAGTCGGAGTTATGGTGATAAATAAATCATAAGTACCCAATTTAACAAGTTAGTACGATATACCGGACCACATTAAGTGTTGATCGATGGAGAGGAGTTACCATCGGTCGCTGCAGGTAATGTACTGTTGAGCGATATCGACATGCTCTCATCTGTCGATATGCTAGGCAATCGTCTACTTGGATCTCTTGTTTTTTTTTTTTTTAATATTAGTAGAATCTCTCTCAGACTTAAACAACACTATCTCCAATGTTATACAGTCTAAGAGCGGTGGGGAAATAAAACATAAGGACAATATTTAATAAGGAAAACGGTAAACCTGACTTTGATGGGAGTGTCGACCAAAACAGTTAAGTGGCCATCAATACTCTTGAAACTCTGTCGATCGACACATTTAAGTGGCGATCGATCAATGCTAGTGATGCTCTGTCGATCGATGCTGCGCAGCCATTGTCGATCCTCGTGCAAACTCGTCTTCCTCAGATCTTTTCCTTTTACCTAACATAAATAAAACAGTAAAAGTCAGTAATAGATAACTAATAAAACCAGTCCAAAATTTTTGGGAAACGAGATCAGTATGGGCTTCAGGAATATCTTCGGTAGCATTACCTAAGGATGTGCGTTGATAAGTGGGATCCATCTCTACTTCCGAAAGATCAATAGAAACCTAGACCATAGATTTCCTATATGGGTCCTGATATTACTCAAATTACTCCAAGGAGTGACTTTACTCTCTCAAATAAGAGGTGCGTATCCACAAGGAGCTAAGGCACACAATAGATCCTAACAAGTTTATGATTAACCTAGGCAAGCAGTTAAACAATAAAAAGCAGAGGTGAACAAGGAAGTTGTTCGGTTGATTGATTGATTTAAGTTTGTAAACAATTATGAGAAATAGCTAGATTTAGGGTTTCAGGTAATTGAGATTATAATGATATAGATTCTAAGGTTTCAATCCTAAAATACGAATTTTAATGACAGTATATTCCAGCTTTCGCGTGTGAATAAATTATATTGATCTAAGTCTATATCTCAACAGTCGCTTATTGATATAGTTTAAAGGTCAATCGACACTATGTGACTAGCGTCGCTTGAAGTTTACCTAGTCAAGCGTTACCAAGCTGTTTGATTGGTTCATTAGTTTTACTAAATCAGTTGTCGCGTGTTTCTAGCAATCCTAGCTCAGGAGAATTAATTCAGATAAAAGACCATGCTTTCGCTTGCGCCTAGTTATTCTAAGTTCACGGTTCTAGTTAGCTACTCTAGAACATAAGCATTAATAACAATTCATATGAAGGAAATCTTATCACCTTAGCGTATATTTATTTTGGACTAATCCCTCATAACCTTACTTATAACTCTTAATCTAACAAGAATGACTACTCAAACATAGCAAAACAGAACCTAGCAAATATCTGAATAAACTGCATAAATGTAATAAGGTAGAAAAACTGGTGTTTCAATACAAATCTATGAATGAGCCTTAGATCTTCTCTCCAAACTACTAAAAACTCTAGATATATTTTTATGTGTAAAGTAAAAAGTATGAAGGTGTGTGTTGCCCAAAACAATGGCATAGAACATAAATGGATGACTCCAATAACCTACAGAGCTACGTGCTCCCTAGGCCACGTGCCTCCATTAAGGCCACATGCCTCTATTAAGGCTACGCGCCTCCATCAGGCTATGTGCCTCCATCAGGCTACGCGCCCATCTAGGCTCTGTGCCTCCACATACATGAACTACGAACGGCTTGATCCCTCACTGAAGGGTACGTAGGCAATCCCCATTGAAGAATGCAGCTATAAATCCCAAACACCTTCCTCGGTTCCTCAAGGACCAACCTTGGTAACCGGAACCCTCAGCTACAGATCAGGATGCACCCAGGGACCGACCCTGGAGTTGGGACCATCAATTACAGACCCAGAAGACCCTACGATCTTCACTATAGACAGGCGGTTCCTGCCCAACAACCGACCTTTCTTACTGCTACTAAGGCCCTGACGGCATATACCAGCCCATACCCGTATGGCACTACCCTCAGAGCAGGATCTCATGGCTTATCCACGACCGAAGCAGGAGAAAGTACCACGACGACCAGTCTCCTTCTTCCTATCATTCCGTAGTCTGAGCACGAATCACTGGTACACTAAAATCCCCTAACACATTGAACTAGCCGAGAATCAGCATTTGAGTCAAACATCAATCAAAACCTATCACTTGTCATCGATCAACAAAGAGGCGCGAGAAGCGGGCCACATGTCTTGACCAACTTAAATAAAATAAAGATGAAAAGCAAACAAAGTAGAGTAAGAAATAAAGAAAATTCAAGATCTTCTCTGGTATGAAGTCTAGATCTCTCTCTCCAATCCTAAGCTCTACTCTCTAGGTGTATAGATATCTGCCTCCAAAAGTAGTCTCTCGCTCTCTATAAGTTTGTGTCCAGGTAAAACATAAAAAAACTAATAAATAACCTAACAGACGGTCAAGGACTCATGGTGCAAATCTTGGAACTTATGCGTAAGAATCGTAATTTCTTTAAATCATCATTAAACTTCGTGGATGGTTCGCTGTCGATCGAGGTGATAGTGATCCATCGATTGATGGTTTCTTCAATAATCGACTTCGTCTTCATGTTTTCAGCAATGCCTTCATAAAAGCTCCAAAATGCCCCAAAATCACCACTTTACTCCAAAATGTGCCACAATACCTGAACCTGTAAATACTCTAAAAAGATTCCAAAATGCATATAAAAGACTTTAAAAACATATAAAAATCGTGGGTAAAAAAGGATAAAATCCATGGCATATCAAAGTTGTTACAGCTTAGGAAAGGATGTTTGATGATTTCTGGGAAAACTGAATGCAACTTATTTCCCTCTCAACAACAATATTGGATGGTTGAGTAAATGCATGGAGGAAATTTGAAAGTGGATTGTTCCATTATCCAGAGACATCAAGAACACAGAACCAGATGATAAGAAGCCAGAAAAAGCTTTGTTGGTACCTTGTTCGAGATGAACAAGGAAGATGTTGATACTTGTTTCCCAAAAAGTACTCATCTACTTCCATACTAGCACAAAGCCTCCAAAACGTCAAGTTAAAGACTATAAACAAGCGTTTCATGGGAGGCAATCCATTAGTAAGTTTCAAATTTGGTTTTATTTTCATATATTACTGATTTTTCGTATTTACTTATTTCAGGTAAAAAAAAAGAATCTGAGAAAAAGAGGTCTGCAACAAGCATCGACCGACACCTGATCAATGTCGATCGAAAGTGAATCACAAGTATTGATCTCTACTTTACTATGTTGATCGACACTAACATCAGAAGGCATGTATGACACTTTACCGTGTCGATCGACACTAACGTCATAAAGTATGTATTCTTTCCTTATTAAGTTTTTTTCTTATGATTTATTTTTTCACCAATCTTACACTGTATAACACTAGGGAAATTTGTTGTTTATGTATGGGAGAGGTAGTTACTGATATTGTATTTTATTTTGATTTTAGTGTCAATTTATTTTTTTATTGAGTCAAAAAGGGATGATGAACTTTTTTAATTTTTTTTATTATCTAACCACTCTCTAGCGTTATTCTTAAATTTATTAACTGCATAGTATACTGAATGGAAACACCAAAATGGATAACCTACCAATAAGATTCACCTTTGCTGAGAATGTCTGAAGGAATCAAAGTTGACTTCCAACCTTAATCAACAGCGATCACATGTTTTTTGTTGGGGGTTGGTAAAATTTAGATATTATGACTAATTGTTGTGTCAAAATGGTTAGTCACAATATAGTGACGACTTGTTGACCAATTTGTGACAAAATTATTATGTAGCAAAATGGTTACTATTTGGTCACAGTTTTGTGACAAAAATAAAAAGTAACAAAAAATTGTTACAAATAATTACAAATTAGTGACGAAAAATTCAGTCGTAAATGTGTTATTGATTATGCGACCAAAAGATGTCACTAATTTATATGATTTCTACTTTCTTAAATAATTATATAATTTCTGTTCTTAAAATGACGACATCAACTTGTATGGAAGTGAGACAACTTCATCACATTTTGTGACTTTTAATTACAATTAGTTTAGTTATAATGACAACAGGTGAGTTTCTACTGTATATACTTTCAGACGTAAAGACGAAAAAACAAAAACATAAAAACCATTTGCTCTTTGCTTCAGCCTGCAATATTTTGAACTCTCTTGTCTTCAGCCTACACTTTTCCTTGATCATTTTCAAGAAAGTACATTCTAGTATTAGTATACAATCGCCTCTGTTTCGTGGCTTGAAAGAGACTAACACCCATCTCTTGGAATTCCATTATAACTCTAAACTATTTTTTTTTTTGGTTTAATATAACTCTAAACTATTCATGCTTATATACTTTGATAAGATGTTGTTTGAGACATTGGAAGCAATTCCAGTCAAGGCGTTATGCTTTCATAAGCTTGTTAGAGCTGGTACTTCAAGTAGTGATTTCCTTTCTTGTATTGTTCAATGATATTTGCTTCATATCAGACATATAAAGCTCTGTCCATAAACGAGATATACTATTGATCACAGATGACTTATAGAACTTCTTTTGATAAGAGTCATGAGTTTTGAAACTTCTTTCTATATTTTCTCATATCTAAATAGCCTTTGATATAGACCAGATATAGACCAAACTTGTGTATTAAGTGTTTTCTAAGATATGAGGTCTTTACAACCCGTTCTTTTCACAAAAATATTTGTTACTTTTTTGTCATTATCTTTGATTCTTTAAGCTCCATATTTTTCTTGTTGCCATTAAGTAATTTTTTTTTTGTTATAATAAACCCACGTCTTAAATTAGCTCTTATACTGCTATAATTATTAAATTATGTTTGTGATGTTTATTAATACTGAATATATACAGTTAGTTATATTATTGATTATTTCTCTTATTTGTCCTTAATGGAAAACAGTACATAACTGACTTATGATTAAAAAATAGTGTCAAACCAGTGACTGTTGTTGTGGCTGGTTTCTTTTTTACGAACTACACATGCATTTCTTGTGATGTTTTAAATGGTAAATACTAGTATTTATTTAATTATTGTAGTTACACTTTTTGTAGTGTTTTTGTTTTTGTTTTCATGTTTTGTCATTTCTATTAGGCTGTTGGAATGTCTAAAAAGGGACGTGTTGTTGTACTTGGAGCAGTACACAGTAAGATTTTACCATATTGTGATATTTCGTCGAATGAACCCGAAGCTTATGAAGAAGTTGAAATGATAACACAAAGATTGCAAGATGTGGAAAAAGCAGAACTAAAACATAGCCATGAAGAGAATCTGCAGTTTCAGAAAAGACTTGAGAATATGGAGACTATTGTTCAGTCTATCACAAATCTGAATGTCTAGACTTGGATCCACCACCAGAACTTTCCACCTTCCATGAAGTTTACGTTCACCTCATGCATGTTTTTAATATCTTTGTTATTTGATTTGGATGTTAACTTGTATTTTGTATACTAATGGTAACTCAACATTTTTAGTATTTTTTTTTGGCAACAAACGGCTATTCTATTACTCCATGAGGTGGTCTGGGTAACAAGACCGGAATAGAACATAGAGATCCGTGAAAAGAGCGAGCATTCCTAGCTAAAGAATCAGCAATTTCATTATGTGTTCTTGGCACGTAGGTGATCTTGAAATTCGAATAGCACATCAGGATAATTTGAATGACTTCCAGCTCCGTTTAAAAGTTTGGCATGCTTGGGGATCATTTATCATCGCGATCAGGTCCTTACAATCTGTCCCAAAGCTTTGGCAGGTTGAATGCTGAAGCATGCTCTCCATCGCCCATTTCAACGCTTCCAGTTCCTAGTGTAATGCTGTCTCTCGCCTTCTTAAGTTTCATGTCCCCATAAGTTGAATCTTCCCCGTGTTGTCCTTCCAAACCCATCCAATGCTGCTGAATTGATCTGTGGATGTCCATGAACCATCCACCATACACATATTATCCAAGCTTAAGGCTTGTGCCACTTCAACAATTGGTGCATGTGGGGGAGTAGGTATAGAATCCTTAGATTATACCAAGCCTGGCACTCACTCTCTGCATATCTGACTAGTTCCAATGGGTCTCTATCTATCCTCCTGAATAGCTTATCATTCCTTGCCTTCCAGATGAACCATATCATCCAGGGGTAGGGTCTCTATCATCTTCCAGCCTCATAATTGTATTCTTCATCCAGAAAAGATAATCCATATTGGCGTACATACTTGATATAGGGAAAATTTGAGAACTTGACGGCGTTGATTATAGTGTCCATGCTTGTAATGCTGGTGGGCATTAAAAGATCGCGTGGGTAATATTTTCAACTGGATATCCACATCTTAGACAGTAATTATCACACCGCATATTCCGACGTATTAAATTCTTTGTTACTGCTACCTGTCCTGAAATTAATTGCCATATAAGATGACGAATTTTCTGTGGCGTGTTCACTTTCCAAGCAAAGGCTTGGAGTCAGTTATGCTAGGCTGTAGAACTTATGTTTCCTCCTCTGCTGTCAAAATATTTGTAGCAACCCAATACCCAGACTTAACAGTGCATTGGCTATTTTTAGTGTAGCTCCAGCAAAAAGAATCTCGTCGATGGGTTGTGCTTATGGCCAAACTCATAATCAACGGTATATCCTCTGGATCAACATACTGTGCCAGTATTCAAGCGTCACACTCCTTTGACTCAAAATTAATAAGGCTACTTACAAGCATCTTCCTATTTACTACTGGGGCCCTGGGTCGGGCCGGCCTAGCTGGCGTTGAAGGAATCCATGGATCCTGCCAGACATTGATTTCATATCCTTAATTCACTTTACTCCTGATACCCAAAAGTAAGAGCTTCCTTGCCGCTGAAATACTCGTCCACATATAAGATGGGTTATCCACCGCGGCAATTCGCAAGGACGAACTGAGGCGGGTAATATTTTCCCCTAAGAACTCTCGCCACTAATGAATCTGAATATTGAACAAGACGCCAAAGCTGCTTCGCTAGAAGAGCTAAATTAAATTCATGGATCATATGGAAACCAACTCCACCCTCCTCTCTGGGTGCACACATTTTTTCGCATTTAGCCCAGTGAATCCCTCGTTTTTGTGGGTTTGAACTCCACCAGAATTGTGCGATGGCACTTGCAAGGTTCTCGCAAATCTCCAAAGGAAGTAAGAAGCTGGACATGACATATGTAAGAAGAGCTAGGAGAATAGATTTAATTAAAACTTTCTTCCCTCCATTAATAGCCATCTACCTGTCCAACCATTCAATCTATGCAATAGTTTTTCTTTTAGGAAAGCGAAGAGCTTACACTTAGAGCCGTTGATATCCTCTGGTATTCCAAAGTATGTTCCCATTCCCCCTTCATTCTGGATTCCAAGTGTGTCTTTAATTTGTTGTCTATCATTCGCTGCAATCCTCTTACCAAAGAGTAATGAAGATTTATCAAAGTTGATACATTGACCTTGTGCTTTTTCATACTTCCTGACTACTTTCATAACTTTTTCACATTCACGGGGCTCTGCCTTACAGAAGAAAAGGCTATCATCAGCAAATAGAAGGTGCGATACCGGGGGTCTAGCGCGTGCGACTCGCATCCCTGTTATCTTTCCTTGATTCTCTGCATGATTTAGAAGGCTAACGAGCGCTTCCGTGCATAGAATAAATATGAAAGGAGACATAGGATCTCCTTGACGTAAGCCTCTTTCTGGAACAATATTTCCCCTTGGTTTCCCATTCATCAGGACTTTATACTTAACCAAGGTGATGCATCTCATAATCCAGCCAATCCAAATCTCTGAGAAACCCATCTTCCGCATACCGCCTCAATGAATGACCATTCCATTCTATCATATGCTTTACTCATATCCGTTTTGATGGCCAATTTCTTAACTCTCCCAGCTGGCTTAGTTCTTAGTGCGTGAAACATCTCCTGAGCTATCATTATATTATCTGTAATTTGTCTACCCGCAACAAAGGCTGACTGGGTTTCAGATATCCGTTGTGGAAGAATCTTCTTTAATCTTTGGCATAAGACTTTAGATATTATATTATAGCTGACGTTACATAGACTGATTGGTCTAAACTTTTTCATTTCGTTTGGCTTAGTCGTTTTAGGAATTAGGCAGATATTGGTATCATTTAGCCCCTGAGCCATTGTTCCTTTAAAAAGGAACTGATTAACCATACAAGTTAAATCATCTTTGACAATATCCCAAAACTTCTGATAAAATAAAGTTGTCATCCCATCGGGTCCTGGGACTTTCTCTGGGTGCATGGCGAACAACGCTCATTTAACCTCTCATTCAGTAACTGGAGCTGTAAGATCCTCATTTATTGCCCCAATAATCGTTGTCGAGACATTTTCCAACGCATCAGCTATATCTTCCGGATTTGAAGACTCAAAAGTTTGTCTGAAATAGCTAGTAGCAATGGCTACTAATCTTTCTTCATCCTCCACTACGTTTCCATTGTCATCTAGAAGTTGTGTGATCTTATTTCTTGCCCTTCTTTGTTTCACTAGCGCATGGAAATATTTTGAATTTCTGTCACCTTCCCTTAACCAAAGAACCTTACTCTTCTGTCTCCAAAACATCTCTTCTGCCTTAAGAGCAGTAGATAGTTCTTTTGCATCTGATTTTTCTTCGGAAGTAGCATCATCATTCGAGTATAGGTCTTCCACCTTTTCCTTAAGCTCTTCCACTAGTTTTTCTGAATTCACATTGTTTTGTCTCCTCCATTGACTCAAAGCTTTTCGACAACTTGCAATATGTTCCATTATGTTTGCATAAGGAGGCAGATCCTCTGATTTCCATCCCTCGAGGATGACTTGTCGTAGTTCCTCATTATCTAACCAGCGTTTTATCAAATTTGAATTTCTTTTTCTTTCTCACTGGTTTAGAGAGAATATATGCTAGGATCGGATGATGGTCCGAACCCCAGAGCCTGAGATACTTGCTAGCTGTATGTGGAAACTTCTCATGCCAATCTTCATTCCCCACCGCTCTATCTAAACGGCATCTAACAGTTGTTCCACCTGCCCTTTTTCCAATCCAAGAAACTATATTCCCAGTAAATGGAAATTCCAACATACCGCAATCACTAAGCATCTGCTTGAAAGGCAAGAAAGAACTATCTGATCTTCTTCGTCCTCCCTCTTTCTCGTTATGGTCCGTTATTTCATTAAAATCACCTATCATGAACCATGGTCCATTTCGTGTTGTTGAGAAACGCGTAAGACGTTTCCAAACCTGATCTCTACGTTCCAAAACAGGATTCCCATAAACAAACGTCATAAAAACTTTTATTCCATCAATGATTGCCTCAATGTCAATCATTCTATTATTTGAAAATAAAACATTAACTTTAAATTCATCCATAGAAAAAAGAGCTAAACTTCCGCTGAGACCAAGTGGCTCAACGGTAAACAAATAATCAAATCCTAAGTCGGCCTGAACGTTTTCCAACAGCAGCCTCCTATTCTTCGTTTTAGAAAGAAACACTAGTCCTTGGCGATGCTTCTTAAACACATCTCCGTAAGGCGTCGAACTGTAAGGTTGTTTCCGATCCCTCGACAGTTCCAACTGAGCGTTTTCATAGATGCTTTTTGGATGGATTTTTGGAATCCATCACACCATCACATGTTGTACCCACTCGTGAGCGATTTGGGTCACGTCGTAAACGCCTTTCTCTTTTGTTTTTGCATGTCGAAGTGTGTCTAGATGACTTAGTTGATCTCATGCGTGGAGAACCCCGGCGAAAGAACTCCGTTTTCTTTGTTTGAATGCCCAAAGGAGCTCTCACTTTTGAACCACTCTTTGATCACTTTAAATCCTTAGTACTCGCCTTAGCTCGAGATGATTCAGCCATTTCAGAAGACTGCCCCTTATCCTCCAAATCCATGAGGTCCTCTCCCAGTAAGTCATCAGCATGATCATCTCATTCCATCATGGCGCCTTCATACGGTTCCACCAAATCAATATCATTTAAGGCACCAATCATTTGATCATTTTCGGTCACGTTTGTTGAGCCTTGCGGAGAAAATGTTAGAGATCGATTCAGGTTGCATCGAACCGTAATATTATCCTCCATGGAAGGTGGTTGTCTCGATGGGGGTGACAATAGCACTCGCCAATATCTTGCCGTTGTGCTCTCCTCAGTATCTATGACCCTCGCTCCGGTAAGGTCTATCAACAATGATCGATTGAGGCTTGTTGGATGGCATGTGCTCGTAGGGAGCAACATCCATGGAACTTGACCACAAGCTCGCGTTCTCCTTTGTTTTTTCCCTCCATTTCAGCTCCCCCTTCCCGCTGCGCTCCCCTCCGCTCCTTTGATTCACATTCCGAGAAGCTTTATCCTCCGTGATCAAGAGAGGCTTGTTATGTAGCTTGTGCTCGTAGGGAACAACAGCCATGGAGCCTGATCCGCCACTCACCTTCTCCTTCTCCTTCGCTCTCCATGTTAACTCATCCATACCAAAACGATCATATGGTTTATTTCCAAAACGAAAACCACCATATCGATTGCTTCGTGGCCTCTCATCGCGAGCTCTAATGACCCTATCCGAGTGTGAATCATGTTTGCTGTTGTTGAGGCCTCTCTACTGGTTCACCGGTGACCCCTGATATCTGTCTCTGTTCTCGCGTGCTCTTGGAACCCCAGTCTGTCGAGTGTGTAAGACATCAACCTACCGATCTTGCTCCCTAACTCGAAGGCTCTGATTCCTCAGCTAAGGCTGACGATCATACTGCCCCTGTGATACCTGAACCCGTGCAAAGACACCAGTTCGTTCTGATGGTAGTTGGACCCGAGGCTCCTCCTTTACCAAATGGAAATACTCTTTCTCATGTGTTAACATTCCACATGTTGATCAATGCTTGAATAGGAGATCATAGGCGATCTGAATCGTTACCTCCTTATCACCAACTGTTACCTTCCTAGTGAAATTGAGAGGCTTTTCCTATATGTCGATCAACATCCTCCCCTCCGCAAGTTTTATGGTATCAACGTGACCTAGACGGGCCCGCAGTATATGATTCAACAGGAATCACACAAGGGTATATTGATACTCCAATTCTTTTTAAGTTATCCACATCCCACAGGTGCAAAGGCAAGCCTGTTATCTGGACCCAACACGGAATGATAGTCATCGTGTACAATGGGCTCCCACCTCACCAGCACAAACATACAGTAGTTGTAGTGGAAAGGGCCCTGTCGGAGAACCTCCTTGATATCCTCCTCGGTTGTGAAGGTGAAAAGAAATTTTCCAGTGCCAAGATCATTTGCGATAACTCGATCCTCCATACCCCACTTATTAATCATATACTGTATCAGCTTCTCAACATTTTGCTTCTTTGGGTTCAGTATTTTCCCAATTAGCGAGAGTCGAAACTCGGTGATGACATGAGAATCCTCTGACTCAACAAGTTGAATTGGCGCATCATCATCCTCGTACAAAATGCCCTTTCCTTTGATGTCTGCCATATGAGCAGATTGAAATCGCACAGAAGATCCCATGCTTTAATGGGAAACTGTAGATCCTCTGTTTTTATGAAAAAGAGTATCGGAAAACCCACAGATCAGCTCGTATCGGGTCCAAGGAACCACAACACAGTACCTTCCCCGCTTGCGTTATAGACCAGACGAGTCCAAGGAACCAATCAAAGGATCAGATCGTGTCGGATTTAAAAGAGGCTGGAGCAACTAGGGTAGAGTGTTAAAGAAGCAACCTTATGAGAATCACCAGACCCTTCGAAGATATCACCAGAGTCGTCGAAGAAAGAGATCGCGAGCTGATCACAACGTCCATGGACGTGAGAATCAGATGGAGATCGAAAATCCAGAGGAAATTCTCGATCTAAGTAGCCGCCTCCATGATCGCCTCCATGGTCACCTCCCTAGGGTTTTTCATTTGAAAATAATTTTCAGGCCACGCTTTTAGTGTTTCATTGTATATATGTAATATTTATATATCTGAAAATTAATGTTGTAACTACAATCTGTGACTAATTTGCCACATTTATTGTTCACTTTGTTAGTCGTAATATGTTACAATATTAGTAACAATAAAACGTCACAAATAAAAGGAATTTGTGACAATTTCATTACCATCATTTCGTCTCTAATTGTCACAAATAAAAGGAATTTGATATTTCGTCACAGTAGGTGACAAATTTGTTACTGCGGTTAATGGTAACTATAATTGTGATGATCTTGACACATAAATAGAACTGTGACCATTTTATTTTGAATTTTTAGATTTTGTCACACAATGGTCACAACAGAAAATTTGTGATGAAAAAAGAATATATTGTGATAAATATTGTGGTATAAATATTCATAATTTCTTGTAGTGACTGGATCAGTTTCCTCCTGCAAGTTTGAATGGTAAAAGTTCGTGTGTTTTTGGTTCCCCTCTCACCTCTCTTCAGCACCTAAGAAAATAAAAGAAAAGATTGATATGATTTCCAGAAATTTAAAGGGATGGGATAATTTTCAGCAACCCCATTATTCTATTTCAATGGAATGATCACACAAAGCTGGAAGCGAAGAGTAGGAAATTTGTATGATCCCATTATTCGCTTATACTTTGCAGAAGAAAAGAAAAAGAAGAGATGAACAGGAAAGATACTATAGTAAATTCATTGTTCAACAGTAAAAAATGATTCATAGAAGAGAGAAGAAAGAGGAAAGGAATTAGAAACGACTACATGTGTGTTCAGACACTTGTTTGAGTAAGAGTCCATGTGTTCAGTGATCAATACTCCCAAGATTTAGCCTACACTTTTATTTGCAGAAATGAGGCAATAAAGGGGTATGTCATGCGCTATTAGTTGAGCTGTGGGCTGGATGGTATAGTTGTTTAGTTAGGGTTTAGTACATGGAAATGCCGTTGAGGTTGGCAATGATTCGATGTGGCTTGCAACATTGAAGAAGTGAAGGTAGTAGTTTTAAAGATATGTGAATCCATGAAATTTTCAAACCTCTTTCACAGGACTATTTTGTGTATTGCTTGAGGGAAAGCAAAGAATAAATCTGCGGGAGTTGCTATACAATGGATTTTATAAGTTTTAGCCATAATATAACTTCTTTTTAATGTTTATTAAATGTGTTTGGAGTCTATTTTAGAGTCTTTTCAGGTCCATATATGTTTTGGAGCATTGTAGACATTAAAGAGCATTTTAGAGCTTAAATATGAGGAAACCTATACCTGTTCAAGAAATCAAACGTCAAAGTCGAAATTTAGAAAGAGTTTTGATCGACATTTATTCCTTAGTGTCGCTCGACACCGACGCGAGTAGACAGACCAAATTTACTTTAAGACCAAGTCAGGCCCAAAAGTTTCTACATATTACAAGATTGCCCTTGGTCGATTTTACACTGCTATATATAGTTTTAGCCATTGTTTAGGCTAAATGCACATCCTAAACATAGAAAACAGCCTCCATATTACTTAGGTTTTTAGAAGCTTTTGTAGAGAAGATCAAAGACTCCTTCAGAGATTTTTATGGGAAACCTAGTATTCCTTACTCTATCTATTAATGTAATTAATTCAGCTCATCTTTATGTTTTGCTTAATTATGTGAGAATAGTTTTCTTGTTAGATTTAGGGTTTTTTTGGATTTTGATGAATTATTGAAACATAGAACTGCTGATATACCCTGGATTTGACCCATTTTTATCCATGGTATATTACTATTTAACTATATATATATATCTCTATGTTTTCTACTCTTCTAGGTATGTTTTCAGGTTCAGGTGCATTTCGGAGTAAAGCTATGACTTTGGAGCACTTTGGAGCATAAAGGACATTTCACCCGAGCTGACCACTTAGAGGTCGACGAGAGGAAGAATAATCGACCGATACGCATCAGTGCTGACGATCGATATCAGGAAATGCCTCGACAGATGAAGATCAATATCGATCGATGTACACTTATACCGTCGATCGATGTCGAGACACCAGACACGACATTTTGGATTCAGCAGACTTAAAAACCAAGGCCAAGCCAAATTACCAAAATGCCCTGACGAGTTTTTAACCTAGTAGAATATATACTGCCTAAGTGTTTGACAGCAAAAAGAGCCTTTTTTTTTTCTAGACCTAGTTTTGTTACAAGTTTCATTTGGGAGAGAAGATCACTTGTGATTGGAACTCCTTGTTTCATTTCTTTATCATCTATTCTATGAGTTTCTATTTATCCATTGATATGAATTGCTTTGCTATGTCTGAGTAGTTCAACTGTTAGATCCAGGGTTCAGATAGGTTTGTGGGATTAGCCCCAAACTATAGATCTGCCTTGTTGTGATATTCATGATAGATTTGTACTTATTGCTTGTTTTAGCCTAGCTAACTAGAACATGATCATAGGATTGCATATTCAAGCACCCTTGTTATCCCATCCTGACATCTATCTATCATACTAGGATTGCTAGAGAGGGCTAACCGCCAATTTAGAATCTTAGTAGAGCATTTTCATACTCGCGCATAGGCCTGGCTAGAACCCATCGATCGATGTCCTCAACTGACAATCGATCGATGTTGGCAAACGTGTATCGGTCGACGTCTTAATAGACTATCGATCGACACTCTCTTGTGTATGCATCTAACCGGTGAGACACAAGATCTAGTCAGTTAACCAGTGGTACATGCGACAGCTGATCACTGAGTTAAGCGAATGAGCTCTAATATATCATGCATGTAACAGTTAGGCATCTATAGGAATTATAATCTCCAACACCTGAATAGTGGCCCTGCATCTAATATCATTTCCAACCTAAGTTACATTTATCATTTACTCGCTAGTTACTATTGCTATTTTATTTAAAACATTACAACCTTTAGAATTAATAAACACTAGATTTAATTGTTCCCTAGCTCCTTGTGGATTCGATCCCTAAGTACTACATCTGAACCTCTTTTGATGAGAGTAACACTCCTTAGGGTAATTTGAGTGGTATCAACTGCTAAGGTTATTTAATTGGACCATTCACAAAATTGATCTAACTGCTTGTCTTCTAGAGTAGCTAACTAGAACTCTGAAATTAGGATAATTGACAACCACGAGAGTGGCTTCAACTCCTGAATATAATTCTACTGATCTAGGTTGTTAGGCGCACATGAGATATGGTTTAACTAAGTGAACATATAGATCTGAGCCTTAATGCTTGCCTAATGATGTATCAATCGACACTTTGTAGTAGGATTGACACTCGTTCCTTATTCACACGCGAGAGCTGGAATATATGATTTAGACATCTGATTAGACTCACAGCTAGAGTTCGATATCTTACTATTGCATTCGAGTTCTAAGACAGCACATCACACACAGCTTCTTGTTGGGGTCAAAAACGGTTACGACGGAATTACCACCCGAAAATCCTCGGAGATCGTATTTCCGAAAGAGATAGTAAAAAGAAGGATACAACTTTCGTAAAATATAACCAATACAAAGTTTTTAAGAAGAAGTATCCTTGAAGATTCAAACCAAACAAACCAAGCTCGGTCGTTGCGTAATTACCGCGCATACACGCCGTCCGGTCGCTACGTAGCAACTAAGTCCGGGCCGATATCGGCCGCTACATAGCGACCGAACGTCCGACCCACTCGGTCGCTACGTAGCGACAGAGCTCGAGCCAAAGCTCGGTCGCTACGCAGCGACCGAGCTCAAGCCAAAGCTCGGTCGCTACGTAGCGACCGAGCGCTCGGTCGCTACGTAGCAACCGGGCTCGAGCCAAAGTTCGGTCGCTGTGTAGCGATTGAACCCTTCCGAACATCGACAGACATCAATCCATGCATTCTCGTCAAACCATCAAATGCTATCTCTCGAAGACCGTAGCAAGCTCAGTCTATGTTTCTGCTATTCTAAATAATCGATCAAACTTTGCGACTTCAAAACCGCGGAAAGTTCGTTCTTTATCGAAAGAATTCGTAGTGATCGTGTCGAGTCGGAAGACGGCCCAAAGGGACCTAAAACACGACTCGAGGCCCATCCTATGATTTCTTAACCAAAAGCCCGTAAACCACAGCACGGTTTACGCTTGGTCCACAAGGAAGGATAAATGTCAAGTTTCCGCGGATAAATACGGAAATTTTGAAGATAATTGTGAAGATCGGGAAAAATGGAATATCTCCATTTTTATGCTATGACGGCTTTAGGGCAGAAGAGTAAACGCGTAAACCGACCTTGGAGCTAGTATATAAGGAGTCCTAGGCGAGGAGCATGAAAAAAAGGAGAGAACTTTTCAGAGCAAACTTAGCACTTAGAGCAATTTAGGTAACTTTCCGTTTTTGTTATTTCGAGCTGCGACTCAATTAGGTTTAGCCGTCTTAGGGTTGCTAGAACTAGGAATCTCGCCGACAGCTCTCGAGCCCAGGCTTATACCTTGTTGTAAACGCTCATACGCAAATTCAGAATAAGATCTTCTTTGCTCTCTTTTTCGATTTCTTATACTTTATCGTTGTTATTCTCGTGTTCTGATTGCTTGACGTGTGGTAATTAGCAGATATCCGGGTCCTCTGGGAAATTAGGGTTTTCCTAGTTTCTTTATTTAAACGGAAATCGACAGTGCGAATTTCGGTTCTCACACTTCTATAACTCATAATTCTGATTACCTGAAACCCAAAGTCTAGCATCTTTCCTAAATATTTTACAACCCACTATTTATTTAGTTACTGTTTTATTTACTACTTTTCTATTTACTGTTTAGCTTAACTTTGATTTCTATTAATTTATTATGTGTCCACACTTTCTTTGGATTTATCCCTAAGTACTACGGTTCGATATTTTATTTGAGAGAGAAGATAGCTCTAAGGTAATTTGAGCTAGCATCATTAAGGTTTATGGTCCAATAGGCTGTAGTCCTTGCTCTATTGATAAATAAATAAATTACTTTAATCTTTAGTCCTACTTATTATTGCAAATTTCATGTTTTCGTAATACCAACAAGAGGCTGCACAAAATTACCCTATCATACTTGGCAAAAAAAAAAGGTTTATTAATACACATCTTCATGCAGACGGCAATAAAATAGATTATAAACTCAGTATGTCTCTATCTTATTTAGTATTTTCGTATTTACATTTGAGTGTATATATATAGAGAGTTCAGAATTGTCCAGTTGAAGTCTCGCTGACGGAATTGTGGTACGAAGGAGTACCGGCGTAATCCCTTATATATTAAAGGAGAAGCACTTAAAAAATTTTCCTTAAAAATCTAATCTGACGTGGCTTCATGAGAGGCCTTTATTTACAAAAATGCATACGTGTCACTTGGAGAGCGTTTGTTAAAAAACGCAAGCTTTAAATGCAAACAAAACTTACCTTAATTATTCTGCCTTTCTCAAAATTAACATTCACGTAACACACCAAATTTTCTTCTCCACTTTATGTTGGTTCTTCAATTTTACAAGCGTACGTGATGTGTTGGTTTTGGAAGACTACGTAAGAGGCATATCGAATTAGCTCTTTGCCAAAGCATGAAGAAGTTTGTCGTGGCAGCTTAGCCGTGGCGGCACCTTCCTGAACCGCCGCGAAGAATATGAGTGCAACCATTCCTACCAGAGCCTCAAACCGGACCTCTTTGTAGTACCTGCAATAGCAGAGCCAGAGCTCATCGACGGCCACCGGGAAATACATCGTGGCTTCAACTTGCGTAACGTCCTGGTTAAGACCATACACCAGTCACAAGCTCGAAGATAGGCCTAAACCATGTATCTTTCTCGGTTACTTTACGACGCAGAGT
This sequence comes from Brassica napus, assembly GCF_020379485.1. Taxonomy (NCBI): domain Eukaryota; kingdom Viridiplantae; phylum Streptophyta; class Magnoliopsida; order Brassicales; family Brassicaceae; genus Brassica; species Brassica napus. Next base: position 15,322,792 of record NC_063434.1, read on the forward strand.
GCGTATTACTGTCTACACGAACCAACGGGAAGAGTATTCACCTTACGACATGTTACCTTTGTAGAAGACCAATTCACCTTCGCAAATCTCAAAGACTCAACTCCACCTACCCCAGAAACTACACAAGTCCACCCTACTTATCCGACACATATACATTTACCCATTTCATGCCATCTTTAATATATAGGGGATAATCTAAATTAAGTTATAAGTAGCTGTTGACCTCTCTATTCTCTGTTGTTTCCTATTAACATATATCTTTCTATTATTCATATTCGATTTAAATTTCAATACTATTTTCTTCAATGATGCTACACATTGTCATTCGGGGTGTGATCTTGCATCTCGGTTTACAAACAATATAGCAGTAATATGGCGGTATATAAAGGTATGCACGGTCTTAAAAGATGTTTTTCATAAATGTATGTCGTCTGAACATCATGTTAGAGGCCTTTCATAATGGCAGCGATCGTGGGATAAGTTGTATAAAATAATCAGAAATAATTCAGTATATACATACTTGAAATAAATTACAAATGTGTTACTTGCAAACTATGTCAATAAAGCGCGAAGGTTAAAAATCTTTTTAAAATAATTCAGTATGCATTTTTGTAAATAGAAGCCTCTCATGAAGCCACGTCAGATTAGACTTTTAAGGAAAAATTTTTAAGTGCTTCTCCTTTAATATATAAGGAATTATATTTTTTGAGGGTCGAATAACTTTCAATTACTTTTATGATATTTTATTGTGTTTTTATAAATCAGGAACACTATTATTTATTTATTCCATATTGTTATGGTTTCGTTTTGCATTTAGATTAATCTACGAAAATAAACAAATTTCGATGTTTTGACCTATCGTTTCATAGTTTATTAACAGAAAGACGAGTTCTAGACTTCAGTTTATAAAAAAAAAACATGTATAATCACATTGGTTGCCAAGTAGTTAACATCTATATCAACATCAAGTGAAACTATACCCGACTCATAAACTTCGGGTTAATGATATTACTCACATATACTCACATAGTCGTAACATCACAGTTAACTGAATCATACCTTTATATTTTTTGCACCGTTTACTAAAGCTACACCTTATATATACATAATCATAATATATACAATCAACATATTTTTAGATATCTAATCCCGCGCAAAGCGCGGGTTACTACCTAGTTGGTTTATATATTTGTCAAGGAATGCACCCGTGTATGGGATTAAATGAGGTTAAGAAATATCCAAATTAACAGCTTATTCATAATTAGTCAATTAGATATGCCATGAAATTTTCTTGTTTCTTTTAAATAAATTTATCAAAGAATTCTGGATCGAATAGAGAAACTATCTTCCTCCCAAGCGGAAATCAAACAAACTAAGTGGCTTAAAAACATACAATTTGTAGGGATCCAAAAGTCTGCTACTCTCTCACATGTTTCATCTCAAGCATACACCATAAGTAAATTATATACCAGAGCTTTTTTTTTGGTCAATTTATATACCACAGCTCTAGACATATATTTATATGTTTTCTTGTATATATGCTTTATACTTTTCAACATAAAATATATACTTAAATACTTACGTTAAGAATATAGAGAGATTGTTTTACAAAAAAAAAAAAAAGAATATAGAGAGATTTAGAGATGGAGTGTGGTCCAGTTTGAGTCTATCGCTGACCGACTTGTAAGAGAGAACAGTCGTGTGTGAAGAGAGAGAGATTCCCTCTTTGCCAGCTTTCTTTTTGGTCGTATCCTACAGGACTATTTGCTACAGCCCAAAAGCTTACTATCAAAATAATAAAAACAAAATTATATTTATTAGAAATTGTACCGACGCCCCCAAGAAAAAGAGAAAACCCTTTATGAAACTTTCTTGGAAAATATGGCCTTCCCATTTTTTTAATCTATCAAAGAAATGAATTATCTTCTGGTAATTTTTTGAAACTTGTGGAATTTATATTACGAGAATAAGTGTAAAACGTTCGTTAAACAATATTTGAAATTCTTGTGTACTCTACAACAACCGTATTAACATATATATATGTACAGTAAAACCTCTATAAATTAATAATGTTGGGACTTTAAAATTTTATTAATTTATAGAAATATTAATTTAGAATTTTCATTTTAAGATAGATTTATTCTAAGATAAGAAAAATATTTGATTTTAGTGTATAGAAATTAAGTGTTATTTTTTTTTAAATTTGACATTAATATTAATTTAATCATATTATTTGGTGTGTATAATATATATTGCATAGAACTTAAATGTGGTTTTAGATATAATATTATTAAATCTCATCCAAAATATATTAAGTTTTAAGAAACTATAAAAATAATTCCATTGTGAATATAAAATAAACAATATAATAATAGATTCTTACTTATATAAAATATGTATATGTATAAATTATTAATTTATAATTTTAATGGAACCATATATTTACATAGAATTTTCTAAAAAATTATTATCTTACTATTTTATCGATGTCAAATTTTGAACTGACCCAAGTTGGAACCGGCAAAATCTATTAATTTATAGAGATTATTAATTTATCGAATATTAATTTATACTGTAGTTTTGAACTTACAAAATTAAATATTTATTATAAAAAGGGCTTAATATTTATCATTCTTAGCTTCAAATTATATATCTGGCAATTTGGTGTATTAGTATTCTTAAACTGGCCTCTATATATATCCTATTTGAAAGTATTATTATTTACATTCTTACTTGTTTTCTTCTTCGTAACCCTCTCTGTCTTCTTGCTCTCAAAATTTTTACTTGATTTAGTAGAGAACTGTGAGACAAATTAAAGAGTGTTTCTAGATATATATGTGTCCAACTGTTTTGTATTCTTACTTCGAAACTCTCTCTTCCTCGTTCTGTGTCTCTCGTCCATCTCACTAAACCAACATGATGATACCAGATGATCATCATCACCTCTCATTCCCCAGTTATGTTCTTCACCAAGAACAGATCACCCCAAATCTTAACCCTAACCCTAATCCTACTTCCTCAAACTCAAACAAAAGGAAAAGAAATCTCCCGGGAAATCCAGGCATGTATAGTCAATCCAAATCTTGGACTTTTCATTTTATACTGATTTGTTTCTTGATATTTATTTTTATTTGTTTCAGTATGGTACAATACTCTAGTTCCTTATAATTATTCTCTTTTTTTTCCCATTCCTGGCTCTTTTGGTATATATTAAAAAACAAAAAGATCCAGATGCAGAAGTCATCGCTCTATCGCCAAACTCGCTCATGGCTACGAACCGATTCATATGCGAGGTCTGCAACAAAGGGTTTAAGAGAGACCAAAACCTTCAGCTTCACCGGAGAGGTCATAATCTTCCATGGAAGCTAAAGCAAAGGACAAACAAGGAGCAAGTGAAAAAGAAAGTGTACATCTGTCCCGAGAAGGCATGCGTACACCACGACCCGGCTCGAGCCCTCGGGGACTTGACTGGAATCAAGAAGCATTTCAGCAGGAAACATGGAGAAAAGAAGTGGAAATGCGACAAATGTTCCAAAAAATATGCTGTCATGTCCGATTGGAAAGCTCATAGCAAGATTTGTGGTACCAGAGAGTACAGATGTGACTGTGGTACCCTCTTTTCCAGGTAATATTGCAATACATTTCTGAAATATAACACTCTGGTTGCCTCTATAACTCTATGCAAACCGAATGATTAGTATTAGCTTCGACAGAAAATATCTGGTCACATATATATATATAACAATTGTTGATTTAGTTTCTTTGATGAATGAATTGAAACAGGAAAGATAGTTTCATCACACATAGAGCATTTTGTGACGCTTTAGCAGAAGAGAGTTCTAGATTCGCCTCAGTTCCACCAGCCGCAACAGCAGCTCCATATTTGAACAATGCCCCGGATGCAGAAGTCAACCTTGGAAACGTCAAACTAAATCATCAGCAATCCGGTATCAATATTAATCGCTACAACACTAATGGCTTCATGGGACAAGCCTTCGCCAATCAGGTTTCCTTACCAGCCAACGTTTTTGCCTCCTCATCATTGCCATCACCTCATAGTGCGTCCGATTCGCTTCAAAATCTATGGCATTTACAAGGACAATCATCTCATCAGTGGCTTCTCAACGAAAACAACAACAGAAACATTCTACAAAGGGGAATCTCCAATAATCAAGAAGATCAGGACACTAAGAAGGGAATTATTCGTAGTGGTTATTTGTTCTCTTCGGACTCAAGCACCAATTATGATCAAAGCGGTGGGCAAGTAATACCATCCATGTCAGCCACGGCACTACTACAGAAGGCCGCTCAAATGGGATCAAAGAGATCAGAATCAAGCTCCAACAATAGCACGGCTTTTGGTCAAATGACTTCCTCCATCTTCAACAACAAACATACAGAGAATGATATCAAAACTAAGGAAGTTGATGAAAGAGGCTTCACAAGAGACTTTCTTGGTGTGGGAAGTCAAAACCGTCCTTGGCCATTATTGATGGTCAACCATAATCTTCCCAACATGACTCAGCCGGCCACAACCGACGTTAAACCAACTGCCGGTACAGCAACGGCCGGTACACCAACGGCAGAATGAATCACAGTATGTTATATTTCTTTATGAATATATAGAAAAGATTATGATATTTTTTAAATGCAGAAACACAAACTATGTAATCCAAATGACGAATGGACAATCAAGTACAGCAGTACAAAGAAAGAAAATAATGAAAGATTACTATCTGATTATCTGAATCGGAGCGAATCCCTGGGTCAACTCGGTGCTGCAGACTGGGTCCTCTAACTTGACGAAGATGGCTATTTGGGTCCACTCCCTGCATGCATGCACAACAAACCATACGCTATGTCTTTTCGTATTCTTCTTTTTTCTTTCTTTCTTGTAATTATTTCATGATTTTAATAGTGAAAGACTAAAACAAACGAGGACAAGTGTGTGTCGGTTATGGAAAGACTTCAGGTAGGGTTTTTATTTTTTGAAAAAACTTTAGGTAATTGTTACTCTTTTTTTCTGGTTTTTTTTTTACCATAAACACTACAAGAAAACAGGGGGATTCTGATGGCCAAAATCGTCGGAAATTCGTCGGAAAAGGCCTATTCCGACGAATTTCTGACGAAGGAGTTCGTCGGTATCATTTCGTCGGAAAAAAAGAATTCGTCGGAATTTCGTCAGAACTTCCGACGACTTTCTGACGAATACCGAGAAATGACATTCTGACGAACTTCCGACAATATTCCGATGCGGACACACGAGACTAGAGTTCATCGGAAAAACTATATACCGACAGAGACGGATCCTCCGAAGATTCCGACGAACTAGTATTCGTCGGAAAATACCGACGGACTATGATTCGTCGGTAAATACCGACGGACTATTATACATCGGTAAATACCGACGGACTATTATTCGTCGGTAAATTCCGACGACTCATCATTCGTCGGTATTTTCCGACGAATACTAGTTCGTCGGTATTTACCGACGAATCATAATCCGTCGGTACTTACCGAGGCCTTTGTTCGTCGGAAAATGTCAATTTTAATACGAATTAATTTTGCATTTTTATATATATTTTTTATATGAAAAATTAATTAATAAATAAATAAAATCTGAAATTTAAAACTAATAATATTATAGAATTTAAATTCATACAAACCGAAATAGAAAAAAAACATTCAGAAAATTTAAATTCATGCAAAACGAAAAAAAAAACATTCATACAGTTTTAAAAAGCTGAAAAAAACTAAGAACTCGAAGACATCAAACGATCTAGCTTCTGCATTATCTCGGCGTTGAACTTCTTCTGGGATGCCAGCTCTGCAAGGATAGTGGCATTCTCCGAACGGATAGTGGCATTCTCCGAAAGGATAGTGGTGTTCTGCTCCTCCAATGCCCCAATCCGTTCATCTTTGTCATGTAGCTCCTCGAGAATCATGGGATCGGCATACGGAGCTTGCGAAGAAGACGCCGGATACGAAGAAGCACGGCGGGCCAACCCAACTAAACGGCCTCCTTTCCTTTTAGGAACCGCCTACAAAAATATTTAAAGTTAGTAAATATAGACAAATTAGTAATCGACATTATAAAAAAAATATATTAATAAAAAAAATTACCTTTTCAACCATCTCATTTATTTGCAATAGGGACAAGTTGGTTGAAGCTCCCGTAGAATCGCCGTCATCAGAGAGAGGCTGAGATTGAGTTGCTATTTCAGCTTCCACCAAATCAACGACACCTTTGATCACGGGATCCTGAATTTGACCCGTCTTCTTGTTAGTGTGAGCCACCTTAATGAGTTGGAGACGATCAACGGGATTACCGTCATTTTCTTCGATCTAAAAAACCGCCATTATTAGCCAAGGAATATATAAAATATTTATTTAAAAAATATAAAGATAAATAATTAAAAAAAACTTACAAGTTCATCTTCCTTAGTAGACATAGAGCAAGCGCCGAGGTTGTGCACATACATACCTTTCCCGCCACGATCGCTCTTCCGGTTCTTGGAGTTCCTAGAAGACGTCTCTGCAGTTTCTTCCTTCTCCCAATGAGCTATCAACTGCTCCCACACCGTCCCGTTGATGAACCGTGGCCTCTTGTTCTTCTGCCAAACTGTCTTCCACGCGTTTATCTGCTTCGTATAAGAGTCCATGGCTTTTTCGTTGAATTTCTTACGGACTGTTTCCGTGAGATCGGAGTGCCAGTTGAACTCTTGCTACAAAACAAACATAATTTAATAAGTAAATATATTTTAAAAAATGTAAATACTTTAAAAAAATGAAGAGTTTACCGCAAACTGACGAAACCACAACTCTCGTTCTTCGAAAGGAATCACACTCCACTTTGAATATCCAAAACGAAGCATGGAGTACATCATCTGGTTGATGCTCCTGCTAATGCCATTTTTCGACTTGGTGAACCTTTAAAAAAAATACAAGTTAGTTAACAAGTTAATTAATGGAAAAAAACATAATACTACAAATTAAAAAAAATACTAACCAAGTGCTATGTCCTCGTCGTGGGTTGGGATGGAGAACCGGGAGATGCTCTCGACCTGGTTGTTGAACCAATAGATCAACTGGCATGACCCCGGATCCTGTTGAGCAGCAGCGGGAGGGGCAGCGGGAGCTGGAGCGGGAATATAAGCGGGAACCGAGTTTTGTTCGTGAGACGATCCCGATGCACGGGAACTGCTCACCGAACTACGTCGAAGACGGGCTGCGGGGCGGGGTACATCCTCGGACCTAAAAAAAAATTAATACATCAAAAATCTTTTCAAATCATTTCTATTTTTAATGTTTTCATTTATATATTTACAAAAGGTTTTATAAACGTTTAAAAAAAACAATTAAACCTTTTATTATACATAGTTTATTATTACTGGAAACTTATAAAAATTTATAAATTTTTTATAATTATAGAAAAATGTTGTTAAATATTTTTAAAATTTTTAAAAAACGTTTTATTATACATAGTTTATTACTGGAAATTTGTAAAAAATTATAAAAATTTTAAAATTTTTTATTATACATGATTTATATATATATATATGTATATAAAATTATAAAAATTTTATAATTATAGAAAAATGTTGTTAAATATTTTTAAAATTTTTAAAAAACGTTTTATTATACATATTTTATTATTGGAAACTTGAAAAACGTTTTTAAAAATCAAAAAACGTTTTAAAAACAGTAAAACGTTTTGAATTTTAACAAAAACACAAAATAATTCCAAAAAAAAACTTAAACAACAATCCAAACAACAATCCTAACTTATATATCCTAAACTATCCATTCAATCCTAAAATTTTCAATCAAACAACCTAAAATCCGAGATCTAACTTCCAAAACCCTAAAAAATTGGGATAAAACATGGTTGGGATGATTCTTACATGATTTGGGGTTTGGGGAAGAGATATGAGGGTGAGAAGATGATTCGCCGGTGATGGGGGCTCGAGAACGGCCGGAATCGCCGTGAAAGGGAGAGAAATCGCGGAGAGAATTGAGAGAGAGCCGGAGGCGGAAATAACGAAGAAGGAAGAAGATGGGTAATTATATTTAACAATTCCGACGGACACGGGTTCGTCAGTATTCCGTCGGTATCATTAAATATATACCAATTGGCGGTTCGCGAAAATTTCACGCGGTTTGGTTTTCCCGGGTAAATTACAATTCCGACGGAACTAAGTTCGTCAGTATATTCCGACGGAATACTGACGACTCTTTCGGACGGAATACCGACGACTTAGTGTTTAAGGGTTGGTTACAAGTTTCTAAAAGCAAAATCCAAATCTTTGATAATATATATAGTATTTTCATACAGATTTAACAGTAGAAATGTTTTTATAACACGAATTTATACAACAACATTTTTTGTAGTGTAAGATTAGATGAATATGATTGTATAAGTATATGAGTGTTAAGATGAGATGTTATGAAAACATGTGATATGCGTACATAAATATTTTTATGAATTGTTATATTTGAACGGTTGCGATCTAATACTATACTAAACACTTATTATGTATTATTTTCATAGTTTTGGCATATAAATTTATAGATTTTTATGTTGGAAATGTTTTAAAAACACATGTCCTCGGTAATTCGTCGCATTATACCGACGACATTCCGACGAACTAACAGAGTTCGTCGGAATGTCGTCGGTACAGTGCGACGAATAACCGAGGACATTTTAAAAACACATGTCCTCGGTAATTCGTCGCACTATACCGACGACATTCCGACGAACTCTGTTAGTTCGTCGGAATGTCGTCGGTATAATGCGACGAATTACCGAGGACATTTCCAGACTTTCCTGAAACTCTTTGTCGTCGCTATCTCGTCGGTATTTTGCGATGGATTTCCGACGGACCAATAGAAAAAAAAAAAAAAAAACTAATCCGAATCTTCTGAATCTTCATCAAACTCCCCAACCTCAGCTTCTGGCTCCGAATGTACAACAGCATCAAGTCCAAACTCAGTCAAATCCTCAACGAGTTCAACATTTGCCAAATCTTCAACTGCCTGGGCGTTGCTGGTAGACTCTGGTTGCAATGGTTCATCATCATCAGAAGTTCCATCCACTCGTCCTCTTGGGTTGATTTGCGTTACAGTGACCCATGGATCATCTCTGTACGTCACCCGAGGGTAACTGATGTAACATACCTATACATATCAATTATACAAATATTAGTAAAATATATAACATTAATTAATTGTATTGGTAAAAAATTATGAATAGATTAACATACCTGATCAGCTTGCGAACCAAGAATGAAGGGATCATAGTATTGAAGTTTCCGCCGCGAATGAACTGATGTAACACCAAACGCATCAATCTTCACTCCTCTATCTGGGGTGGTGTCATACCAATCACAATAGAATACTACACAACGCAATCCAACCATTCCAGAAAATTGGATTTCCAATATTTCTTTTATGTTGCCGTAGTAGACATCGTCACCGGAAGAAGATGAAACACCAGCATCATATGTTGTCTTAGAATGACCTTTCCTTGTGAATGCATATCCTCGCGTACAAAATTTTGGATATGATTTGACCACATAGTTTGGTCCCTGCACAAATTCGCGTATCCAATCATCGAACACAAAACCTCTGGCCAAACCATCATTCACCTACAAATTAAAAACATATATGAGTGAAAAGTTAATTAGTTTATATTAAATTTAAACTACTCATTTGCATAGGGTAATATGATATATGACTCACATAACTACGAAGCCACACAGCAAATCCGTTATCTCTAAGTTGTTGAAGCTCATCTTCTGTTGCATGCCTGTGAGTCATACGCAACTCCGCCATATATACACTATATACAAAAATATTATCAATATGAAATAAATTTATTGAATATTAATCTAACAATGTAAATGAAAAAATATTTTTACCTCTCATATTGTAGAACATCTTCACAGTTGGTGAGCAAATATGTTTGCAAATGAGCGTGCTCAGTGTCCGTAAGTCTGCGCTTCGTGAATTTTCCGCTAAGTCGTCCTATTTCCTTGAACATGCTTGGGACAGTAACATGATATGTTGCTCTCTCCCCTCTGTCATCATGCCGAGCAGGTCTTCGGTGTTTTGTATGCACTTCTGGTGGAAAATAATTTTCAGCAAAGATTGCAGTTTCTTCATTGATCACCTGTGCCACTATAGATCCTTCCACCCTGCTTTGATTTTTGACCATCTTCTTCAGATGATGCATATAACGCTCAAAAATATACATCCATCTGTACTGCATCCAATTCTCTTGCGAGATGAATAGCAAGATGTTCCATTACATCAAAGAATGATGGAGGAAATATCTTCTCAAGGTTGCACATGCTGACTGGTGCGTTTGTCTTCAAATTATTAATACCCTCTTCAGTCACTACTCTGCTGCATAAGTCGCGAAAGAAAACACTTATCCCTGAAATTGCTTCATGAACATTACGTGGCAATAATGCTGAAAAAGCAAACGGGAGGAGGCGCTGCATAATTACATGACAATCATGACTCTTCAAGCCACTAAACTTTCCTTCGCTTCTATCAACGCAGTTCCCCAAATTTGATGCATATCCGTCAGGAAATTTCACTTTATCTGTAATCCAATCAAAGAACTCTTCTTTTCTAGCACCATCCAGCCGATAAATGGGAAAAGGGGCCGTACCGTTCTCATCAACGTGAAGTTCAGAACGATCACAGATATCGACTAAATCCAACCTTGACTTCAAATTATCCTTCGTTTTACCTTGGATGTTAAGGACTGTGTTCATCAGATTGTCGAAGAAGTTCTTCTCAATATGCATGACATCTAAATTATGCCGCAATAGATGAGTCTTCCAATATGGCAGATCCCAGAAAATACTCTTTTTGTGCCAGTTATGTAGCTCTCCAACCGCACTGACTCGAATGTTTTCATGTCCACCTACATCTGGCGTCCTTTCTGCATCAAAATCCCTAAACTGCTTCAACAAATCTTCCCCACTAACTTCCACAGGTGGACCATCAAACACCTGCTTGTTCTTCGTAAACGAAGTCTTACTCCTGCGGTATGGATGATCAGGTGGAAGAAATCGTCTGTGACAGTCAAACCAACACGTTTTCCTTCCGTTCTTTAGTTGGAAAGCATCGGTGTCATCTTGACAATATGGACATGATAGCCTCCCATGTGTTGTCCATCCAGATAACATACCATATGCTGGAAAGTCACTTATTGTCCACATAAGTACTGCCCGCATCTGAAAGTTTTCTTTGCACGAAACATCGTATGTCTCAAAACCATGCGCCCATAGTTGTTGCAACTCATATATCAGTGGTTGAAGAAACACATCTAGTGATCTTTTAGGATGATCTGGACCGGGGACGAGAATTGAGAGAAACAAAAACTCTCGTCGCATGCACAAGCTCGGCGGTAAGTTGTACGGGGTCACGATAACTGGCCATAGAGAATACTGTCTTCCATGCTTTCCAAACGGGCTGAAACCATCAGTAGATAATCCAAGATAAACATTTCTTCTCTCTTCCGCAAATTCTGGATATGTTGACTGGAAATGTTTCCAAGCCTTCGCATCTGAAGGATGTCTAATCTCACCATTTGTGGAATGCTCTGCATGCCATCTCATTGCTTTTGCTGTGCGCTCACACTGATACAACCTCTTCAATCTTTCCGTCAAAGGCAAATACCACATTCTTTTGAACGGGATCGGAACTCTTCCCCTCGTCTCCTGATAACGAGGTTTCCCACAAAATTTGCATACATTTCGTGTCTCATCCGCTCTCCAGTAGATCATGCAGTTGTCAATACATACATCTATCACTTCGTACGGTAGTTGAAGACCGGCTACAAGTTTCTGAACCTCGTAGTATGAACCCGGTGCAAGGTTATCCTCAGGTAGAATACCTTTGACAAAATCAGTAATCGCATCCATACATTCTTCAGCCAAATTATAGTCTGTCTTAATACCCATTAATCTAGTTGCAGATGATAAGACTGAATGACCATCTCTACAATTTTGATACAAAGGTTGTTTTCCTGCATCTAACATATCAAAAAATCTCCTAGATTCGGGATTTGGTTCTTCCCCTCTATAATGATCATGTACCATCTGCTCAGTACCTACACCATAATCTATATCCGTTCTAGGTTCTTCTAACCTAATATCAGGCTGAAGTTCACTAACAGGCTGAGGTTCGCTAGTACTACCATATTCATAACCAGTTTCCCCATGAAGGTACCAAACTTTATAATTACATGAAAACCCTTTCATATACAAATGAGTCCAAACATCAAATTCTTTTATAACCTTATTATTATTGCAAGTAGAGCAGGGACATCTTAACATACCACTTTTTGCATCCGGTTGCTGTTGAACAAGCCTCATGAATTCTCCAATCCCTTGAACGTATTCTTCCGTAAGCAAATTAGTGTTGGGATCCAAATGAGGTTTATCCATCCACGAACGATAATAAGCTCCTTAAGACATGATTTTCACGGAATTGTTATGACTAAAGAGAAAGAAGAGAGAATGAGGTGTGAATGAGATGAATGAGGAGGGGTTGCATTTATAGGAAATTGCTTACGGACATCCGACGACTTTCCGACGGAATACCGACAGATATAAAGCATTCCGTCGGAATTCCGTCAGTATTTTCCAATCTCGAACGGATATAAAACGGTCATATATATTTGTCGGCAACAGTCACTTGGTTCGTCGGAAATTCGTCAGAAAATTCCGACGGAATACCGACGACCGTAACGGTTATATCTTTTCACCGGAATATCGTCGGAAATTTGACGGAATATTCCGACGACTTTTCGACGACTACAACGGTTATATTGTTTATCGGAATGTCGTCGAAAAGTCGTCGGAATATTCCGACGACCCTTGTTTTCTCGGAAATTCGTCGGAATTAGCCGACGGAATTCCGACGACTTCAGATTTTTTGTTTTCGTCGGAAATCGGTCAGAATTTTGTCCAAATTGTCCGACGCCTGTGACGTCCGTCGGAATCTCCGTCGGAATTCGGCGTGTTTTCTTGTAGCGAAAGGCTTTCATATATGGGGTTTCTACCACAACTAACCCACAACTTGATTTTAACCCCAAATCTATACCCAAACTTGAATCAAATGCAAAACTAACCTAAAAACCTTGTGAAATTACAGCCCAACCCCTTGTGACCAAACAAAAAAACAGAAGATATTTTTATGAATATAGCCCTAATAAGTCGTCTGAGTCGTCTGAGATGTTGGAAGTCGTCTGGACAACTTCAAAGTAAGTCTTCTAGTGTAACTGATCTTAAAAATAATTTTTAAATTTTTAAAAAAATATTTTGATAAACGAAAAATTAAAATCATGTAATTATAAACAGTTTCAAGTGATATAAATTAAAATATAAGAAAATTGTATTATTTTCAACATAGATGAGTGTAGGTAGTGAATCATGGTATTCTTTGGTCTAGGGTTTGGGAACATATGTTATAGTATTGTATGTATTCTTAGGGTTAGATTTTGGAAAGCTTGAATATTTTTAGAAAAATTATTTTTTTACCTATACGTGTTTATTTTTGTGTATAGTAAACACTTTTGAAGTTTAATTTGATTTTATGAAGTGTTTAGTTAGTTAATTAAGTTTAGGGGTTATGTTTAGGGTCTAGACCACTTACATTTCAGTCGTCTAGTGAAGAAATTAAAATCGACGACTTACATGTAAGTCGTCCAAATATTCCCCCCTAAAATTTTTTAAAAAATTATTTTCCCGCTTAAATAATTTCCCGCTAAAAATATTTTAATTTCCCGCTAAAAATATTAAACTTTTCTGGATGACTTACAAGTAAGTCGTCTAGTAAGTCGTCTGAATTAAAATTATTTAACTTAATTGGATTTTTTGTCTCCCTATATATAGAAAAATTTACACATTCTCTCTCCTCCTCTCAAATGGCTGCAACAAAAATGTAATGTTCATCATTCTAAAACTCTTCAACCTCTCTCTAATCTCTTTGACTTGAAAACACCAAACTTTATATGAATTTTTTAGTTTTGTCTTATGTATTTTTTACTAATTTATCTCTTTTGCAGGTTTTTAATCAGATGGTACTGATCTTCCACTAATTTAAAGGTAGATCTATTAATTTTAGATATGTATTTTTGTGTGTTCTATAAATGTAGGTTTATCTAATCTTCCACTCAGTTTCTCCGTTTTAAGTCATTTGAACGTTTTTGGATATGCAGGTTTTTCAGATCTGGATTTGATTTGCAGGTTTTTCAGATCTGGAAGACTTCTGAGACGACTTACATGTTAGTCGTCTAAAATATAATACAATAGACGACTTCCAGGAAGTCGTTTGGACTTCCTAGAAGTCGTCTGGACTTCCTGGAAGTCGTCTGGACTTCCTGGAAGTCGTCTGACGAAGTCTCCCTTTCGTAATAGATCTGAGCGTTTTGGTAAGTTTTTATGTCTGATTTTTCTTCATTTGGTAACTTCTTGTTGTATAAAGTTTTTACTTTTTTCCCAAACTAAAACTCACCAAACCCGCTCTAATCTCTTTGACTTGAAAACACAAAACTTAATATGAATTTTTCAGTTTTGTCTCATGTCTTTCTTACTAATCTATCTTTTTTGCAGGTTTTTAATCAGATGTCATCTTCCACTCATTTAAAGGTAGATCTATTAACTTTAGATATGTATTTTTGTGTGTTCTATAAATGTATATTTATCTAATCTTCCTCTCATTTTTTCTGTTTTTAAGTCATTTGAATGTTTTTGGATATGCAGGTTTTTCAGATCTGGATTTGATATGCAGGTTTTTCAAATCTGGAAGACTTCTGGGACGACTTACCTATTAGTCGTCTAAAATATAATGCACTAGACGACTTCTAGGAAGTCTTCCAGACTACTTCCATTTCAGTCGTCTGGACTTCCTAGAAGTCGTCTGGACTTCCTGGAAGTTGTCTGGACTTCCTAGAAGTCGTCTGGACTTCCTGGAAGTCTTCTGACAAAGTCTTCTTCCATATCAAGTGGAGTCCAAGCTTGTCTTTGTAGAGGAATGATCTATAATAGTTTTGTTTGTGGTCTTTTTGTGAATTGCATGTCTACTCTTTTAGTTGTGATTTTTTTTGTAAAATCAATAATAATGTTTCCCAAGATGTAATACATGTGCTAACAATGTGTTTACACATTTACAAATCAATGAAATAATAGACTTCAGTAGCATTTTTCTTATTTTTGGATCTCTCATATGCAATAATAAACTCCAATGGCCTTTTTCTTATCTTAATAAACAAGAATGTTGGTAGCTTCATATTTATACAACATTTTAAGAAGCATTTTAATCCTTCTTCCAACTCATAACAATAATCATCATTAGTGTCTATAACAATAATACTTAAGAGATGGAAACAAAAAATAGTAACTAGTCGAGGCATATCATATTTTTTATTTGAAAAACTTAGTCAAATTTAGTAAAACTAATGGAGAGAACATATTTTGTAAATATGAGTTTTACATATCTTGAAGTTACTTATCACTCTTAAAAATACAAGTTATTCAAAAACTAGCGTTGAAGACTTAAAAACTAGCGGAGAAGACTTACACGGAAGTCTTCTCGGATCAGTTAGAAACTTTAATTAACGTGAATGTTGGTAACCTCATAAATATCACCAATTAAGTTATAAATTTCATTCAGTAGCCCAAATATTCATTAATAAACATGATTTAACAAAAAAATGTAAAAAAGTCTTTATAGTTTTAGAGAAAATGCAAGTTTATTAAACATTGACGCAGACGACATCCACAGAGGTCATCTAGTAGACTTCCAGAGAAGTCATCCATTTAGGTCGACGCGGACAACTTCAATCTAAGTATTCCAGACGACTAAAATATAAGTCGTCTGGTCAACGCAGAGGTTATTTTTGCAATTGACTTTGAAATCTGTTATTTGAGACGACTGAAAAATAAGTCGTCTATTTTTGTTTGGTTAAAAAAAAACTTCAAAAAGCTAGACGACTTACATTTCAGTCGTCATAGGTTAGTTTTGCATTTGACTGGATTATTTCAGAAGTTTGACTTTCCAGGACGACTTACATTTCAGTCGTCTGGTGAAAATTGAAATATCAATATTTTATTAACACTAAACGACTTACAATTAAGTCGTTATAGGTTAGTTTTGCAATTGAAAAAAAAACTTCAATATTTTATCATACCCAGACGACTTACAATTCAGTCATCCTGGACGACTTACAAGTAAGTCGTCTGACGGACGACTGAATTGTAAGTCATCTATATATAATTAAATATTGAAGTTTTTTTTTCAATTGCAAAACTATTTAACTTATGTCGACTTAATTGTAAGTTGTCTAGTTTAAAAAAAAATATTGATATTTTAATTTTCACGAGACGACTGAAATGTAAGTCGTCCAGGAAAGTCAAACTTCTGAAATAATCCAGTCAAATGCAAAACTAACCTATGACCACTGAAATGTAAGTCGTCTAGGTTCTTTGGAGATTTTTTGTAACCAAACAAAATCAGACGAGTTAACTTTCAGTTGTCTCAGAAAACAGATTTCAAAGTCAATTGCAAAAATAACCTCTACGTTGACCAGACGACTTCCAGGTAAGTTGTCTACTGCCAGACGACTTCCCATTTAAGTCGTTTGACGAACAGATCTGGAAATTTTTTTTGATTCATACCTTAAATTGGTGAGATAACTTCCTTAGCACACATAAGGCTTCTCCAAGCACACATAATTGCAAAAGAAAGTGACCCATCCAGAATCGTTAACTTCTATGACTCTATGAACCATAAAAAATGTAAAATCAAAATCTTGGGTTTTTTAAGCTCAATGTGGAGAGAAAGTGAGAGATATGTTGTGTTTAGTTCATAAGAATGGAAAAAGAAGAAGGGTAACTCGATTTTGGGAGCATTAAGAGCTTCAAATTGGTTGTTCATGGTGGTTAGGGTATTGATAACAATGGCAATCTTGTAATTACTTGATGATGATGAGCGTGAGAGAGTAAAAATGTCATTTTCGAAAAAAAAATTGATGGCATTTTCGTGAATTATATGAACTTGTGGGGTGAATAGGGCAAAACCAATTTCCAAAAAAATAAGAGGTTAGTTTTGTGTTTGACTTTAAGTTGTAGGTCAATTCTGCAAAAAACCCTTCATATTTAAGGCATGATAATAAAATGTTTTTACAAACCCCATGCTAGTTTGACGGGCCAATCCCAGTGTTTAACCCCATAGTAAAATAACCATAGTTGAATCATGACCTAGTTACCCAAGTTGGAAGCCCATACCCTTATTGCCCAGTTTTGTAAACAAAGTGGTGGAGAGAAGGTGATCGGTGAGAGACATAGATCAATACTGCAAAACAGAGAAGATCTTGAACTCCCTTGCTTTCACTTATTATGTTGCTTACTTTTATTGTTTATTTTATTTAAGTATTATCCAGACCATCATAACTATGTGTTTCATGAATATGTCTGAGTAGTCCTTAATGTTAGATTTAGGTTTCTCAATAGGTTGATAAATATATTACTGAACAAACAATTGTTAGGGTGCTTAAAAATATAGTTCTTCATCTAGTTGTGCTTAAAACTAAGTTTAAGATTGATCACCCTTTAAATTTAGATCTTAGGATTAATTGAGATCAAGCCATTGCTTGACTCAATAGCTGAAAATAAACTAGTATGATCTAACTGACTAGATACAGACGAGAGTTGATCTACTGAGTTAGAGAATATAAATCAAACCTTTCCGTAAAGCTTTCTCGAAGAAGCATCGATCGACGCAGCGAGAGCCCTGTCGATCGATATTTTTAAAGGTGTATAAATCGATATTCGTAACGAATCATCGATCAACACATTCTCGTGATTAACATACGAGAGTTGAAATCCGAGATTCAGATTAGATAATCAGATTGATTTTATCTTAGTTTGAATTCAAGAACAATTACTATCAATAAACCCCTTAAAACCCAATTTAAGTTTTACTTGTCATACCTGAGAACATACCTGAATCTAGCTATTCTCCCAACTGCTAACAACCACAAAACAAATCAATCGAGCAATAAACTTGCTCACCAATCCATTTACTGCTTTAAAACTTATAAACCAATTAATCTAGATTTATTTCAAGACCATAATCAATTGTGTAATCCTAGAGTCTCTGTGGATTCGATCCCTAAGTACTACATCCGAACCTCTTATTTGAGAGAGTAATTCACTTCTTAAGGTAATTTGAGGGATATCAAATTTGACGCCATTGCCGGGGACTCTTTCTTATTACCATTAGATTATGTTTAGAATTCAGTCTAGATTTTGTTACTAAAATTGCTTAAAGTTTTCCCTCTTTTCCTGCTGACACAGGAACTTAAAGATGAAAGATATGGATTTCGGCCGGATATCGATCGACGAAACAACAACAACATCGAGCGACAAGTCGACGGAAAAATCAATCGACGCCACACATCAAACATCGATCGACGACACCCCGGCGGAAGAAGGTAAGTTTTCTCTTACCTATAATGCTAATGAGGGAGTAGTCCAAGGAGAACCTAAAGGTCAACTAAGAAACACAATTAACCAAATCATCAATGAACAGGGGACTGAAATCCCTGTTAAAATAAACTTGATCTCAAAAAGAGATCATGAAACAAAATTACTTCTCCAAGACTACTTAAACCCTGGAAGGAACTATTCCAATGGGTCCGCCATTAAATTACCAAAAGTTGATACCAAGAAATCCGGGGTCAGCCTCGAATACTTAGTCTTGATACGTCAAAACCCTTTCCGTGGAACCGTCTCAAAGCACCCACACGATCACATCGAATACTTAGAAGATATGATGTATGACGAGTACAATCATTGTAAAATCTTTCCATTCTCCTTAGAAGGCGATGCCAGAAAATGGCTAGACCAACTACCTACGGGTTCTCTAATCTACTGGAAGGAGATAAGGAATACCCTCATTAATCAATTCTTTGATGACACGCGTTACTGGGATGTGAGGAAGAAAATCTCCACATTCCGTCAAGGTCCACGGGAATCATTCAGAAACGCATGGGAGAGATTCAAGAGCTACCAACTTGAATGTCCCCACCATGGTTATCCAGAATCACAACTCATTAATACCTTTTACGGAGGTATTAACTTGCACTACCAAATCACGCTTGACACAGCCAGTGAAGGAAGCTTCAGTACCAAGAACCCTGAAGAGGCAAAGTGTTTGATCAAGAATGTAGCTACAGGTAGATCCTACGAAATGATGGACGTAGAGCGAGGAATGAGAGTTGACTTAACGGATGGGCCACCTTTAGCCAAAATCAAAGAATCTCTAGATTCGCTTCATTCTGCTCTAGAGGGACAAAACCAATTTGAAATTTACCAAATTTAAGATGATACCCTTTATGAATTAGAATAACAAGTAGACTTCGTAGATATTCTAACCTTGAAAGATAGGTACCCTATCCTTACCCCCGATAGCTTTACCCAAAATTACGATGCTACTGTTGGATCACGCCGAGGCAGAGCAAAATTTAGATTAAACCAAGCTTTCACAGAAAATCGCAAAATGGCAACTGATCTGAACGAAAAGATAGACATAACCTACAGTGAGCTAATGAGGAAGTTCGACGCTTTAAGTGAACCCATTAAGTGATACGTCCTAAAAAGGATCACTCAACCGGATTGGAAAACATATGAACTCCGAAGGAGAGCTGATGGATCGATGGGTCGCACAAAGGTTACGGATTGGCCTTTGAAATTCCCGAACAAGTTTGTTGCCGGATGTGATGCACCGGTCCAACAAAGAGGCGATCTTGAACCGTTGCTTGATATGACTCACAAGACCAACGGACAAGAAGAGTTTTCTTGGAGCTAACCACACCAAGGAAACAAGAAAAGTTCTCAAAAGTTGAAAGAAAATGGAATTATTTTATTGTTAGGGGATTTTTGTGTAGGCTCTTTTAGAGTACCACGGAACGATGGATAACCTGGTTTCTATTAAGTGTCTGTGTATGTTTCGTGGGGATTTATTAAGATAATGAAGATATATGCTTAAAGACACTTTTATTAGATAGAACAAGCAAGAACAAGCGAGGTTACAAGGTATTAGGTAAGAACCCTAATTCTAGCCGTCTAGTTCTAATCTCTTAGCCTTGGAGAAGTCGATCCCTTGTTTTAGGGATTTAGGAGCTCTTTTATACTTGTCTTGAAGTCGGTTTGGTTTAGGTTAAACTCATCCATATTCGGAAATATGGAAGGTTCTCTTTGTCGGAAGTCTTCCATTTCTTGGAAGGGAGGTCGGTCCCTATGACCGATCCCAGGGTTCCTTTTTAGCGGGGACCTGGAGCGTTCATTTATCGGGGACCCGGGGCCTGGGTCCCGCTTAGAGGCTGGAGGAAATGATACCGGAGTATTTTCCCCAACATTTATTATGAGAAGTGTTTACATATTTATACTACTTGAGGAATAGAAAAAGACATAGGAATGTGTTAATGACAAACTTAGGAAATCGAAATTGACTAAGAAGTTTGAAAGACAATGTAGAAAAATTCTTGGATCTCAGATCTGGTCAAAGATGACTCTTCAACTGGCGTCCAGGTTTGTCTAAACCAAGTGGTTCCTTAGCGGTAAGTGGCAGAACGGATGCAGTGCGGTCAGGACAATCATCTGGGTAAGGCTCATGCACCAGCTAGGTCCCAGCACGACCCAAGTCTTTGGACAGTTGAAGAATCCGTGCCTTAGAGAAATTTTGATCATCAAAGTTCAGGAACTAATCATACGTGCCGGCTGATCCATCAGTACGTTCGTTGGGACACTCAGCTCGGATCAGACGGACCAAAAGGGAAAGGGTATGGTCTGGCTCGGACTCCTCTCGATCAAAGTGGGTTCTGGCTTGACCATCCGTCTTGGCTTGGCGAGTGGGGCAGGGAAGACGGACTGTGGTTCGGTTCGTTCGGTCGTCTGGACGTGGTTCCAGCCTTAGCTCCTTTCCCGACGCTTGCGGGTTGATCCGGTACACGGCTCCGTCTATTTGTCTGGAACGGTCTGTTGCTCGAACCTCGGTTGGAATGATCTGATCGTCCTGAGCTCCATCCTGGACTGGTTCCATGTACTGAGGCGCATCATTCCTTTCCTCTTCAAAAGGATTTGTCCACAAATCAGGATCATCTGCAAGAAAAGGAGATAAATCAGAAACATTAAAACTTAAAAAAATGTCATACTTACCTTGCCAATCAAGCTGATAAGCATTATCATGGATTTTCTTAAGGATCTGAAATGGACCATTGACCCTTGGCATGAGTTTGGACTTTCTTTCTTCCGGAAATCGTTCCTTCCTAAGATGAACCCAACAAGATCACCCTCCTCAAAAATGACCTTCTTTTTCTTCTTGTTTGCCTTCCTTGTGTACACCTCGGTTTTAGCTTCAATGTTGGCACGAACTGTCTCATGCAAATTCCTGATTGTGTCCGCTTTCCTCTTGCCATATGTTCTAACTCTTTCACTTAAAAGGCAAACGCAAAATATCAAGTGGAAAAGGGATTGTAAGCGAATTCAACATGAGGCAAACATTCTTCCCAAAGTCTAAGATTTTTCTTAACCAATGATCTAAACAATGCAGACAAGGTCCGGTTTACAACCTCAGTTTGACCATCAATTTGAAGATGACAAGTGGTGGAAAACATCAATCTAGTTCCTAGCTTTGACCATCAATTTGAAGGAACTTAGCATCACGATCAGAAACAATGGTCTTAGGCATTCCGTACAATCTAACAATTTCCCTAAAGAATAGATCAGCAACTTGCACATCATCATCAGTTTTATGACAAGGTATGAAATGTGCCATTTTAGAGGATCTATCGACCACCACAAAGATAGAATCTCGACCAGATTTTGACCTAGGAAATCCAAGCACAAAATCCATAGATATATCAACCCAAGGATGAGAAGGAATGGAAAGAGCGGAGTACAAACCTTGGTTTTTGGCTTTAGACTTGGCTTTCTTGAAAACCACACATCGGCCACAAATCCGTTCTACATCCTTCATCAAACTCGGCCAATAAAAGTGCTCATACACAATCTGTGCGTTTTCTTGATCCCAAAGTCTCCCATAAGACCTCCTCCATGAGCTTCCCTGAGAAACAACTCCCTCAAAGAACATTGGGGCACACACTAACGGTTATCAAAGAATAAAAATTCAGAAGCTTGATAATACTTCCCATAGGCCATCTTGGAACTCTTTTTGAAAACTTCTTTAAAATTCGAATCAGTTGCATAAAGAACTTTGATAAATTCGAAACAAAGCAACTTTGTTTGAAGAGCTGAAAGAAGAACATACCTCCTAGACAAGGCATCAGTCGCCACATTTTTCTTACCTTGTTTGTACTTGATCACATAAGGAAAGGTCTCAATGAATTTGACCCAACGGGCATGTCTCTTGTTCAACTTCTGCTGGCCCTTCAGGTGTTTCAAGGACTGATGATCCGTGTGGATCACAAACTCTTTTGGCCAAAGATAATGTTGCCATGTTTGAAGTGCCCTCACCAAAGCATACAACTCCTGGTCATAAGTGGGGTAGTTGAGCGTGGCTCCTCCAAGTTTCTCACTGATAAAGCAATGGGTTTCCTATCCTGCATCAGAACAGCACCAATACCAACACCCAAGGCATCACATTCAATCTCAAAAGTCTTAGATAAATCAGGGAGAGTAAGCAAAGGAGCTTGAGTTAACTTCCCTATTAGAATCTGGAAAGCCTCTTCTTGGGTTTGTTCCCACTTGAACCCAACGTTCTTCTTGATCACTTCGGTAAGCGGAGCGGCTATGGTACTGAAGTTCGAAACGAACCGTCTGTAGAAGCCGGCTAGGCCATGGAAACTCCTTACTTCGCACACGGTCGTTGGACTTGGCCACTCTCGGATGGCTTTGATCTTTTCCTCGTCCACTCTAAGTCCATCAGCACCTACAACAAAGCCTAAAAACACCACGTGATCTGTACCAAAAGAGCATTTTCCAAGTTTTGCAAAATAATTTCTTTCCTTAAAACCTCAAGAACAGATTTCAAGTACATCTTATGATCATCAAGGTTATTGCTGTAGATAAGAATATCATCAAAGTAGACAGCCAGAAAATGACCATAGTGGTTTAATATTTATGAATGATCATAGAGGTTTATTCCAAACCTAAGTACTTGTTCTCAAGTACTAATACATATGTATAGTATTAAATATATGGATATAAATCATGTGAAGTCTTATTGTATACCCACTCTTCCGAAAGTTCCCGCATTACCGTGAATTGTTCCTGCTATACGGAACAAGATCACGAAGACACGATGATGGGGTCGCACCCTGGAGACCGTGTAACTGCATGCAGCGTTAGATGTTCGATCTTGGAATATCTAATGGAGATGATGGTTATATTTATTTCCCCGCTAGGCTCGGTTAGCCTTGGTGGTTTTCCGGGTTTAGTCTATATATATATATATATATTATAAGTATGAGTGTATGGCGGGTGTCGTGGAGATGATGTTTAAGATAAGATTCACATTGATGGAATGATAGACCTTATATATGTATTTTTATTAGTTATGGAATATATTTCCACTGCACACAAATGGAGTTCATTGCTTGAGATATTATTAATATATGTTGGGGTGCGGGACTAGGCTCACTGAGTAAACTAGTTACTCATGACTCATTTGTGATGCATGTAACCAGTAGACGGGATACCTTACTCTAGGACGGGAAGGAACATCATTAACCAGCGGTAGTTTTATTATCCTTGCAAAGTAGTTTTGATATTTCTTATGTATAAGATTTATTGACCGAAAACCTCGAGGTTAATTTATAACAAATTTTGTAAGAGGCTTTTGAATGATATATAAAGAATATTTTGTTAAAGTACGGATTCCATATGATATTAGTCCTTGTCCGGACGAACTAACTATCGGGTATTGCTTCTTCGGGTTGAAAAGCCTAGAGTGATATCTGATAGGAGTGTTGGTGTTCTTTGGTTGTTGGTCTAAGGCGATCAGAAGTATTCTGAGAACCTCGGATCGACCATCGAGGAACATCGACCGTGTCATTTTTGGTCATCTACGATCGGGTGTGTCACACCATCCGTCTTGGCTTGGCGAGTGGGGCGGGGAAGACGGACTGTGGTTTGGTTGTTTCGGTCGTCTGGACGTGGTTCCAGCCTTAGCTCCTTTCTGGACGCTTGCGGGTTGATCCGGTACATGGCTCGGTCTGTCTGTCTGGAACGGTCTGTTGCTCGAACCTCGGTTGAAATGATCTGATCTTCCTGAGCTCAGTCCTGGACTGGTTCCATGTACTGATCCATATACTGAGGCGCATCACCCTCATTTTGGGTAGACCATTTCTAGATACAGCTGGTGCGATCATCGATGTCAAGGAAGGTAGGATATGTCTAAACATTGGAAACATTCCGATGACCTTCAACATGGAAAAGCTGATAAGACGACCCTTAATCGATAAACAAACTTCCTACGTGGACGATATTTCTGAGTTGGCTGAAGAATCTTTCATAGACCTGTGCTCAGATGATCCCCTGGAAAAAGTACTCACGTCCAGTGAAGAAGAAACAATTAGTGTTGACAGCAGAGCTGAGGAATACACACGATTGATGGACGCAAGTATGGAAGTAGTGAATGTTGATGACATAGAAGATGACGCTTCGGAAATCAACATTGATCGATATTTGAAAAAGCTGTTGATCGACAACCATCTCCCTTAGAAGATTGGGATCCCGAAAAAGCACCAAGATTGAGTTAACGCAACTATCCGCTGGACACAAATCTGTTTTTCTCTATAAAAATTCCTACCCCGTAATCGTGAACGCCTACCTGACCAATGGAGAACTTGCGTTGTTATTAAACAAACTGCAAAAAAAAAAATAGGAAAGCCCTCGGATACTCTCTCGAGGATATTCCTGGTAACTCTCCAGATCTATGCATGCACCGGATTCACCTAGAAGACGATTCAAAATCGTCAGTGGAGCACCAAAGGCGACTAAACCCAAAATTGAAAGAAGTTGTTAAAAAAGAAATAATCAAACTTCTAGATGATGGTCATTTACCCGATTTCGGATAGCAACTGGGTTAGCTCTATGCATATTGTACCAAAAAAAGACGGAATCACTGTGTTGAAGAATGGTAAAAACGAGCTCATCCGTATGAGAACTGTCAGCGGACATAGGATGTGCACCAACTATAGGAAGTTGAACGCTGCCACAAGGAAATATCACTTCCCTATACCCTTCATTGATCAAATGTTGGAAAGACAGGCAAATCAGCAATATTATTGTTTTCTTGACGGTTGCTCCGGATTTTTCCAAATCTCTATACATCCTGACGATCAAGAAAATACCACTTTTACATGCCCTTACGGAACATTCGCATATCGCAGGATGCTTTTCGGTCTTTGTAATGCTCCCACCACTTTCCAACGTTGCATGATGTCAATCTTCACAAATATGATAGAGGATTTCATGGAAGTTTTTATGGACGATTTCTCTGTGTATGGATCCAGTTTCAAAAACTATCTCGATAACTTATGTAAAGTCTTGGCAAGATGTGAAGAAAAGAACCTCGTTCTGAATTGGGAAAAATGCCACTTTATGGTTAACGATGGGATCGTTCTAGGACATAAAGTGTCCGCTGCTGGCATGCGAGCGAAGATTGAGGTAATGACCGGCCTGCCTGCACCCACGAACGTAAAAGACGTGAGAAGTTTTCTCGGGCACGCCGGATTTTACAGCAGGTTCATACAAGATTTTAGCAAAATCGCTAGACCTCTCACTTCCCTCCTCTGTAAAGAAGTTAAATTCGATTTTACACCAGAATGCATAAAGTCTTTTGAGGAAATAAAGAAAGCCTTGATAACTACCCCCATCGGACAAGCACCTGACTGGAATCTTCCTTTTGAAATCATGTGTGATGCGAGCGATTTCTCTGTAGGAGCAGTTCTAGGCCAAATGAAAGACAAAAAGCTACATGCAGTTTACTACGCCAGTCGAACACTCGACGAGGCACAAAGGAATTACGCAACAGCAGAAAAAGAACTGCTTGCTGTAGTTTATGTATTTGAAAAGTTCCGCCAATACCTAGTCGGCTCGCGAGTCATCGTCCATACTGACCCCGCTGCGATTAAATATTTAATGCAAAAGAAAGATGCGAAATCATGACTCCTGCAATAGATCCTTCTACGTCAAGAATTCGACATAGAGATTAAAGATTAAAAAGAAGTAGAAAACGGGGTTGCAGATCATCTTTCCCGGATACGAATAATCTCACTTCCGAAGAACTGTCGATCAACGACAATGATTCTATGTCGATCGGCGACATTGATACAATGTCGATCGACACTCCAAATGATCTAAACAAAAAAAAATAAATCCCATTACCGTCACCTTCGATATAAAAGTAAATGTCGCATACAACGAGCTGCACCCTAACCATGATTCACCCGTAGATGAAAGTCTGCATCGGGAAGTGCATGCAGTCGAAAAAGGTTCAAGGAGCAAACATTGGTACGCTGATATAGTGAACTATCTAGCTGCTGACATAGAACCCGAGGAGCTAAGAGGGTATACAAGGAAGAATTTTTTAAGAGAAGTTAGGAGATATCACTGGGACGAACCATATCTCTACAAACACTGCTCTGGCGGGATGTATAGACGCTGCGTCGCCGAAACTAAAACACCCGATATTTTATTCCAATGCCATGGATCCGACTATGTTGGAAATTTTGCAACCTTTAACACGGTATCAAAAATTATTCAAGTAGGATTCTGGTAGCCGACTATGTTTCGTGATGCTCATGCATTCATAGTATGATGCGACAGATGTCAACGGAGAGGAAAAATCAGTAAAAGACATGAAATGGACATAAATCTATTCTAGAAATAGAAGTATTTGACTGTTGGGGGATAGATTTTATGGGTCCTTTCCCTTCTTCCAAAGGGAATAAATACATCCTAGTCGCTGTTGATTATGTGTCAAAATGGGTCGAAGCAGTAGCTTCCCCAACAAACGACGCATCCGTAGTTATTAAGCTTTTCAAAAGCATTATCTTCCCGAGATTTGGAATTCCCCGAGTAGTCAAAAGTGATGGTGAGTCCTATTTCATTAACAAAAATTTTGAAGGACAACTGCGGAAGAACGGAGTGCATCATAGAGTTGCTACATCCTACCACCCGCAGACGAGCGGGAAGGTAGAAGTCTCAAATCGACAGATCAAAGAAATCCTAGAAAAGACTGTAGGAACATCTAGAAAAGATTGGTCTAAAAATTGGAAAATGCACTCTGGGCTTACCGGACTGCTTTCAAGACTCCCTTAGGAACCACCCCATTTCACCTACTTTATGGAAAATCATGTCACTTACCGGTTCAGCTGGAACACAAATCAGCCTGGGCTATTAAATTATTAAATTTTGACATCAAACCAGCAGCCGAAAGGACGCTCATCAACTTAACGAGCTGGATGAAATAAGACATTTAGCCTATGAGAGTTCAAAGATATACAAAGAAAAACGAAAGCATA
This sequence comes from Brassica napus, assembly GCF_020379485.1. Taxonomy (NCBI): domain Eukaryota; kingdom Viridiplantae; phylum Streptophyta; class Magnoliopsida; order Brassicales; family Brassicaceae; genus Brassica; species Brassica napus. Next base: position 15,350,363 of record NC_063434.1, read on the forward strand.
TCATAATAAAAAGATGTTCAAGTGCTGCTATATAATTCTCGGCTAACACTGTTTCCCAGAAAACTCTGATCTTGTTGGTCAGGTCCTTTTACTGTTGTGAACGTCAATCCTTATGGAGCCATTACGCATATAAATAATAAAGGAGACGAATTCACGGTGAATGGCCAACGAGTAAAACACTATTGGGCTAAACCACCAATTAGCGGGCCTATACACTTAGACCCCCCTCCCGATAATTAGAAAGATCGAATATCGAGTCAAGCTAAAGACTTAAAATAAGCGCTGAGTGGGAGGCAACCCTTTTCTAGTTTTAGAATATTAAAAAAAATAAATAAATAATCTTCGGAAAACATTACGTCTGTTGATCGGCGAAGACCCCTCTTCAGCGATCGATCGTAAATGAACAGACACAAGCTCATATTAAGTCGACATTTAAGTCAACATTCACACAAACCCGAAAACTCTACGAAAACACTCCCATCTCTTTTCTCTCTCATTTTTTGGCCAAATCCAACAATTCTTGCGCTCAATCCACTTGATTTTCAACCCTCTATCCGCTTAGATCGCTTAACTCACGCATCATTAGGGTATGAACACGAAATTTTCTAAATTTTCATTCTTGCTAGGTTTAAAATAGAGAATGAGTTAGAACCGGGATTTTTGGACCTATATCGATCGATTTGTGCTTAAGTAGTGCTAGAATAGGGATTACTGAAACATTAAACCGATTATATATTCCATGCAAATCGAATTGCATCAATGGGTTTTTGTAGGTTCTCACGATGTAGATATCGATCGATAATACTCACTTTCATCGATTGATTTTATCATCGACATCGAGACATCTATGTTGATCGACACCGAGACATCTATGTCGATCGACACAGACACTTACACCATCGAAATTTGCTGATTTATATCTCGTTTGTGAACTTTGTTTACAGACCGATGAATGGCGAACGAAGACGAGATTTGACACCCGCAGCACGGCTCCAGTCCGTGACAAACACCCTTGGCCGAGAGAGCGCGAGGATGAACCTATCCCACTCTTTGACCACTTCGAGGACACACACTAAGCCGCGAAGAGCTCGGCATGCCGAAACCGTGTGATCGAGGAAACGTGGGACGAATATGCAGCATATTCTACAATGAATGGCTGAAGGTTTGCCATTGGACCAACACGGTTCGTCGACCCAGACGTGATCCGATCGTTGAGCATCAAATCGGACCTCGAGGACTTGTTTGAGGAGCTGGGTATGGGGAACTTAGCCACTAACCCACATGTTCTCTACCCGGAGCTGGTCCGTCAGTTCATGGCCACGGTGAATGTCTACTATGCCAACGAGAGGGCAAAGAGAGCTAACGAGGGTGTGTTGCCCTTCTTCATTTACGGCATCCGCTACAGAGTTCCACTTTTGACTCTCTGCACTATCTATGGGTTCAAAACGAGCGTCATCACGCCATCATACCCGACTTCGCAGGGAGATCGACCTTTTGGGGGCACATAGCCACCGTCATCTTCGACTCCGGCAAGACTCTTCAGACGGACATCCGTCACCCGACTCTGCGCTACTTCTTGAAGGTCCTTGCCAACACTCTATTGTGCAAGATGAAACCTAATAAGGACATCGAGGAGCCCACAGAAGCTCACATTCCTCTACTACGCGGTGAGGAGTTTGGTTCACATGTAGGACATCGAGGAGCCCACAGACGACGTGTGGCCCAACATTGGAGCCGTATTTGTTGAGCATCTGGTCAAGCTCAAGATGAAGCTGTTCCAGTCAAAGGGAAGGAAGAAGGAGACGGTTGGGAGCCTACTTACCCCGATCTTCCGACATTGCGGAGTCCCGTTAGACGATGTTGAGATGGATGACCGGATCGTGTACATGGATGCAGCGCACCTCACGAGCACACAGTGGCTCAAGGACGACCGCAACTGGTGCTTCAGAGATGAGGATGGCACGCACTTGGTGAGGCTGCCACTTCGTACACTCACGGACTTCGACCATGGCCTTACCAGCATCCAGTTCCCCCCTTACCCGCGCCTCCTCCGAGCGCCAGCGACCATGCCGCGATGCAACACGGTCCAGCGACCTGGAGGACCTCAGTCGCATCAGCCCGAGGACGCACTCCCGCCGTTCCCACCTATGCCAGACATGTCTACACGCCCTGAGGGAGATTTCTAGCACGTTGTTGTCGATGCTCTCACTGCCATCTGGGCTAGAGTATCGAGATGTTGCTGTTCGAGCAGGAGGAGTGTGCGAGCCAGCTAACCGTCAGCAGCAGGATCATCACGCCAGCGCAGAGGCACCTCCAGCGACGAGACCAGTGATGAGGACTAGTCCTCATATCTCTATCCCTATCTACTTATGTTTTCTTTTACTTTCGTATTATTAAGATTTACTTTCGAACTTATTATTCTATGTTATGACTGGAATTTATCTATTTTTGCTAACCTTGCATGTGTTTGGATTGTTTAACAGAGCTAACCTAGCTGACTGATATTGTTTTTATGATGAGTTAGACACCTCGATACGTTGCAGCTAGCGCATAAATTTTCTGCCTTTGCACTATCGATCGACGAAGAGTTACTTACGTCGATCGACGGTGATGCGCTTATGTCGGTCGATGGTGAGGTGTATATGTCGATCGACATTCGAGACAGAGGGGTACAAACATTATTTTCTCTTGTCTAACATCTAACTTAGTACTTATTATTTATTCTCTAACCAACCAATCTTAGACTGAATATCACTAGGGACAGTGAAATTTAAGTACGAGAGAGGTATTTACTGATATTAGTTTGTTATATGATTTCTAAAAAATTTCCAAAGAAAGAATGTTTTATCGAGTTACGAAGGGGATAATGAACTTCTTTTAAAGTTTTATCTATTATCTAACCATTCTATTAGTGCCATTCTTAGACTATTGACTGCAAAAAAGTACTAGATATACTAAAGTGGATCAATCCGCCAACTTTGACAACACTTGCTGAGATTGTTTGAAAAGAACCAAAGCTGACCTCCAACCTAATCCGCCAATGGCTTGATCTCAGTTAATCCTAAGATCTAAGTTTAAAGGGTGATCAAAGTTTAAAGTTCAAGACCATAATCTAATGTGTAATCCTAGAATCTCTGTGGATTCGATCCCTAAGTACTACATCCGAAACTCTTATTTGAGAGAGTAATTCACTCCTTAGGGTAATTTGAGTGATATCATTAATTAATATTATATAAAATAAATACCAAATCATTTTTCCTAACATAAACGTGTGCATATATATATATATATCCTTTTTAAACATGCGAGATTAAGGCACCATATGCATCTCTATCTCTCATCATTCTCTCCCTACAAGATCTTCTTTCCTAAAATATTGTTCTTCTCGCGATCAATGTAAAGTTTTTTGGAGACATTATATGTTTCTGTCATTAACGATAACTACCATAAACATCATTGTAACTACCAGAGCCACCTCGAACCATCTTGCCGTTCTTTAAACAAAGGGGTAGTTTCCATCCATGGAGCTTTCCTTGTTACTCCCGATTGTGTTACGTAACTGAAGCAAGAAAAGGAAGAGTTTTTCTTTTTGCAAGAATTACATGGTATAAAAAAAAAATATCAGTAATTCAATTTTTTTTATCAAATACTTTGTTTTTTTTTGTTATATCTGAAATATCTGAATCTGAACTAAAAATACCCGAACCCGATCCAAAGTGTAGAAATACCCGAACATGTTTTATACTTCTATACCAAAATATCCAAACATCTGAAATACCCGATCCGAACCCGAACTGGTATTTGAAGGCTCACCCTTAATTTTACCTATGAATGATTCCTAAACTTAAGTCACTTTAGTGGTTTTTCAATTAATGTATAGTAGGATATATATATAAATTAGGGTATTTAATCTATTAATTTAAAGTTCTATTTTTTATCTACTACTATACAAAGGTTGTAACTTAAATTTTAAATGGTCCAACAAGAGATTTAATAATATCTGAAGCATTATAAATAATTCAAACTGATTGATAATTCAATGTATTTTATTAATAAAACTTATTAATAATTCTAAGACTAAACCATTTCCATACTTTCACATTTGTGATTCGTCTAACCCACTTTCTATTATATCTACGATACCAAATATTGCTCAGGATTAATGTAAAACGATTTGCACAATGATAAGTAATCACATACTCTGATGGGCCATTAATTAACTATGCACATAGTGTATTTGCATTGACAATGCATGATATCCACGACTTCTTTTATGTGTATGCATATAATTGTTTTATGAACATGAGTAAGCACATATTTACGTATTCCATTAATGTATAATTTTGTTGTCGTGTATCTATACTAGGTCGGATTTGTATAAATAAGAATAAAGGTTTCATATATTAAAAAAAGTTTTCATATGTTATAATGAAAATTTATAATCTGATAATACATCATGCATATGTCAGACAAAGTATATAATATATATAGGTTTCTGAACCAAAATATTATAATATATTTAAACCAATTTTAATTATATATATATTTTAAATATTCCTAATTTATTTACTAATTAAGTTTGAAATATAAAAACAAAATTCAAGTTCAACAATTTGAAATTGTAACAAATTATTTATTGTTTTGATATTCATTTAACCAACCAATATTTGCTCAAATTTATTAAGATATCAATTATTATATATTAATTCATTAAAATCTAGAAATATTTTTGTAATTTTATTAAGATACTATATATATAATAATTATCTTTAATTATCGGTGAGAGTGATTAATAGGTTAATGTTCTATAAATATATTTACATACACTAAGTCATATTTATTAAAACCTAAAATTTATTTCTAATCTAAATATATATATATATATATATATAAATTGAATATAATAAAAATCCAATTGATTTATATACACATTAATATTTGAGTATAACAAATATTTTCAAACACAATATTTTATTAAAACCTAAAATTCACGCTATTAATATACACACTTTCAATACTAAATTACAACATTTTAAAACCAATCTTCTACATACAGAAAAGTTTGTTTTCATACAACTTCTTAAAATAATAACATTCCTCAAAGATCTAAAGCCATTTAAAACTAAAACAGCAAATTCAAATCATAGTAATTTATTTTGTTAGTAAAAACACAAAAAATAAACACAAACAAAATTTTACAAAATGAAATTTTTTTATCTAATGTGCTAAAATTTCAATCCCAAAAAAAAAATATGATAATGTATAAAATATAACTGTTAAATATAATATATTAAGCAACCCACTTTAATCGCATGTAAATATTTTACAAATACCAAATTGCACAATTGTGTATAAACATATTAGTAAAAAAACCTAAAAGGTTTAAAATAAAAATTCTAATTTATTTTGTCAATTATAAAAATAAAAGTATCCGCTTTTAGCTCGGGTTAGAATCTACTTTCTTCTTTAACTAGGGGTTGGTCCGCCGTACGGGCGGGTAAATTTACAATAAATTATTTTATTCTGAAATAATTTTAATTTTATAAAACATTTAAAATTTTACTTTGTGCTGTTTTTATTTTAGAATCATATTGTAAATTTTATTAAATTTTGTTGGTATGAGTTTAAAAGACCATATTGTAAGATCATACTGTAAATTTTATATATTTTAAGATCATATGGTAAATTTAATTAAATTATTAAATTAAAAAAATAAAGAAAATGTAATAATTTATATTTTTTATATCTATTGCAATTTGATATAGTTTAAGAAAATATAAAGTAAGAATAACTAATATTTTCTATTTCTAATAGTATCAGATTTTTAATATTATTACAATAACTAATTTTCTCCCGATAATAATATATCCACCTCCAAGCTAAATCAACTGAAAATCAAATGTAATGATATAAAAAAAAATATAAATAATTATATTTTAAATTAATAAATAAAAATTTAAATAATGTCATAAATAATAATTAGTATATATTATGTTATAACAAATGATGTTTTAAATATATGTTTTCAGTTTATATTAGATATTCAATTTATAATGAAATTTTCTTATATTTTTAGTGTTTTAATAATTATGTTTTGTAAACTATTTTAGCATTTGTTTAACTTTTTATAATAAATTATTTGTTGGAGATGTCGCTCATGCTATTTGTAATATTTTTATAAAGTGTTATAACTTAATAGAGTATTACATTAATTTCTAACAGGATTTTACTTGAGTTTCATATCATAAAATATAGTTTAC